>NC_060077.1:87272578-87897578 GCF_922984935.1 Meles meles | reverse complement strand
AACGCTGTTCGACGAAGCTCTTCACCAGGACCTGGCCGACTTCCGGATCCTTGCTGAAACACATGGGACACGGCCCGACCTAACTGACCAGCCCATGAAGGATGCAGACCTGACCTGGTATACTGATGGCAGTAGCTACCTGCAGGATGGAAAACGACGAGCAGGAGCGGCCATCACGACCGACTCTCAAATTGTATGGGCAAGCGCGCTACCAGAAGGCACTTCGGCGCAGCGGGCAAAATTGATCGCCTTAACCCAGGCCCTTCAATTGGCAGAAGTTTTTCTAGATACCTTTTCAGGATGGGCAGAAGCCTTTCCTACCAAAAAGGAAACCGCCAACATAGTCGCCAAGAAGCTACTGGAAGAAATTTTTCCAAGGTATGGAATGCCGGAGGTACTAGGGTCTGACAACGGGCCCGCCTTTGTCTCCCAGGTAAGTCAGTCGGTGGCCAAGCTGCTGGGGATTGATTGGAGGCTACATTGTGCTTACAGACCCCAGAGTTCAGGACAGGTAGAAAGAATAAATAGGACCATTAAGGAGACTCTAACTAAATTACTGCTTGAAACTGGCTCTAAAGATTGGGTATTGCTCCTACCTCTAGCACTCTATCCGGCCAGAAATACTCCAGGCCCCATGGATTAACCCCCTTCGAAATTCTCTATGGTGCTCCGCCCCCCGCTGTCACGTTCTTTGCGCCAGATATCTCTGCTCATTCCCCCTCCCCCTCCATACAGGCCCATCTGCAAGGCTTACAGCTGATGCAACAAGAGGTCTGGAAACCCCTGGCAGCCGCCTACGAGGAAAAACTTAACACCTCATTGCGGCCTCATCCCTACAAAATCGGAGACATCGTTTGTGTCCGCAGACATCGAGCCACAAACCTTAAACCCCGTTGGAGAGGACCCCACACGGTACTCCTGACAACGCCCACGGCGCTAAAAGTTGACGGGATTGCAGCCTGGATCCACGCCTCCCACGTGAAAGCGGCACACCCGGAAGAACAAACAGGACACCCTCAGAACTCGGAATGGACCGTCCAACGCTCCCCAAACCCACTAAAGATGAGACTCATTCGCCGTTGATCTTACTCTTTTGCTTATTCTCTTTCCCTTCCCCCGTTTGAGAGAGAACCTGCCAGGTTAATTGCTTGGGAAAATATGGGCTGGTGCCGTTTACAGGGGTAGTTAGGGAAACAATGGATAAACTCAGAGAGAGATTGGCCCTTACATCCTAAATAAGCTTGTTCAGTTCATCAAAGACCGCTTGTCAGTAATCCAGACAATGGTACTGACACAGCAATATCAACTCCTCAAACAAGCCGAACCCCAAACTGACATAAGTACAGGACAAATGGATATAAGATTCTATCCATGATAAAGAAAAAGGGGGGAATGAAAGACCCCCTTCCTCCTTGCTGAGGGCTTTTTCCAGAGTGCTGAAACAAGGCCGCCACGCCAGAACAAACAGCTATGTCTTTGCCTTGAACCCAACGCCTGACTGTGCTTAATTTAAATAGACCAATCAGGTTCCTGTAACTAAGCATCTGCTTCTGTAAGTCCGCCTCCCGCTCCCCCGCTCTATCCCCCCTTTCCGCCTTTGCCTTCGCGCGCACGGGTCCTCCAAAGCCAATCCACTAAAGCCAAGTATGCCTTTTTCAAATGTTCAAACTGTCAGCCAATCAGCCCCGCCTCACCCAAAACTTGTTTGTACCTGTCTATAAAAACCCTGCACCACCCCAGCCTGGGGTGCTCAGCTGGCAGGAGCTGCTGACCACCCGCAGGCGCCCGCCTTACAATAAAGATCCTCTTGCTATTTGCATCCTGTGGCAGTGTTGAATTCTTGGGTAGGGGGATCCGCGGGTCTTACAATACATCATTGTGTATGTCTGTCCACGAGAGTTGTGCCCTATTCTTGTGTCGTTGAATGTCCTCCCTCCCCAAAATATGAACTTTATCAATTTTGTGGGGGCAGACTTGAGTTGTTTTCCTCTTAATTCTCAATGTAGTCTAGTATTTTTTAGTGGTTCTGTGCCTGTGGTCCTTAACTAAGCCCCTATGTCTAAGCCATATTATTTCAATGTAGAGCTAGATTCAGTTTGGTAAGATTTAGTAAATTTCTGCCTTTTATTTTTAAAATTTTCACTATTTGCCTATGTGTGTATATGTGGTACTGCTTTTGCTCAGATTTATTTTGATGTATATTTGAAGGTTTTTACTCCAGACAGCTTTTCTTTGATATTTTAAGACAGTAATTTATTTTCCAATGTGGAATATTTTTGTTTTTAAAGCAATGAAATCAGTTAAGTCTACATTATAAAAAAACAACCGAACTCACTAGATACAAATCCTAGATTTAGTATTTTCTAGCTGTGTAGACTTCTAGCAGGAATCTCCTAACTGCGTGTGCGTGTGGATGTCTTCTGATAATGAAGCAAGAAAAATTAGTTAAAATCATTCTCCATCAGCTTTTCTTTTTCACTTGTTCATTCTTAAAAGAACAACAAAAAAAAGAACACGCCAAGCTGGCACATCTCATCACGTGACGCGGTGGGCATAGCACGGCAGAAGACCAGGAACAGTGAAGCCACGGTGGGTCTGGTTGCAGACTTTTTCTGTGCTGCTTACTAGCCTGTGAACTTGTGGAGCTTACTGTATCTGTGTGTCTCCATTTCCTCACCTGTTAAATATGCTTGGTAATAGTAGCTTGCTCATAGGTTTACCCTGCAGATTAAATGAAGTCACGTTTGCAAAGCACTTACAGTAGTTTTTGGTATATAGTAAGTGTGACATATGGGATTGCTATGTAATTGGTAAGTAGGATGCTTGGGTACCTCTTCAGGTTCCTTGACTCCGCCTCCCGCCGTGACGCCCGCACCGCCTTCTCAAATGCTAACTGGAAGTTAAGTTCCAAATGTATACTTTTCCCTACCTGTCAGTTCCTATGAGGGTATGCATAGCACACACAGTTTTTCAAATTTATTTTTGGCACTGAGATGAGCTGCTTTGTGATTGTGTTTTGATTTTCTAAGTATTTTAGCGATAAAATAATCTCCTTCTTAAAGGATGCCTTTCCCCTTCTTTTTTTCATTGCTACTGATGCTCTTGGGTCTGGGAGACGATTCTCCTATACTCACATTTTTCCCTGAGAGACACAGGAAAAATGACCCTTCTGGTGACTGCTGGGTATTCACAAGCCATCTTTGGTGCTGATGAGCTGTGGCTAGTTTGGAGAGAGTCCCTACATCTTTCTACCTAGGCTGCATCTCTGCCTTACTTTGTTTTCTTCCAGATTTGGGGAGGACATCATGAGGCACATAAAAATTCTTCATCCCAGTATTGTTCTCTGATTAGGGATTAGAGAAGCCGCTTGTTCTGTCAGTTTGATCCTAGGATAAAACTTGTGTCAAGAATTTCTGCTGTGAATAATATACAGGCAGTGACCTAACCTGTACACCCAAACTAGTTAAAAGTAGTTAAAAGTGTGTATGATATTTTTATATCCATTTCTCATTAAGAATGACTAAATCTGATGTGTGCAGATGAAATTCTTAGTTTACATGAAAAGAAGATTTTTTTTTCCCCTAGCAACTAATTGTCCTGTTGAGATTACACGTGGATATGCACAAGTTTACTGCCAGTTGCGATAATGGTATTCTTTTTTATCTGATATCATGCTTCTTAATACAAAAATGTCACCACGATATGGAGTTTGGGCTCCCAGTATGTCTCTGCAACTCACATTTTTATAAACTCCTCCTAAGGCTCATCCTACATGTACTTCATCCTAGGAATAAAATGTGCCATGAGAAACACCTTGCCTGCATTAGCCATTTTCACAGTAAGGTATAATTATCTTTCATTGTCTCTTTTCTGAACTAAAAATAGTTCCAGTTCTTCTGTAAGAACTCCAGAAATTTCAACTTAACGGTAAAGGTCAGTGAAACAACTGAGAGGGGAGTACTTGGAATAAAAACAGAACCCACTCTCACAGAAAAAAATCAAAACTTTCTATGATATGCCAATGGTAGCAGAAAAAAAAAAAAACTATTTTGAAAATGAAAAAAAAGAGAAGCTTCATCATTTCATTTCTTACATGGTACATTATATTATCAAGTCTTTCATGAAGTATTTCACCAAAGTTTGTTTGAATCTGTAGTCAGATTTCAGGATTATTTCCAGGGTTCTTGAATACTGGGCTCCTGATTCATTCTCCGTCTTAAAAATGGAATTGTCAGAACAACAAGGAACATAGCATCTGACAAGAAAAGCAGGAGCCAAAGTCATTTCATTAGCTGAAAAACCTTTTTAAATGATAAAATGAGGGGCTCCTGGGTGGCTCCGTGGGTTAAGCGACTGTCTTCTGCTCAGGTCATGATCCCAGGGTCCTGGGGTGCAGCCCCGTGATGGGCTCCCCACTCGGCGAGGAGTCTGCTTCTCCCTCTCCCTCTGCCTGCTGCTCTACCTCCTTGTGCTTTCTCTCTGTCAAATAAATAAAATCTTCAATAAAATAAATGATATAGTTACGCATTGGAGTCCCCTAAGTACAGCTCTGTTCAGACCAGATGAGAAAGGTCATAGCTTTGAGGCGCCCCTGCTCTTTGAGGTATGGTAGATATTTGGATGTCCATTTGACACAAATAAGTGGTTTTTCCTTTTCTTTTTTTTTAAGATTTTATTTTATTTACTTGGGTGGCTGGAGGGACAGAGAGACTCTCAGGTAGACTCTGCCCTGAGCGCAGAGCCCAGCACAGGCCTCCCACCACCCTGAGATCAGGACCTGAGTTGAAATCGAGGGTCGGAAGCCTAACTGACTTACCCACACGGGCACCCCGAAACAACTCAGTAGTTTTCTGTTAAGACTCTCTGAAACTTGAAAAATCACTGTTACATTTTTCAGTTCACGGACTACATAATTTGTTCTCTTTACAGATACACAAATAGCTTTTGTTTTAAGTGCTCCAAGAACGAGACATAATGACGTTAATTGGGCACCTCCTAGCCTCTTAATTTTAGAAATCAGAAATGTTCTTGATTAGCCTAAATAAAGGTTCGGGGCAGACCTATGTTCCCACCTCCTTCCTACACAGCTGCAGGTTCTTTCCATCAAACTGATGGGCACGTGCACACCCCCGTCGGCTGCTGGAAATAGAGTGACCAGTGAGCATCACTGATCCGGACTTCCAGAAAATGATGGGTGGTCTTCTTTTTCCAAATCACCCTACTTGAAGGAAGGTTTTGTTCTTTACCACTATCTACACATTTTGTATTTTTACTTAAAATGTATTAAGAGATTCATGTAAATGAGTCTATATACTAAACCTCATGGTGATGTTGTTGTTTTTGATTTCAGGGCGGGCCTGTGTTTTCAGGCCCTCTTTCTAATTAGGCGAATCCTGGCTTTTACTCTTGCCAATTTCCTTCTGTTTTCCTCCTTGCTTTTCAGTGGGGTTTCCCTCCCGTTGGTCTCGCAGTTAAAGAGCACCCCGACTGGACTCCCGCACACAGCTGCCCTGCTCTGATATGCCCAGGGCTCCAGAACTGTTCCTTCCTGCCTGCTCTTTACCCACAACCAGAATTTCCAGTGCGTCACCAGTTGATTTCACTTGGTTTTAAAAACGAAGTCATGAGATGAATACATCTTATGTAAATGTCATTTAAAAGAGAATTATTAACCCAAAGAAGTTCTACCTGATCCGCTTTGGGCTACACAGAGCTCCCTGGTGCCCCTAAATCCTGTCGCAGGCAGCTGCCCTCTCTGAATGACATGGTGCGTCCGTGCACAAAGGGACCCCCTGCGCTTCTGCCGTACGAGGTACCCCTGGAAATGGAGTCCTTTTCTCCATTTCTCTGCGCTCCTTCTCACTTTTTTCTCCCACTCGGATTCCTGATGCTTTAATTCTGGACTATCCCAGACAGGAGCAGCAGACTGCGGGTCTCTAAAAAAAACTTGAGGCTTCACCGAGGGACCGTGTGTAGGGGTTGAATTAGTAAATTTGGCGGAAGACCCCAAAGCAGCACACGTGAAGAGATTTCTGAGGCCTGAGACTCCAGTGCTCTGGTGGTACGTGGTCAAATTAGAATACAGCGCAAAAAAAAAAAAAAAAAAAAAAAAAAAAAAAAGGCCAGAAAACAAAAACACCTAAGGATGCATTGGAGGCGTTCGTGCGATCAGCACAGAGATTAGCTCTCCTCGTGGTATCAGAAGCTGAGGAAGAAGTGACCAAAAAGAACAATCTTGGCAAAATTCTCAAGTTAGAAATCCAGTCTAATAAAAATCAATGGCCTGGGCGAACATGAAACTATGATACGCTGCCTTTTATTGGTCCTGTCTTTTGACTAAATCTGCCGCAAGTTTGTAGTGAATCTGTTTCAATCCGTGTTGGTGTGCCCATATATTAAATCGTTGTGGTTCCAGTAATAACAGCGTGCCAAGACAACGGCTGATTGCTGGCTTTCTCTCTGCTTTTTTAAATTGAGGCATAACTGACATGACATTTCAGGTGTACAGAATAACCATCCAATATTTGTACATATTGGGAAATGATTACCATGGAAATCTACTTAACGTCTACCACCGTACATAGGTACAAAAATAGTTCTTCCTGTGATAAGAACTTTTAAGATTTATTCTCTTAACAACTTTGAAATATGCAATACAGTATTATTATTAACCCTAGTTACCATGCTGGGTATTACAGCCCTATGACTTACCTATTTTATACTTGGAAGTTTGTACCTCTTGACCCCTTTTTTGACCGCCCTCTACTCCTACCTCTGGTAACCACCAGTCTGTTCTCTGTGTCTGTGAACTTGGCTTTCTTTTTGTTGTTGTTGTTTAAGGTTCCACACACAAGTGAGATCAAACAATATTTACCTTTTTCTGACTGACTTATTTCACTAAGCACAACACCCTCAGTTCCATCCATGGTTTTGCAGATGGCAAGACTTCATTCTTCTTTATGGCTAAGTAATATTCCGTTGTGTATATACCACATTTTCTTTACCCATTCACATACTGATGGTCAGTTAGGTTGTTGACATATCTTGGCTTTTGTAATAATGCTGCAGTGAACATGGGAGTGTGTATGTCTTTTCAAATGACTTTTTTCATTTTCTTTGTATAGATACCTACTAGTGAAATTGCTGGAACACATGGGAGTTCTATTTTTAAATTTTTAAGGAAACTCTATACTGTTTTTCATAGTGTTTGCACCAATTTACATTCCCCCCAACTATGTACAGTTTCTCCATATCCTTGTCAACATTTATTTCTTGGCTTTTTGGTAATAGCCATTCTATTGGGTGTGAGGTTATCTTGTGGTTTTGATTTGCATTTCCTTGATAATTAATGATGTTGAGCATTTTTTCACATACCTCCTGTGCATCTGTAGATCTTCTTTGGAAAACTGTTCAGGACCTCTGCCCATTTTTTAATCATACTGCCTTTTCGTTTTGGTTTTGTTTGGTTTTATTATTGTGTTGTATGAGTCCTTTATATATTTGGATATTTACCCTTCATCAGATAAATAACTTGCAAACACTTTCTTCTATTCTGTTGCCCTTTAATTTTATTATTTCTTTTGTTCTGCAGAAGACTTTAAGTTTTTACTTTAAAGTCCCACTTGCTTATTTTTGTTGCCTTCCCTTTTTGTGTCAAATTTTAAAAAAATCATCCCCAAGACCAACGTCAAGATGCTTACCACCTACCTATGTTTTTTTCTGGGAGTTTTAAGGTTTCAGGTCTTATATTCAAATCCTTAATCCATTTCAAGTTAATTTTTGTGTGTGGTATACAATAGTGGTCCAGTTTCATGCTTTCGTATGTGTCTGTCCAGTTTTCCCAGCACTTTATGGAAGAGCTTTTCCTTTCCCCACTGTATACTCTTGGTTCCTTTGTCATGAATTAATTGACCATATGTGTGGGGCTTTATTTCTGGGCTCTCTGTTCTGTTCCATTCATTGGTGTGCCTGCTTTTATCAACTGTTTTTTTTTTTACTATAGCTTTGAATACTTTTTTAAAAAGTGTAAATAGAACTGAATAAAATCTTACATCTTCAAGAGAATAGTTAACAGAAATTCTGAAATACAAAAAGAAAAACTGACCTTAAGCCTCAGATAGCCTCTAAGTTTTTTCATGTATTGTCCATCATAAAAGAAAATGCACATACATGACAGACTGAGAAAACAGAGTCAAAAGAATCCAGAACAGTAGAATTTCCTTCCACTCTACAATAACTAAGCTTGTCATCCTAGATAATAAGAGACCTCACAGTGATGTGATGAGCACTGGGTGTTATATGTGACGGAGAAATTATTGAACACTACATCTGAAATTAATGATGTACTCTAGGTTGGCTAACTGAAATCTGGAAACCATTGAGATATTGTACAACTGAAAATATTACAGTGGAAAATTGCAAAGCTCATAATTAGCAAATCGATAGACAAGTATAATGACAAACATATCTGATGAAATATCATGTTTCACCATTTTCTGAAAGGGCTCAAATGAAAAAAAATTATAACATCAAATTTGGTAAGAATCTGCGGCAACCGCAGCTGTCAGACATTACCAGAGGAAGTACAAAATGGTCCAATCATTTGTAAAAATAACTTTTCAGTATTTGAGAAAATTTAAAATGTACCTGCCTTATGACCAGTGAGGGGGGAGAAAAAGAAAAACAAATTCCTTAGAGTAGAATCCAGCTGATACAGAGGGAAGGATGGAATAAATGATAATAAATAGAATAAAGGATTAACAAGTGAAATATTGATAAGAAATTGCATCCTTATATAGGCTCTGATATCTTCCTGGATACTAGTTTTTAATTAAAATTTAAAAAGTGGTAATTTTAAAGAGAAGAAAAAGGTAGACAACCCCCTAACAAATGATGTAGACCTGTCCTCACCAACACTGGGACAAATTGCCATCACTCCAGACATTATGCACTAAGAAGGGCACACTATCATTTCAGATGAATTTCTGTCAAAAAGTAGAGTAGAATCTTGATTTTAATTTTGGGACACTTTATGTGTCCTATAATCTGAAAACTCTCCTATAATCTGAAAAAAAAATCAAGAAGCACACAGAAAACTCAGGAACTGGGGGCGCCTGGGTGGCTCAGTGGTTTAAGCCACTGCCTTTGGCTCAGGTCATGATCTCAGGGTCCTGGGATCGAATCCCGCATTGGGCTCTCTGCTCGGCAGGGAGCCTGCTTCCCTCTGGCTCTCTCTGCCTGCCTCTCTGCCTACTTGTGATCTCTCTCTGTCAAATGAATAAATGGAATCTTTAAAAAAAAAGAAGACGACGAAGAAAGACAGACTTAGGAACTGTTCTGTGCTGAAAGAAACTATAGAGACATGTCAGTTAAATACAATGTTGCATAGGAGTTGGATGCTGAGACACAGGGGAAGAAAAAGCTGCGGTCATGGCAGACCACAAGGAAAAGAACATTCTCTGCCATGACCACAATGCAGTTATCAACTTCAGGAAATGTAACATCGATACAGTTATTATGTAACACATAGTCCACATTTAAATCCCTTCGACTGTCCCAATATTATTCTTCATAGTCACTTTTTAGTCCTTTTGAGTTCAGTCTCTCTCTATGTATAAAGAGGCATGATACCTCCAAATTATTCATTTGATAACAAAAAATATTTAGTGCCTACATTATATACGTCTGTATTTCTGTATGTTTATAGTGTGTATGTATACATAGGGGATTGCGCATGTGTGTGAGAAAATGCACACGATAGAAATAATTCATGACTTTTGTTAATGCAAGAATAGTAAAAGAAACTCACAGATACAAGTTGTGTGTAATTTGAAATGATAGCAAGACAAAAGTTACTATTTTAAGAATTCAGTTTTAACAATATGTAAAAAGAATAATACATCATAACAAGTGAAGTTTTTTCCACCTAGACAAGGTTGGACTATCATTCTAATGGTAGTTAAATCAATTCATTACATTAAGAGATTTAGGAAAACAAAACAAAACAAAACACAAACACCTTAATATATGTAGAGAGGTATTTGATCAAATCCAATGATTATTCCTAACAGAATTTAGAGCAAACTACAGCACATTAGGATTAGAATGTAACTTCCTAAAGGAGATCTACAAGCCTTTAGCAAGTCTCCTATTTCAGGATAAAATGGCCTTTACCAACCAAGCACGATATCAGAGGTCCTAGAAAGTCTTGGGTGTTGGGAGGTGGTGTAGGGCGTGAGTGCATACGTTTGTGACAAAAGTGGCACCGTAGGGCAGTGGTGAAAACATTATTCTCAATAAATTGTACTATTATGGTTTATTTTTCTGGGTGGGGGGGGGGACTCAGGCTTTGTTTCCTACCATACACATGTTTAAATTCCAATTGAACTGCCAACCTAAATTTGAATACAAAATGGTGAACCTCTCTCTCTCTCTCTTTTTTAAAGACTTTATTTATTTATTTATTTATTTAATTTGACAGAGAGAAGGTGCCCCTGAGCGAGCTTACAAGTGGCAGGAAGGGGCAGAGGAGAAGCAGACTCCCCGCGGAGCTGGGAGCACAACATGGGGCTTGATTCCAAGACTTGAACTGGAATCAGAGGAGTCCAGCGCTTGACTGATTGAGCCATGGAGGTGCCCTAGAAATAGTAAATCTCTTAAAAGATAATATAAGAAAATATTTTCAAGGGGCGCCTGGGTGGCTCAGTGGGTTAAGCCGCTGCCTTCGGCTCAGGTCATGATCTCAGGGTCCTGGGATCGAGTCCCACATCGGGCTCTCTGCTCGACAGGGAGCCTGCTTCCTCCTCTCTCTCTGCCTGCCTCTCTTCCTGCTTGTGATCTCTGTCTGTCAAATAAATAAATAAAATCTTTAAAAAAAAAAAGAAAATATTTTCAAGGCTATCAAGGATTATGAAAGTAATTCTTAAGAGAACAGAGTGTTAACCATAACAAAAAAGTGATGACTTTTCTGATATCCAAATTAAAACCTCTCCTTATTAAAACTCACCAGTAACAGAGGCAAAGTCACACTATAGAGTGGGAGAAAATGTTTGCAATTGGTAATATATTAAAAAAAAAAAAAGATCTCCTACATACCAATAAAGATGTGATAAGGGACACTAGAAAAATAAGCAGAAGCCTCAAGATTACATTTCAAAATGTAATGAAATGTCCAGTAAATACATAAAAATGTGGGGGCGCCTGGGTGGCTCAGTGGGTTAAAGCCTCTGCCTTGCGCTCAGGTCATGTTCCCGGGGTCCTGGAATCGAGCCACACGTTGGACGGTCTGTTCAATGGGGAGCCTGCTTCTTCCTCTCTCTCTCCCTGCCTCTCTGCCTGCTTGTGATCTCTGTCTGTGGAATGGATGAATAGAAATCTTAAAAAAAAAAAAAATGTGGCCCACTCCATTAGTAAACTAGGAAATAAAAATAAACCATAATGAGGGGCACCTGGGTGGCTCAGCTGGTTAAGCATTCAACATTTGATTTCAGCTCAGGTCATCATCTCAGGGTCCTGGGACTGAGCTCGTGTCCCTGGCTCCACACTCAGCCGGGAATCTACCCGAGGATTCTCTCTCTCCCTCTCCTACTCCTCCCCCCATTTGTGCACATGCATGTGCGTGCTCTCTTTTTCTTGCTCTCTCAAATAAGTAAGTCTTAAAAACAAACAAACAAAAAAACCCAAAACCACAACATAATGAGAGAGCACCACAAAAACACCAGAATACCTAATGTTAAAACGGTTGGTAGAATTTGTGCAGATGTGGAATCTTGGGAACTCTCATTTCACGAGCGGGGAAAACTGTTGGACCTTATTTATCAGTCCTAAATAGCCGTACCACTGACCCTGCAGTTTCCCTCCTTGGTGTCTATACGACAGAAACTTGAACATGTATGTGCCAAGGGACCTGCACAAGAACTCTCATAATACAATTATTTCCAGAAGCCCTACACAGAGCACATCAAGTGGGATCAACTGTGGTATATATTATTAGTGATACAGTCATACATTCGAATGCTATATGGCAAAATAAATAAAATAATTACAGCAACATGCCACACTGGATAAATCTCCTAGAAATATTGAGCAGAAGAAATACTTAAAGGAATATATACAGTTTCATTCATGTTTAGATAAAGTTCGAAGCCGACAGAAATGAATGGTTGGGAATGCACGAGTCTGTGATGAAAATATAAGAAAAAGCAAGACAGTGATTTTTATAAAGGTTAGGAGAGGGATTGTAATTTAGTGGTTGTATTCTGGGGGACAGACTGCAATCTAGGGAGAGACCTAGAGCTGCTTCCTGACTCGGGTTCTGTGATAACCGTGTTCTCTGTGTATTACTTTGTTAAACTGCGCTTTTATTTGTTTTCCTCTGCTTATGGTATTTACCCAACTAAAATTTTAATAGTAACAAAAGATTAGCTTTGCAGAAAAATTCTAATAAATGGAGAAGCAAAAGTAGGATGAATTTTGATAAAAATCTTAAGTATTTATTGATGTTTTAAAAGCCAAGCTCATAGATACAGAAAACAGATGGGTATTTGCAAGAGGCAAGGGTCCGGGGATGGGAGAAATGGGTGAATTGGGTTTTTTGCTGTTGTTTAAATAAATTGAATAATAATAATAAAAATACCCCAGCCAGCCTCCCAGGCCCACCTTAGTAAGGCAGCCCATAAGCTTGAGCTCAGTAGTCAGCCTCAGTCAGGGGGAATATTGACTTTTGGGTAGGTTAGTGCTTGTGACTTGGCATATGCCTTGTACCCCATACCCTAAAAATTATATAACATAGCAGTACTGAAATAAAATTTCCAGCTCTATTTAATTCTAAAGAATAGGAAAGTAATCTAATGATTTTCTCCAGTTCTGGTTGACCCTTAAATTTGAAAAGTCAGAATTAAAGATAAAGAACTGATAGAAAATAGAATCATTATTATTAAATCACAACTGTACACGTATATGTGAGATTCCTGTGCCCGGGCTGGAATTATAGGCAACAATAGAAGCGATTTTTATAAGATAGGCATCTCTCACTCTAGTTTAAACCCCAAGTCAACATGAACAAGCTTAACTTTAGAACAAATCTTGATCAATATTTATAAAAGCTTGTTGATTTACTGTCTTATTGCTAGGAGCTAAACTGGAATTTCTCCAACTTTTTAATATTGTTTTTCAAATTTTTTCTTAACTATAACTTTTAGCAGAATGTCAGAGAACTTATGATTAATAAAGAACACTGTAGCAAGCGTTTCCAAATGTATACACATTATATAGATAGAATTTAGAGAGGAAGTTTTTGATTCATTTGAACTAATTCTTCAGATTAATGTTTATATTACATATGTTATGAAATATTACTGAAATCACAATGGTACATTTTAAAAGGAAAATGTAGCATCAATGATTTGTGACAATTTAGACAGTAAATATTTTAAAAGGTAATGACTACCTTATGTTTAGGCTCAAGGAGTAGGACACATTTTCCTTGGCTGACTCTGGTTCAGGTAATTGCTCTGTGATCGAAAGCCATAATTAGCTCCTGTAGGACTTGAAAAAGACAGTGAGGTAAAGGCCGTGTGTGTTCTTTAGGTATTTCAGGTTGCTGCTCTAGGCTGTGCATTTTACTTGGTATTCATTCAAGCGGGGTCTTAATGAATTAAAGAATTTGAATTCAAAATACTAATTCATTCTAAAGAGATCTAATTGTACCATGGGTATGGACATCAGAAAACACAAGTTAGTTGTGAGATAATATGATGTTGTCGTTTTAAGCCATTCAAGTTTTGGTACTTTTGACTTTTTCTCTTCCTGTGTATCACGCAAAACTGACCTAGAACTGGCAAGGCAGCCACAGGAAACCATTGCAGCATGTATGGGAAGCTCATGGCTGTGAGTGGAAAAGGCCCGACAGGATGGCGGCGGGTGTTATCCTGGCTCTTCAGTGTCTTGGCAGGCAGTGATTATGTAGAAGAAATTGTCCTTGCCCATGCAGCCCAGCTTGAATCCTTAAAATGATTCTGAGTTCACCACAGTTGGAGCAGTGCTACGAGAATGTCTTGTGTTAAGTAGATTTTTGGATATTTGCACTGATTCGGTCTCGTTCTGAGTTCTGGAACTACAGAATACAAATTTAGCGTACATTAACGTGACGGCTCTTACAACACTTGAAGGAGCACATTCTCTAGGTCTGAAGCCTCCTCTTTTTCTCAGAATACTTGGACTGTAAAGGAGTGAAGTGGTCCTTGTTATCTCTTAAGGGATGTAACTCATTGATCAGTATGGCAACTGCTGTGGGCACACACACGTCCCATCTACCTGCTTTGCAAAGCAGATTTTAAGAGAAACCCATCCACTCTCAACAAGTGATATGATGAAGACTGAAAGGATAGTGTAAAGAAGCTTAAGTCAGAAAATAAATTCTTAAAAGATGTCTGAGGAAGCTTCAGTTAACAAGAAGCTGCTGCTAGATTGGGAACAATATGAAGGCAAGATGAAGACAGGCCCTTAAATAGCTCTTGGTGGGTGCAATGGCTCAAAACAAGCAAACCCTGTGTAGAGACTAGTTCCAACTGATCTACATTTGGGGTCCTCGTTGGGGGAAAATGCAAAGTCGTATTTACCCTTACCTTTGCATGATTCTTTGTTAGAATCTATAATGAATTAAAAAAAAATTACACTCTTAAAATACATGGGCATGGAAGTGCAACGAAAGCAAATCAAAGCTACGCTCCTCTGCATTGTCCTTGGTACAAGCAGCTGGTTCTCCACCGCGTGGCGTGTCCAGATGCAGAAACAAAGTGTGAATGTGTGTCTCTGTGAACTGCCAGATGGTGTTCCTTCTCTCTCTCTCTCTCTCTTTTTTTTTTTTTAATTTTCCTGTTTGAGATTCAGGATGTTTTCTTACTACATTAATCTCTTATAAAAGTTCTTCAAATTAAAAAGCAAGACAAATTATTTGTGTGTGGGTGTGGATGGATGGATGTGTCTGTGTTGGTGTAATAAATAGTCTTTGTACCAGCGTTTCCTTGTGGGTGTATTTTAGGGCTCTCTGACTTGGGATCCACCCCCTACATCAATCTGAAGTTTAATGTCACCTGCTCTACTTGTCTGTCCTGACTTGCCTTCTTGGGGCTTCTACCTCCTTCCGACATGGGGCATTCCGACCCTCTCTCTGGTGTTAAAAATCCTCATGCCACTCACAGTAGAACTGTCTTTTCGTTTTGGTAGCTGGAAGTTTTGAGTATCTCCCATTCTTCAACCATCTGGGTATTTGTTCCCCATTCATGCTAGGAAGGTATCAATAGCAAAGAATAAGAATAGATCATTATGCCCCTTGCACATCATATATATCACAGTGGTAAACACCAGTTACCAACCTGCTCTGAATTTATGAGGAAGCAGAAAATCCACATGCCTTAAAGGAGGCCATCAATTAAGTTTATACATTGAAAATTCTCCTTTATAGCTATGGCATAATGGAAATTGTATCTTAAATGCTAGGTATTTATTTTTCAAAACATTTGTTTCATAATTAATCTTTACTTCTGAGTTGGGATTATACAGATCTTATAAATGGTATAAATGGGTATAAATGCGTATAAATGGCAAGCTGAAATGTTTGATCTGTGGTTATTTTATTGTATCAAAATATACAGGATGCCTAATGTTCAGAATATTTACAGTATCTTAATTCTTTGTTTATATTTTGATCTTTAGACACATTAATCAGCTATTTAATTTCATAATTTGCAGCTTGGAATTTTTAATAACACAGATTAAAGGATTTATTTTTCTCATTTCCCCTATTTCCTATGTCCATTGACTTGACTCTCCTTAGGCCATTGTTGCAGTATTTTTTTGCAGAAACTTTGTGAGGGTTTCAAAAACTAAATTGCTTATAAAAATGTTGCATGTAACTTATTTCCCCTTTAAAAGTGTTTAAAAATTGATGAAGATGTTCTTATTCAAATTTAGATAAATAAAATCAGGCTTTATTTCATGAATTTTATATTTTAGCCATTTATAAAATGCAATTTGAGCTTTCTCAGATTTTAGATATTTCATTATATGGACATTAAATATGTGTGTGTGTGTGTGTGTGTGTGTGTATCAAGGATCAGATGGGTTTTTCAAAAGTTAGTTTCCATTGGATATTTCTTCCCACTTTGAAAATCAGTTCACCATAGAATTGAGGGTCCATTTCTGGGTTTTCTGTTCTGTGCCATTGATCTTTGTGTCTGTTTTTCTTCCAGTACCATGCTGTCTTGATCACTACAGCTTTGTAATGTAACCTGAAGTCCGGAATTGCGATGCCTTCAGGTTTGCTTTTCTTTTCCAAGATGGCTTTGACTATTTGGGGGTCTTTTTGTGGTTCCATACAAATTTTAGTATTATATGTCCTAACTGTCAAAAATGCTGGTGATATTTTGATAGCTATTGCATTAAATGTGTAGATTGCTTTGGGTAGTCTTACATTTTAACAATATTTGTTCTTCCAGTCATGAACATGGAATGTGTTTTCAATTCTTTGTTTCATTTTTTTATTTCTTTCATGAATGTTTATTATAGTTTTCAGAATACAGATCTTTTACCTCTTTGGTTAGGTTTATTCCTAGGTATCTTAATGTTTTTGATGCAACTGTAAATGTGATCAATTCCTTGATTTCTCTTTCTTTTGCAACAGACTTCTGTACATGGATTTTTGTATCCTGTGACTTTATTGAATTTGTGTATAAGTTCTAGCAATTTTTGGATGTAGACTTCTGGGTTTTCTATACAAGGTATCATGTCCTTGGCAAATAGTGAAAGTTTGAGTTCTTCCTTGCTGATTTAGATGCCTTTTATTTCTTTTTGTTGTCTGATTTCTGAGACTAGGACTTCCAACACTATGTTGAATATCATTGGCGAGAATGGATATCCCTGTCTTATTCCTGACTGTAGAGGAAAAGTTCTCCATTTTTCCCATTGAGGATGACATTAGCTGTGGATTTTTGTATATGACCTTTATTATATTGAGGTATGTTTCTTCTATGCCTTTATCATGAATGGATACTCTTTCAAATACTTTTGCTGCTTGAGAAGATCATATGGTTCTTATCCTTTTGTAATGGGGTGTACACATTGATTGATTTGTCAATACAACCCACCTTGCAACTCAGGAATAAATCACACTTGACTGTGGTGCATGATTCTTTTAATGCACTGTTGGATTTGATTTGCTAATATTTTGTTGAGAATTTTTGTATCTATGTTCATTATGGATATTGGACTATAGTTCTCTTTTTTTAGTGAAATCTTTGGTTTTGCAAATAGGGTAAAGCTGGCCTCATGGAATGAGTTTGGAAGGGGCGCCTGGATGGATCAGTTGGTTAAGCATCTGCCTTTGACTCAAGTCATGATCCCAGGGTCCTGGGATGGAGCTCTTCATCCTGCTCCCTTCTCAGTGGGGAGGCATCTTCTCCATCAGCCTGTACCTAGCCCCCCGTCACCCACCATGTGCTCTTTCTCTCTCAAGTGAGTAAAATATTTTTAAAAATGATTTTGGAACTTTTCCTTTCATTTTGTTTTTTAAAAGGAGCTTGAGATGGATAAATATTAACTGCTCTTTAAATAGTTGGTAGAATTCCCCTGGAAAATCACCTGGCCCTGGACTTTCGTTTGGTGGGAAATGTTTTCTTTTTCTTTTTCTTTTTTTTTTTTTTTAAGATTTATGTTTTTGAGAGAGAGAAAGCAGGAGGAGGGACAGAGGGAGAGCATCTTCAAGCAGACTCTACCTCATTGAGTGTGGACTCTGACATGGGTCTTGATCCCATGGCCCGAGAGATCATGACCTGAACTGAAACCAAAGTCATATGTTTAACTGACTGAGCAACCCAGGTGCCCCTGTTGGGAGATGTTGATTACTGATTCAATTTCTTTGTTGGTTATCAGTCATCTATTCCTTCCTCTTTCAGTTTTGGTACTGTATATGTTTCTAGGAATTTATCCATTTCTTCCAGATTATCCAATTTGCTGGCATATAATTTTTCACAGTATTCTTATAATTGTATTTCTGGGTGTTGGGTGCTATTTATCCTTTCTCATGTGTGATTTTATTTATTTGGGTCTTTTCTGTTTTCATTTTGATATGTCTGGCTGAGAGTATATCAATTTTATCTTTCAAGGAACCAGATCCTGGTTTCATTGATATGGTCTGCTGTTTTTCTGTTTGTTTATTTTCTGTTATCACTTATTTCTGCTCTCATCTTTATTTTTTCCCTTTATCGTCTAGCTTTTGGCTTCATTTATTTTTCTAGCTCCTTTAGGTATAATTTTAGGTTGTATATTTCAGATTTTTCCTGCTTCTTGAGGTATGCCTATATTGCTACATTTCTTCCCTCCTAGGACCACTTTTGCTGCATCCCAAAGGTTATGGACTGTTGTGTTTTCATTTTATTTGTTTCCATGTATTTTTGTTATTCTTTCATTTTCTGGGTGACTCATTCATTTGTTAGGAGGTTGTACTTTAGTCTCTGTATTTGCGGTCTTTCTAAAATTTTTCTTGTGGATGACTTCAAGTTTCATAGCATTGTGATCAGAACATATGCATGGTATGATCTCAATCTTTTTGTACTTGTTGAGGTCTGATTTGTGACCCAGTATGTGACCTATCTTGGAGAATGTCCCGAGTGCTCTTTGAAAAGAATGTGTGATCTGCTGCATTAGGATGAAATGTTCTGAATACATCTGTTAAGTCCATCTAGTCCAGTGTATCATTCAAAGCCACTGTTTCCTTGTTGATTTTCTGCCTAGATGCTCTTACATTGATGTGTTAAAGTCCCCTAGTATTATGTTTGTTGTGGCAAGTTCCTTTAGGTTTGTTATTATTTTATATATTTGGATGCTTCCAGGTTGACATAAATATTTACAATTGTTAGATCTTCTTGTTGGATTATTCCCATTATTATGATACAGCACCCTTCTTCGTTTCTTGTTATAGTCTTTGGTTTAAAATCTAGTAGAACTTAGCAAACTCAACACCCAAAGAACAAACAATCCAATCAAGAAATGGGCAGAGGACATGAACAGACATTTCTGCAAAGAAGACATCCAGATGGCCAACAGACACATGAAAAAGTGCTCCACGTCACTCGGCATCAGGGAAATACAAATCAAAACCACAATGAGATATCACCTCACACCAGTCAGAATGGCTAAAATGAACAAGTCAGGAAATGACAGATGCTGGCGAGGATGCGGAGAAAGGGGAACTCTCCTCCACTGTTGGTGGGAATGCAAGCTGGTGCAACCACTCTGGAAAACATCATGGAGGTTCCTCAAAATGTTGAAAATAGAACTACCCTATGACCCAGCAATTGCACTACTGGGTATTTACCCTAAAGATACAAACATAGTGATCCGAAGGGGCACGTGTACCCGAATGTTTATAGCAGCAATGTCTACAATAGCCAAACTATGGAACGAACCTAGATGTCCATCAACAGATGAATGGATAAAGAAGATGTGGTATAGATACACAATGGAATACTATGCAGCCATCAAAAGAAATGAAATCTTGCCATTTGCGATGACGTGGATGGAACTAGAGGGCATCATGCTTAGTGAAATAAGTCAATCGGAGAAAGACAACTATCATATGATCTCCCTGATATGAGGACATGGAGAAGCAACATGGGGGGTTAGGGGGATAGGAGAAGAATAAATGAAACAAGATGGGATTGGGAGGGAGACAAACCATAAATGACTCTTAATCTCACAAAACAAACTGGGGGTTGCTGGGGGAGGTGGGGTTGGGAGAGGGGAAGGGGGTTATGGACATTAGGGAGGGTATGTGCTATGGTGAGTGCTGTGAAGTGTGTAAACCTGGTGATTCACAGACCTGTACCTCTGTGGATAAAAATACATTATATGTTTATTAAAAAAAAAAATTGGAGGGGGAGGCGAACCATAAGAAACTATGGACTCTGAAAAACAACCTGAGCGTTTTGAAGGGTCAGGGGTGGGAGGTTGGGGGAACAGGTGGTGGGTAATGGGGAGGGCACGTTTTGCATGGAGCACTGGATGTTTTGCAAAAACAATGAATACTGTTACACTGAAAAAATAAATAATTAATTCAAAAAATAAAAAAAAATTAAAAAAAATCTAGTTTGATTAAGTATTGCTGTTCTGGCTTTCTTTTGTGTCCATTTGCATTATAGATGTTTCTCCATCCCCTCACTTTCTGTCTGGAGGTTTCTTTAGGTCTAAAATGAGTCTCTTGTGGGCAGCTATTCTGACACTCTTTGTCTTTTGTTTGCAGCTTTTAGTCCATTTACTTTCAGAGTGACTATTGAGAGTTATGTATTTAGTGCCATTTGTCACTTGTTCTGTCATCATTTCTGGAGATTTTCTGCTCCTTTCTGGTCTTTGTTGCTTTTGGTCTTTCTTTCCCACTCAGAGTCCCTTTCAGTATTTCTTACAGGGCTGGTTTAGGGGTCATGATCTCCTTTAGTTTTTGTTTGGACAACTCTTGATCTCTCCTTCTATTCTGAATGACAGCCTTTCTGGATATAGTATTCTTGGCTACAGATTTTTTTCCCATTCAGCACATTGAATATATCATCCCACTCTTCCCTGGTTTGTTAAGTTTCTGTGGAGAGATCTGCTGCTAACCTTATTGGTCTTCCCTTGTAAGTTAGGGACTATTTTTTGTCTACTGCTTTTACGATATTTTTTCTTAATATTTTGGGAATTTATCTTGGTGTTGGCCTGCTTGATTTTGATGGGAGTTCCATGCCCCCTGGATTTGCATGTCTCTTTGCTTCCCCATTTAGGGAAGTTTTCAGCTATAATTTCCTCACATTAACCTCCTGCCCCTCCCCCCTTCTCTCTCTTCTGCAACCCCTATGCTATGAATGTTATTACACTTGATGGAGTCACTGAGTTCCCTAAGTCTACTTTCATGATTCAAGATTTTTTTTTCTTTTTTTTTTAAAGATCTTTTATTTATTTATTTGACAGAGAGAGAGATCACAAGTAGACAGAGAGGCAGGCAGAGAGAGAGAGAGGGAAGCAGGCTTGCCGCTGAGCAGAAAGCCCAATGCAGGACTCGATCCCAGGACCCTGAGATCATGACCTGAGCCGAAGGCAGCGGCTTAACCCACTGAGCCACCCAGGCGCCCTCAAGATTTTTCTTTTACTCTTCTGTTTAGCTTCATTATTTTCTGTAATTTTGTCTTCTAGATCATTTATTTATTTCTCTGCTTCTTCCAGCCTTGTGGTCATTGTATCCAGTTGGTTTCAAATCTCAGTTGTTGTATTTTTTATTTCAGCCTGATCTGTTTTTAGCTCTGAGGCAGAGGTCTCCCTGATGTCATCTATGCTTTTCTCAAGCCCAGGTAGTACACTTAGGACTGTTGCTTTAAATTCTGGCTCAGACATATCACTTCTATCTGTTTTGATAAGATCCCTAGATGTGACCTTTTCTAGTTCTTTCTTTTGGGATGAGCTCCTCCATCTTGGCCTTTTGTCTAGGTCTCTGTCTCCTCTGTGTTAGGAAAGCCTATTACATTTCTCAGTCCTAAGAGTAATGGCTTTATGAAGAAGAGGTTGTACACTGTCCAGGGTCTGGCATATCCAAAAGTGTCTGTGGTGTGTGCTGCATGAATTCTGCTGCTGTCTTACAGCTACTCTATCCCTCACCTCAGCCTTCTCAGAGTTTCTTCTTACCTGCATTGGGGAGTATCTGGACTTTGGCCAGAATGTGGCAAGTTATAACTAAGTGTTCTCCAGTTTGCTGCTTAAGAGATCTGATGCTATATCCACTGGAGTTGAAGCTTTGCAGAACCGTGTGGTCTGTGCATGCAGGGGGGTTTGTGCTGATCTTCTGGGTAAGAGGCCCACTGCACTGGTACTATAGGCACACTTGCCCAAGAAAAGCAGCACCAGCAGAACACAGAGGGTGGGGCTTGGTGTAGGCAGGCTAGGCAGCCAGTGTTCATGCTCTGCTGTTAACTCTGGTTAGATTATGCTGAGGGGCAGGGCAGGGAAATGTCATCTGTGTGTTCTTTTAGAGGACCGCATTTTAAGTAAGGTGAAAGAGCAAAGACAAGTCCTGTTGAGTGGACCCTGCCTAGGCCTGTGATCTTGGCAGTTCTAAGGTTAATAGATAATGAGTTTTAAAAAGCATACACAGTCAGTTTTATAGATGCAATGTGAATACAAAAGGAAATGCAAAAGTATAGTGATTTTCTCATTTTATTATAAACCATATACAATATAGTAAGTTGGTACAGATGGCATAGATGAAACATGCAAGTTATATCTAGATTTTATGGCTTACAAAGGGAAGATTGTGTACTCACATAAGCTAATTTTGCTGAATATTCAGAGTGACACAGTTGGGATCCTAGTAAGTTTTGCAAATGCCCAATCGTGGTTTTTGCTTCTCTGGTAGGATTTTAATGGTGCATAGACAGAACACCACCAGTGAGATTGACCCCAGCCTGTCTCTCGGGGAGAAGTAGGCATGCCCGGATCATCAGACTTTTGCAGCATCCTCCATCTGAAGACAGTCTTGGAGCTTATCATAGTCAAGCATCACTTCTTTAGATTTGTATAGCAGATGCTCAGTTTGGGAAAGACTCAAGTTATTCATGGCACTTCCTTGTTAGAAAACCAAAAGTGATCTGGTTTAAGCATTAACAGGCTATCAGTGAGGAGATGGCCTTCCAAATTTTGGAATGGACATCAGTCTGCGACCATGAATAGCTCAAGATCTTAGTTTTATTGGTAGCATGTGGTGTGGAACAAAATATTTATAGGTCACCTATGCTACAGATTCAGTGTGGTACCTTTTCCATGGATGTCCCCATGTGATATCCATAACAGACATAAGGATGTGATTCTTCTTCTTTTCTTTCCTTTTTCCTTATGAGGAGCCCATAAGGGTCAGTAGATTAAGTTACTGGTCCAAACAGCATCCTGGGAATTAAGAGAGCTCAAACTTGATTTCTCTGACTAAGTGTTTCTCCTCACACATGCCAGTGCTTCTATAAATGCAGAATTCATTCATTTGTTGATTCAGTCATTTATTTACTTGGTCATTCTATATTTGTGTAGTGGTTTGTTGGTTTGTAGTAAGCTTTCCCAATGTGGCAACTGAATAATCTTGATAAGAGTTTTTATCAAGGTAATGCTATGGTGATTTAGAGAGAAATCACACTCTGCAAATCCTGAAAGGATGCTCGTCCTAAAATATACACATATTATAGATACATTTTCTCTGAATAGACTGTGTATGCTGCTTGGTTAAAGATTTCGAGATGAACCTGTTGAGAGAGTCCAACCATGCCTACAATCTCTAGGAGAGGTATTTAGGGAGAAATCATCAGGAAGCTTGTCCAAGTTCCTTGGGCACCCAGCTGTTGGTAAGAAAAACCAAGGAGCTGTCCTCAGAAAGCCACTTTGGTAGCCCTGTCTGAGATGGTGAGACGTGCGGTAGATGCCCTGGAGCTGTGCTGCCAGCAGGGGCTGTGTGGGGGTGCCCTGCCATCAGTGTGCCATCCTGGACTCAGACCAAACTTGCCCTACTCTTTCTGGTTTTCCCTACAATAGTAAATGGTGCTGTAGTTAGAATGTGTCAAGTGAAACTCTTACTAAGGGCTGTAGCGACAAAGCAAAAAAACTAGTAGGAAAAAATACATTTGGACAATACATAAGAACAAAATTAAACTCAGATTTTTAAAATGGCTAGCACATCCATTTATCCTATTTTTAAAATCTTCGAATGCTACACCTCTACTTCTTCCACAGGAGTCAGCATGCAGAACTTTGACAAATGACTGGAAATATCTGAGAGGCAGTTTTAAAGACAGCCTTTGGATGGAAATAATTATATTAGCTGTATAATGCTGAAGCCAAGAAAAACTATCTTAGAAGAATGATAAGCTTAGTGTTTCAGTGGAATTATAGAAACAAATAATATGAAACTAACTTCTGTGGTAAAATTCTTAATTAGGAAAAAGTTACCAAACGGAAAAGAATATTCCTGTGTCTAGGCTACATTTTTCTTATTCATAATAAATTTTGTGTTAAGAAACCTTAATTTCTGGGAGGCTAATGATCTGCTTCATCTGGACCCAAGGATTTCTTTCCTCTTGTGTTTCCTCTTGTTGGTCATTTTTTGCTGCTTTCCATACCCATTGTTGGGTTGTGGGGAGACTGGCCAACACATCATAGAAGTAAATATGCAGAAAAAAGAGCAGACAAAACTCCAGTTCATGCATTTTTATATCTATTGCTATTTTTTATTAAATAGCTAGTAATGAAGATGACTGACAGTGTGAATTTTCAGATATTTTTAGGACTATCAGTTTGAATTAATGGAAAAGATTATTTCTTTTGAGACAACTGAGGAAAGAATATTGTTTAATAAAGCATACAAAATATCCTTTACATTTTTCATCAGTGGTGAAGAATTCAACTCAAATAACTGTTTCTACCTGCAGTCTGAGTCTGCACACAGGAACGGAAGCATCTGTTGTTTACAGCCAAGATATTTTTACTCAGAGAATATTAACAAAGTTAGTACTTCTCAAAAATGGTGTAAGTCGCAAACATTTTATTTTATACTGCCATATCATTTTTATAATTCTCAATACCAAAAAAAACCCTGTCATAAGTGATTTCCAGAATTTTTTTATTGTTTTTCATACTGCAGGGAAGCACTGCCTAAGTAATGCAAACTTCCAGTTTTTAGTATTAATTCTAATGGGCTTGTGAATATATTTGGGCACAAGTTCAAAAAGTCATATGTTAGCAAGCACTGTGTTAAGGAGAAACTGCAAGTTCTCCTAAAACATCAAGCAACATTCATAAAAAATGGAGATGTGTCCATTGTGATGCTGGGAGTGGGTAGGAGCCCTCTGTGGTTGGCTGCTTAGCGATGATGCCTCTTGTCATGTGATCACCTCCTTTCCTTCATCTAGAAACAATGGGTTTATTCACTTAAATTTTTTTCAAGCTTTATTGTAATATAATTGACATATGACATTGTGCAAGTTTAAGATGTACAGTGTGATGATTTGTTACATGTGTGTGTCACGAAGTGATTACCCCAGTGAGGTAGGTTAACGTGTCCTGATGGACTTGCTGTTGCTGAAACATGGTTTATGACTTGAGCTAGTCCTTTATGTTCCAGTGGATATAAAAGAAATTAGTGCCAGAAAATAACTATTTATTCTGCTCAGATTCCATTGATTAAAAATTCAAGGAGAGCACAGGAGGGTGAGTTTTCTCTGCTTCATGATTTCCGAGGCCTCATGGAAGGCATGAAGATGAAGGTATGGAATCTTTTGCGAGCTCACTCAGGTGTTTGATGTCTGGCAGTTGCTGCTGGGAAGCCTCAAACAGCTGGAAGCTGGAAGCTCGGCTGCTTGGGCAACTGGTATCATGCAGTGTGGTCTCCTGATCCCTCCAAGATGGCATCAGAGAAGCCGGATATCTTAAACAGAGACTCAGGAAGGGTGTCAAGGGACCGCACGTCCAGTGGAACCTGTATCACCTTTTCTCACCACGTACAAGCCATGCAAGTCACTTCCAATGCTTTATCTCTGCTAAACGCAGGCACTAAGGCTGGCTCATATTCAAGAAGAGAAAAAGTGGGCTCCATCCTTTTATGAAAGGTGGGTCAAAGAGTTTTCAAGCTATCTTACATTTCTAGGAGAGAATTCATATATAATTACCAAAAAAAAAAAAAAAGGAACAAAGACATGAGATGTTTTTTCAGTCTTTATAACGTGCTCTTTTTCACTCCACTGAAAAAGCAAAAGTAATTGCATGACATCACTGGCAATCTTCTGAAGATAAAAAAGAGAGCAAGTTATTTGGAGAACAGAAAGCTGTGATTAGATCATGCACAGAGAGAAGGATGCATTTCTATCACTCCTCTATAGGACTTGGGTGGAAGGATGGGAATCTCCAAATTCTGCTAAAAAATTAAAAAAAAAATCAAGAAACGTAAAGGTCTAAGAAGTCAATAGAAGTAATATCTGATTCTCATTTTCTGTTGCCCTGAACAGAAAATAAAGGCAGTTTATTCAAAATCCTTCTGGCAAATAGAATTCCTTACTCTCTGACTTTTTTTTAGCCATTACCTTTGAAAAAATACATCTACCAATTAATATGTGTCCTGCAAACTGGACTAGAGTTTCTCCTGATCTTTGGTGATAAATTCCCATAAAACCTGAGGGAGATTGGTCAGCACGTGTATCGATAATTTGTCCCCTAAATCACACGTTGCTGTGTCATTTTTAAATGTCTCAGACTTCACTTTTGTGTCCTGGGCTATAAAGTAGATGATCATAATTATATGTGACCTTCAGAAAAGGATAATGTAGATCTATATTCTGGTCACTTTTAAGGGTGTATATGCTAAAATTATTTGTAATTTGTATCTCAAACCAAATCAGCAGAAATATCTGGAAAGGGCTACAAGTGCATGGAAACTTAAAAATTCAAAAATTGTGAAGACATTGCAAATAAAAAAAATGTAGGTAAATATGCATTTACAACATTAAAAAGATGAGAGCAACATCAGTTATATGCCTTGATAGTAGAATAAGAACTGAGATTAGTATCTGTAAGCAACTTGTTAAGATCATAGCATACCCTTTAAGTGAAATTCTATTACATAAATAGAAGAAAGAAAGAGGATGTGGATATTTAAAGATTTGGGGTTTTTTTTTAACTTTTTTTTCAAGTTTTTATTTAAATTCTAGTTAGCATATAAGTTATATATTGGTTTCAGGTGTAGAATTCAGCGATCATCACTTACATATAATAGTGCTCATCAAGACAAATGCCTCCCTTAATGCCCATCCCCCATCTGGCTCATCCCACACCCACCTCCATCCAGCAGCCCTCTGTTCCTTCTCTAAGCAAACCATAAGAGACTCTTACCAATGAAGTATTTAAATACAGATGTACCCGAGAAGTGTCAGAGCTGTTACACAGTTTTGTGGGATTAAGTTTTTTTTTAAGATTTTACTTATTTATTTGACAGAAACAGCCAGAAAGGGAACACAAGCAAGGGGGAGTGGGAGAGGGAGAATCAGGCTCCCCACTGAGCAGAGAGCTCAATGTGGGGTTGGATCCCAGGACCCCGGGATCATGACCTGAGCAGGAGGCAGATGCTTAATGACTGAGCCACCCAGGCGCCCCTCCGGGAGCCTTTTCAAAGACTCCTTCTTTAAAAGAATTCCTTATTCCTCCTCTCTGAATAAAATTTTTTAATATAATAAACTTATGTTTGTATGAATCACAATTCTTCTAAGTTCTCTTTGGAGGCGAAAGATAAATGAGCACTTCAGATATTAAAACATAGCTGCTTATCTTTATACCTCTTTCAGTTTGGTTTCTAGCCAGTGCTCCTTGATTGGTGTACAGTTGTTTCAAATACAAACAACTTCTTTAGCCTTTCATTTTAATCATCTGGGCTTTTTTTCTTTGAAGGAAATTTTCTCCATTTTTGCTGTTTCCGAGTTCTCAGGGATCATGACCTGAGCTGAAGGCAGACAATTAACAACTGAGCCTCCCAGGTGCCCTTTGTGGGTTTAAATTTATATATTTCTAAGTATGTAGCATTCCCAATATCTTTTTTTTCCCATTTTATTTATTTTTTCAGCGTAACAGTATTCATTCTTTTTGCACAACACCCAGTGCTCCATGCAAAACGTGCCCTCCCCATTACCCACCACCTGTTCCCCCAACCTCCCACCCCTGACCCTTCAAAACCCTCAGGTTGCCCCAACCTCCCACCCCTGACCCTTCAAAACCCTCAGGTTGTTTTTCAGAGTCCATAGTCTCTTATGGTTCGCCTCCCCTCCCCAATGTCCATAGCCCGCTCCCCCTCTCCCAATCCCACCTCCCCCCAGCAACCCCCAGTTTGTTTTGTGAGATTAAGAGTCATTTATGGTTTGTCTCCCTCCCAATCCCATCTTGTTTCATTTATTCTTCTCCTGTCCCCCTACCCCCCCATGTTGCTTCTCCATGTCCTCATATCAGGGAGATCATATGATAGTTGTCTTTCTCCGATTGACTTATTTCACTAAGCATGATACGCTCTAGTTCCATCCACGTCGTCGCAAATGGCAAGATTTCATTTCTTTTGATGGCTGCATAGTATTCCATTGTGTATATATACCACATCTTCTTTATCCATTCATCTGTTGATGGACATCTAGGTTCTTTCCATAGTCTGGCTATTGTAGACATTGCTGCTATAAACATTCGGGTACACGTGCCCCTTTGGATCACTATGTTTGTATCTTTAGGGTAAATACCCAGTAGTTCCCAATATCTTATATGACCTGATGTTTCTAAGTATCACAAACTTATATAATTTGAGTCAGTTTTGCTAAAAGAATATATGTGTCATTTACAGTGGTCGAATGCACATCTTTGTGTCAACTTAAATTGCACATGTTTCACTGAGTTTGGGCTTAAAACATTTCTGTATCTTTTTATTGAAACATATTTGACATATAACATTGTGTAAATTTAATATGTACAACCTGTTAATTTGATGCATTTATATATTGTAAAATGATTATATAATTAGCAATAATTAGCACCTTCATACCATGACATAATTATAATTTAATGGTTAGAATAAAGTTCTAGCCCCTTAGCAAGTTTGATGATTACAGTATTCTTATGATGTGCATTAGATTTCTAGGACTTGCATATTAATTGCAGTTTTGTCCCTTGAAATGACATCTGTCCTGCCACCACCCCTGTCTCCTGGTAACCGCCATTTACTCTGTGTTTATGAATTTATTTATGAATTTATGAATTCTTAGATTCCATATATGAGTGACACCAGACAGTATTTGTCTTCGTCTGACTTACCTCAGCATAATGTGCTCAAATTCCACCCATTTTGCCTCAGGGGGTAGATGTTCTTCTCATGCTGAACAGTGTGCCATTTTGCGTGCGCGTATAAATATAGAGTCACATCTTTATCCATTCATCTGCCCACGGGCACTTGGGTTGATTTCTGGATCTTGGCTGTTGTGACAAATACTGCAACAAACATGGGTGTGTAGCTTTCACTTCCGTATCCTGCATGTGGATACTTAGAAGAGGAATTGCTGAGTCATACGTGTATCTATTTTTCTAGTTTCTGTTGCTATGCAAGTTTTGTTTGGTTACCAACTTTTTATTAAATGTATCCATTAATAAATACTAAATAGTTTTAGAATTGCTGGTGGATAAATATATAAGCATAGAAAGACTACACAAGTGAATATACTTACAATTTAATGGTAAATTCCAGTTTGGTTTGAAACATGGCGGGCGTGCACGAATTTTCTCTAAAAGTGACAATAACTATTCATCCTGTTCTTATGTGCTTGTCTATTTCCTGCCCATTGGTTCATTGTTAGCCTCAGCGTTTGCTTGGACCTGGCGAATTTGGCAGACTTGAGGTGTTAGCTCACTTTGGGGTTAGTCCTCTAAAAGGCCTGATGCCTGGGGATGGGTGGCTCAGTTGGTTGAGCAACTCCTTTAGGCTGGGGTCAGGATCGGGGAGACCTGGGATCAAGCTCACACCCCCACCCCCTTAAACCCTCCAGAGAAGCCTGCTTCTCCCTCTCCCTCTCCTCCTGCTTGTGCTCTGTCTCTGTCAAATAAATAAATAAAATCTTGGGGGGAAAAAAAAAAGCCTGATGGCTTCTGATTTTCTTGGAGTCTTGAGCCCTTTGTAAGAAGTTCAAATGTTGTTTAAAGTTTGGTTTGAGGCCGCTTCTTCAAGAGCAGTAATACATACATAAAGATATGACAAGTGTATTGCATATACAGAATGTCCAAAGGTATCAGTATAATGTATTTAGGGGTTTTTGAATTTACATGAAATCCTAAAAAGGGCAGCATTGATCAATTTATATTTGGGGAAATAGAAATCAGTCTCTCTTGAAGTTCCTTCACGTAAAATTTCCTGTAACTCACTCAATGTGCCCTTGTTGATCTCCAAGCCGTAGCATTTTGGGGGTTTTCAGCCTGAATTTTCCTTTCCCTGGATACTTGTGTGGTTCCCTCTCTCATTTGATTCACTGAGATCAGTCTCGCTGAGCGTGCCAGTCTTCCCAGCAGGTATGGGGCCGTGTCTCCGTGGCTCATACACAGGCTTCCCTGCAATAGAACAGGGTGTTTCTTCTCTTTCCCCGTGGGAATGTGAGCCTCGGGAGAGCTGGGGTGGGGGGTGCGCTCACAGCTGCCGTGTGGGTCCTCGTGCTGATCCACACCTGCCACATGGTGGGAGGTTTCAAAAGAGTGAAAAACTGGAATGATTTTACAAGCGAGAAAGACATTCCAAATTCTTTGGCATTTTTTTTTCAGTCATATTTTTACCTCTTTAAACATTTCTGAAATTAGAGAGGCATGCAAGGGAAATTATTTAACAGGAACGCTGTGGCTGAGTAATAAATTCTGGATTCCCATTTCGATCCAGAAGAGTGACTGTCTGTGTGTGGGGGGGAGGGGGAGGAGGTGCTGCTTAGCATTAGCTAGTCCCTAAGGGTTATTGGGTCCTAGAACCATGTAGACTTCCGTACCTGGAGGCTCCTTGTGGGGTGTTCATTCCCGGGGATCCTAGGGCATAGGTTCCAGGATGGGAATTTTTTTTCTTTTTCTTCTTAAGATTTTATTTATTTGATGGAAAGAGCGAGAGAGCACAAGCAGGGGGAAGCGGTAGAAGGAGAGGGAGATGCATGCTCCCTTCTGAGCAGGGAGCCCAATATGGGGCTCCATCCCAGGACCCTGGGATCATAACCCCTGCGGAAGGCAGCCACTGAACCTACTGAGCCACCCAGGTGCCAGGGGATGGTTTTTTTTTTTCCCCCAAAAACAACCTTTTAAACTGTTGAATAAATTGACTGACTATAGGTAAAAAAAGAAATGTTACATATGATCTCAATACGTACTTTATATGGAGCTTTGTTTAGACTCTGACATCTATTTTATCAAAATTAACAGAAGAGATGTTTAGGAAAAACTGTCTTTCATGTCTTGCCTCCTGTACCCTTCGTGAAGAAATAACTCAAAACTGCTTCTTCCTCTGTGATGTTCTCAGGTAATTAAAGGCCAAGTAATTAAAGGTTATAAAATATTTGGGCAGTTTCACTTTTGGTTTAAGTGGAGCATCATTTTAAACACTAATTAGATCATCTCACATTTTAAAAATTGTGTTAATTTGTTAATTTTTCTTTACATATTTTTAATCCATTGTGGAAGTATTTGCTTTAGATACAATTCTTTATATATATCTAGATATATCTTTTATGGAGTTGTGAAGCAGAATGCTAAATGCCTTGAAATCTCCTAAATAGAAAGTTATAATGAAGATCAAATATGTTTGTACACTGTTAACAGATAATAACTAATATTTAGTAAGGAAAGTATCTCAAACTCCTATTTACAGTTAAAAAATGAAAGTTATTAAAGGGCATCTTTTAGGTCCTTCTGATAGCTATGCTAAATTACATAGCTGGATTTAATATCATTTTATATCACTTTATTTTCATGATATCCTGTTCACCTTCTCAGATAAAAATCCTGCCCCTGTTTCCTAATGGAAAAAAGACAGTGGTGCATTTCTTGATTACAGGGACGACTAGACAAGTATACACCAAAGAAAATTTGCATATTATATGAACACACTTCAAGTAAAAATGCCATCAGTGTCATTGATACTAAGTTATGGTGGGGTCAACAAGGGCCTGTGCAGGGGAAATAATCAAGATGAGAAATGCTGATGGATTAAAATGACAGTCCGGTGTTCAATACATATAGACTGTGCAAATGCTTTCTTCTTCAACATTCATCTATATCTGGGAACACACACCTGGAACGGCATTCACCTGATTTAAAAAAAAAAAATTTATTAACATAAAGTGTATTACTTGCTTCAGGGGCACAGGTCTGTGAATCATCAGTCTTACACAATTCACAGCACTCACCACAGCGCATACGCTCCCCAATGTCCATAACCCAACCACCTTCTCCCTATCCCCTCACCCCCAGCAACCATCAGTTTGTTTCCAGAGATTAAGAGTTTCTTATGTTTGTCTCCCTCCCCAGTCCCATCTTGTTTCATTTTCTCCCTGCCTACCCACTATAACCCCCCTCTTACCTCTCAAATTCTTCATGTCAGAAAGATCATATGATTGTTTTTCTCTGATTGACTTATTTCACTTATCATAATACCCTCTAGTTCCATCCATATCATGGCAAATGGCAAGATTTTTTTGATGGCTGCATATTATTCCATTATATGTATAATCTCACATCTTCTTTATCCATTCTTCTGTTGATGGACATCTATGTTTTCCATAGTTTCCATAGTTTGGCTATTGTGGACATTGCTGCTATAAACATTCGGGTACATGTGCCCCTTCGGATCACAACATTGTATCTTTAGGGTAAGTACCCAGTAGTGTGATTGCGTTGTAGGGTAGCTCTATTTTTAACTTTTTGGGGAACCTCCATACTATTTTCCAGAGTGGCTGCACAAGCTTGCATTCCCACCAGCAGTGTAGGAGGGTTCCCCTTTATCTGCATCCTCGCCAACATCTGTCATTTCCTGACTTCTTAATTTTAGCCATTCTGACTGGTATGAGGTGATATCTCATTGTGGTTTTGATTTGTATATACAAATTTGTATTTGTATTGATTTGATTTGTCAAGGGATGTTGAGTACTTTTTCATGTGTCTGTTGGCCATCTGGATGTCTTCTTTGCAGAAATGTCTGTTCATGTCTTCTGTGCATTTCTTGATTGAATTAGTTGTTCTTTGGGTGTTGAGTTTGATAAGTTCTTTATAGATTTTGGATACTAGCCCTTTATCTGATATGTCATTTGCAAATATCTTCTCCCCTTCTGTCGGTTGTCTTTTGGATTCGTTGACTGTTTCCTTTGCTGTGCAAAAGCTTTGATCTTGAAGTCCCAGTAGTTCATTTTTGCCCTTGCTTCCCTTGCTTTTGGTGAAGTTTCTAGGAAGTTGCTGTGGCTGAGGTCAAAGAGGTTGCTGCCTGTGTTGTTCTCAAGGATTTTATGGATTCCTTTCTCACATTGAGGTCTTTCATCCACTTTGAGTCTGTTTTTGTGTGTGGTGTAAGGAAAGGGTCAGTTTCATTTTTTGGCATGTGGCTGTCCAATTTTCCCAACGCACATTTGTTGAAGAGACTGTCTTTTTGCCGTTGGGCATTCTTTCCTGCTTTGTCGAAGATTAGTTGACCATAGAGTTGAGGGTCCATTTCTGGGCTCTCTATTCTGTTCCATTGATCTGTGTGTCTATTTTTGTGCCGGTACCATACTGTTTTGATGATTACAGCTTTGTAATAGAGCTTGATATCAGGAATTGTGATGCTGCCAACTTTGGTTTTCTTTTTTAACATTATTCTGGCTATTCAGGGTCTTTTCTGGTTCCATATAAATTTTAGGATTATTTGTTCCATTTCTTTGAAAAAAATTGATGGTATTTTGATAGAGATTGCATTAAATGTGAAGATTGCTTTCGGTAGCATAGACATTTTCACAATATTTGTTCTTCCAATCCATGAGCATGGAATGTTTTTCCATTTCTTTGTGTCTTCCTCAATTTCTTTCATGAGTACGTTATAGTTGGCTAAGTACAGATTTTTTGCTTCTTTGGCTAGGTTTATTCGTAGTTATTCCTGGTTTGGGTCATAATTGTAAATGGGATCAGCTCCTTAATTTCTCTTTCTTTTGTCTTGCTGTGGGTGTACAGAAATGTAACTGATTTCATATCCTGACACTTTACTGAATTCACGTATGAGTTAAGGCAGTTTTGGAGTGGAGTCTTTTGGGTTTTCCACATAAAGTATCATATCTTCTGCAAAGAATGAGAGTTCTTCTCTTCTTTGCTGATTCAGATGCTTTTAATTTCTTTTGTTGTCTGATTGCTGAGGCTAGGACTTCTAATACCATGTTGAATAGCAGCTGTGAAACTGGTATTCACCTGATTTTTATAAAGATTATTTCTCATTGGTAGATTTTGGATTTTAATTCAGTTTTGGTAGGTCTCATCATTCAACAATTTTTTATTTTGATTTTAATACTGCTCAGAACTGTGTTGTAAGAATCACGTTTTACTCTAAAATTGTATTAATTACTCTTAAAATTTATTAAAATTTAAAAGGTTTTTTTCCCATTGATATGTGCTAATTTGCCAAGCTACTATTCTCTAAAAGTTTTCACAAAACTAACAAAAAATTCATAAGGAAGTGCAGTTGATATCAAATAAAACAGTGATGATAGTTTTAGAAATCTGTGGAACTTTAAGTGTGCTTGGTTTTCAATGAAATAGACAAATTATAATACCTCTGGGAAATGGAAATCTTGTAAATGCAAGTATACTTATTTTTAACCTTTTTATTAAGATACAATTGATATATAATACTATCAATTTTAAGTTATAAAACTTAGTATGTTTTGTCATGCATCCATTCATAAAACCATGATACCAATTTAGGGAGCATATCTCGCCATCCCAAAAAGTATCCTCATGCCTCTTCCTCCCAAATTTCCCTACCTTTCCACCCCCAGGCCACTGCTCATCTGCTTTCTTTCACTGTAGATTAGTTTGTATATCTAGTGTTTTATAGAAATGGAATAATACAGTATGCACTCTAATTTAATTCATTCACCAGTATATAAAATAGATCAGTGACACCTTTTTCAAAGCAGGTCTCCAGTATTTTTGAAATAGTGTAATGGTCACTTTATTCCTTGTTGCATATTGGTTTTATGGAGGGCAGGAAATAGGCAGGAAAATGCCATGAAGTGTTATTCACCTGGTCAGAACAAAGTATTGAAATAAAAGTTTTGTAGCTCTATAAGAGGCTATTATATTATGAACAATTATATTAAGAACAACATCAATTCTACTAGGTGATGAATGATTGGTTCACATTACAGCAATGATTTTTTTTTTTTGTAATTTAAAACCATAAAGTATTTCAGAATAACGTATGCACTTGGAATTCTGTAATTAATTTTTCTGGAGGGTCAGCATATATAAATGTAAAATCAGGCTTATTGATCATAAAACCCACAAATGTCTGAAAAATAACGGCGCTGCCTATAATCCATCATTTCTGCTTATTTATAATCCTATTATGTTATATATAAGCATATATAAGCATATAAATGAGCACTACATCACATCTTGGTCTCTGCATGGCCAGTCCATGCTCTCTTGCTGCATAGCCCTAGAACCCTCTCCCCCAGCACCCCTGCTTCTGCATTTGTCTTCCATCTCTGTCCTTTGATGTACTGGTCTTCCCAAAATATGTTGGGTCATGGCACAGTAGCTATTTATTTCCCTCCAAATAAAAGTCCCATTTTGGCACTGTCTTTTGCCACTGTCTATGCTAATTTCACCAATACCATAGCTAGGTTTGACAGAACAATTTTATCAAAAGATGGGTGGATCTCAAACAGGATAGAGGGACTAGTATCCTCTCCACTGGTGAGATGCATGATTTTATACTTTTCAGGTGCACTGAAATAAAGCTGAAATATAATTTAACAACCTTCAGAGAATTCTTTCACCTTGCGCATGGAAGAAGAAAAAAGTTTATTATGCAAATCAATTCACTTTTGATTTGGATTAAGTACTTTTCTTGTTTGTAGAACTTTGAAAGCTGGTTTAAAGGCATTAATGGGGACATGGTTCTAGTAACTTTCCCAAGAAAACGTTGCCTTAGCAAGGACTTACTAACTGAACACAAGAATGAGAGCAACACTGATTAGAATTACTTATGCTTCCTTTTGTCTTGTAAGGACTTTGGGCATTGATAGCTGCATGTTCATTCAGGTCGGCAGAATTACATGGAGGTAAAAAGGAATCCCTGACAGGAAAATATCAAAATAAGGTAGAAAACCCTAATAAAAAATTTAGTGTGACTTTTAGAGTTGTTTCCCTCTTGCATTATAAAGTTATGTCTAGAAGTAAGAAAAACATCAGCTCATTAGTGAAAAATGGAATCTATCTCCCTACCTTCCATTCACCTCTCACTCATACATACGTATGCATGCGTACACCCATGCGTTCATACTTATATGCAAGAATGTACAGACTGAAACTGGAAAGACTGACATTTCCTTCACGAAGCTTCATTTCATAGGATCATTTTAAGGATGGATGCATTCAAGCACATGAAAAAGCTCAACTTTGAAAAAATTTTTTGATTCAGCCTCTTTTCAAAATTCTCTATTCTCATAATTGAGATTTTTAAAATAAGGCAATTAAAACCATGATCCACGGGAGAAACACTGATTAGTTTTTTTAAAATGCCATTGTCCTGTGGGTATTGTAATTTCAGTAAGGGATTTGGTGTTTTAAAGGACAAATGGTGGTAACCTCTGACCCTTGACCTCGCAGGGGAGGGCTTTCCTTTTGAGTTCATACAATATTGTTTTAAACTTGTGGAAGAATGGATAATTTTACCTCCTATTTTTGCTTTTTCTGTGCTTCTCAAATACAATTTTAAACCTTATTCTATTCCTGGTTTATCGCACGTTCTGTGATATTTGATTTTCTGTCTGGTAGAGCTATTTTCTTTATCCAGGTTACTATCTGTCAAAATTCAGCTATACTATGGAACAGATGTGTAATGCAAAAAAGGTCTCCTGTGCAAAAGTTCTCAATTTCCTTTTGTTTTGATTGAAAACTTAGATGAGTCCTCAGGTGGGTAATTAGGAGAGAGGGGAAGGGCACTGAAAGTCCGGTTTAAGTGAAATGGTATTCCCACAAAATGTTTGAAATCCTGCACAAGTCATTTAAGTCACCTGTGCCTTTCTTTTCTTACTGATCAACCTTAAATGGCAAGGAACGGATGATCTCTAAGGTCCCTTTCAGCAAGACTACTCAGAAGTCCCTGATTGTGCTGTAAATGATCATGCCATTAATACCAGCGATGAACTGTCTCCCCTAAACCTCAACTTAGAGTCTACCATGAGAGTTCTCTGAGTTCTTTGTGTCCTTTTCTTCCCTTGTGATCCTTCTGATCAGGGTCAGAGCAGCTCCGGGATGAAGCCTGAAGAAATCCACACCTTCTTTTTATTGCTTTCAAAGAGTCTGCTTGTTAATATGGGAAATGATGGCGTTGATAGAATTCTCTCTGAATTCTCATATCTGCATAAGACTACTTTATGAATCTTCACATTTGAACACATAATTTTCAGACAATCCACATTCCATACTGTGTTAATAGCCTCGAAAAAATTCTTATTATTGGCTCATCTTTTTAAAGGGCCTATTATATATGGAAGATTAAAACAAGTATAAAGCTGGTCCTCCAAAAAATGATGTATTACTTAAATGTTAAAGTTAAGTAATGTTAAATGTTAAAGTTTTTATATATGAGTCCATATGGAATAAAAATCATAAGAATGATTTTTTGGTTAATTAAAAGACAAAGAATTTTGGAGTTGACCCCTCCTAAGAGGAGGTAGCGCTGAAGCCATGCTTAATTCCATTTAGTTACAAAGTGTTGCAAAGGTAAATTGACTTAGTCTGAGTCCTGTACGTATTGTGAAGTTACTTCATACCCAACAACAGCAGATTCTCAGTTAAGATCCTAGTTAGTACTCAACGGAGTTACAATAGCTTTATTTATGGATGAATAGGTCCAGAACTAATTCAGAAATGACTTATTTCCTTGTTTTTGTTTTCTTATGGTTTTCTTAAAGATCATAGACATTTTGAAAGAGAACACTGAGAAATTATCCAAAATAATCTAATCTCCCTTATTTTGCAAACTGAGGCTCAGGACCTAATTCAGTAACTCTCTTATACACCTTGTTCCTGGAGTATGGGTTAGAACCCAAGCCTGTCCAGAGACCTTGCGAGGACGTGCGTGTGCATACCTACACAAATACTCTTACACAGGTAGTAATCTCCTTGGGTACATTTTTCATATGTTTTATCTATTGGTATATGTTTTATCTATAATTATCAAATGTAATGGTCTTATATACGAATATCTCTATTAAACATATCTATGCTTACGTATATTTTTATCTGCTTCTAAATATTCACTAACTTACCTGTTTTCTAAAAGTTGAATTTACTTCTATGTCTAATTTTTCCATAAGAAGCCTCTTTGGCAGAAACCTCTAAGCCATCTGCAAATCTAGACTGAAATAATATACTCTTACAATTACTATACATCACGTGCATATTTTATATATATACACTATAGCATATGCATATGTATGTATACGCATACACATCAGTGCACTCACGGTAACGAGCCAGCTATCAGGAAGAGTGATAAAAATGCCTGATGATAACCAACAACGCTCTCTATCCAGGTATTTAGATTCTTAAATTTAATTCACTCAGGAATTTTTAGCATGTTTTCTGCCGATTTACACCCTGGCAGCCCTGCGGAGCTCCACCAGCTCTTACGTTTTCCTTGGCCTATGCCTTGGCCTACCTTGGTTCACTCTGCCGGCACTGAAGTTAGGTAGCCCATGGGGGCCATCTTACCCAGAGGCAAAGCCGCACCTTGGATTCACTGGACGTTAGGGCTCTGGTGTTTCTGTGGAATGAATAAGTGCCACCCCTGTTGGTTCTTTTCATCTTGTGCTATGAAGACTGAATACAGCAATGCGCAGTACACTGTGAACCCAAAGGCACACATAGCAGGGTCAGCCGGAAAAGTCCGGAAACTCTTCCTCTGCCGACGCAAGGGCAGCACAGCTCAGAATACATTAATTTTCAGAGCAAAGGGTAAGAAAAGCACAGCCTTTGGGACTGAAAATCGTAGGCTTTGATCCTTGCCCCAATTAATCCTCACTCTCTCCAAAAATCTCGCTCACACTCTCGGGACATCCAGAGAGAGAAAGATCTAGGAGAGCGTATTCAGATAGGTAGAGAAAGCTATTTGCAGAGATGGTGAGAAGAAGTTGACACCCCTTTGCTGAGTAGGAGGGTGCGGAGGGTAATATGCAATGGGGTACTGAAATTCTTTGGTAACAACGTTCCTTGCTATGGCAGGATTAGGAACAATCATGAAGGATAGTTGTATTTTAATGTTAACTTTAGATAGGCTGAACTGAAAAAAAAATTTCTCTGGGGGATTCATAAAGGTTAATGCTACATCGTTAAAGGAGATACGTTTTTGGTTGTTTTAGGGACTGTTGCTGCCTCTCAATATCCACGTTCAGTTTCTGCTTTAGTCATAATATCCCATTGTTATTTCTGCACATCGTCCCCTGTAACATAGGCCCCCTCCCTGCTCTCTGTGGCCCTGTGACTAACGCCTGGCGGAGGTGGGGAGGTGGGGAGGTGGGGAGGTGGGGAGGTGGGGGGGGTGGGGGGGTGGGGGGGGTGGCGGGGGATGTCTGCAGTGTGGTTAGGTGGCATTTCCAAGACATTGGAGTTCCATGGGGCACATTCTTCCTGCTCTTCCAACCTCTCCCTTTGTGAAACAGCACACCACAGCCAGCGTCTAGCAGTTATCAAAGATTATAGAGGTGGAGAAATTTAGAAGCCAGGGTTCCTGCCAACCACATGAAACTACCAGGGTTATACTGCCTCTCTAGAAATTCATCATCTTTCTTGTGGGAGGAGCTTTTTATCCCCCCTTTGCAGGCACACCTACCCTAATTAATTTTCAAAGCTGACTTATCTTAAAGATGGTTGAATAGTTTCGTGTTCTTGTGTGTTTAGTTTCATTGTAATTTCTAGTCTAAAATTAGATTAACTTTTTATCCCTCTCTAATACCAATTCAAAGGATGTAAAACTACTTAAAAACATACAATGTCCTGTATCTTTATTTTATTGGACAATTATGTTTATTAGTTATATTAAAGGTTTCCGGAAAAACCAGTGATAGGTTAATAGGCATGAAATTTGTTCTGTGGCTCTTGAAAACAATGTAAATTTTCCCATTTTTGTCCAGTAAAAAAATCTCAATTCCTTAACACTCAAAGATTTATTTCTGGTCATTCCAGTGATGACTAATGCATATCCACATTTAGGGAAAAAATAGTTGTTATATAAAATTAAACACTGATTTTCCCAATCAGTGAAGCAAAATATTTGAATAGAATAAAAAAAATCCACTGATTGTATATCCAACTAAATTTATCTGGTTCTTCACTTTTTTAAACAATTTTACTGAGGTCTAATTTACATACCACAAATTCTTCCACTTGAAGAAAAACAAGTGAGTGTATAGAAAACAAGTGTATAACAATGCAACCATTTCTACAAATTTGGCTTTATCTATAAACTTAAAAAATAGAAGTAATAAGCCACTGAAGGAACCACATGGTAAAAATCCTTATTAAAGTATAGTCCTGGAGAGATGAGAAATAATACTTATTTGATAAATCGAGTATCTAAATAATCAGAAGTTTTACTTCAGTTAAATGTTTTATTATAAAAATGTAATGACCAAATCTCATTTAAAGATTAAAATTTAAAAATTGACATTCAAATGGTGGACTTCTGGTTTCAGTTCCTCATGTAATGAACTTGGAGGTTGCCACTCCATTCTAACAAGTGAAAATCTGGATAGTCTGAGAAATCATCAGCTCTTTTGGAATCTGAGAGATTCCAGAGAAAAGAAGACACAGGTCACAGCAATGCCCCCAAGACTGAAGAAACAGGTAAATACAGTGGGTCCAAGCAGAATGTGGAAAGCTCCATGGTAATGAGTGCTGAGTAGGAAAATCTGAACTGAATTGATGAACTACTGGAAGGTCCGTGTAGACAGGCAGCTGTGAGTCACAACTCCAGAGAGACCCAATCCTGTGACCCAATCACAGGAGGGGCCTGATATACTGTGAGATTTACCTCGGGGACCTTGACCAAATTCCCTCGATAAATATGGAGGAAGACCCCCTCGGGCTTCTGGCAGGAAGGGAAAAAGAACAACTTGAAATAGAGAGCAGCTGGTTCTTCCTAGCAAGGCTTGCTTTCAGGGCAAAGTAACTAACCAGAGCCTAACTGAACTTGAGAAGGAAAATGCCCAACTCCAGCCCACCCTAACCATCCTGTGCCAGCTAGATGGGGAGAAAAAAATGGAGACACACTTATGATGTTCCCAGTCTAGGACACATAGGCTCACTAAAAGCCTGAGACCTAATCACAGGATTAGAGAATGCTCCCCTTCCCTCAAATCTCCTTATCATGTCACTAAAGGCCTATGTGCAACAGTGCCTTTTACCCAGTACATCATGTCCACCTATCAAGAAAAAATTAAGACCTACCAGAAGACAAGAAACACTGTTTGAAGAGACTCTCAGAGCCAGATACGACAGGGGTGTTGGAATTACCAGACTGCAAATTTTAAATAACTGTGATTACTATAGAGCATTCTCTAACGGATAAAGTAGCAAGTGTACAAGATAACCACTGAGCAGGGAGATGGGAATCCTATGCAAGAACCAAAAAGAAACTCCAGAGATTAAAAAAAAAAAGGTAACAGAAATGAAGAGTGCCTCTCAGTTTGTAAGTAGACTAGGTGCAGCTGGAGAAAGGCTCTCTGTGCTAGAGACTGTATCAGAAGACTCCTCAAAAAGCAAAGAGAGCAAAAACCCAGAACTGAATATTCAAGGACTACGGAACAACTACAGAAAGGTAGAACATCCAAGTCATGGGAACACGTCAATGAGAAGAGAGAAAGGAACAGAAGAAATATGAAACAGTGACGAGACTATCTCCAAATGGATGTCAGGCACAAATCCACCAATCCAGGAAGCTTGGAACAGTAAGCAGGATAAATGTCAACAAAACAGAACACCCAAAACCCTGCACGTAACTTATAAAACAGCATAAACTCAAACAGACAAAAAGAAGAATATACAAATTTTTCTGTGTATTTAATCATATTCCCATTTTATGCAAATTAATTTTATATACAAGTTCTAAAAATGTGAACATACCGAACATGGGACGATTTCATTGTGAAAGTACTTTTTATCACATTATAATTTGAGGTGAACAAGTATCTTTCCTGAGCAGTAACTTTTCTGGTTTCAGGAGGACTCCATGGATGTTGATAAATTAAATGGCATTCATGCACTTTTAATTGATTATACTTGAGAGGGTTTTGTGCACCTGGTGAAATTCTAGGCAACATTTACATGTTGTGAATCTTCAAGAATATAAATTGACAAGCAGCTGCCTCCAAATAGTAGTTATTAAACAAGCTGATCCACAGAATTCTAACACCTCCACTCCTGCTTGTCATTTATTCTTTTTATAATAAGGTAGATAGAAATAAATTAACACTCCATTCTTCTAGATTTGAATTTATAGACTCTGTCCATGTGTATCATATATTATTTAGATAGTTCTATTTTAACATCCTGCATAAAACATGAACTGAATAAACACATAAGAAATTTAAATAGGATGTTATGAATAGCCTCTTCCTTAATTGCACATGGACATTTTTTGCTATGGGTGTTAATTCTTTTTTTTTTTTAAAGATTTTATTTATTTGACAGACAGAGATCACAAGTAGGCAGAGAGACAGGCAGAGAGAGAGGGAAGCAGGCTCCCCGCTGAGCAGAGAGCCCGATGCGGGGCTCGATCCCAGGATCCTGAGACCATGACCTGAGCCGAAGGCAGAGGCTTAACCCTCTGAGCCAACCAGGTGCCCCTATGTGTGTTAATTCTTAAACATAATGAATGTATCTCTTTATTTGAAGATGATTCATAAATGGAATCAGAAGATATTTATCTGCTATCTTGGCTAAATTGGACAGGGAAATCACAGAGAAGTGTAGGTGATTATAGGGAGAACAAAACAAACTGCTTTGAAAGAGGTTGAGTAGCAGAGAAAAATCCCAAGATGCAAGACTGGGTGTAATGGGAAAAACAGACATCAGAACGTTGACCTTGATCATATAACATGGAGAAAAGACGTGAAGGCAGAAGGAATGGGTACTCGAAGTAAGCAGCGTGTGGATTGGGCCCTTGTCACAATGTGGTAGTACAGAAGACTGTTCCTAAGACCGGAATGATGGAATCATTTGAAAGTCAAGGTAGAGAACGAATTCCAAAGAAACAGTCTTTGCCACCTGAATCTAACCAACCAAGTTTCTGTGACCAAAATGTTTATAGTTTCATCATTCATCATGCACTTTGTACACCTAGAATAGAGTTTCTTATATAGTGAATAACTGCATGAAAGATAAAAATAAATATCACACCTTCAAAATTTGAATTTATAGATTTCTGTCAATGTGTATCCTAGGCTGTTAAGATGCCCCTGTGTTCAAACATGAGGTGAATAAACCTATAAGAAAAGCTTGTGTGGAGACTGTAGTTCTTAAGGTTTCATTTTTCTCTTGGCGAGTGTAGACAGAGCAACGTATGGAAGTTCTCATGTTTCCTAACAGAGATCATTTCTACTTGGTGGTTTATGGGGCTGACATCGTTTACAGTCTTCAAGCATTTTAGTATTTAACTAGGTAGGTATATAAATGAGGAGAATGCAGGTATATTGCTTGATGATGATTATTGGATATTCTTATCCACCATGTGGTGAAAGGATAGGAAAGCAGATTCAGAAATGATCTGTTATGACCCCATGAAAGGAACAGATGGCAGGTACCGTGTGAATTCATACTAATGCATCTGAAGGTTGACAATGACTGCTCAGTTGCAGGTTTTGAAGTAAACAATAATCTAATTACCAAAAATGTCTGCCCATTACAATAGGAGGATAAAGTGCAATGGGACAGAGCAACTTCATTTTCAGTAACAGCTGCAGGCACTAATCAAACCAAACAGTGCTAATTAAAATTGGGAAGGAGTAGAGCAGTGACAAAAAATGACAGGGTTTCATAGGATGGCGACCACTGAAAAATGGAGTCCACGTGGTGAGGGGGAACTAAAGACCATACACTACAGGAGTGTGGAGATAAAGCCCTACTTGCAAGAAAGGGGATTACCAGTAGTTTCCAAGTAGAAATTCTTTCAAAGAAAAAATATACTTATTTCAGAAGAAATTTCGAAGATGAAAACACAACTCAAACTAGTTAAAGCTAGAATTCTATAAGCATTAAATGATGTCCACAGAAGGCTTTTTATAAAAGTATTAAGAGGAGAGAGACTTCAGAAGAATCACACAAGGAAGTCTGAAGCCTTCAGTAAGCTTTGGTGCAATTTGCAGTTCTCCGAGTCTCTGACACTGTGCTCTCAGTGCATAGTACGTAGTTTATAGATTGATGCTGGTCTTTTAGCAAGATAAGGAATTTGTGCCAGAATATAGAGCAAGTGCAGTTGAAACAATATACTGTTGACTTCAGATACATAGATAGATATGTGTGTATATGTATGTATATGTATACACACACATATGCATACACATATATCTGTAAAACCTCAAGATTTATTGATGAAGAAATGAGTGTGTTGATTTACATTTTAGAAGATTTATATCTTGCTGCAGACAAATTTCAAGCAGTTACCTTAGTAGTACCTCTAGAATTCATTTTACTTTGTAATGACAGTAATAAGTAACACTAACGTGTAATGCTCACACTAAAACATAGTTTTTATTTTTAAATAGGCCCATTAATACTTCAGATATTACAGCTTTTTTTCACTAGGAGAAATTTTTTCAGGGGCCCTGTTCTATGTTGAAAACAAACAAGATCAGTAGTTAGAGATAACATTGATTACGTGTGTGTATTTGTTCTATGTAACCAGAGTAAAGAGACAAAACCACACCAGTATCCAGTATAGTATCCGAACAGGGAATTAGAAATTCTGAAATTTTATGCAAAATAAAAATAAAGAGCCTTTTAGATACTTGAAGAGGAAATTGTTATACTGCATGATTTTATTTTATAAGGCATTCACCCTAAAGTGTCATAATTACTTATGTTTCTGCTCTTTTAACCCAAAGGTAAGCATCATTGTAAAATAGTCAGTTTCTCAGAGAAAGCCAGGGTGACACCATTTTCAGTACTGCTTCCAGGGTAAACTTGGTAGTTTTTTGGTTTATAGTTTTTCTATATGTAACACATCATCTTTTATATGTCATACATTGAGCTTCTACACAGGATACACTGAGCTTTACATGTAATGCGTGATATCTCTCAATCTTTTCATGATTTCTCCATGCACACTTTGCTTCATTTGGAAAATCTTGGTAAGTAAAGTAAGTGACAGTGGACCAGGCAGATCATTCTCGATCCAATAATGACATTCGTTATATGAACTCAACTCCCCATCTATTCAGAAACACAGCATGACATTCTAAATTAGTCCTTATACTTTTTCACAATCCCCTTCTTATACTAGAGCAGATAATTTGTTCATAACCAGATATATGCCTCCTGTGGATTTATTACAATAAGTCCATAGATTTAAGCCATAAAAATGAATTTTCTACAAGATTTTTTTGACATAAATATGCATCATATTTAATTGATTCTTTTAGGTTAGAGATTACCACATAAAACTTATACATACCAAATGAAGTAGAAAACTATCATTTTAATTATACAACTGTTAATTATGACCACATATATAAAATACCTAGTCCTTAACAAAGGTATGTCTAAAATTAGATCACTAGGCTTTCTTTTAAAATTAGTGAATTAGTATGCAAATACACAACTCTTTCTCATGGTCTCATCTAAACCACAAATAAGAATGGTGCCCAAAGCATCATCATAAAAATAGGAACACATAGGATACCTTCCTTGATCTGGTCCCCTTGCCCAAGTCTTACTCTTTGGTCAAGCCCCAGGTAAATTACTATTGAGCCTTGCCTGAAATATCAGTTGTTGACAATTTACATGATCTTGTAACTTTTTAGAACTTTCTAAAATATTCCACTCTTTTTTTCCCCCCATCAGTCTAAATCATAAGTACTTTAAAGCTAGGGATAATGCTCTGGGTCACATTGTCCCCCAAGGACCTGTGGCCAATTTAGTGCATATTTGGTAACCGTTACTGAGCAAAGTCTTGAGCAACCAAATGGCAAACTTGGGATCGAAAGACCTGTTGATTTCCATACTGACATTGAGCTATATTATGTGATCAGAGACACTATACATGGTACTATGTATCATGATACTACTATGATATCTACTATGATACTACTATGATACTACCATGATCATACCATACATAGTACCAAGTATCACAGATACATGGTAGACAACCGGTTATTTTTGGTCCACACACAGTGATCTCTCTGTAGCCACCATAAGTGCGCTGTAGAGAGAACCGGTTGTGTGTCCCTTCTTGCCATTATGTGACATGCATTTGAAGAATAGCAGTAGGAAAAGCCAATAAACAGAAGTAATTATCTCTGTGTAATCATGGCAGAGAGCTTCTGTGTTAAGTAATGAACTCAGGGCATTTGAACAATTCCCTAAACATTCTCAGACCATGGAGTTTCTCTTAAAGCATCCTTCTGTAGAAAAATCTATTATCTTTTCTAAACACCACAGAACGTAGGCTATTTTGAGCTGTTTTGATATGTTAGGTGCTATGTAAACAAGAAGACCAAAGCAAAGTAATTTTATTTTATTTTATTTACAAAAATGCCCTAAGGCAAATATACTTATGTTAGATATTGGAAATCTAAATGGATGAACACACCCCAAAATATTTACTGGTACCTGTCATAGCGTGGTACAAAGTTCCAGTGTGCAAAAAAGGTACAAAGCTCCATGTCCTGTCATAGCCATCGCAGTAACTGAATTGTTACCTGGCATCTCTCAAGCCTGCTGTTATGTTCCCAAACTTGGAAAAGACCCTGTAAATCTTTGATCTCTTTTTCATTAAAATTTTGGTCTCTTTTTCATTAAAACAGTTTTGGGATCAGAAAACAGTAGTGCTCTCCAGCTGCAGTTACATAGTTCTCATCTATGCACTATTTCAAATGACACAAATCCATCACTTTAATTACTTAATTTCTAAAACTAGGCTCCATGCCCAGTGTGGAGCCCAATGCAGGGTTTGAACTCACGTCCCTGAGATCAAGACCTGAGTGGAGATGGAATCAGACACTTAACCGGCTGAGCTACTCAGGCAGTTCCCCATCACTTTACAGTGTGCTATTATAATAATAATTTAAAATCATAATTTTAAAAATCCCGATGCCTTGCCTCTATTCTGAGAAGACATCTGTTGTTGTGCCTGCATATATAGTCCATAAAATGGACTATATCTCATCCCCAAATACTCTCCCCTCTGTTCTTGGCCCCTATACTTTCAGCTACATGCTGGCCAGATTTAGAGACAGTACAAATTGACATTTTAATATAAAGTCATTATTTGTCCCTTTTTGGCATAAAACATGCTCTACTTCCTATACCCCTTTATATATTTATTTATAAATATAAAATTTATTGATTTACATACTTGTCTGCACACAGTGCAGTTGTGAAATGGGGAAGTTAATTCCATTGCAGACTCTCTCTCATTGTGCTCTCCCCACTCTCTCCTAATTCAATAGCAATAGAGTTCAGGGCATTTCTAGACCTAAATATTTTCTGAATCCAATTCCCAAGCTGACTTTATCTCACCTAGAGTCCTGTGACTATCTTGTAAGTGGAATCCCTACTTAAAGTTCCCCTACCTTGATTGAGTCCTCGTTATGCTAAACTTTCCATTCCTAGACCTGGTACAGTCTAGACCACATATATTTTTCCACATTTCTGGGGTAAAATGAAAGCTAAAATGAAAAAAAAATGTGCAAGTGCCTCAGTGTTTAAGTGACCTAAAATATAGGTTAATAAAGGAAGTTTGGTGTCATTCCAAATTTGTCAGGTTAAAGATTTTTTAAATCATTTGAATCAGAATTTATTGGAAGTAGCAAATAACTGTATAGTACATGCCTGTGTGTGTGTGTGTGTGTGTGTGTTTGGTTTCTTCATTAAACCAGCTAAATTAATTATAACAAGGAAGACTTCTAGCTATGCTAAAATTATTATGTTTTCTTTCTGTAATCTTTATCTTATACTCCTGAGATCAAAGCCTCGAGACTAGGTAACTTTTTACAATGAAGTCACATCAATTATATGAGGATAAATTGCCATTATTAAAGATATAACAGAGCCATGTGGGAAAATGCTGATTTTAGGAGAATAATGTATATTTAAAATCAGAGGCTCATATGTGTATTTAATGGAAATTGCAACGTAAGTTTGGGTCTGGAAGTTGGTCAGGTACACGTATAATCTGGAAACTATGAAGAGCTAGGGAAAAGTGTTTATCATAGGAAGATGACAAAATGTGGAAATGATGGAAATATTACAGTATTCCCCCATTCCTTTATACATGTGTGTATATAATATATATTTATATAATTTTATATTTATATTATTTATGTTAATAAATTATTTACTAATAAATAAATAAATGTATTTATTTTAGAGAGATTTATTTTAGAGAGAAATACAAGTGGGGTGAAGGGCAGAGAGAAAATCCTCAAGTAGACCCCCTGCTGAGTGCGGAGCCCGGCATGAAGCTCTATCCAAGGACCCTGAGATCATGACCTGAGCCAAAATCAAGAGTTGCTGCTTAACCGACTGTGCCAGTCAGGTGCCCTATATATACATAGTTTTATTCCTAAAAGAATACAAGGTGAATTCATAAAGATCATACCTAGATATAAAAATCAGATTATCTTATATTCAGCATCTTTGGTTTGCCAAAACGTTGTATTCAATGTTAAGATAATGTGTTTGAGCTTTGATTATGATTTGAGCAATGTGGTTTCACATGAATTTAAATACTGCAACACATGTTGCAACACAGCAATGAACTTTAAAGGATCAAATATAAGAAAAAATAATGAAATACTTTTTAAAAACCTGTTACTATCACAACTATTAACGTGTACTTATTTTTTTTAAGATTTTATTTATTTATTTGACAGACAGAGATCACAAGTAGGCAGAGAGGCAGACAGAGAGAGAGGAAGGGAAGCAGGCTCCTCGCCAAGCAGAGAGCCCAATGTGGAGCCTGATCCCAAGACCCTGGGATCATGACCTGAGTCGAAGGCAGAGCCGTTAATCCACTGAGCTACCCAGGCGTCCCACATGTACTTATCTTTAAAAGAAATACAATTAAAAAAAAAAAAAAACCTGGGTGCCTAGATGGCTCAGTTGGTTAAGTGATTGCCTTTGGCTCAGGTCATGATCCCAGAGTCCTGTGATCGAGTCCTGCATTGGGCTCCTAGCTCCATGGGAAGTCTGGTTCTCCCTCTGACTTCCCCTCTCATGCTCTCTCTCTCACTCTGTCTCTCTCTCAAATAAATAAATAAAATCTTAAAAAAAAAAAAAGAAATACAAACCTAAGAACAGTAACCTGTAAGTCACTGATTACATCTTCTGCTACGTGTTACATTTCATGAACTCCTGCTGTTACAGGCTTCTGCTCCTTATTTGATTTATTTTGATCCTATTTACAGAAGATGTAAGACATTTAAAAACAAAGGATAAAATCAAATTTCTTAATATTCATTTGTTGATTCAGCTGATGTCTAAGGGTATGGTGATTCTTACAATATGATAATGATTTTGTTTAATTAAATCTGGAGGAAAATTCTCTGTGGCCAAGCAGTTTGTTCAGACTTGGGTGTGGGGGGGCGGGGGTGTGTGTAGAAACAGCAGGGCTCTGTTTGGCTTTGCACACATCTGTGTGCCACCCCAAACACCCAACGTCAGGTCCACGGTGGTCAGCGCAGATTTCTGTCACTTTTTACTGAAATTTAAGTTTATGTATCTTCTTCCTTCACCGGTATATAAGTTGCAACAGTGTCTACATTTTCACGATTTGTTCACAATTCATTCCGTAGTGTCTAGAAAAATGCTTGGCTTACCGTTGTCTTGAAATTATAGAAGGGTGAATGAACGGGATGTTTTACAATTTACTGATAATCCACCTGTAAGTGTCCAGTGACTTCTTCTAGCAGACTCTGTCTGACGCTTCTATCCAAACTACAATCTCAGGTTGATTATAAAATCTTGACTGAGGCCTCAAAACATGACTTTAGTTTACTTATTCAATTGTTAATTTATATCTCTTGGCAAAGAGTACTGCAGATATTGTGTATTTTTAAATATATGTGCATTATGATAAGAGCTGCTATTGAGTTAGACGTCTACTGCTTATTTCTTTAGTGGCATCAGTTCATCCATTTTAATCTTTCAGTTGGAATGAATGACTATTAAAATTGACATTTTACAGTGTCAGCTTTGCCAATTTGCCTTTGTTTTTATCATCACTTACTCCATTTGAGAGAATAGGTAATAGAGATTCGAGAAATTACGAAAAGATATAGAAAAAGCACTGACAACATTTTGATTTAAATATTAGGAGATAAAAATAAGGATTAGAGAAAAGTTGTACAAGTTTTACTGCATATATGAAAAAATTGGATTTCCTGCTCATTTCCAGCTCCATATATTTTAAACAACATGTTTCGTAGCCAAATTTTGATTCTAAGCCAAGCAAATGCAGTAGCGGAAAGGTCATTCTGCAGAAATAATAGTATTTTAACTTCCTCATCTCCGGGTGAGTTAATGCCATGTTGCAGATGCCTTCCCCATTTAGATAAGAGAAGATAAAGGAAATTGTATTGCAATTTTAATATTTCCTTTGTCACTGTGAATAAAATCCATTAATGCTAAGGCTTTTACAAAGCCGTCCTTTGTGAACAGAAAATACAACCAGGTTATTAACCAAATGTAATTGCTTGGCGATAACAGACTCTTTGAGTCTCTATTTGAAGCATATTTAACTTCAAAAATGCTATCAATTAGGACACTACATTTAAAGCAAGCAAAAAAATTATGTGTGGGCACTTTTAACAAAAGGGTGACATTTTCATAAAATAGTACATATCATTTTAGAATACCAGACTCATTCTTTACTATTGTTTAAAAACAAAAGAACTTAATACATTTTTTTGGTCCCCTGGTGCCGAAAGACATGAGGTAAGTGGACATGTCCAAGCCTCACATGGTGTCTGGAATACACATCCAGTTCATGTTACCCCGAATCCTGGTGAGTCTGTCCACACAGTTCAGAGGAGGACTACAAAATGCAGCGTGCACCTGTGTGGGTGTGTTCCTAAGTAGCCCTAGCCATGAACAGGTTAACTAGAACATCAGAAGTGAAAATATGGTTCACTGACTTTATAACTTTGATAGCTAATTTTGAAGTCCTAAGCTCAGAACATTTTGTGCTCAATGGGGTCATTTGTATTTGCTGACTTTGATAGAAACCTGAGCCTAAACCCTAGCTCTACAGAAAGACAATTTAAGATAATCATTTCGAGGGATGTCTCTGGAACAGGCACTCTTCAAAACACATAATAAATGTCATATCCTGAATTTGGACAATCATTTCAGTGTTTGTTTAGGGAAGAAGTTCTCATGAGCTGTACTCAGCATGGTTCTTACTCTGTGCTTTTTTTCCTCCCATGAAAAGGGAATTAAGCTAATAAGTCCAATGGGCAACCCCCTATTAAGTAGAGACACTACACTTCCAGAGACCAGTTCGAGATTGTGACTTCTCTTCTGCCTGCTCCCACCTCCTCCAATCACCGTTGCTTTCTTATGGGCCAGAAATCATGCTTCTCAGGTCCTTGTCCTCATGTGTCTTGGCATTTCCCTGTCTCTTTCCCCCTTACAATTAGATTATTAAATTGACTCCTGAACTGTTTCTTTGGGATAGACACATAAGTAATTGTTCTCTCCATGCCCACCCCCCTCCAAAAAAGGGATGATGTTCCTTGCTTCATCACCTACACTTTTACTATCCATGAGACAGATCATAAAAACCAAATCCAGGAATCTTTATCTTTGGCAGGGTTAACAAAAGTGCAATAATTTCTTTATTATTATTATTTTATTTTTTCAGTGTTCCAAGATTAATTGTTTATGCACCACACTCAGAGCTCCATGCAATACGTGCCCTCTGTAATACCCACCACCAGGCTCACCCATCCCCCCACATTTCTCCCCTCCTAAACCCTGTTTCTCAGAATGCACAGTCTCTCATGCTTTGTCTCTTCCTGATTTATCCCAATTCACTTTTCCTTTCCTTCTCCTGATGTCCTTCATGTTATTCCTTATGCTCCACAAATAAGTGAAATCATACGATAATTGACACTGCTTGACTTATTTCTCTCAGCATAATCTCCAGTTTTGTCCATGTTGATAGAAAAGTTGGGTATTCGTCCTTTCTGATGGCTGAGTAATATTCCATTGTATATATGGACCGTATCTTCTTTATCCATTCATCTCTTGAAGGGCATATTGGCTCTTGCCACAGTTTGTCAATTGTGGACACTGATGCTATGAACATTGGAGTAAATATGGCCCTTCTTTTCACTACATCTGTATCTTTGGGGTAAATACCCAGTAGTGCAATTACAGAGTCATAGCGAAGCTCTATTTTTAATTTCTTAAGGAATCTCCACACTGTTTTCCAAAGTGGCTGCACCAACTTGCATTCCCACCAATAGTGTAAGAGGGTTCTCTTTCTCCACATCCTCTCCAACACTTGTTGTTTGCTATCCTGTTAATCTTTGCCATTCTAAGTGGTGTAAGGTAGTATCTCAGTGTGGTTTTGATTTGAATTTCCCTGATGGCTAATGGTGATGAACATTTTTTCATGTGCTTGTTAGCCATTTGTATGTCTTCTGTGGGTAAGTGTCTGTTCATGTCTTCTGCCCATTTTTTGATATGATATCTGTTTCGTGTGCGTTGAGTTTGAGGCGTTCTTTATAGATCTTGGATATCAGCCATTTGTCTTTAGTGTCATTTGCAAATGTTTCCATTCTGTGGGTTGCCTGTTTGTTTTGTTGACTCTTTCCTTTGCTGTGCAGAAGCCTGTGATCTTGATGAAGTCCCAAAATTTCAGTTTTGCTTTTGTTTCCTTTGTCTTTGGAAAGAAGTTCCTTGTCTTGAAAGAAGTTGCTGTGGCCCATGTCAAAGAAGTTACTGCCTATGTTCTCCTCTAGGATTTTGATGGATTCCTGTCTCACACTAAGGTCTTTCATCCATTTTGACTTTATCTTTGTGTATGGTATAACAGAATGGTCGAGTTTCATTCTTCTATACATAGCTGTCCAATTTTCCCAGCACCATTTATTGAAGAAACTGTCTTTTTTCCACTGGATATTTTTTCCTGCTTTGTCAAAGACTATTTAACCATAGAGTTGAGGGTCCATGTCTGGACTCTGTTCCACTGGTCTATGTGTTTGTTTTTGTGCCAGTACCATGCTGTTTTAGTGATTATAGCTTTGTGGTATAGCTTGAAATCAGGCAACATGATGTCCCTAGCTTGGTTTTTCTTTTTCAACATTTCCTTAGCAATTCGGGGTCTCTTCTGGTTCCATACAAATTTTAGGACTGTTTGTTCCAGCACTTTGAAAAATGCTGGTGGAATTTTGATCAGAATGGCATTGATAGCATAGATTGCTCTAGGCAGTATAGACATTTCAACAACGTTTATTCTTCCAATCCGTGAGCATAGAATGCTTTTCCATCTTTTTCTGTCTTCTTCAATTTCTTTCATGAGTGTTTGGTAGTTCCTTGAGGACAGATCCTTTACCTCTTTGGTTAGGTTTATCCCTAGGTGTCTTGTGGTTCTTGGTGTTATAGCAAATAGAATTGATTCTCTAATTTCCCTTTCTGTATTTTCATTGTTAGTGTATAAGAAAGCAACTGATTTCTGTGCATTGATTTTGTATCCTGCCATATCACTGAATTTCTGCATAAGTTCTAGTAGTTGGGGGTGGAGTCTTTGGGTTTTCCATATAAAGTATCATGTCATCTGTGAAGAGAGAGAGTTTGACTTCTTCTTTGCTAATTCAAATACCTATTTCTTTCTGTTGTCTGATTGCTGTTGCTAGGACTTCTAATACTATGTGGAACAACAGTGGCAAGAGTGGGCATCCTTGTCATGTTCCTGATCTCAAAGGGAAGGCTGACAGCTTTTACCCATTGAGAATGATATTCACTGTGGGTTTTTCATAGATAGAGGGAACATTCCTCAACTTCATAAAATCTATCCCCATACTTTGAAGCACTTTAATCAGGAATGGATGCTGTGTTTTGTCAAATCCTTTTTCTGTATCAATGGGGAGGACCATGTGATTCTTCTTGTTCTCTTATTGATTTGCTCTTTCATATTGATTGATTTGTGAATGTTCAACCACCCTTGCATCCCAGGGGTAAATCCCACCTGGTTGTGGTGGATAATCTTTTTAATGTACTGTTGGATCCTACTAGCTAGGATCTTGTTGAGAATCCTGGCATCCATATTTATCAGGGATATTGGCCTGAAATTCTCCTTTTTGATGAGGACTTTGCCCTGTTTGGGGATCAAGGTAATTCTGGTTCCATAGATAGTCTGAAAGTTTTCCTTCTGTTTCTATTTTTTTGGAACAACTTCAGGAGAATTGGTATTATTTCTTCCTTGAATGTTTGGTAGAATTCCCCAGGGAATCTGTCAGGTCCTGAACTCTTGTTTTTTGGGAAGTTTTTGATTACTGCTTCAATCTTTTTATTAGATATTGGTCTATTCAGGTTGTCAATTTCTTCCAGTTTCAGTCTTGGAAATTCATAGGTTTCCAGGAATGCATCCATTTCTTCTAGGTTACTTAACTTACTGGTGTATAACTGTTGATAATAACTTATTATGGTTGTTTCTATTTCCTTGATGTTAGTTGTGATCTCTCCTCTTTCACTGATAATTTTATTAATGTGGGTCCTCTCTCTTTTCTTTTGGATTAGTTTGGCCAGTGGTTTATTGATCCTATTAATTCTTTCAAAGAACCAGCTACTAGTTTCATGATGTGTTGTACTGTATCTCTGGTTTTCTAACTCCTTGATCTCTGCTCTAATCTTAATTATTTCCCTTCTTGTTCATGGGGTTGGCTTCTTTCGGTGTTGATTGTCTAGTACTTTAAGGTATAAAGAGAGTTGTTGTATTGGGGATCTTAAAAACTATTTTGAGTGAGGCTTGGATGTATTTCCCTATTAGGAATGCCTTTGCCAAATCCCTTAGGATAATCCCTTAGCTATGTGTCTTCATTCTCATTTTTTCCATGAATTGTTTGAGTTCTTCTTTGATTTCCTGGTTGAACCAAACATTTTGAACAGGATGGTCTTTAGCTTCCAAGTGTTTGAATTCCTTCCAAACTTTTTCTTGTTGTTGAGTTCCAGTTTCAAAGCATTGTGGTCTGAGCATATGCAGGGAATAATCTCAATCTCTTGGTATCAGTTGAGCCCTGATTTGTGACCCAGTATGTGGTCCATTCTGGAGAAAGTTCCATGTGTGCTTGAGAAGAATGAGTATTCTTTTGTTTTAGGGTGGGATGGTCTGTATATTATCTATGAGGTCCATCTGGTCCAATGTGTCGTTCAAAGCACTTTTTCTTTGATTATTTTCTGCCTAAATGATCTGTCTATTGCTGAGAGTTGTGTGTTAGGATTCCCCTACAATTAATGTACTCATATCAATATGACTATCTTGATTAACAGTGGGCTTATATAGTTGGCTGGTCCTGTGTTGGGGCCATAAATATTTATAATTGTTAGATCTTCTTGGTGGCTAGACCATTTAAGAATGAGGTAGTGTCCTTCTGTATCTCTGACTACAAGTCTTTAGGTTAAAATCTAATTTATCTGAGATGAGAATCGCTACCCCAGCTTTCTTAGGAGGCCCATTGTGATGAAAGATGGTTCTCCATCCCTTCATTTTCAGTCTGGATGTATCTTTAGTTTCAGAATTTGTCTCTTGTAGAAAGCATATGGATGGGTCTGGTCATTTTATCCAGTCTGCAACCCTGTGCCATTTTATGGGAGCATGTAGGCCTTTCACGTTGAGAGTGATTATTGAAAGATAAGTTTTTACGGACATCATGTTGCCTGTGAAGTGCTTGTTTCTATAGATGCAGGAATTTCTCAATATTTTACCATGAAATTTGCATATTTTTCTCAAACCATAAAAATTAGACAACTGCTTCTAACATTAGTTTGGGATACATTTTAAAATATGTTATTCTTTCCTTTTGGAATCAGATTCAGATTAATATAATATTTTCATTTTCTATGAGAGATAATGGGGGCTGCATTTTACAACTGAACAATGTAGATTTGAATAAATAGGAATGGAGCTTCTGGTAATGTCTGGAGGTGAACCCATAAATCTAGTCCTGAAAAGATTCAGATCTAAAAGGAGCTAGTTTGCAGCTCCCAGAACATGCTAATATTCTAGGACTATGGTGGATCAGAACTCTAAAACATTTCAACCATGCTTATTTTTGAGGAGGCACTTTACTTCTCTTCTCACAGGTCTCTGGTGGGATGCCCAACCCAAACTTAGAAGCAGAATAACCTATGACCTCTCCCATCTGCCTTCAATTTCCTATCCATCCAACTGTGTGCCCTGCTATTTCCCCAATACCACTTGAAACTATCTTTTATCCTTTTTGTTGTGTCCTTTTATATGCTCTTCTCATGTCTTCAATGATGGCCCCATCATTTTATTCATTCAAAACTTTTCGAGGCTTATAGGCATAACCCACACTCACCTCCTCCCTCCATCCTTTCTGAAACCATCCATTCAACATGGATTATCCTGTCTCTGAATGCCTACATACTCATTCCATATATTTGATACACAGTAACCTCTGTGATGTGTCCTCTTGTTCTTTCTCAACTCAAAGTTCCTGCCTTGTGAAACATACACATCTATGTCCGCTCTCTCCTATCAGGCTCCTTGAAGGCCCCAAAGCAGTGTCTTAAATACAGCCTGATGTTCTTGGTAATAATTTTGAATAAGTAATTCCAGATAAAATTTTCCAAGTCTTTTTGATAAGTGACCCTCATTATTTATGTCACACCCATGGGAGTTGGGCACAATCTCTCATCACTGACACAGGGACATGTCTGTTAATTATATGCTAAGATAATACAAGTCTTTGAATACTAACAATAAGAGCTAACATTTATTTAGAAGGGACAAGAAGCCAAACTGTTACCTATTTTTAGGGTAAGAAATCTGAAGCTTAATAAGGTTTACATCATTTTTCTAAGTTATGCTTCAAGGATGAGTCAGTACTTACACCCAGGTCACACTTTTCTCCAGAATGTTTGCTTCTCCTTAAAAAGATATCTAGGGAATAAATATGTTAATTAGTAGAACACAGGGTACCAAATTACTGCTAATACTTCAGTTCACTAAATTGGTCTAAAATCCCAGTTGCTTTTTACAATATTGGCTACTAGCAGCAACATGAACAATTACTATTAGCCCAATTTTGTAGATGAGGAAACTGCATGATCACATAGTTAAAGGACAGGCACACTCCGGCTTCTCAGCTTGAGGTCTTTCCACGATTTGAGGTCGTCTTGCCCCCAAATGTGAATCACTTCCTGTATCTCCAGTGCCTCTTCTCTACTTGGTTGGTGGTTGCCTCCTCATCCCCATTGGACGAAGCAGACATCACTTGCATTATGTAGTTTGTCCAGACATTGTCTCTACCAAAAATGTGTTTTCCTTATTTTTGTATTGTTGGCATATAGTAATTCTATATATATATGATAAGCTCTTTGGGTTAAAAATGATTCTGTAATTTCAGTGTTGTGTATTTTAAGTTCACACTTCTTTTTTCTCATTTTTATTTATTTTGTGGTGAAATCTTTCTTAGTCACAGCTTTCAAAATCAGATTAAGGCTGTTATTTCCCTTTAAGCATTACTAACATTTTATTCAGGGATATTTTCCCTTAGTGAGAAACAGTAGAAATTGGCATCATACCAAGTAGGCTGATTCAGCAAGAATGCACCTGGCAAACAACTGATTTTGTTTTATATTTTCAGGTTTTCTGTTATGAGGAGCTATAATGGGTCACAGTAACTGGGGACAGAATGCTCATGCAAATTAGGGTTTAATTCTTTATTGTCTTTGATCACCTTTTTTGATTCTTTCGTACACACAGAAGCCTTACATATTTCTTGGCTCTGTATGTCATGTAAGTAAGTCTTCTATTTTAATTATTTCCTTGTAGAAGTTTCTCCATTTATAGAACTAAAAATTGAACCTGCACCTATGAGTCAATGGTTTGCACAGATCCTTACAGGTAGCTGATTTCAAAAATAGAAACACTGCTTCATAAAAATAGGATTAAATTCAGTAAGAGACAATGAATGCTTTAAAATACATTTATATAGGCACTTTCTAAAAGTCAAACCTTAGAAACCATTATCCATCATAGCTACAGAAAATGTTTAAAATATTTTCTGAGCTCTTGGCTGAGCTGTAAAAGCAGTCCATGTCCTCCAAATAATAATAGTAAACTAAAATTTATATGGTACCTTCACTGTCCTAGCAATTATGCTAAATTATGTATCTTTGTATGCATTGCACTATCAAAATAATTTAATGCATGCAGTAGAGCTGATATCCATGTTCTAGATATTGGAGCATCAGCTAAGACCAAATTCTTAAAGTCCCACATCTTGTAAGTAATAAACCAGGTATGGGACTTCCAAATCAATTTAACTGTGTCCTCAGTTTGATAGAGAAAATGTGGTACAGTTATGAGACAATTAGAAAAGTCTTTAGTTTCAATTTTTGCCTAGGTTTTGTGAGCATAAAGACTGTGACTCTATGAGATTCATGTTTTGGAAATAAAACCTTCATTATGGTCACATGTGATAGAAATAAAACACCATCTTTCAAATCCCCATTATTTCTCTGCTGGGGAAAGAATCAATATGATTAAGCCTTGTTTAAGGATATCACTAAGAGGGGCACCTGGGTGGCTCAGTCATTTGGTGTCTGCCTTTGGCTCAGGTCACGGTCCCAGGGTCCTGGGATGGAGCCCTGAGCCCTGCATGGGTCTCCCGGCTCAGTGGGAAGCCTGCTTTTCTGTCTCCCACTCCCCCTGCTTGTTTCCTTCTCTCACTGTGTTTTTCTCTCTGTTAAATAATTCGATTTTAAAGATTTTTTATTATTATTATTATTTATTCACTTGACAGACAGAGATCACAAGTAGGCAGAGAGGCAGGCAGAGAGAGGGAGGAAGGGAAGCAGGCTCCCCATCAAGCAGAGAGCCCCACGCGGGGCTCAATCCCAGAACCCTGGGATCATGACCTGAGCCAAAGGCAGAGGCTTTAAACCACTGAGCCACCCAGGCGCCCCAAATAAATAGATTTAAAAAAAAAAGATTATCACTAAGAGCATGTCACAGAACAGGATGCTTGAAGAAATCCTAGTCTCAATTACACAAAAAACTGTTAATAGTTTTAAACATTTCTAAACAGAAGTGAGGGTGAAATAGTGGCCTAAAAATTTAAAACTTTCGAAGTTACAGTATTTTCTTTTTAATGTGTATCTGGGTGTTTATTCCTCATGTTGGTATCAAAAATAACAGATCACTGCCATGGGGAAGAGAAGATTTATATCTGGCCAATGGAACAGACTATTGATATATATTTTACTACCATACTACTGAGGAAAAAACCTCAACTGGTCAAATTTTGAATAAGCAATCTAGTCTGTGGTTTATGTTCCTTGAAAAAATTCCAGATTATGCTGTAAATAATAAATTATTCATAATTTTTTATCAGGAATAATCCTAAATTTCTCTGGACAAAATATATTGATTCCCCAAATTCCTTCTCTAAGAAAACATACTGAATGTAAACTGAATGATTTAATATTTTTTTGCTAAGTTCTTTTAAAAACCCTTTTCAAATGTACCTTCCTTTGTCAAAGCCCTAAGCTTTTAAACCGATCATATATAAAATTAAGAAATGTGAAATTTCAAAAATAGAATGATATATGATATAAATTAATCTAAAACACCAAGGACCAACAAGGTAAATGATACAGTAAAATGCACTTGTTAAAATTATTAATCATAAACATGAAGTATATACCCTTTATATTGTAAGAGTTAAAATTTCAAGCAAATTTCAAGCAAGAAAAGCAGAATGCAATGTTAGTTTCAAGAGAATATATGAATTCTGTATGTTTAAATATAATTGAAAATTTTATAGGTTGCAAAGGAAAATAAAATCATAGTTAAGGACACAAGTCTAATTCTCTTTGAGAGATCAGATCTATGGCAAGATATTTACCATAATTACAAAATATTCTGAATCGAAAGTTGATTTTTTTAATTCAATAATTACTATGTCACAGGGCATCCCTCATGAAAATAAAAGTGGGCATCAGACTTCCCTCTGTCCTCCTTGAAATATGGCAGAATCTTTATGCCAGGACCCAGATTTATGGTGTCACAAATGGATAGAAAATAGGCAATAAGATCTAGGAGACAGGGATTTGCAAGTTAGTCCCACAATGTCCCACCCATCTGCAACTGGACAAGTCCCAGAACATGCATGATCTCAGTTTGTCTAGATCACATCAACAACGGCCCCTGTCCATGAAACCCACTGAATGCAGGACACTGTACCTCAACAAGATTAATAAATAAATAAAATATTTTTTAAAAATATTTTATTTATTTATATGAGAAAGAGAACAGACAGTGAGGAGGGACAGAAACAGAGGGAGAAACAGGCTCCCTGGATCCCACGACCCCAGGATCATGATTTGAACCAAAAGCACACACTTAACCGAGTGAGCTACCCAGGTGGCCCAAGGAAGGCTATTAAAAAAAAAATCTATTTTTTAAAATAGATTGAAAATTTTAAAATTTAGATTTAATATCTAAAATTTTAGATTTAAATTTTTTTTTAAAAATCTATTTAAAAAATCTAAAAAAATCTAATTTTTTAAAAAAATCTTCAGTATAGAGAACAAACTGATGGTTACCAGAGGGGAGGAGGGGAGATGGGTTTAATAGGTGATGGGGATTAAGGAGTGTGTTCCTTGTGATAAGCACTGGGTGATGTATGGAAATGTTGAGTACACCATAATCTAATATTACACTGTATGTTAACTAACTGGAATTTAAATAAAAACTTGGAAAAAAACTTAAAATAAATACATGCATTTTATATAAATAAAGACCAATATTTTGCATAAATAAGAAAATCCAGTGCACAGTGATACTGCTATATGATGAGGTCACGTTGCTGCATGGGCCTGTTAGTGACTTAGTAACCTCTATGGGGTGTGTGAGAAGCATACAGAAGCCTAACTTGGTCAGTAGTCAGATTCTTAGCATGAAACTCTGTTTCTGAGCCTTGCCATAAATACAATTTTTGTGAGTCTTTCTAGTAAGCTATTTTAAGTATATAGTGAGCTGGGTGCTATATTTGGCATATGTAGTTGGAGACAACTTCCAGAAACACCTCTGGGGCAGCTCAACTCAGCATCATGTGATCCAGTGGGAGAGCAGGGAAATGGAAACCATAACTATCCATTGATGAAACAACATACATATACATGATCACACACAGAGTTTACTGTACTCCACTTCTAAAGCAATATAATAACAGATTTGAAATCATTTAAATATTACATAAATGGATATGTTGCAGGAGATAGGACAGGATATCTGATTTCTCAAGCAACATAAGATGATTAAAATTGTGACAGGATCATGGTACCCTACACAAAAGAGGATAGAAAAATGAGGAAAAAAGATCAGCAAAGTTCATTACTGAGATACCAATACATATCATTAAACACACAGTTGGGGCTTTGGGAAAGCTGAGCAGAAAGAGCAGGAGCAAGGTAACTGTTACAAAATAGACAGTATTTCAGATTTCTCTACTCCTTTTAAAGTCTGCAGGATGACAGTTTTTTTTTTAAAAGATTTTATTTATTTACTTGACAGAAAGAGATCACTAGTAGGCAGAGAGGCAGGCAGAGAGAGAGAGGGAAGCAGGCCCCCTGCTGAGCAGAGAGCAGGACGTGGGGCTCGATCCCAGGACCCTGAGATCATGACCTGAGCCGAAGGCAGCGGCTTAACCCACTGAGCCACCCAGGCGCCCCCAGGATGACAGTTTTATACCTAAAGGCATCATCTAAGATAAGATAAAGAAAAATGATCATCAATGCACATAGGAAGCTAAAATCTTAGGAACAGGCTAGATGGAAATATTTCTTTTCCTTACTGTTTACAAGAGAGTAAAACTGAATTTGGCTGTAGCGTTAGCACACGTGTGCTCACAGGAACAACTCTCAGCCCCACCCAGAAAATACCCTCTGCTGGGGAAGCTTGCACGCACCTAGAAGATATCGCTGATTATGTCAATTCTCAATTCTATATTGTGTACATAAATATATCTAATTTTGGATTTTAGCTTTCCCTAAAATCCTACATCAGAACAAAACATAATCTTTTGTGTATATGTGAACAGACTACTCAGACTTTTGAGGCCTCGTAAAGATCGGGCTGACGGGACTGAAGGCTCCCGAGAGTTGCTGTGGATACTCGCTGCGTTGCTAGAAGAAATGCGTAAACACAAGGTAGTAGTGTCTGCGCATCATGGGAGCTCGGCTCAGCTCCACTTGGGAGTTTTTTTTTTTTATTTTGGACCTCAGGTGATCATTGTGTTTCACTTAAACCTTATGTGGCATCATGCAGCCTTTTTGATACCACTCTGTTTCAGGCTGCTGCTGCAGGGTGAGACAGCTGGAGAAGGAGGCAGGCAGGCAGGGACGTAGGGAGGATGATGCTATGCTCTGAGTGGTCCCCATGACTTCCATGTCAGAATCCTTAGGCCCGGTGAGATGGTATTAGAAGGCCGGGACTTTGGGAGGTGATTGGGTCATGAGGGGTGGAGGCATCATGAATGGGATTAGTGTTCTAGCAAGAGACCCCACAGAGGTCCCAACCCTTTCCACCATGTGAGGATAGAAAGGGAAGTCTTGCCATGGAAAGGAGTCCTCTCCAGACCATGCCAACACCATCATCTGACATTCAGCCTCTAGAACTGTGATAAATAAGTGGTTTTTGTATGTATGCGTCTGTAAGCCATCCAGTCTATGGTCATTTCTTATGGGAGCCTGAACAGACTAAAATTGATGTAGAGGCAGGACTGTATATAGTGCAGAGCAAAGCAGAAGGAAACTGGAATGGAACATAATTCATACTAATCAGTCCCTCCTCCCTCACCCCAGGATAGAAACAAAAATCAAAGAACTGGAAAAATGATACATTTTTAATGATACTGATGACCTTTACTTCAGACTGAAGACAAATCTACTCATACCATTATTAGGATTTTTTTTAAATGTTCTAAATAGTCTCTTGATACAAGAAATGTTAAACTGTTGAAGTATTTCTGATGTTAAGACTGTATATTTTAGACAAAGAAAACAGAACTAGGTAAAGGCTGAGCTGACCACTACACCAGGTTCTGGAAGGCTGAGCACGTGAGTTTGTGAAAATCAGCGATGAGATCCTGTGTGCTCATGGGATATCACTTCCTTTGGTTTTATCAGAAGACTGGGATTCTTTACTATTTTCCAGTTCCCTAGTTCTCTCTTTCCCTCCCTGCCTCCCTGAAAAATAATTTCTGTATGATCAGTCATGACACAATGTAATTTCCTTACTGAGGGGTGTTGTCTTCTGGAGAAAGTAAAACACAGATTCTCACCCAGAATAAAAGGCTATCAGAGCATCTAACTATAATAACATACTTCAGGGAATAAGGCATATCTATCCTTTTCCAGCTTAGCATGTAAATATTAGGAATAGCTTCTTGCTTTATAATTTCGAACAAAAACAGCACTTTCTCTTTACAGAAGAAGTGTATTAAGAAAAATTAAACATCACTTTTCAAAAAAAAAAATTGCGGAGGATATTTTACTCATCCTGCAATGAATGTTTTACTTCCCCTGAATTATGTAATCACTTTCAGGGGATTTGAAAATAATTATTTCAGTAAAAGGGTATAGAACTTCTGAACTTGCATAATTTCCCATAAGAAAAATTAAATCAGAATTATATAAGTATATCACTACAAAGCCAGTTGGCCCTGAGGCAATGTCTGGAAGAAATAAGAATGCAGCAAGCCACAAAAATCAGGTTAGCCCCAAGCTCTACTTGTCCTCAGCAATCTTGCTTCAGTGATCCTTTGGTGAAAGACCGCAAGACATAAATTACCCATGGCGTTGACAAGATTGAAAACCGAAAAGCAGTAGAATCGTTTGGCAAGAACCCAGGCAAACTAAGAAAACACAGAAGGGGAAGCAATACAGTCTATCAATAGCAAGGAGGTTGGATAGTATCTAATTAATTTAGGTGTGGCCTTCAGGAAACCTGAGCAATTCGTGGAAGAAAACAAAATTAAAAATGAGACTAGGATTTTCTGAGTGGGCCGTCTGTTCTTACCAAATTCTTTGTATGAATGGAAATTTCTGAGATCCTTGGAAAAAAATTTTTTTAGAAGTCTGCTAGAAGTCCAGGTCAAATTATTGTTCTCAGTCATGATATTGTATTATTACAGGTAATATAAAGCATACAGTAGCTACAACCATCGTCCATGTAGTATCCTTGACATTTCCTGTTAAACACTCAAAATACTATAATTTTAATCATATTTGCATCAATTTTTTGCCACCCTGCTCCTTCCCCCTACACACATACACACTCTCACCCAAACATCAGCGACTATGTACCTGTCACCTGTCCCCAGAGCACGGTATCTGCAACAGGCTAGTTGCCGATTAGATTTCTGCTTATTGAATGAATGCCACATGATAGACTTAGGGTAAATGCCCTAATAGCAGTGGAAATTAAAATCTTTTCTTTTTTTTTAAGATTTTATTTATCTATTTGACAGAGATTGAGAGAGAGAGAGACAAGCACAAACAGGGGGAGTGGCAGGGAGAGGGAGAAGCAGGCTCCCTACTGAGCAGGGAGCCAGATTTGGGACTCCATCCCAGGACCTTGGGATCTTGACCTGAGCCGAAGGATGCTTACCTGACTTAACTGACCAGGCGCCCCCAAAATCTTTTCTTGAGAGGCAATCAGTGCCATAACTTACCAGCTGTTCCACTCTTCAGTGCAGGCTCCAGTTTTCAGGAGTTTCTCTGAGGTTAATAATGAGAAATTAGAACAGAAACTCATATGCATAGATGTTTATTGCTGTAGTACTTACAATATTTAAAGACTTGAAAGTAGAAGAAAATATTTAGTAATTGAATAAGTTCAAATAATAGTATATTCATACCTTAGAATATTATGAACCCATTAAAATGGCATTTTAAGAATAGTTTTAAATTGCAAAATGGTCAAAATATAATTTTGGTGAAAAAGCAAGCTTAAATCTGCACAGAGATCACAATTGTGGTTATAATATAGAGGTTTGTATTTAGAATGTAGCTATATATTTAGCGTATGTATGAATCAGTGAGTGTATGTGTGTCCAGGGAGAGGTTGTATGGAATAGACATAGACTCCATAAACATGAACCCTAAATGTGAATCCCGGTTTTGCTACTTAATAAGTAAATTAGTAATAGAGTATATTTTTGTAACAAGCAAATGTATTAAACACAAATGAGTTTTACATTTGATCCCTTGTCTATGTTTCTCCAATATATGACTAGTTAGTAAAGACTTTCAGAAATTAAATAGAAATTTTTAAAAAATCAACTGATTTTAATATCCTAATGCGATAGAGTCTCTTAGTATCCTAACCAATGTCAATCAGATCTGTAATATAGTACTAATAAAATCCACCAGACACCCACTGACCACTGCCTGAGAATATTTGGGGGAATTCTTGGGTGTGTAAAACTATATATGCAAATTTTATTAATGCTGAATAATATTTTGGTCATTTGAAAATTATTATTTTTAATTAAAAGTAATCACTAAATTTTAGATTCTGTGAAAACCTAAAATGTACATTCTGCGGCTAAAATTAATCTTTGACTATATGGTTGTACTAGATAAAGGCATTTATTTTTATGTACCCAGAAGTAATAGTGTATTTTAATAAATCCGATATAGCTAATACTGCTAGAATGTATCTTTAAAGGAGTAGAGTTTAGGTACCTCTAATGGAATGAGGTGTAACGTAAGCAGAAGACTTAATGTTGTAGGTTCATTTTGATTCTGCGTTTTACTACTTTCCAGAAGTTAAAAGCAACTTAGTTAATTTTTTCTCCCTACTTCCCCGCCTGTCCTCCCTCTCACCCATCATCACATTGTTTTTTATGTTTCTGCACGGTAATTCTGTAATACACAAATAAGGCTCCAATACCGCTGACTTTATTTTCCATAAAGAGATTAAAAAGTGATAGAATAAAATACAGTTTTGTGGGAGTTAAATTAAAAATGACTTGCATATATGAGCTTTGCATTATTTTCCATGAAAGAGGAAATTCCGGTTTTGTCTAGGCCACTGAGGTTTTTCTTTTTTGCTTACTGCTAAAAAATGCCAACTCGGCCAACTTCGTGCTTATTCCCATGCAAATTACCTACACAATTTACACTACTTTCTTTTTACCGGATGCTGGTATTTTTCAAAATGTGAATTTCTAAAATTAGAAGGTATATTCTTATACTTTGAATGCCATGTCGCCAGGAATTTTTGCTCTTGAGGCCATCAGTCACACAGGACATCGAAATAATTGTCAAAATTTAATAACCAGAAGTAAACATGTGATATCAACTGTGCTACTAGAAAATCATCTGTGATTGAATCAATATTTTTGTCCTCACGTCTGACTGCGTAAGCAAATTTTATAGTCAGAATTCTATAGTGTTCTTGACAGACATGGCAATAATAAGATAATATTGCAAATCTTCAAGTAAAGATGGATATGACTGCTCTACTCTACCTCCCATGTGCCTACTGCTGTTGTAAATGTAAAAAAGTTGTGTAGCATAAATACTGAAGTTAAATATTAAGGAAAATATACCAACATTGGACATCATTGAATGTATAAAAATCACCAACAGCAATATTTTAGCTCGTGGTCTGCATTTAGTCATCAGAACAAGTTCATTAGAAATGCCTACATTGTAATTAAAGAAGTTATTGAACAAGTCATAGGTGTGGGAGGAGAAATGTATTGGATATCAAATGCTTAAATTATGTAAGAGGAAATGGAAATCTGCACATAAAAGGCATTTTCAAAGTGAAGAGAATATGTGAAATTTAGTGGGGAAATAAAAAAAATTATGGAATTTCTGTTTAATTTTCACAATAAAATGCAATGAAAAGATGTTCACAAATATTACAAAAGACGATAAAGTACAATTTAATAACTCATATTCTGGAATCCTTAAAGAATGATAGGACATATTTGGGTATTCATCGTTTTTTAATTTTATATCACAATTGAAAAGCTATGTGGAATCTAAGTGTTCCATTACCCTGCATAATTTTTAGTTAACTTAAGCTGGTTACTGTGAAGAGCTAGACACTTACCCTGGAATTCAAGGCCATTTCTCTGCGGCCACAACAGGGAGATACTCCTTTAAATAGATCAAACTCCCTGCTTTTACATTCTGAAGCATTTTTCTGTGTAAAAATCTAGCAATGAACTAAGATATTATAAAATAATGATAAAGATAATATGTAGAGAAGCATTTAGGGGACATAAGTACATAGGAATACCATATAGTATGAAACAGTAATCTGAATGATATATGAATTCTTCTATAGAAATATAAATTATATAGAAATCACATGAAGATATTCAGTTAGGCCTATACCTTTAACCTGCCTCCTATCCCTCAATTCTTTTCACCAAATAATATTTAGCTTATATATGTTTAAAAAAATAGAAGTAATGACTACATGTATGTGTTTATTTCTGTAGTCTAAAAAAAGAACTTTTAAAAATGTTCCTGGTAGTTTCATTAAGGATGCTGTTAAAAATATAGCTCGTGGTAACTGTGATTGCGAGTTATGAGGCTATCTTATAGAAGTGCAATTAGAGGGGCGCCTGGGTGGCTCAGTGGATTAAGCCTCTGCCTTCAGCTCAGGTTATGATCTCAGGGTCCTGGGATCAAGCCCTGCATTGGGCTCTCTGCTCAGCAGGGAGCCTGCTTCCCCCCCTTTTCTCTCTCTGCCTGCCTCTCTGCCTACTTGTGATCTCTGTCAAATAAATAAAATCTTTTTAAAAAAAAGTGCAATTAGATAAAATTTCATATACGATGTGGTTACCCATTTGGGAGATTAATTAGATTTTGGTCTTAATTTCCTTTTCCCCCACACCATGAAGAACTAAACAGTCATAGAATGATTTTATATTTTATAATCTTCTTATTCATAGAAAGGATTTAGAAATGCACAGACTACATAGAAAAGAGGAGATCTTACTCACATTGAAATGTGTCTTCTCTAAACAGAAATTAAAAAAAAAAGACTAAGAGAGTCTACTGAAAAAAATTCTAAATCAAAATATTAAATACAGTGGTACCTGGGTGGCTCAGTGGGTTAAAGCCTCTTCCTTCAGCTCAGGTCATGATCTCAGGTCCTGGGATCGAGGCCCTCATCAGGCTTTCTGCTTAGCAGGAAGCCTGCTTCCTCCTCAATCTCTCTCCTTTTTTTTTTTTTTTTTTTTTTGACAGAGAGAAATCACACTAGGCAGAGAGGCAGGCAGAGAGAGAGAGAGAGGAGGAAGCGGGTTCCCTGCGGAGCAGAGAGGCTGATGTGGGGCTCGATCCCAGGACCCTGGGATTATGACCTGAGCCGAAGGCAGAGGCCTTAACCCACTGAGCCACCCAGGCGCCCCCCTCCTCAATCTCTCTCTTTGCCTGCCTCTCTTCCTACTTGTGATCTCTGTCTGTCAAATAAATAAATAAAATCTTTAAAAAAATACTAAATACAAATATATGAGAAATGATCCCCGGTGCATTTTCTAAAAAATAATGCAATGACACACACACACACCCCAAGAAAAAATAGGTTTTTTGCTCTCTTGGGATTCCACCTTTTAAAATGTCAAAGCTTTCCCATTCACAATTAAATATTCTCCTTGCCCACAAAACTTAAATAGAAGCAAAGAACAAAGACTGTGCAACTAGATATCGATCTTGTACATATTATGTTTTTAACGCAAAAAGGGTATTTTTCAAGGATTTATTAACTTATAAGTCTAGAAAAATGGGCAAGCTGACACTTAGAATATTTCTTTGTTTCTACTCTATAAAATGTCTTAGAGAGCTTCCCCCCCAGAAAATTATCTCCAAAAATTGGAAATAGACCAAATGATATTTTAAATATTTCTAACACAAATTTTTCTAATCCAGTTGCCATGATAACATGCTTTTTTTTTTTTTAAAGATTTTATTCATTTATTTGGCAGAGAGAGATCACAAGTAGGCAGAGAGGCAGGCAGAGAGAGAGAGAGAGACAGAGAGAGGGAGAGAGAGGGAAGCAGGCTCCCTGCTGAGCAGAGAGCCTGATGCGGGACTCGATCCCAGGACCCTGAGATCATGACCTGAGCCGAAGGCAGCAGCTTAACCCACTGAGCCACCCAGGCGCCCCCTGATAACATGCTTTTAAACACATGGAATGAAGTTAAGGGAATCTACCTTATTTAAGGGATAATTAATACTTTTCATTCAAGAAAATATTTCTGATACATGTGGCATGTGGCAGAGAATGTTCTAGGTGTTGGTCAGAAAGCAGTGAAAGACAAACGATATTCTTGACCTCGTGGAGCTTACAGTCCTGATATAGCTATCCTGTTTGTGTCTATAAACCATGTATGTGTGCATATTTACTCTTTTACCAAAACAGTGAAAACAAGTGCATCCACAGAAATAGGAAACAACTATTAGCATTTTGGTATTTGGTTATGTTTACTGCTGTTAGTTCGCTTTTAAGGTAGTATCAATTGTCAGAAGACATAAAGCTCATTACCTGACTTTGTTTTAAATATGCAAATTGTAAACTGGGTAAAAGAAAAATTCCTAGAAAAATATTAGGGGCATTCTTTTAATGTACTTTATTTAATAGGAAACCCTATTCAAAGTCTATTTTTCCCTGAATTGAGCAAACTTTACTTGCTGTAAAGTTTTCTGCAAGATCCGTAAACATGGCAAAATACCCATGGAGCCAGTAGATGTTATCGTGATGCTTGTAACTGTCCATATCTGATGGTGATTGAAGAAACATCTTTTTTTTAAAATAATTTGTTTTCACAAATGGCATAGTTTTTCTTGAACTGTTACTCTCTTTACCCTCTTCTATGTGAATTTCTGTACAACTTTACAAATTCCCTGCAGATTTCTATTGATATTTTGATTGGAAATGCATAACTTTAAAGATTACTCCAGAGAAGCATGGCATTGTTATTTTAATGCATTATCCCTGAATGCAAGACAGCTCCTAATACTTAAGAACACTTTCATGACCTACGAAAATTTTTGTAAGCCTCTCAAAAGTTTTGCATAGATGTCTGATTTTTTCAAGGGCATCTTTAAAAACTTTTTTTTCGTTTATATATTTAAAATTATTAGAATTTAAAATTGGCTTGAACTTTTGTGAAGAAAATTCATTTATGTTCTTTTTATATAAATGGGTTGTACATTGTTTTGGATAGATATTTTGTCAGTATATAATAGCAAAATAATCTTTTTTTTACAGTATTTGCTTTTTTCTTTGCATACTTATTATACATTCTTGCTTTACTGAGGTAGAGCACTGAATAGCAGATTCACTGGCCATCTTTGTTCTGAACTTGACGGGAGGCTTGATGCTTCACCGTGAAGAACAATACATTCATTTTTTTGTCTTTTTTTAAAAAATTCAGATATAATTAACATACAATGTTATTAGTTTCAAGTGTCCAATATGAATTCAACAATTCTATACATTTCTTAGTGCTCATGCAAACAACAATATTTAATATAAGTCTCAAGTAGAGATTCTGACTAGGTAAACACAGTTCTTTTATGTTCTAGTTTTCACCATGAATAGGGTTAATATTTTTAAGTTGCTTTATCATTTTTTCTGTAATAACCATACTGTATTTTTCTCAATTAGAATGGTGAAATAAATTAATACATTTCTGATAGAGAACCTTCCTTGAATTCTGAGAATAAACACCATATGGTCATGATGACTGTTGTATAACACTTCTAGATTCCATTTGCCAAGATCATCACTTAGGATTTTTATAATCATAATCACAGATTAATTTATAAATCTCATACTCTTTTCATCAAGTTCACTTTTTAAAAATTTAATTTTTCAGTGTTCCAAGACTCATTGTTTATGTACCACACCCAGTGCTCCATGCAATACATGCCCTCCTTAGTACCTACCACCAAGCTCACCTAACCCCCCACCCGCTCCCCTCCAAAACCTTCAGTTTCTCAGAGTCCACAGTCTCTCATGCTTCATTTCCCCCTCCAATTTCACCCAACTTCCTTCTCCCCTCCTTTTCCCAATGTCCTATGTGTTATTCCTCATGCTCCACAAGAAAGTGAAACCACATGATGATTGACTCTGCTCGACTTATTTCACTCAGCATAATCTCCTCCAGTCCTGTTCATGTTGATACAAAAGTTGGGTATTCATCCTTTATGATGGAGGCATAATACTCCATTGTATATATGGACCATATCTTCTTTATCCATTCATCTGTTGAAGGGCATCTTGGCTCTTTCCACAGTTTGGTGACTGTGGCCACTACTGCTACAAACATTGGGGGTACAGATGGCCTTCTTTTCACTACATCTGTATCTTTCGGGTACATACCCCATAGTGCAATTGCAGGGTCATAGGGAAGCTCTATTTTTAATTTCTTAAAGAATCTCCACACTGTTTTCCAAAGTGCCTTCACCAGCTTGCGTTCCCATCAACAGTGTAAGAGGGTTCCCCTTTCTCCACATCCTCTCCAACACACGTTGTTTCCTGTCTTGCTAATTTTGGCCATTCTAACTGGTGTCAGGTGGTATCTCAATGTGGTTTCATTAAGTTCATTTTAGTAATTTACTTTCTCATAAAATGTATCAGGAAATGTGTTCTTTTAAACTTCTCTAAAGCATTTTTAAAATCTGTTTCTTAAGGTTTTGCTAAACCTAATCTGTAAAACTCAGCCATAAAACTTGGTTTGTCTGTTTCAAAAGGAAGAAGAAATTTGATGCATGAGGGAAGTATTTAATGATAATTATCAGGTTTCTTTCTGACTTTTTATGGAGTACTAGACATTATATTCTAGAAAATGTCAGGTATCTAGATTTAAAACTTCAATGAATTAAAATTTTTCAGAATCTTCACTTGGATTTAATGTCAGCTATAACTATAGTTATAATCTGTTTTTAAATTTTTAAGTTACTCAGGTGTGTTCCCTCTTTTTTCTTAATTGTCTGGGTAACAGCCCTTTGATTTGATGACATATTTGGAGAATTCTGGTTTATCTTGAATGTCTTTCTCCTTCTCCCCAGTTTTGCTCTATAAGGAGTGACTTTGGCTGTTGTCACTCTTAGTTTAGGGTCATGTTCCAGGCCTCATGGCCCATATCTGGATCCAGGGACAGGTAAAGCCCTAATTGTAAATAGACTGCTGTTCTGACCAGTGGAGAGTTTTACTTGTTTGATGAACATGCTTATATTTCTTAATCACTTATTAAAAATAAGTCTTATTTCTTCTATGTTCAGAACAGAGGAAGGATAATGAATGCATAATCTTACAACAGCATCTTGATAAGGATTGCTTACATATTCTTATGTCAGCAATCATTTTACATATGAATGTAAAGATGATTTGTCTTATTAGATTTCAGTATAATGTCTAAAACACCATTTTGTCACATTTGGTTTATATTTTTATCAGCCAGAATCGTAAAAGGATTGGATATCTAATTAGACCACCAAACACTTCCATTTTCCGAGATAAATGATGGTCCAGAGACAGCAGTTTGGAAAACATAATTTATTGTGCTGAAACAGTAACCTCATATAGTGGTATCTAAGTGACCTATAAAAGTTTAATGCAATTTTAGAGGTGTCTACTGTAGTCCCAAGGAAGAGCTAAGAGAAAGTGGGTCATTCTGTAGGCAAACCTCTATATCCTAAAGAATAGTGGTGATAAAAATGATTCAGAAACAGGGACCAAAGGAACACAATAACAAAAAAATTCAATTTTGCAAATTGCTTCATGACTATAAAATGAAGCAATTATATCTGTAAGTGGTGTTTCATTTTATTTATTTAAAAAATGGATAACAATTCTCAAAAAATATTTTTTCTTAAACAATTCATGAATTTTTTTCTTAATGTGCTATATTAGAAAGTTCATCAAAATGCATTGTTTATTAAAAAATTTAAAAATTAAAAAAAGAACAGTTCACTTAAATTTTTTTAATGCTTTCAATTATATTTTCTCATTTGATCACCATTACAGTTCTGTGTGTATAGATGTTTCTAAGTGATATGTACATGAACACAGACACACAGACACACAGACACACACAGACACACACACACACACACACACACACTGAGCTAAAGTGGGCAAGTGCATTTTCCACATTGTATGTGAGTCTTCCCTGTTTTAAACAGCGTCTTAAACAGTTACTCCATTTATTCCAATGCACATATACACATATATGTATAAAAAGATCTTCATTTCTTTTTTTTTTTTGAGCTCTGAAGTTGCATGCTCTGTTTCCTTTTATTATTATTTTTTTTTAAAGAAAGTGTTCTCAGATTTTCCTCCTGCATCAACCCAAGATAGTCTTTTGAGCAACTTACAAATTTTGAGCTGCCTCCACCCTCTGTCTTTGGATTGCTTTTGTTTTCTAACTCTTGTGGCCACTTTGTTATTTACTAGTGGTTCAAGGCATTTCATAAAACAGCAGTTATTTTCTAGGCATATATAATTAGTGACACACATAAAATATGCACCACATAAATGTATCTCTAAATGGATTCTAAGGTGGCAGGATGATAATCTGTAATTGGTGTAATATAGTTAAACTTGTTTTTTTTTTTCCATTTTATTTATTTTTTCAGCGTAACAGTATTCATTCTTTTTGCACAACACCCAGTGCTCCATGCAAAACGTGCCCTCCCCATTACCCACCACCTGTTCCCCCAACCTCCCACCCCTGACCCTTCAAAACCCTCAGGTTGCTCCAACCTCCCACCCCTGACCCTTCAAAACCCTCAGGTTGTTTTTCAGAGTCCATAGTCTCTTATGGTTCGCCTCCCCTCCCCAGTGTCCATAGCCCGCTCCCCCTCTCCCAATCCCACCTCCCCCCAGCAACCCCCAGTTTGTTTTGTGAGATTAAGAGTCATTTATGGTTTGTCTCCCTCCCAATCCCATCTTCTTTCATCTATTCTTCTCCTATCCCCCTACCCCCCCATGTTGCTTCTCCATGTCCTCATATCAGGGAGATCATATGATAGTTGTCTTTCTCCGATTGACTTATTTCACTAAGCATGATACGCTCTAGTTCCATCCACGTCGTCGCAAATGGCAAGATTTCATTTCTTTTGATGGCTGCATAGTATTCCATTGTGTATATATACCACATCTTCTTGATCCATTCATCTGTTGATGGACATCTAGGTTCTTTACATAGTTTGGCTATTGTAGACATTGCTGCTATAAACATTCGGGTACACGTGCCCCTTCGGATCACTATGTTTGTATCTTTAGGGTAAATACCCAGTAGTGCAATTGCTGGGTCATAGGGTAGTTCTATTTTCAACATTTTGAGGAACCTCCATGATGTTTTCCAGAGTGGTTGCACCAGCTTGCATTCCCACCAACAGTGGAGGAGGGTTCCCCTTTCTCCGCATCCTCGCCAGCATCTGTCATTTCCTGACTTGTTAATTTTAGCCATTCTGACTGGTGTGAGGTGATATCTCATTGTGGTTTTGATTTGTATTTCCCTGATGCCGAGTGACGTGGAGCACTTTTTCATGTGTCTGTTGGCCATCTGGATGTCTTCTTTGCAGAAATGTCTGTTCATGTCCTCTGCCCATTTCTTGATTGGATTGTTGGTTCTTTGGGTGTTGAGTTTGCTAAGTTCCTTATAGATTTTGGATACTAGCCCTTTATCTGATATGTCGTTTGCAAATATCTTCTCCCATTCTGTCAGTTGTCTTTTGGTTTTGTTCACTGTTTCCTTTGCTGTGCAAAAGCTTTTGATCTTGATGAAATCCCAATAGTTCATTTTTGCCCTTGCTTCCCTTGCCTTTGCCGTTGTTCCTAGGAAGATGTTGCTATGGCTGAGGTCGAAGAGGTTGCTGCCTGCATTCTCCTCAAGGATTTTGATGGATTCCTTTCTCACATTGAGGTCCTTCATCCATTTTGAGTCTATTTTCGTGTGTGGTGTAAGGAAGTGGTCCAATTTCATTTTTCTGCATGTGGCTGTCCAATTTTCCCAGCACCATTTATTGAAGAGGCTGTCTTTTTTCCATTGGACATTCTTTCCTTCTTTGTCGAAGATTAGTTGACCATAGAGTTGAGGGTCGATTTCTGGGCTCTCTATTCTGTTCCACTGATCTATGTGTCTGTTTTTGTGCCAGTACCATGCTGTCTTGATGATGACAGCTTTGTAATAGAGCTTGAAGTCCGGAATTGTGATGCCACCAACTTTGGCTTTCTTTTTCAATATTCCTTTGGCTATTCGAGGTCTTTTCTGGTTCCATATAAATTTGAGGATTATTTGTTCCATTTCTTTGAAAAAAAATGGATGGTATTTAGATAGGGATTGCATTAAATGTGTAGATTGCTTTAGGTAGCATAGACATTTTCACAATATTTATTCTTCCAATCCAGGAGCATGGAACATTTTTCCATTTTTTTGTGTCTTCCTCAATTTCTTTCATGAGTACTTTATAATTTTCTGTGTATAGATTCTTAGTCTCTTTGGTTAGGTTTATTCCCAGGTATCTTATAGTTTTGGGTACAATTGTAAATGGGATTGACTCCTTAATTTCTCTTTCTTCAGTCTTGTTGTTGGTGTACAGAAATGTAACTGATTTCTGTGCATTGATTTTGTATCCTGACACTTGACTGAATTCCTGTACAAGTTCTAGCAGTTTTGGAGTGGAGTCTTTTGGGTTTTCCACATATAGTATCATATCATCTGCGAAGAGTGATAGTTTGACTTCTTCTTTACCGATTTGGATGCCTTTAATTTCTTTTTGTTGTCTGATTGCTGAGGCTAGGACTTCTAGTACTATGTTGAATAGCAGTGGTGATAATGGACATCCCTGCCGTGTTCCTGACCTTAACGGAAAAGCTTTCAGTTTTTCTCCATTGAGAATGATATTTGCAGTGGGTTTTTCATAGATGGCTTTGATAATATTGAGGTATGTGCCCTCTATCCCTACACTTTGAAGAGTTTTGATCAGGAAGGGATGCTGTACTTTGTCAAATGCTTTTTCAGCATCTATTGAGAGTATCATATGGTTCTTGTTCTTTCTTTTATTAATGTGTTCTATCACATTGATTGATTTGCGGATGTTGAACCAACCCTGCAGCCCTGGAATAAATCCCACTTGATCGTGGTGAATAATCCTTTTAATGTACTGTTGAATCCTATTGGCTAGTATTTTGGCGAGAATTTTTGCGTCTGTGTTCATCAAGGATATTGGTCTGTAGTTCTCTTTTTTGGTGGGATCCTTGTCTGGTTTTGGGATCAAGGTGATGCTGGCCTCATAAAATGAATTTGGAAGTTTTCCTTCCATTTCTATTTTTTGGAACAGTTTCAGGAGAATAGGAATGAGTTCTTCTTTAAATGTTTGGTAGAATTCCCCTGGGAAGCCGTCTGGCCCTGGGCTTTTGTTTGTTTGGAGATTTTGGATGACTGTTTCAATCTCCTTACTGGTTATGGGCCAGTTCAGGTTTTCTATTTCTTCCTGGTTCAGTTGTGGTAGTTTATATGTCTCTAGGAATGCATCCATTTCTTCCAGATTGTCAAATTTGTTGGCGTAGAGTTGCTCATAGTATGTTCTTATAATTGTCTGTATTTCTTTCGTGTTAGTTGTGATCTCTCCTCTTTCATTCATGATTTTATTGATTTGGGTTCTTTCTCTTTTCTTTTGATGAGTCTGGCCAGGGGTTTATCAATCTTATTGATTCTTTCAAAGAACCAGCTCCTAGTTTCATTGATTTTTTCTATTGTTTTTTTGGTTTCTATTTCATTGATTTCTGCTCTGATCTTTATGATTTCTCTTCTCCTGCTGGGTTTAGGGTTTCTTTCTTGTTCTTTCTCCAGCTCCTTTACGCGTAGGGTTAGGTTGTGTACTTGAGACCTTTCTTGTTTCTTGAGAAAGGCTTGTACTGCTATATATTTTCCTCTCAGGAATGCCTTTGCTGTGTCCCACAGATTTTGATCCGTTGTGTTTTCATTATCATTTGTTTCCATGAATTTTTTCAATTCTTCTTTAATTTCCTGGTTAACCCATTCATTCTTTAGAAGGATGCTATTTAGTCTCCATGTATTTGGGTTCTTTCCAGCTTTCCTCTTGTGATTGAGTTCTAGCTTCAGAGCATTGTGGTCTGAAAATATGCAGGGAATGATCCTAATCTTTTGATACCGGTTGAGACCTGATTTGTGACCCAGGATGTGATCTATTCTGGAGAAGGTTCCATGTGCACTAGAGAAGAATGTGTATTCTGTTGCTTTGGGATGAAATGTTCTGAATATATCTGTGATGTCCATCTGGTCCAGTGTGTCATTTAAGGCCTTTATTTCCTTGTTGATCTTTTGCTTGGATGATCTGTCCATTTCAGTGAGGGGAGTGTTCAAGTCCCCTACTATTATTGTATTATTATTGATGTGTTTCTTTGATTTTGTTATTAATTGGTTGATATAGTTGGCTGCTCCCACGTTAGGGGCATAGATATTTAAAATTGTTAGATCTTCTTGTTGGACAGACCCTTTGAGTAGGATATAGTGTCCTTCCTCATCTCTTATTATAGTCTTTGGCTTAAAATCTAATTGATCTGATATAAGGATTGCCACCCCAGCTTTCTTCTGATGCCCATTAGCATGGTAAATTGTTTTCCACCCCCTCACTTTAAATCTGGAGGTGTCTTTGCGTCTAAAATGAGTTTCTTGTAGGCAACATACTGACGGGTTTTGTTTTTTTATCCATTCTGATACCCTGTGTCTTTTGATTGGGGCATTTAGCCCATTAACATTCAGGGTAACTATTGAGAGATATGAATTTCGTGCCATTATTAGCCTGTAAGGTGACTGTTACTGTATATTGTCTCTGTACCTTTCTGATCTACTACTTTTAGGCTCTCTCTTTGCTTAGAGGACCCCTTTCAATATTTCCTGTAGAGCTGGTTTGGTGTTTGCAAATTCTTTCAGTTTTTGTTTGTCCTGGGAGCTTTTGATCTCTCCTTCTATTTTCAATGATAGCCTAGCTGGATAGAGTATTCTTGGCTGCATGTTTTTCTCGTTGAGTGCTCTGAATATATCATGCCAGCTCTTTCTGGCCTGCCAGGTCTCTGTGGATAAGTCTGCCGCCAATCTAATATTTTTACCATTGTATGTTACAGACTTCTTTTCTCGGGCTTCTTTCAGGATTTTCTCTTTGTCACTAAGACTTGTCAATTTTACTATTAGGTGACGGGGTGTGGACCTATTCTTGTTGACTTTGAGGGGGGTTCTCTGCATCTCCTGGATTTTAATGCTTGTTCCCTTTGCCATATTAGGGAAATTCTCTCCAATGATTCTCTCCAATAGACCTTCTGCTCCCCTCTCTGTTTCTTCTTCTTCTGGAATCCCAATTATTCTAATGTTGTTTCGTCTTATGGTGTCACTTATCTCTCGAATTCTCCCCTCATGGTCCAGTAGCTGTTTGTCCCTCTTTTGTTCAGCTTTTTTATTCTCTGTCATTTGGTCTTCTATATCACTAATTCTTTCTTCTGCCTCATTTATCCTAGCAGTGAGAGCCTCCATTTTTGATTGCACCTCATTATTAGCTTTTTTGATTTCAACTTGGTTAGATTTTAGTTCTTTAATTTCTCCAGAAAGGGCTTTAATATCTCCAGAGAGGGTTTCTCTAATATCTTCCATGCCTTTTTCGAGCCCGGCTAGAATGTTCAGAATCGTCATTCTGAACTCTTGATCTGACATATTACCAATGTCTGTGTTGATTAGGTCCCTAGCCTTCGGTACTGTCTCTTGTTCTTTTGTTTGTGGTGATTTTTTCCACCTTGTCATTTTGTCCAGATAAGAGGATATGAAAGAGCAAATAAACTACTAAAAGGGTGGCAAAGACCCCAGAAAAATGCGCTGTAACCAAATCAGAAGAGACCCCTAATTGTGGGGGGGGAAAGGGGATAAAAACAGGTTCTGAAAAAAAAAGAGAAAAATTTAAAAAATAAAACAAATAAGGAAAAAATATAAAAAAGAAAGAAAATATATATATATTTAGATAAACTAGTCAAAAAACGTTAAAAAAGAAAAGGGTAAAAGTTTTAAAAAATTTAGCAGAAGAAGAAAAAAGAAAAAAGAAAAAAAATTGAAAGAAAGAAAAAAAAATTGAAAAAAGAAAAAAAAATTGAAGTAGCCGCAAGACTAAAGAATCATGGGGAGAAAGCCATGAGTTCCGTGCTTTGCTTTCTCCTCCTCTGGAATTGCTCTGCTGTCTTAGGAATTGAACCTGCTTTCTCCTTGATAGATGAACTTCGTCCTGGCTGGATATTTTGTTGATCTTCTGGGGGAGGGGCCTGTTGTAGTGACTCTCAAGTGTCTTTGCCCGAGGCGGGATTGCACCGCCCTTACCGGCGGCCGGACTAAGTAATCGGCTCGGGTTCGCTTTTGGGAGCTTCTGTTCCCTGAACGCTTTCCGTAGAGTTCCGGAGGACGGGAATGAAAACGGCGGCCTCCTAGTCTCCGGCCCGGAGGAGCTGAGAGCCCGGGGCCCCACTCCTCAGTGCGCCCCCAGAGGACAGCACCCAATCACTCCCGTATCCCCAGCCTCCAGCCGCGCTCCGAGCTCACCCAGCCCGCGACCAGTTCAAGGTAACCCCGAGCTGAGAGTTCAGTCCTCGGCTCTGTCTCTGCAGCCGGCTTCTCCGTTCTAATACCTGCAAGCTCTCCGACACTCTGACACCCCCGATCCTTCTGTGACCCTGTGGGGCCTGGGGCCACGCTGACCCCACGTGGGCTTCACCCTGGTTTAGCCTCTGGAGCAATGTCCCTCAGTGGAACAGACTTTTAAAAGTCCCGATTTTGTGCTGCGTTGCTCCGCCGCTTGCCGGGAGCCAGCCCCTCCCCCCGCGGTCTATCTTCCCATCGTTTTAGATTCACTTCTCCGCCAGTCCTACCTTTCAGAAAGTGGTTGATTTTCTGTTTCTAGAGTTGCTGTTCTTCTTCTCTTCGCTCTCCCGTTGGATTTGTAGGTGTTTGCAATGTTTAGATAAGCTATCAAGCTGATCTCCTGCTACCTGATGTAGTCTCAGGCTGCTACTTCTCCGCCATCTTGACTCCTCCCCCAAAAAGATCTTCATTTCTTATGTGATAAGATAATGGACAAATGCAAACACTCCAAAGAGAATTTTTTGACTTTTCTTGCTGTTAGTTAACAGAAGACTTCTTTTTTTCTAGTTTTTCTTTTCTATTTTTTCTTTTTTTCTATAAATCGGTTTTTAAAAATCAATGTCATCTTTGTTTTGAGTGAAATTCAAAATTCTTATTTGTAGTGCATGCAAATATGGGATAAAGAGACCCAGTATATAGCTTAAAGAATTCCAATGGCGACAAAGTATAAAATGGAATGTTATTCTTTAACATTCAATGAAATGTAAGAAGAACTTTCAATTGTATCTTTTAGTACTATAATTTCAGAAGAAATCACAAAAGGAAAGAAAATGAATGTATCACTGTTTTAAGAATTCTTAAAAGTGAGAGAACTATTGCTATAAGATAATAAGTAAAGCAATATAAGGCTTAAGTTACATTAAGTGTAATAAGAAATTCATTTTTTAAATAATAAGAACTGTCTGAAAATAGAAATAATTCCTTGTGAAATAGTGAGTTCCCCAGGACTAGAAGGATGAAAGTTAAGTGCAGGTGACACTATTGGAGGGGTTATTATATTGACATGATGATGGGATAGGTAATCTTGGTGTTTTTTTCCTGTTCTAATACTCTAAGATTTTTTGAAAACTTTCTTTCTGAAGTTTAATATATTTCTTCATTAATTCAATAACCATGTGCATAGCTCCTATTGTGTACCATATACAGTGCATATACCGTATATCCAGCAATGAATATAGAGATAAATAAAATAGGGACATCCCTGTCCTCAAGATGCTTACACCTAGCAGGAAATGCAGGTATTAAAAAGAAGCGTATGCCTGTGTACCACTTGGTATGTGGCCAGACTTAAAACATCAGGTTGCTGTGAGTTTAGGGGTAAAGTTCTATGTGATCGGAAAATGCCTCACCAGGGAAGTGACACTTAAGCTGTCACCTAAAAAGAGAAAGAACTCAGGGGAGGAATGGTAAACGTAATGTAGCGTCGTAAAGTATAGTTATGGGTAGAGCTTTGCAGGCTTAGGAAATTAAAAAAAAAAAAAATTAATGCTTCCAAAACATAAAGTGGGGGACAAAGAAGTGCAAAAAAAAAAAAAAAAAAAAAAAGATTTCAGAGGCTTACATCATCCCAACTTTTATAGGTCATTGTAAGGAGTTCAAATATTCTAAGTTCAATGGGAAGCTACTCACAAGTTTTCACATGGAGAATGCAGAATATAAATTATGTTGCTAGAATCCCATTCTTTACTGTAGAGGATGTTCTGGAACTGGAGATGGAAGTTGGAAGCTAGTAAAAGAATGCAGGGAAGACACAATAATGACCTGGACCAGAGTAGAAGCTGAGTGCTGAGAGGAGGTTTAAAGATCAAAGAAGATTTATTTGACTTTTCTGATTTGTTAGGGGAGGGGCTGAAGGGATCTCAAGAACTTTCTGAACAAGACAAAGTAGCTTTGCATCCAAGGGATGCGAACAGTTATAAGAATGGGGGAAAAATGTATAAAAACACATTGGAAAGCAATGGACTATACTATGAATTTTAAAAGAGGAAAGCCCATAAAGGGAGACTGGCATTAACTCTGGATTTCTCACTGGGGGAATTTTTCAAAATGCTGCCCAGATCATTAGACCAGGTAAAGAGCACTTGCCTCACAGAGTGGAGAAAATGCGATCAGAATCCCATAGGGGCTATGGAAGTGGCTGGGAGTTGAATGGCAAAGTCTCAGAGTAGAAAAGAATAGAAAAGTCCTCTGAACATCTGCAGAGACATGCTCTTGGCCCCATGATGGCTCCTAAGCAGAATATGTACAGGGAAGATTCTAGAAGGTCAAGCAGAGAAGCAAGCTAAGAGTTTCAGAGGTCTCACAGTACTGGAAAAATGTTGAAGTTCCTTCCCAGGCATGCTGGAGAAGTGTGCATATTAGGCACCAAGACACCAGAAGCACTCTTCCCTACATGTAAAATCGTCGCTCTGCTTGAACATGGGGATAAAAGAAAATACATTTGTGCTCAAATGGATTAAAAGCAAGCATCAACAGTGTCTTAGTGTGTGTGGGCTCGCTATAACATAATACCACAGACTGGGTAGATTATACAGAGCAGAATTTACTGACATGGCTTAGAATGCAGGAACCTTGTAAAATTTGAGGGCTGTATGAGATACACTTAAATTTGAGTAACTCATAATTTAAACGATAATTCTGCTTTTAACTATTTGTAAGCAATGTACTGTATTATGCTATTGACATGCATAATTTCCTTTACATGCAATAACTTTTTTCAAAAAACAGACATTCAGAAAGTTACTGAAAATAATAAAACAATTGGGCAAAGTCATATTTCAATTATTTTCATTAGTTATTGACCCAGAGAATTTCATGACACATAAATAAAACCTAAAAAGACAATATCTTTCATAAACTCATTAAACAGATTTTAAAAATTATTTTGAAGATTATTAAAGTAAATAAATGTGAAGGCATTAGTTTCCTGGCACAATACAGAGCCAACAGGAGTGGTTACTGTTCCTTTCTTTAACTTATTTTCTCAGCAATCCTCTTCTGCCAACAGGCTCTTTGTCAAGTTTCATCTTGATGCTGTCGATTAATTTTTTAAAGTTTTCGTGATGTAAGGGGAGGTCTTTATTATGTCAGTTATAAAGTAAATGCCAGAGACTATACCCATTCTGATATTATTTCCAATCTCCATAACAACCACAAAATCATTAGCATTACACTTTTTAAAAAATAATTTGTCCAAGATCAAACAATAATAACTGCTAGAATTAAAATTGAAATTGAGCTGAAATCTCTTTTAGTAGAGTCTGCCATAAATAATGTAAAATAAAGCTATTTTGAAGGGTCACAGCCAATGATACATGAAATTTAAAAAACATCTGTGTGTTCTCCTACTAAAAAGGCCTAGAACTATTTTAATATGTCAGAAAACCATCTAGTTAACTTAGTTCATTTAGAATAAACTCTGACTATATTTTTTTTGGTTTTCTTCTTTTAAAATTATTGTTGAAATAGCTTTATGTGGGATAGAATTGGGCGCCTGGGTGGCTCAGTGGGTTAAGCCGCTGCCTTCTGCTCGGGTCATGATCTCAGGGTCCTGGGATCGAGTCCCGCATCAGGCTCTCTGCTCAGCGGCGAGCCTGCTTCCCCCTCTCTCTCTCTGCCTGCCTCTCTGTCTACTTGTGATCTCTCTCTGTCAAATAAATAAATAAAATCTTTTAAAAAAATAAATAAATAAAGCTAGCTTTTTCTTAAATATCTGTGATTCAAAGTTTACTTCTGTATTTTCCAATATGGTAGCCCTTAGCTGCATATGTCTGTTAAGCAACAGTGATATGGCTGGTACAAATAGAGATGTGCTGCTCGAAATGTAATATACCTAAAAAGAGATGTAAACATCTCTTTTTAAAATTGAGATATAATCGACATGTAACTTATTAGTTTCAGGCATACAGCATAATGTTTTGATATTTGTTCACATTACAAAGTGACCACCACGATAAGTCTAATTAATATCTGTCACCATAGTTAAAATATTTTTCTTGGGATCCCTTAAGATCTCCTCTCAACAAAGAAATGCAAGACAGTGTTATTACCTGCAGTCCCCATGCTGAACACTATATCCCCACGAGTTACTTATTTTATAACTGAGGTTTGTACCTTTTCAACCTCTTCGCCCATTTGGACCTCTGTCCCCTGCCTGTAGTAATCAAGAGTATGTTCTCTGTGTATCTGAGCTCAATTTGTTTGCTTAGAGACCACATGTGAGTGACAACAGTTCCCTTTTCTCTACATCCTCGCCAAGAGTTGTTATTTCTTGTCTTTTTTATAATAGCCATTCTAACTCAGGAGAGATGCAGCTCGTTGTGGTCTTGATTTGCATTTCTGTGATAATTTGTGATCTTGAACATCTTTTCATGTGTCTGTTGGCCATATATGTTGCCTCTGGAAAAATGTCTGTTCAGGCCTTTGCCCATTTTTTAATTGGGTTTTTTGGTGTTGAGTTGTATAAGTTCTTTATATATTTGGATATTAACCCTTTATCAGATATGTTGTTTGCAAATATCTTCTCCCATTCAGGAGATTGTTTTGTCACTGTGTTGGTTTCCTTCACTGTGCAAAAGCTTTCTTCTTTTGGTGTAGTCCCAATAGCTTATTTTTGCTTTTGTTTCCCTTGCCTGCGGAGACATATCTAGAAAAATGTTTCTACCGATGATGTCAGAAAAATTACTGCCTGTGCTCTCTTCTGGGATTTTTATAGTTTCAGGTTTCACATTTAGGTCCTTAATTCATTTTGAGTTTATTTCTATGTATAGCATAAGCAAGTGGTCCAGTTTCATTCTTTTGCATGTAGCTGCTCAGGATTTTGTTTTCTTTTACTTTTGAGTTGTATGAGGGTTGTTTTTTATGGTATATTTTGGATGCTGACCTCTTATCAGGTGCATGATTTGCAAATAATTTTCTCCCATTCTGTAGGTTGACTTTTCATTTCGCTGATGGTTTCCTTTGCCATGCAAGAGCTTTTTAATTTGATGTCATTACACTTGTTTATTTTTTGCTTTCATTGCTTTTGCTTTTGGTGTGAGATACAAAAAATCATTGCCAAAACCAATGTCAAGGCGCTTACTCCCTATGCTTTCTTCTAGTTTTATGGTTTCAGGTCTTACATTCAAGTCTTTAATCCATTTTGAGTTGAGTTTTGTATATGATGTAAGATGGTGGGCCAGTTTCATTCTTTTGTATGTGTCTGTCTACTTTTCCCAACACCATTTATTGAAGAGATTGCATATACTCTTGCCTCCTTTGTGATATAGTAAGTGACCATTTATGTGTGGTTTTATCTCTAAGCTCTCTATCTACCCACTGATCTCTGTGTCTGTTATATGCCGATACCATACCATTTTGATTACTTCTGGTCTGTAATATAATTTGAAATCAGATAACATGATGTCTCCAGCTCTGTTCTCTTTTCTCAAATGGTTTTGGTTATTTGAGGTCTTCTGTGGTTCCACACAAATTAAAAATTTTTTTCTACTTCTGGGAAAAATGCCTTTGAAATTTTAATAAGGGTTGCATTGCATCTGCAGATTGCTTGGAGGAGTATGGACATCTCAACCATATAAGTTCTTCCAATCTACGAGCCCACAATATCATTCTCTCATGTTTCAAATTTATTGCCTGCTGATAATGGGGATATATTGGATAGGTTAGGTTAAACAAAATATATTATAGTTAATTTCATCGACTTCTTTTTTCCTCTTCTTTTAATGTGGCTCATATCTAGGTCACATTGTATTGCTGTTGCCATGTTTAAAACTTTAGTTTTCAATGGCAGAAATTGAGTAAGAGAAAATATCTATTTTTCTGATCAGCTCCTTTTCAGAGAATTTTAAATATTCTTTAGTGACACAAATCTGAACTAATCTGTTGTAGAAGCCACAGAGCAAGTCCTAGAAATAAAAAATTATTCTGCACATTGAACAATTTTTCTGTATTTATGTTTAGGATAATCTATTACACTGTTTTATTATCAACTATTCTGTGTTGATAATGCACTGTATTAAATCCCAAGTAACATTTAATTGGCCTATAGCAACCACAGCACAATTCTAGACCACAAGCTGTGGGGAAAAAAAACGTTAGTTGACTGTCTTTGTATCTTTACACATTTAGGCTATAAAAGATTCAAAGCACAGAACTTGGATTATAATAAGATAGTGTAGAAATTTTGGTTACAAAGCACACCATAATCAGAGCCAAGTAGAAAGCCTTTAACACATGGGGTCTGAAGTCAACTGTGTGTGTGTGCCATATATCCCAAAGTAGTTCATATTCTCTTCCTTCCTTGCCAAGAGTTCCTGTTAGAACAGGAGGAGAGAATTACTTTGGCAGAAGAAGATAGAGAGCAAAGGTGGTAAGTGGAAATCATTCATTTGGCAATATAAGAGCTGCCAAATAAAATAAGGCACACTCTTCTGGAATGAAGGTGAAGAAAAATTGCAAGTAGGAGAGAAAGCAGACACAGTAAATAGGGATTTATATGGGACTAGAGCTAGAGAGAAAGAAACCAAAAACTCAGATCATGCTTGAGCTGGGCACTCAGGCCCTTCCACTTCCTGACACTCTGTTCTCTCTTCGTATCGAAAATATTATAGCATATTTTTTCCAGTGCTACTGAAACTTTTTTAAGACTGTACAATGTTTAATAGGTATTTTAACAGGAAGGTGTCAGAGCATTTCAAATATGACTAACATGGTGTTGCAAAATTGCTACAGATCCCGTTGCTTGAAAATCAACAGCTGGAACAAATTTTATTCTTATCCCTAGCCCCTGTGAGTCACTGTCTAAATTGTCAAGGTAACTGTCATTTTTATTGTAAGTTCGAGGTAGTCATGTTTCCTCTATTCCATTTGGATCACATATTATGAATGTTACAAAATTTTTAGAAAATGAATTCATAATAATGTAGGTAACTCTGCCTGAATAAATATCTCCTCATATAAGAAACATTAAATAGACAAAACAAAAAATAAATAAACAGCAAGGATATGTAATGAAAGAAAAATATTGTATCGGGAAAAGAAGTAGTATTGTTAGAAGCCAGAAAGAATAAAGTAAGCATTCAAAGAAAACCTAAATTTTGAAATTGTATGTGTGTGTGTGTGTGAGAGAGAGAGAGGAAGAGAGACAGAGACAAAGTGAGAGAATGCATGTGTGTGTGTGTGTTTGTGTGTGTGTGTGTGTGTGTGTGTGTGTTTAATTCTGTTAGGTGTCTCCTACAAGATGCAATGTAAAGTGGCCATTAGGATGAAGGCATGAGACCTTATAAGGAAAGGCTGTGTGTAGCTAATGACTACAAGGAAAATAGAGAAATATAAAAGGAAATTGGTAAAGCAGATTTTAAAATTGTTTTGAATGCAGAGTACTAGCAGCCATGAAAATTTCACGAACTTGAAAAGCTTTCCCAGAACTCAGGGGAAAAGAAATCTAAGAGTTGAAAATGCTGGGTGAGAATATCACTGACTAACGCAGCAAGCAAAATGTGGCCTTGCCGGCATTGCTGAAGGGATAACTGGTGATTAAGAGGTAGAAAGGAAACAGAAAAAATGAAAACATAGAGGAAAAATATTGCACTGAAGTCTTCTGCTGAAACGTAGATTAGAGCACACAGATTGAATGTGCTCTTCACAATTACATTAAATTTATTAACTCATGTTTGCAAAGGATATATTCAGCTCTCATTTTAATTAGTTGCAAGGCTAATTTTAGGACTTTGGCAGGAAAAAAGATACTGTCGTTTCAAGGGGCAAATATTAAACTGATGGTGATACCGTTTCTGTAACACCAAGAGAGTAGGATTGTGTTTACCGAGGGCAAAATGTTGTGAACTTAGAGTTCTGTGCAATCCAAGTTGTTCTTCACGTGTGAAAGGACAGGACCTGCTTATTATTCCTGGAGAAAATACTGAAATATTGAGTTCAAATGAAAATACAGGTTTTTTAAAAATTTCAAAACCAAAAACATTTAAAAACATATACAATCAAAAAAATAAAAATAGTGACTAATCTCCACTAAAAATAATAATAATCATGACTTGGGAGTATAAAGTTTATGAGAAGTTTAAAAGCATATTAAATTGTAAATTTATTTAACTGGGAGGAAATGATTAAAAAATACCCAAGGGAACTATACCAGATACGCAAAGACTTCGAAAGTGACATATATTTGAGGATTCATGAAAACTGTTACATAGGTTGACAACTTGTGAACATCACAAAGGATTAATCATTGATTTAAATCTAAAGTATAACAGTTACAAACTTAAAGGGTAAAATAAAATATAATAACACTGAATTTATGTCTACTGTTAACATATTCTAGCTCAGGTAATTTCTACAAGGGCAGGAAGAACAAAGGCAAACATACAATAAACAAGTCTTCATACAGGGGGATATCTAAAATGTAATTTTATTCTCAATTTTAACTACAGAGGTATAATTAAGAGATGCCAGATTTTAAGAATAACTTAAATGACTCTTGGTAGAAACAAAATCAAGATCTATAACTCCCAAACCAGGAGCAGGAGACAAGTCATAAAAGCAATGTCACACAGCATAATCCCTACAGGAAAACAGAATGCATAGAGAACATCAAGCATGCAAAAGCAATAAAGAAAAGAAAGCATACTAATTTTTTATTTATGACATTGTTGTTAATATTTTAAACCCTTTTATAAAAGATACAACTCTCAGATTAAGGTAAAGTAATACCCATTTATATTCAGCGTAAAAGAGGCACAGGACTGAATCTAGAAGAATGGAAGATGCCAGTTGGAGCCAGACAGTGCTGCGCTCACCTCTGCCTTGCATCTGGCCTCTTCATCCTCCAGACCTCCCCTCCCCGCTCTGTAATAACACAACATTGTGGGCACAAACATGCAGGTCCTAGAGGTCACATTTTGATTTCTAGCAGAATCGTGAAAGTGCAAACCAGTGTGGGATCACATGGCCAGTGAAGTGGGTAGTGCAGTGGAAATAAATGCAGACTTGGCTCCTTGGCAGTAGGAGGGTGGGGGGATGGGGCAGGCATGAGAATGGGTGGTCTAGTTCCCTGTAGCATGTCCTAGCTCAGCCACCTTTGAGTCTTAAATGGAATCTGCTTGTGCCTTTCTGTGGCTTTCATTCCTAAGCAGCCCTCCTAAACATGAGGGCTGAGTGAATTAAAGGGGAATAGCATTTGCCTTTCTCAAAGTCTTCATGGTTGGAAGAGAGATACAACTTGGGTATATAGGCATCTGAGAGCAAGAGAGCTCTCTTCTCACAGCTCCTCAGTCTAAGAGTTCTTTGAGATCTCAACAAACTGTTAGAGCAGGACACGTTGGGCATTCCATCTGGTTTGCTACAGCTGAATGACTTCAGTATACTCCAATGATGAGCTGCTGAGGGGACAAAAAAATCCTATCCAAAAGGTGGTGGAAAATACTATTTTATTTTATTTAGTTTATTTTTTTGAGAATACTATTTTAATTAGAAGAAAGAATAATGCTATAGGGATGAAATCAGAATATGAAAATTACATTTTGTGAACTAAAAAAAAGGTCACAGTATAATTTTAAATTTGATGGGACTCCTCTTCAAAATATGAGATAATACATCAGCTCATACCAAGGCTACTGCTACAGCAACTAGGAAAAAATGGCCAAATTGCACAATCCATATTTTTAAAGGCATCTGAAATGTGTAGGAGCAACAGAGGTAGAGGGACTAAAACTTCAGAGAAGAAGAGAGCAATTCAGATTTGAGCTGACAAGCACCAGTTACTCCTTATTTTCTATTTCCCTGGAGAATCCACTTGTTCTGTCAGAGAACCACTACTGGGTGGGGATGGGGAGGAAACATACAATGCTGTTAGGGACCACATGGGGCTGGGATGACAAACTCAAGATGGGAGGGCCAGATTTTCCAGACATTCCTGAGCTCTCAGGCTGTTGGGTAGGCTAAAGAGGTAAGCCAAAAGCTTCCCCAAAGAAGAGAATCTCCACAAACCCACCAGAAACAAAGCCCTGGAAATTGAGCAAGCAAGAGCCAAGAGCCTGCGAGGAAGCTGAGATTTACCCATAGGTACTACCAATCCTGGGTGGAGCTAGAAACATGAGAATAGCAGAGACTGAAATCAACAAACAAGAAAAGGATGATTAAGAGGAAAGAAACAAAAACAATGAAGAAAAAAATAAAAGTGAATGTTCACCTGTTATCTTCATGGAGGTCAAAAAGAAGAACATTGCATTCATAAGACATAAAGACATTTAAAATAATAAAGAGGAAACTGCTTAACTTAAAAATAGTGTAAATTATGTCTTTTGTAATGTCATTTTTATTAAATGACTAGTGATATATATAAATGGGTAGGTAAACACAAAAGATAAAACAAAGGAAGTTGGGAATTTGGGAAATGGACATTCCCAACTGATAGAGCTGTACCTAAACAGGGGTCCCTCCTAGTTGGTTTGGTAGATACCATTATTTATTTGGAATTAAGTGGTTGAACAATAAAGGTAGTCTGAAGAAAAAATGGGTACATAGAAAAATAGACAAGTAAATAAAAATAAGCAACGATTGAGTTAAAAAGAACCAATATGCCAGACACTTAATTATCGTCCACTCCTAGGCTCTGCAGGAAACAAGTTGAACATTCTCTGGGAAGTGTAACTTCACTTGACTCTGAATTTGTTATATACTCCGTTGTTAAGAGGAGGTAGGAGAGGTTTGAATGTTGGGGCATATAAGAGTTCAAGACATCTACTGTAGTGAGTTCTCAAGAGATATTATTAAAAAAATAATAAGAAAAGCTTATGCTATGGAAACATGAAAAGTATCAGGAAAAACACTAACATTTAAAAGTAGTTGTCTCGGGGCGCCTGGGTGGCTCAGTGGGTTAAGCCGCTGCCTTCGGCTCAGGTCATGATCTCAGGGTCCTGGGATCGAGTCCCGCATCGGGCTCTCTGCTCAGCAGGGGGCCTACTTCCCTCTCTCTCTCTGCCTGCCTCTCTGCCTACTTGTGATCTCTTTCTGTCAAGTAAATAAAGAAAATCTTTAAAAAAATAAAAATAAAAATAAAAAATAAATAAAAGTAGTTGTCTCTGGGAAATGAACTTTGGTTAAAATGAAGTATATTAGAAAATTTCATAAAATCAAATATAATACTGTTTATAACTAGAATGAAAATAAAAAATTAAAAAAATTCATAATGTCGAATATGTTAATATTTAAAGCTCCTGAGATTTTTGTTTGCTTGAAAAGATCTTCCCCAAATAAAAACAAAAAAAATCTATTTTCTTATAAGACTTTCAGAGTTTACTTTTCTTTTTAATACTCTCTATTTTATCTACTTGCAGTTTAATTTACTATGGTTTGGTATTGGTTCTTTTTAGAAAATTTTTTAAAGATTTGTTTATTTTTCGAGAGAGAGCACATGTATGAGTGGGGAAAATGGACAGAGGGAAAGAATCTCAAGCAGAGTCCCCACTGAGTGCAGAGCCCTAGGTGGGGCTTGATCTCAAGACCCTGAGATCATGACCTGAGTTGAAATCAAGAGTGGGATACTTAACTGACTGAGCCACCAGGGCTCCGCCAAAAAGATTTCTTTTAAATGTAGGGAGATGGCTAATAGACTCATATACTCTATTCAAAGTCTTAATTCCATTGTGTTGTAATGAAGAAACCATATAAAATTTTAGTGGTTTAGACATCATCTTACAGATGTCTTAAATGTTAAAAATGTCATCGCTGTCCCCAAGTATAATTTAGTTAAATTAACACAATTATCCACTTTTTCTTCTACTTTTTGCAGTTATAACAACCTGTGGAATTTAAAACCTATTTTCTTTTTTTTTAAAGTTTTTATTTGAATTCCAGTTAATTAAGTGTCATTTGTTTCCAGTATACAATATAATGATTCAACAATTCCATACAACATTCAGTGCTCATCACAAGTGCCCTCCTCAATCTCCATCACCTAGTTAACCCATCCCCCAACTCACCTCAACTGTCTCATTCTATCTCTTTATATATAAAAATAATTCCATGCTAGAGAAATTAGTAATCCTTCTTAAATTAAAGATTTCATTATAGTTCTTAGCAGACTACTACAGTAGTTTCTCACATTGATCCAGTATCAGAGGAATAACAAAATCTGACTGAAGTATTATGCATACTTCCTCTCCAGACCTGTTCAAGTCTCTGAGATTCGGGCATTGGACAGCACTTCCCCGTCACCATGTCACAAGCAGTGATATCCAAGCATGGGGTATACTTAATCCACTCCTCACAGAGGGCAACAGGAAATGTACACTGCTAATATGAAGCATTCATGCTTTTTGAGTCTGAAATTCCTGTTGTAAAATGTTACTTTACAGTTTTTCAAATGTTCTGATGAATTTCTGGAATTAAAAAAAACAAACAAACAAACAAAAAAAAACACCCCAAAACCCAGGTACCACTTCAGTGTTAGTCAAGACATTTGTTGACTAGTCTTCCAGTTTCCATATATTTGTGATAACGACTGCTGCTTTTGGTGGTGTCCGTGAGAGAGAGCACCAGCTTATAAGAATCACTGAGTTACTGGAATCCTCTGAAATTGTTTTCATTCCTACCCCTGATTTTAAGTAAGTACTGCCTTTCTTATATTTTCAGAAATTATCTCATCCTCTATTACCACTGTCTGTACAGCATCTAGGCTCAAAACAGGGGGAGTGTGATGTGTGTACCCATGTGAGTATTTTGTAGTCTCCAAGTTTTTTTTCCTTTTTCTAAATAATGAATCAGATTCTGGAAACATTAGCTCCATCATAGTATAGCAGGAACCACGATTAAAGTTCTACTCAGTAGTTCAGCGAAAGTAGTCACTTAAATGTCACATTTACGTTAAGAGCATTTAGTCCAAAATATATTTCATGCCTACAGAAATTAAGTTAATCAAAGATTTATGTAAAAGTTGCATTTTCATTAAACCATAGTATCCTCTGAGCAATACTATTCAGTCATTCACAGGAAATAAAAATAGACTGAAAAGCAAGCTAAAAAGAATTGATATATTATGATTTTATTTAACTGAATGAATATGAGTATAGTAACATATTCATCCATAAAATTACAATTTCTTGATCTGAATACTATTTTCTCACTCTTTATCCCAAGTTTCAGCTTAATGTTAAAATGAAAGATCTTTTTAGTTTTAAGTTCACATTCTTCTCTTAGTCATCTCTTGGTACAGAAGATTGCCTAGCATCTTTCTCTGAACAAAATTTGGCTTGTTTGATGATAACAGTCAGACTGGAGTGACTATCGAGAGAACAGAAGCTGAAATCCTTCCATTCTCCTTTATGGGAAATAGTCTCAAACTTATTCATCACCGATGTTCTTGAGATCCTTTTATTTTCATTTTCGGTCAAAAATGAAGAGTGTGGTTGACTTTAAATACTAATAAAATACATATGAAGTGAATAAATAAAAAATGATTAGTGAAATCCTGACCAATGAAAAAGATTTTATTGGTGTATTTCTCATCTACTGTTGATCTATCCTTAATTCAAGCCTCATAAAATAATCATAAAAATGTTGGCCTGCTTCAAAATGGCAGGATTTTCATACAGTCAGTTATGGCTGCAAGCTCACAATTAAACAGCTATTATCCTCTCCGTTTTACAGGTGAGAAAACAGAATTCAAAACACCAAGTGATTTTTTCACATGTCGTGTGCATGTCTGATGGTTTCCAAAACCTCCCCTCCATAATTCTGGGAGGTCAATAAAGTAGATGGTCTATCCAATCCACAGACATGCATATACCACTGAAGCAAATCATATATCCATTGAAGCCTCTGTTTCTCCCCTGTAGAGTGCAGATACCAATATCTACAGCACAAAGCGGGTAGAGTAGGGCCTGTTCATGGTGGGGGAAGGAATGAGAACCATTGTTACTGTTAACGTTTGTCCTTTAGCAGTCCTAATACCACTAAGTTTTATTATGAGAGTTCCTTAAATTTGCTTCCTATTATGTGCTCTTCCTTTAGGACCACTTTTATTTCCCCTTCTCTTCTAATACAAAATAATACAAGAATTGTATGTTGCTGTTTCTCTGTTTCTTTATCCAGCTTGTAATTGTGGCTTTCAGATAGCTTATTTAGGACAAATCTCTTTCACATCACTGCTGCCATTAATTGGTAACACACCCCCATAATTATGGTTCAACTTGGACTCAGGAGTATTTTTTTTCCCAATAGAATACATTCAAATATAAGACATGTGTCTCTTGTGAATTGAATTTTAGAGGTCCAAATAAGAACATTATTACATTCAATAAAAAATTGTTTCCTATTTAAACTTCTCAACTGATTATTCAGAAAATAATTATACTGCTTGGTAGAGTTTCCTTTTGCATATATGTCTTTCCTGTTTATTAGTTTCTTTGGTGAATATAGTGGATACAGATGCATAAAAAATTACTAAATTACCCTAAAAATTACTCATTTATTTATTTTAATTTTTAAACCATATCAATTTATATTATTTTATAAATAATAAACTATATATTATCATTCCTTCACATCAGATGTGGTCATTTTATGTATGTATCTATCTGTGTCTCTTTTACAAATCCTTTACCTAAGAACTTAGCCATTTTGACAAATAGTGATGATAGAATCTCTGCACAATAATAACAATAGAGATGCCAATGAGACAAAAAACATGACAAGCACTTGCTACACCTTGGGGCTTTGTGTATGCAGTGTCATGTAATCTATATGAGAGCTCAACAAAGTATCATTATAATTGCGTAGAAGTAGAAAACCAGGTTTAGGAGTGTAAGTCATATTCTAAAGTCTATCCACTGATAGTGGATGACCTTTATTTTTACTTATTTTTGAATTAAAAAAATTTTTTATATTTTATTTTATCTTTTCAGTGTTCTAAGACTCATTGTTTATGGACCATTTATTGAAGAAACTCTCTTTTTTCCACTGGATATTTTTTCCTGCTTTGTTGAAGGCTAGTTAGCCATAAATTTGAGGAGCCGTATCTAGGCTCTCTACTCTTTTCCACTGGTCTGTGTGTCTGTATTTGTGCCAGTACCATGCTGTCTTAGTGATCACAGCTTTGTAATATAGTTTGAAAATAGGCAACATGATGCCCCAGCTTGGTTTTTCTTTTTCAACATTTCCTTGGAAACTCAGGGTCTCTTCTGTTTCCATATAAATTTTAGGATTATTTGTTCCAGTATTTTGAAAAATTCCAGTGGAATTTTGGTCAGGATGGCATTGATAGCATAGATTGCTCTAGGCAGTATAGACATTTTAACAATGTTTATTCTTCCAATCCATGAGCATGGAATGCTTTTCCATCTTTTTATGTCTTCTTCAATTTCTTTCATGAGTGTTCGGTAGTTCCTTGAGGACAGATCCTTTACCTCTTTGGTTAGGTTTATTCCCAGGTGTCTTATGGTTCTTGGTGCTATGGTAAATAGAATCAATTCTCTAATTTCCCTTTCTGTATTTTCATTGTTAGTGTATAAGAAAGCAACTGATTTCTGTGCATTGATTTTGTATCCTGCCATATTACTGAATTTCTGTATAAGTTCTGGTAGTTGGGGGTGGAGTCTTTTGGGTTTTCCATATAAAGTTTCATGTCATCTGTGAAGAGAGAGAGTTTGACTTCTTCTTTGCCAATTTGAATACCTTTTATTTCTTTTTGTTGTCTGATTGCTGTTGCTAGGACTTCTAGTACTATGTTGAACAACAGTGGCAAGGGTGCGTATCCTTTTCATGTTCCTGATCTCAAAGGAAAGGCTGGCAGCTTTTACCCATTGAGAATAATATTCACTGTGCATTTTCCATAGATAGATTTTATGAAGTTTTATGAGTTTTATGTTTATTTTATGAGGAATGTTCCCTCTATCCCTGTACTTTGAAGCGTTTTAATCAAGAATGGGTGCTGTATTTTTTTTAAAGATTTTATTTATTTATTTGACAGACAGAGTTCACAAGGAGGCAGAGAGGCAGGCAGAGAGAGAGGAAGGGAAGCAGGCTCCCTGCTGAGCAGAGAGCCTGATGCGGGGCTCGATCCCAGGACCCTGAGATCATGACCTGAGCTGAAGGCAGAGGCCTAACCCACTGAGCCACCCAGGTGCCCCTGGGTGCTGTATTTTGTCAAATGCTTTTTCTGCATCAATTGAGAGGAGCATATGGTTCTTCTCTCTTCTCTTATTGATTTGTTCTATCACATTGATTGATCTGTGAATGTTCAACCACTCTTGCATCCCAGAGGTAAATTCCACCTGGTCGTGGTGGATAATCTTTTTAATGTACTGTTGAATTCTATTAGCTAGGATCTTGTTGAGAATCTTGGTATCCATATTCATCAGGGATTTGGCCTGAAATTCTCCTTTTTGATGGCGTCTTTGCCTGGTATAGGGATCAAAGTAATGCTGGCTTCATCAAAAGAGTCTGGAAGTTTTCCTTCTGCTTCTATTTTTTGAAAGAGCTTCAGGAGAATTGGTATTATTTCTTCCTTGAATGTTTGGTAGAATTACCCAGGGAATCTGTCAGGTCCTGAACTCTTGTTTTGGGGGAAGTTTTTGATCACTGTTTCAATCTCACTATTAGATATTGGTCTATTCAGGTTGTCAATTTCTTCCTGTTTCAGTCTTGGAAGTTCATAGGTTTCCATGAATGCCTCAATTTCTTCTAGGTTGCTTAACTTTTTGGCATATAACTATTGATAATAATTTCTGATGATTGTTTCTATTTCCTTGTTGTTAGTTGTGATCTCTCCCCTTTCATTCATAATTTTATTAATTTGGGTCCTCTCTCTTTTCTTTTGGATTAGTTTGGCCAGTGGTTTATTGATCCTATTAATTCCTTCAAAGAACCAGCTTCTAATTACGTTGATGTGTTCTACTGTATCTCTGGTTTCTAACTCCTTCGTCTCTGCTCTAATCTTAATTATTGCCCTTCTTGTGCATGGGGTGGGCTTCATTTGGTGTTGATTTTCTAGTACTTTAAGGTATAAAGAGAGTTGTTGTATTGGGGATTTTTCAGGGTTTTTTTTGTGAGGCTTGAATGGCTATGCATTTCCCCCTTTGGAATGACTTTGCCATATCTCATAGGTTTTGAACTGATGTGTTTTCATTCTCATTTGTTTCCATGAATTGTTTAAGTTCTTCTTTGATTTCCTGGTTGATCCAAACATTGTTGAGCAGGATGGTCTTTAGCTTCCAAGTGTTTGAATTTCTTCCAAACTTTTTCTTGTGGTTGAGTTCCAATTTCAAAGCATTGTGGTCTGAGAATATGCAGGGAATAATTTCAGTCTCTTGGTATCAGTTGAGCTCTGATTTGTGGTCTGTTCTGGAGAAAGCTCCATGTGCGCTTGAGAAGAATGAGTATTCTTTTGTTTTAGGGTGGAATGTTCTGTATATATTTATGAGGTCCATCTGGTCCAATGTGTCATTCAAAGCTCTTGTTCTTTGTTGATTTTCTGCTTAGATGATCTGTCTGTTGCTGAGAGTGGTGTGTTAAGATCTCTTACAATTAATGTGTTTATATCAATATGACTCTTTATTTTGATTAACAGTGGGCTTATGTAGTTGGCTGGTCCTGTGTTGGGGCCATAAATATTTACAATTGTTAGATCTTCTTGGTGGCTAGACCCTTTAAAAATGATGTAGTGTCCTTCTGTATCTTTGACTACAGTCTTTAGGTTAAAATCTAATTGATCTGAGATGAGAATCGCTACCCCAGCTTTCTTTGGAGACCCATTGTCATGAAAGATGATTCTCCATCCCTTCACTTTCATTCTGGATATATCTTTAGTTTCAAAATGAGTCTTTTATAGATAGCATATGTATGGGTACTGTCATTTTATCTAGTCTGCAACCCTGTGACATTTTATGGGAGCATTTAGGCTCTTCACATTGAGAATGATTATTGAAAGATCAGGTTTTACTGATATGTTGCCTGTGAAGTTCTTTTTTCTATAGATCATCTCTGTAAATTTCTGTTCTATGTCACTCTTGGGTTCTTTCTTCTTTTATAGGACCCCCCCTTAATATTTCTTGTAGTGCCAGCTTGGTGGTCACATAACTTTTTAAACCTTGCTGGTCTTGGAAGCTTTTTATTTCTTCATCCATTCTGAAAGTCAGCCTTGCTGCATAAAGTTTTCTTGGCTGCATGTTCCTCTCATTTACTGCCCTGAATATGTATTGCCAACCCTTTCTGGCTTGCAGGGTTACTGTGGACAGGTTTGACATTATTCTGATGGTCCTTCCTCTCTACATAAGCAATCTCTTCCCCCAGCTGCCCTTAAGACATCCTCTCTGATTTTTTGACTTGTGAATTTCACAATTAAGTGTCTGGAGGTTTTTCTAGACTCATAGACCTTTGGGGGTGTCCTCTCTGCCTCAAGGACACAAACACTTGTTCCATTTCCCAGATTAGGGAAATTCTCATCCAGTATTTGTTCAACTATATCTTCTAGTCTTCTCTCTCCAACCTCTCAGGGATCCCATTAATTCTGACATTAGAATGTTCCATGGCATCATTTATTTCCCTAATTCTGTTCTCATGGCTTCTGTTTGTTCCAGGCCTCCTCCTGATACTTCTTTTCTATCAGCTTGTCATCTAGATCACTAATTCGATCTTCTGCTTCATTTACCCTGGCTGTTAGGTATTTAGATTAGATTGGATCTCATTGATAGAATTTTTAAGTTCTGCCAGATCTGCTCTCACTTCCCCTGTTAGACATTCTATGTTGCCACTAATGGTCTTCTCCAACCTAGCCATTGCTTGGATAATTGTTACCCTGAATTCTACTTCCAACATATTGTTAATGTCCATATCCAGTAGTTGTGTGGCAGAGGTCACAGTCTCTGAATTTTTCCTCTGTTTGGTGTTCCTCCTCCTAGTCATTTTGGTGAGAGGTGGTTGAGGGGATGTATACCTGGATATTATCAACAATGATCCAGTCAAAGTGCACCTTGGATAGTTTTGGAGCAATCAGAAGTCACTCTCCACTGATGATCTTCTGCCCTCATAGAGATCCACAAGTGTATAATCTTACATCTCAGGCGGATTTCATGGGTGTTCAGAGTGTTATGGTAGATATTTAGCTAAATTCAGGGGGCAGGTTGAAACAGGGTCTCCGACTTCTCCACCATCTTGCCAGAGACCCCCCCATATTACTCTTTTTTAACCAGAAGAATCATCCTCCATGAGAGTAGAGCTTTTCAAACAGTCCTTCATTAATCATGCCCCCAAATGAATATGAAAATTAACCTTCATTTGAAGACATAGAAACCAGATTTTTGGAGTTAGATATTATCGTCTTGACAATAATATATGATGGGAAGAAACTTCTTATGCATTCTCACTTAGAAATGAATCATGTCAACAATATAAAAATGTATTAAAATGAGAAATAATCATTCTCATGCTTGCCACTTCATCTGGTGTTATGTACCCCAAGGTCAGCCACAGACAGGAGAGCTGAATATCTACCAAGGGAAGAAGGCTTTGAAGATTCTTTCATTTCCCACGCCAAATACAGTCTACATTTTTATTCCTAAGAATAAGCAAGGGTCAGACCAGGACTCAGAAGGCCTTTGCATTTTAGAGGAAACCGTATACAATGTGTATTCATTCTACACTCATCTTTAAAGTCTATGCAGCTACTCCTTTTGGGATAGGGAGACTTTTCAACATTGTGATTTAAAGTCAAGTAACAGTTCCTTTCTTCTATACATTTGTATTAAACTCTGTAATGGCAGCATCATAAAATAGGCATTACTGGAAATGTGTGAATAAACAAGGCTATTTTCCATATATATCACTTCACATTTTACATAAATGTGTGCACTTCACAATAAAATGTTCAATTTTCTTTATTGCAATATCTGTTTCTTTAGGTTGTTCAGTATAAACTATGCTTAAGTTATTATAGTTTTATTTTCAGATATTCATATCTGAAGTTGATCAATACAAGAAAAATAATGCAAAGCAGCATTTTCAAAATAATAATGTTTTTCAGGGAACCTGGGTGGTTCCAGTTAGTTAGTGTCTGCCTTCAGCTCAGGTCATGATGTCAGGTTCCAGGGATAGAGCTCTGTGGTGGGCTCCCTGCTCAGCAGGCAGTCTGCTTGAGAATCCTCTCTCTCTGTCTCCTTCTGCCCCTACCATGCTTGTGTTTTTTCTCTCTCTCTCTAAAATAAATAAGTCTTTAAAAATATATTGTTTTGGGGGCGCCTGGGTGGCTCAGTGGATTAAGCCGTTGCCTTCGGCTCAGGTCATGATCTCAGGGTCCTGGGATCGAGCCCCGCATCGGGCTCTCTGCTCTGCAGGGAGCCTGCTTCCTCCTCTCTCTCTGCCTGCCTCTCTGCCTACTTGTGATCTCTCTCTGTCAAATAAATAAATAAAATCTTAAAAAAAAAATAAATAAAAATATATTGTTTTTTAAATTAATGTATATCCTAATTTAAGGAAAATGATTACAGTTTTCTTTTATTATCAGTGTTCACTTCTAAATATTTTCCTTAAAATTACAAATAAAAACATCTGAAGAGAAAAACTCAGACATTTATTTTAATGGTTGATGCTTATGTTTTTATATCATAGTATGTGTCCCTGACATTTGTTATATCTAATATACAAGAGTTTCAGGTGTTGTCAAGATTTTTATTATAAAATGATGTTTAGTAGATATGTAAATAATTCTATCAAAAGATTTAAAAAGAGATAAGACCACATAATCAATAAAAGGACACAGGTTTAAGTATTTAAAATCAACAGCAGACATTATCACAACTTCAAAATTTTCTGTGAGGCATTTCCAAGATTTCTTAAAAAATGTACTTTTCTTTTTGTAAAGGAAATTTATTTTCTAAATGTAATTGTTCTAAAGGAAATTATCTCTTAAACAGTACAACAAGATGAATAAACCACTATTTGTTAAATATTTATTAATGTCAAGTATGAGGTCAGATGGTTCTCATATACTATTTCATTTAGGCTTGAAGGGAAAGTAACATGCTCAAGGTTACAGAGATGAAAAATAATGGTGAAGTCTATCTTCTGACTTAGTTGGAGGAATATGAGCACAAGCAAAACAAATCAGAAGTTATTGTATTTGTGGTGAATTGTCTGCCAAGATGAATGGCAATAGCTTCTAGGATATCCCTATGTGTGCATATGGCTCTTTCCATAAAGCCATGGGGGCAATTTCTTCTTCTCTGGAATAAATCCACATCTTCTGGGATAGCCTTTGACCTACATTGACCAGTAGAATATGGGGGAAGGTAACATCTTGTGACTTCCCAGTAATCTTCCTGAAAGTCAACATTCACATTAGGAAACTCAAGCCTGATTACTTGAAGCCAACCAGAGGTCCAGCCAAACAACTGCCATTCCTCAATCCCTGTGAGGTATCAGATATGGGAGTGAGATCATCTTGGACAATCTGGCCCCAGTGATCTCTCTGTGGAATGCACTCCTGAAGTAACCACAGCCAACTCCTTTTAAAACAGGAAAACCATTGCCCTGAACCCAGAAAAACCACAGAACTGTGATAAACAATTTCTAAATTTTGCATGCAATTAAATATAAGGGTAATTCATTTTGCAGCCATAGACCTCTCAAACATACATAGGTCCCTGGAAGTGAGATGCTACCGTAATAAAAACTTAAATCAGCGGCATTTGATTAGGGACCATGGACAAGTAAATGCCAAAAGGAGAGCAAAGAGATTGTCAGTGATGGCGGCAAGATCAGGGATAAGATTGTTACTGGAGGCTGGAGAAAAGGAGACTCAAGTGTTGCATGGATGCAACCATTAATGGTCATGTTACCTGGGCGAATGTGGACAATCTAACACTGTGTAATAAACTTGTGAGTCTGACTAACAAGATTTCCAGGCAGAATGTTAAAGTGACAGATGTCTTCTTTTAGCCATGTATGATAAGCAATTGTATGAAACAAGCTAAAAATCAACTGGGTTTTCATGCAGATTTTGCAGGAAATAGAGAAGGCAGTCTCAAATTAAGATTGTCTCCAGGTACAGATAAAGTCAAATTGGCAATAACACCTTTTATTAAGAACTAAAAAAGACTTAAGGCAGGGCTGAATAGTAGTTCATAGGTAGACAAAGAATATAAAAATCTTAGGAGTATTATGCATACCAGCCTGACAAGCACCAGAAAGACAGAAGTCTGTCTCAAAAGGGCAATAGCTATGGTTTGTGGGACATAGATATAGTAAGTCATGATAGGGTTCATATAAAACTCTTAAAAGTTTAAAGGAGATACTACAAGGAAAATCACCGACTTGAACTAAAATAAAGAGTTAAAAACGAAAAGAGGCTCCTACTTCCCCAATATTTTATGATGATGCTGTGGGAAAAGAACTAATTAACAGCAACTCAACCTGCTTTGTTTGTTTGTTTTTTTGTGTTTGTTTTTTGTTTGTTTGGTTGGTTGGCTTTTTTTTTTTTAAAGAAGGATGAGTATGTGGGCAAGCAAGAGTCTAGAGGATAAAGCTGCTCTCTTTTTACCTCTTGGGAACCAGCTCCCATTTAAGCACAGACTGTCCTGCTGAGTGATGAGAAATGAATGACATGGGGGAAAATGGCCGGGCCGCAGAAACCCCAGCCCCTCCAGAGATCAGAGTGAAGCCATCTTGGACATCCCAGCCACAGGCAGACGCCCAGTGGAAGGTCACTGCAAGCCACTGTCACCCAGGGAAAACCAGCTTTTCAGCACAGTCCACCCACCAAATCCTGAACAGTGAGAAATCACTGCTGTTCCAGCTACTGAGTTTTGGCATAATTTGCTGCATAACAAGCTAGAATTAAAACAAAAATTTTGTTCCCAACATTTAGTAAGGAAATCATTGAGGCAACTAACCATCTTAAACCATTACCTGGACAATCTATATGACCACTATGCAAATCCCAATTCTGATGAGGATTTACCAGAAATTTCGGTATGCTTTCTTTTACAATCCTGTCCACTATCCCACTGTACCCCCATTTCTTCATTTGGTTCATGAGGATAATAGTGGACCCCGTCACATAACTCTTATGGAGATTAAAAGAGTTGATCTATAGGAAGTGCCTAGAATAATGTTTTGCATACAGTAGCTCTGTAAATGGTAGCTGTCAATAGAGTCTGTTGAGACCCTAGATTGCTGCCTCACCTGCCTATCCCAAGAGTTGTGCTCTAGAATAGAAAAAAGAACATGATATGATGAGAAGAGAAAAGCTCACTTCTTTTATAGCTCAGGGAGCCAAAATTTAAGAAGTTTTTCTCAATTCTCCTTTATGTGCTTCAGTGGGGAGCAAGGAACTGCTTCAGAACATAAGTCCAGATTGAAGGACAGAGGTGGGGAGACCCTTGGTTTTAATAAGCATCTGGGTTTCAGGAGGAAGATACGTGTTGTCCCATATTCACCCGGGATACAACCACAGAAAAACTGAGAAATGTGGTCAGGCAGAGGGAGGTGCTAATGTTTAACTTCTCAAAACTGCATTCAGTTCTCATAGAGGTTGTGGCTGAAAGGAGAGCCCATCCTGAGCCCACACTGCAGGTTCCACTGCAGGAATCCTGCAGTTGGTTAGTTCATAGGGCATGTGCTGGGGTACAACTCATGCTATACCAGAAAAAGCCAAGATGGGTCCAGTTTAGCAATAGGAACGTTAAGCAAAAAGAAATTGGTTCACATTTCAACATTACAACGCAGCAGAGTATCCAGTGACAAAATGGACTAGATCCCACCATCTAGGCCCACAAACACCCACCAGAGCATGCTTAGGGCCAGGATAAAGCTGACAACTCCCGCTTTGCCCCAGATCTCAGAGTCTCCCTTAGTCATACCTTCCCCAACATTAGAGAAACAGGGATAAAAGAGAAGTATAAGTGAACAATAAAAGCTTTCACACAGAGACAGAGCTAATTCATCAGATAAAAGTAAGCTTTATTCACTAGTCAATTAGTAAGTTTCATTTTGTCCTACTAATTGAGAGATAAACTCCATGTATATTATTGACTTAAATTTTACCAGTCTGCTTCATTTGGAAGTAGCTATCCAGGATTACATAGCAGGATTTTTTCTTTATCTTAAAAACTAGACTTAAATATGAAGCACTATAACTTAACTATACTATATAAAAACATTTTAAAGACCTAGTTCTCTAAGTACGAGTTCATACTTTGATCATATCACTCAAAGGGAAATCACAGCTTTATTTCAGCCTGGTTTATACCTAGATAAAACACTTTTCAACATTGGTGGGCTTTTTTGTGATTTTACTGCAAAATGACAATCCAGATAAAAGCCAGAAGCTTTTCAGTTTCTCAGAGGTGCATGTAGCTTTTCCATAGCTTCGATCACAGGTGATCTATTACTTTTCTGAGAGTATTTGTATCATGATGAGTATAAATCTTAGCTTGCTCTGTCTCTTTACAATACAAATCATGTTGTTTGACATCTCTGTCCACTTTTGCCCTGAAGATCCTTTTGTCTTTCAGAAATTATACACTGTTTAGAACTAAAGTTGTTTTTAAATGACATTTAAATTGTGTTTACCATAAGATGAAACATCTATTGGGCCAAAATAATAAAGGCTAAGAAGTCCATCAATTCTGGGTGCCTGGTGGTTCAGTTGGTTAAGTGTCTGCCTTTGGCTTAGGTCATGATCCCAGGATCCTGGGATCCTGCTTATGTGCAGCCTATTTCTCCCTGTCCCTCTGTCTCTTCTCTCCGCTCCTGCTCTCTCTCTCTCTCAAATAAATCAATCTTAAAAAAAAAAACAAACCATCAATTCAACTATTAAGTGACTTTGAGTTTCTTTCATATTTCTAATTAATGAAAATGTTATGGATATATAAGAAAATATGAAAAAAAGGATAGCAGCATTTTCTTATCTAAGGGTTTATTCTTTTTTAAGTTTTATTTATTTGACAGAGTGAGATAGAGAACATAAGCAGTAGGGAGAGGCGAAAGGAGAGGAAGTGTGGAGCTTGATCCCAGGACCCTAGGATCATGACCTGAGCCAAAAGCGGATGCCCAACTGACTGAACCACCCAGGCACCCCTAAGGATTCATTCTTGAAATGATCATGTTTTGTGAAATAATTTATAAGTGCTTGAGTTTGCTTTCCAAGTTTTTATTTGTCTCTATTCATCTGGAACTTACAGATCTGATTCAGGAAATCATCAAGCTGAAAGCAAAGCAGAAAATGTTTGACTTACAATGATTAAAATGAGAAAATCTTTTTAAAAACAAATTCAGTTTTTACTTGGTATTCTTTAAAAAAATTATTTTTAACAATTGAGTATAGTTAACCACAATGCTACATTCGTTTCAGGTAGACAACATAGTGATCTGACGATACACATTATGCTGTGTTCACAAGCGTAGCTCCCATCTGCCACCGTAAAACACTATTAAACACAATTAACTGTATTCCCTATGCTATATATTTTTTAATCTGTGACTTGTTGCATAACGGGAAGCCTGTACCTTCAATTACCTTTCACCCATTTACCCATCACCCCACCTGCCTCCCTCTGGCAACCAACCCTTCTCTTTATAAGTCTGATTCTGCTTTTTGTTTGTATATTCACTTAGATTCCACCTGCAAGTGAAATCATACAGTATGTACTTTTGACTTATTCCGCTTAGCACAAGTACCCTCTTGGTCCACTCATGTTGTTGTGAATTGTCAAATATCATCCTTCCTTAGGGCTAAATAATATCCCATTGTGTATATATGCTACCATTTATCTTTTCACTCATGAATGGACACACATGGACTTGCATAGAGGGGTGCATATATCTTTTTAAGTTAGTGTTTCCATATTCTCTGGGTGAATACTCAGTAGTGGAATTACTGGATCCTATGGTGATTCTTTTTAATTTCTGGCTGCATCAGTTCACATTCCCACCAGTAGTACCCAAAGGTTCCTTTTTCCCCATATCCTCACCAATACTTGTTATTTCTTGTGTTTTGAGTTTGGCTTTTTTGACGGGTGTGAGGTGATATCTCATGGTGACTTTGATTTGCATTACCCTGATGATGAATGATGTTGAGCATCTTTTCATGTGTCTGTTGGCCATCTGGGTATCTTTTTTAGAGAAATGTCTGTGTAAGAAAATTTTCTGTTCATTTTTAAATTGGATTTTTTTTTTTTTGGTGTTGAGTTGTATAAGTTCTTTATATATTGTGTACCCTTATCAAATATGTCATTTACAAAAATCTCCTCCCATTCAGTAGGTTGTCTTTTTTGTTGATTGTTTCCTTTGCTGTGCAGAAGTTTTTTATTTTGATATAGTCCCAGTATTTTATTTTTGCTTTTGTTTCCCTTGTTTTAGGGGACATCTAGAAAAATGTTACTATGCCTGATGCCATAAAAATTCCTGCTGATGTTTTCTTTTGGGAGATTATGGTTTCGGGGCTCATATTGAGGTTTTTTATCCATTCTGAGTTAATTTTTGTGTATAGTGTAAGAAAGTTCAATTTCATTGTTTTACGTGTAGCTGCCAGGTTTTCCAGTACAATTTTTTTTAAAGATTTTATTTGTTTATTTGACACAGAGAGGGAGAAGGAGAGAGAGAGCACAAGTTGGGGGAGCAGAAGGCAGAGGGAGAAGCAGGTTTTCTGCTGAGCAAGGAGCCCAGTGTGGGGCTTGATCCCAGGGATCCCTGGGATCATGACCTGAGCTGAAGGCAGACATTTAACCAACTGAGCCACCCAGGTGCCCTAATTCTAGCACCATTTATTTAAAAGAACATCTTTTCCCCACTGTATATTTTAGCTTCCTTTGTCATAGATTAATTGATCAAAAAGCATAGGTTTCTTTATGGGTTCTCTATTCTGTTCCATTGATACACATACCATTTTTGTGCCAGTACCATACTATTTTGATTACTATAGCTTTGTAGTATATCATGAAATCTGGCATTGTGATACCTCCAATTTAGTTCTTAAGATTGCTTTGGCTATTCAGGGTCTTTTGTAGTTCCATACAAATTTTAGGATTTCTTGTTTAGTTCTGTGAAAAATGATATTCATATTTAGAAAGGGATTACATTGAATCTGGAGGTTGCTTTGGGTAGTACAAATATTATAACAATATTCTTCCAATCCACGAGCATGGGATGTCTTCCCATTTGTGTCATCCTTAATTTCTTTCATTAGTGTTTTATAGTTTTCAGAGTACAGTTCTTTCATGTCCTTGGTTAAGTTTTTTCCTAGGTATTTTATTCTTTTGGGTGCAATTGTAAATTGTTTTCTTAATTTCTCTTTCTACTACATTTTTAGTGTTTATAAATGCAACTGATTTATGGATATTAATTTTGTATCCTGCCACTTTACCAAATTCATACATTACTTCTAATAGTTTTTTGGTGGAGTCTTTAGGGTTTTCTGTATAGTTTCATGTCATCTGCAAATAACAGTGGTTTAACTTCTCCTTTTCCAATATGGATACATTTAATCTCTTTTTCTTCTATAACTGCTAGAGTTAGGATTTACAGTACAATGTTGAATAAAAGTGGAGAGCGTGAACATCCTTGTCTTGTTCCTCATCTTAGAGAAAAAAACTGTTTTTCACTTTTGAGTATGATGTTCGCTATGGGTTTTTCATACAGTACCTTTATTATGTTGAGTTATGTGTCCCTTCTAATCCACTATTTATAGAGTTTTTATCATGAACAGATATTGACTTTTGACAAATGCTTTTTCTGCATCAGTTGAAATGATATGGCTTTTATCCTTTGTTTTGTTGATGTGGTATGTCATATTAATTGACTTGCAATTATTGAACCATCCTTGCATCACTGGAATAAATCCCATTTGATCATAATGAATGATTTGTTTAATGTATTGCTGGATTTGGTTTGCTAATATTTTGTTGAAGAGTTTTGCATCTATGTTCATGAGGATATTAGCCTGTAGTGGGTTTGTTGTTGTTGTTGTTGTGGTGGTGGTGGTGGTGGTGTCTTTGTCTGGTTTTGATACCATGGTAATGCTGGCCTTATAGAATGTATTTGGAAGCTTTCCTTCCTTTTCTTTTTTTTTTAAATAATTTGAGAGAAATAGGTATTAGCTCTTTAAATATTTGGTAGAATTCACATATGATTCTGTCTGGTCACTGGAGTTTTAATTTTTGGTAGTTTTCTGATTGTTGATTCAATTTTGTTACTGGTAATAAGTTTGTTCAGGTTTTCTATTTCTTCCTGATTCAGTTTTGGAAGATTGTGTATTCCTAGGATTTCATCCATTTCTTCTAGGTTGTCTAATTTGTTGGGATACAGCTTTTCATAGTAGTCTCTTATAATCTGTTGTATTTCTGTGGTGTCAGTTTTTACTTGTATTTATTTATTTGGGTCCTCTTTTCTTTTTTAGTCTGGCTGAAGGTTTATTATCATCTTTTCAAAGAACCAGCTCCTAGTTTCATTGATCTTTTCTATTTTTTTAAAGTTTTTATATCATTTATTTCTGCTCTGTTCCTACTTTTCTTCCTTCTACCCACCTTGAGCTTTGTTTGTTCTTTTTTTTCTAGTTCCTTTAAGTGTAAGTTTATGTTATCTGAGCTTTTTCCTATTTTTTGAGCTAGGACTGTATTGCTATTTATTTCCCTACTAAAACTGTTTTTGCTGTGTCTCAGAGATTTTGGACTATGTGTTTTCATTTTCCTCCATCTGTTTCTGAATTTTTACTTTGTTTTTTGTTGACCCATTGGTTGTTTAGTTTGATGTTCTTTAGCCTTCATGTGTTGGTATTTTTTTCATTTTTTCCCTATGATTTATATCTCATTTCATACTGTTGTGGTTGAAAAAGATGTGTGATATGATTTCAACCTTCTTAAATGTATTGAGACTTATTTTATGGCATAACATGTGGTCTGTCCTGGAGAATGTTCCATGACACTTTAAAGAATTAATATGCTGGGGTGCCTGGGTAGCTCAGTGGGTCAAACCCTCTGCCTTCGGCTCAGGTCATGATCTCAGGGTCCTGGGATCAAGCCCCTCGTTGGGTTCTCTGCTCAGCGGGGAGCCTGCTTTCCTTCCTCTCTCTCTCTGCCTGCCTCTCTGCCTACTTGTGATCTCTGTTAATTAAATAAAATCTTAAAAAAAATTAATATCCTTCTTTTTGGGGATGGAATGTTCTGTATATATCTGTTATCCATCTAGTCTAAAGTGTTGTGTGACACACTCTTATCATGAATGAGTTTCTTTTGTATATATCCATAAGTATATGTGAATATACATTTATTTTTAATAATAGAATTAATGCATGTATTCAACAATAAAATAAACATCTATATGGAGTGTAGAATATTTGAACAAATCTTCTCTATTTAGGCACTCTCTCTCTTTTTTTACACTTTTCTCTCCTACCTAAGTCAGTCATTGTACTGAAACTTGTACTTACTATTCCCATGATTTTGGAAATAGTTTTAACATGTGTGAATACATATTTAGATATTTATATTTATACATACATACACACGTGCTAAGTGTATGTTTACATAGATGTGTAAATATAAATATTAATATTTATGTTTAAATTATTAAACATTATTAAAATATGGTAATGTTTCCTTTAGTTGTTTTTAATTTAAATTATACAAAAAATCACTTATCACGCTGTGTGCAATCTTTAGATACTTTTTAAAATTCAGTTGCATAAACTTATTTATATTGGTGACTCAGTGGGGGCGCCTGGGTGGCTCAGTGGTTTAAGCCGCTGCCTTTGGCTCAGGTCATGATCTCAGGGTCCTGGGATGGAGTCCCACATCAGGCTCTCTGCTTGGCGGGGAGCCTGCTTCCCTCTCACTCTCTCTGCCTGCCTCTTTGCCTATTGTGATCTCTCTCTGTCAAATAAATAAATAAAATTTAAAAAAAAAAAGATCTCAGAAAGTATGAGGTCATAATTTATATTGGTGACCCAGTGTAGTGTATTTCTATGTTTTTCATTATAGTGTTGCATAAATATGCCATGATATTAAACTACTCTCCTGTCCATCAGTGTTAGTTTGTAGCTTTGTGTTCCTTTGAATATTCTGTTATGTGTCTCTTGATGCAAATGGGCAAAGTTTTCTTTTGAGACAACTAGTGAGAGAATTACCAGGTTATAAATTTATAATGTTTAATTTTGTAGGATTATAACATCATGTCTCCCAAAATGGTCTAGTAATTTACCTCTCAAGAACAATTACAAGTTGCCAGATACTAAAACTTTGCCAATCTGATTAATAACATGTTTGATACATCTTTAATGTTGTTTTTCTGGGGCACCTGGGTGGCTCAGTGGGTTAAAGCCTCTGCCTTGGCTCAGGTCATGATCCCAGGGTCCTGGGATCGAGCCCCACATCGGGCTCTCTGCTCCACAGGGAGCCTGCTTCCTCCTCTCTCTCTGCCTGCCTCTCTGCCTACTTGTGGTTTCTCTCTGTCAAATAAATAAAATATTTTTAAAAAAAAGAATGTATAATGTTGTTCTTCTTTAATGTTTATTCAAATTTATGCTCTCTGTACATTGACTTTGTATCCTGCCAGGTTACTGAATTGCTGTATGAGTTCTAGTATTTTGGGAATGGAGTCTTTTGGGTTTTCCATATAAAGTTTCATGTCATCTGCGAAGAGAGAGAGTTTGACTTCTTCACTGCTGACTTGGATACCTTTTATTTCTCTTTGTTGTCTGATTGCTGTTGCTGGGACTTCTAATACTATGTTAAACAAGAGTGGTGAAGTGGGCATCCTTGTTGTGTTCATGATCTCAACGGTAAGGCTGCAAGCTTTTTCCCATTGAGGATGATATTTGCTGTGGGTCTTTCATAGATAGATTTATGAAGTTCAGGAATGTTCCCTCAATCCCTATACTTTGAAGTGTTTTCATCAGGAACGGATGCTGGATTTTGTCAAATGCTTTTTTCTGCATCAATTGAGAGGACCATGTGGTTCTTCTCTCTTCTCTTATTGATTTGTTCTATCACATTGATTTGCGAATGTTGAACCATCCTTGTAACCCAGGGATGAATCCCACCTGGTCATGGTGGATAATCTTTTTAATGAGCTGTTGGATCCTGTTTGCTAGGATCTTGTTGAGAATCTTAGCATCCATATTCATCAGTGATATTGGTCTGAATTTCTCCTTTCTGGTGGGGTCTTTGCCTGGTTTGGGGATCAGGGTAATGTTGGCTTCATCAAAAGAGTCTGGAAGTTTTCCTTCTGCCTCAATTTTTTGGAACAGCTTCAGGAGAATTGGTGTTATTTCTTCTTTGAAAGTTTGATAGAATTCCCCAGGGAATCCATCAGGTCCTGGGCTCTTGTTTTTGGGGAGGTTTTTGATCACTTCTTCAATCTCATTACTAGATATCAGTCTATTCATGTTGTCAATTTCTTCCTGGTTCAATTTTGGGAGTTTATAGTTTTCCAGGAATGCATCCATTCCATCTAGGTTGCTTAGCTTATTGGCATATAACTGTTGGTAATAATTTCTGGTGATTGTTTCTACTTCCTTGGTGTTATTTGTGATCTCTCCCTTTTTCATTCATAATTTTATTAATTTGGGCTTTCTCTCTTTTCTTTTGGATTAGTGTGTCCAATGGTTTATCAATCTTATTGATTCTTTCAAAAAACCAGCTTCTAGTTTCATTGGTATGTTCTACTGTATCTCTGGTTTCTACCTCATTGATCTCTGCTCTAATCTTGATTATTTCCCTTCTTATGTGTGGAGTTAGTTTGATCTGTTGTTGGTTCTCCAGCTCTTTAAGGTCTAGAGACAGCTGGTGTGTTCTGGATTTTTCAATTTTTTTGAGGAAGGCTTGGATGGCTATGTATTTCCCCCTTAGTACCGCCTTTGCTGTATCCCATAGGTTTTGGACCAAAGAGTCTTCATTATCGTTGGTTTCCATGAATTGTTTAAGTTCTTCTTTGATCTCCTGGTTGATCCAAGCATTCTTAAGCAAGGTGGTCTTTAACTTCTAGGTGTTTGAGTTCCTTCTGAACTTTTCCTTGTGATTGAGCTCCAGTTTCAAAGCATTGTAATCTGAGAATATGCAGGGAATAATGTCAGTCTTTCGGTATTGGTTGAGTCCTGATTTGTGACCCAGTATGTGGTCTATTCTGGAGAAGGTTTCGTGTGCACTGAAGAAGAATGAGTATTCTGTTGTTTTAGGTTGGAATGTTCTGTATATATCTATGAGGTCTATCTGGTCCAATGTTTCATTCAATGCTCTTGTTTCTTTATTGATTTTCTGCTTCGATGATCTGTGTATTACTGAGAGGGGCATGTTAAGATCTCCTACTATTAATGTATTCATATCAATATGACTCTTTATCTTGATTAATAGTTTTCTTATGTAATTGGCTGCTCCCATATTGGGGGTATAGATATTTACAATTGTTAGATCATCTTGGTGGATAATCCCTTTAAGAATTATGTAGTGCCCTTCTGTATCTCTGACTACAGTCTTTAGTTTAAAATCTAATTTATCTGATATGAGAATCGCTACCCCGGCCTTCTTTTGATGCCCATTGGCATGAAAGATGCTTCTCCATCCCTTCACTTTCAGTCTGGGTGTATCTTTAGGTTCAAAATGGGTCTCTTGTAGACAACATATGGATGGGTGCTGTCGTTTTATCCAATCTGCAACCCTGTGTCATTTTATGGGTGCATTTAGGCCATTCACATTGAGAGTGATTATTGATAGATACGTTTTTATTGACATTGTGTTACCTTTGAAGTCTTTCTTTCTGTATATTGTCTCTATATTTCTGTTCAATGATATTTTCAGGATTTTTTCTCTTTTATAGAACCCCCCTTAATATTTCTTGCAGTGTCAGCTGGTGGTTACATAGTCTTTTAAGCCTTGCCGGTCGTGGAAACTCTTTATCTCTCCATCCATTTTGAATGACAGTCTTGCTGGATAAAGTATTCTATAGAAATCACTGACTTTCTTATACACTAACAATGAAAATACAGAAAGGGAAATTAGAGAATCGATTCCATTTACTATAGCCCCAAGAACCATAAGATACCTGGGAATAAACCTAACCAAAGAGGTAAAGGATCTGTCCTCAAGGAACTACAGAACACTCATGAAAGAAATTGAAGAAGACACAAAAAGATGGAAGACCATTCCATGCTCTTGGATCGGAAGAATAAACATTTTAAAAATGTCTATACTGCCTAGAGCAATCTATACTTTTAATGCCATTCTGATCAAAATTCCACCAGTATTTGTCAAAGGGCTGGAGCAAATAATCCTAAAATTTGTATGGAATCAGAAGAGACCCCGAATTGCTAAAGAAATGTTGAAAAACTAAAATAGAACTGGTGGCATCACGTTACCTGATTTCAAGCTTTACTACAAAGCTGTGATCACCAAGACAGCATGGTAATGGCATAAAAATAGACACATAGACCAGTGGAACAGAGTAGAGAGCCCAGATATGGACCCTCAACTCTATGGTCAAATAATCTTCGACAAAACAGGAAAAAATATACAGTGGAAAAAAGTCTCTTCAATAAATGGTGCTGGGAAAACCTGACAGCTATGTGTAGAAGAATGAAACTCGACCATTCTCTTACACTGTACACAAAGATAAACTCGAAATGGATAAAAGACCTCAACGTGAGACAGGAATCCATCAGAATCCTAGAGGAGAACATAGGCAGTAACCTCTTCGATATCAGCCACAGCAACTTCTTTCAAGATATGTCTCCAAAGGCAAAGGAAACAAAAGCAAAAGTGAACCTTTGGGACTTCATCAAGATCAAAAGCTTCTGCACAGCAAAGGAAACAGTCAATAAAACAAAGAGGCAACCCATGGAATGCAAGAAGATATTTGCAAATGACAGTACAGACAAAAGGTTGATATCCAGGATCTATAAAGAACTCCTCAAACTCAACACACACAAAACAGGTAATCATATCAAAAAATGGGCAGAAGATACGAACAGACACTTCTCCAATGAAGACATACAAATGGCTATCAGACACATGAAAAAATGTTCATCATCATTAACCATCAGGGAGATTCAAATTAAAACCTCCTCACACCAGTTAGAATGGCCAAAATTAGCAAGACAGGAAACAACGTGTGTTGGAGAGGATGTGGAGAACAGGGAACCCTCTTACACTGTTGGTGGGAATGCAAGTTGGTGCAGCCGTTTTGGAGAACAGTGTGGAGATTCCTCAAGAAATTAAAAATAGAGCTTCCCTATGACCCTGCAACTGCACTACTGGATATTTACCCCAAAGATACAGATGTAGTGAAAAGAAGGGCTATCTGTACCCCAATATTTATAGCAGCAATGACCACGGTCGCCAAACTGTGTAAAGAACCAAGATGCCCTTCAATGGACAAATGGATAAGGAAGATGTGGTACATAAACACGATGGAGTATTATGCCTCCATCATAAAGGATGAATACCCAACTTTTGTAGCAACATAGATGGAACTAGAAGAGATTATGCTGAGTGAAATAAGTCAAGCAGAGAGAGTCAAGTATCATATGGTTTCACTTATTTGTGGAGCATAACAAAGAACATGGAGGACACGGGGAGATGGAGAGGAGAAGGGAGTTGAGGGAAATTGGAAGGGGAGGTGAACCATGAGAGACTATGGACTCTGAAAAACAACCTGAGGGTCTTGAAGGGGTGGGGGGTGGGAGGATGGGGGAACCAGGTGGTGGGTATTAGGGAGGGCACATATTGCATGGAGGACTGGGTGTGGTACAAAAGCAATGAATACTGTTACACTGAAAAGAAATTAAAAAAAAATTATGCTCATTCTATTTGGAGATTTTCCTTTTGATTCTCATCTGTATATTAAAATCTTGCAACACTTATAACACAGGATGAATATAAAGTATCTCCACCTAGTATATATCAACTTTATAACTGATTTTTCCATTTTATTTAAGATATCTTTGAGGAATATGTTGTTAAATAAAATTTGTCAATATTTTCTTACATTGGAATGTATTTAATAATTGAAAAATACTTCTGTACTCAGTTTAGAGAGATATGATTCTCTATTTTGTACTAAAATTTGTTAAAGTTTTGCATTTGTCATTTAAGTCCTTGATCATGTTGGGTTTTTTTTGAAATATTTATTTATTTATTTGATAGACAGGGAGGGAGCACAGGGGGAGGGGCAGGGAAAGGGGGAGTGAGAGTCTTAATCAGACTCTGCATTCAGTGTGGAGACTGATGCAGGTCTCAATCTCAAGCCCCTGAGATCACAACCTGAGCCAAAATGAAGATTCAGGTGCTTCATTGACTGACCCAACCAGGTGCCTCACGTTAATTTTTATATATAATGTAAGATAGATATCCAATGATTTTTCTGTATAGAAGAAATATTTTTACTGGTATATATATATATTGAATAAACTTTTTCCTATTGATCTGACATATCCAATCTGTCAGATATAAAAGTTCTATATATTCTATTCATCAAATTTCCTTTATGAAATCTGACTATGGATCTGATTTGGGAGTTTACTTTATTTGTCCCTTTACCTTATGAATGACTAGAGCCTTCATTATAAACCTTTATATATATAATGGGGTAAGCTTCCTTCTATCTTTCTTTCCTCAGAAATAAAAAGGGTATTCTTGATTCTTCATAATTTTGGAAACATAGTTATTCATGTTTCCTTGAACAACCTTATTTGTATTTATCCCAGAATTATATTAATTCTATAGGATAATTTGACATTATTTTAATATTTAATGTTTTAATGTCCATGAACATAGTATGTTTAAAATTATTTATGTCATCCTTAAGTTCTCTGTTAAGTATTATAATTTTTTTCATTAGAAATTTTGTACTACATGTTATTTGATATATTTCTAGGGATTTTATATTTATGGTATTAAATGGGATATTTAAAATTTTTTCTAAATTCTATTGTTGATGTATAGTAATTATTAATTATTTTATAAAACTTATATCTTGCTAAACATTTATTGTATTCCTAAAATTTATTTTCCTTTTTTCTGACTGATGCAAGATAATTATTTTAAAATTTTCATTTTGAAATGTGACTTTAAGCTTTGAAATGAAACAGAGTCCATGTTACCTTTTTTAAATTTGTGTCATACAGCAAGTTTCTTATCCACTGAGAGTCTCAAATTCCTCTTGTTTGTAAGAGTTATAATACTAGCACTTATTTTACAGGCTTGTTAAGAAGATGAAGTACGATATTACATATAAGGCACATTGTGTGGTACTGAGCATGCAGTAAGTCTTCAATATATGTTAACTAATCTAAACTTTTATTAGAAGTTTGATCAGGATTAAAATCTGGAGTAATTCTTGGGGCACCTGGATGGCACCATCAGTTAAGCATATGACTCTTGGTTTCAGCTCAGGTTGTGACCTCAGTGTCCTGAGACCAAGCCCTGCATCAGGCTCCAAGCCTGCTGTGGAGTCTGCTTAAGATTCTCGTTCTCTCCCTCTGCAACATCTCCACTCTCCATCAAATAAATAAATCAGTCTTCAAATTTAGAGTAACTCTGAGTTCCGCAATTACGAATAATGTTTAGCTACCGTATGGCATCATCATGACTGGAAATGTTAATGCAAATGTGGAAATAAAGCTAAAACATGGAAATCACTTTAAAGGCAGATTTTCAGCAAGGTAAAAGTAGATAGAGCAAGACTCAATGTAAAGAGATATCTAGAATGTAACAGAACAGGTAGAATCAGAAATTAGACATTTTCAAGAAGTGCAGCACACATGAGGATTTAATCCTACTGAAATTGTGTTTTCTCTCTGTAGTTGCAAGCTGAAATACTCAAGCCTTGTGAGTTGAAGGAGGACAAACCTGTGTGCAAGATGTTCCTTCAATTCTTGGTTCACAGACAATATCCAAGTTTCTGGAAATACAAGCTTAAGCAATGGACTCTGGCATACTCTGAGCAAGGTGTAAGTTCTTGGCTTTGAACTAAAAATATATCTTCTTCAAATATTATTTTCTCCAGTTTAACCATTAAATATTTTTGGCTTTACCAACCTTTTCCTCACAATAACTGTTACCAACACTATTCTTTCAGCGGAGTATTTCAAAATCTTGTGGAGATTCCCATGCATATGCAATTTTAAGACAAAATTCTTGCCTCTCCAAGCATATTTTTGCTCTATTGTACCATAGCAAAATAAAATTAATAATTTTAGTATTTAATAAAACTGTAAGGATAATAAAATCTTCCTTATTATGTACAAAGTCAAACTACTGCTAAAAACCTTATCCCAATTCTCTAATCCCCTAGGCCAGTATTATTCAAGTTAAATAACTTTAAACATTAAAAAGAATTATATATAGTTAAGTTGGTATTATTATTTTCCAGGGAGAATAAGAAAGCTATTTTTTTCATACCCTAACCATTCTATAAGCTATTTTTATCAATTATTTGTGCCCCCCTAAACTCAAATATTATTTCTAACTTTCAAACATTCAGATATTTTTAGGACTATCCATTTTATTGACACCCACAATTCTTAAGTTCATATATACCTAATATAACTACTTTTACATAATCTCAGTTTACTTTTTTACTATAAAAGTTCTACCTTATTAAACTTGCATTGATCTTTGCAGACCTCACTTTTTTTGGTTTCTACTTTATATAAATACTGAATTTAAAAATTTTTGTAGAACTGTTCCATTTCTATAGTTCTAATTTTGTCTGCGTTTGTTAATATATAACATGTATTTGTCATATGTTAGGTTTATGTTGCATTTTAATCACATTTTACCTGAAGTCATTTAAACAATAGACAGTGTTGTCAATTTTTTTTTTCTTGGGGGGAGGTTTATTTTATTTTTTTTTATTTGTTTATTCACAGCATAACAATGTTCATTTTTTTGGCATCACACCCAGTGCTCCATGCAGTACGTGCCCTCCCTATTACCCACCACCTGGTTCCTCAACCTCCCACCCCCCCTGCCCCTTCAAAACCCTCTGGTTGTTTTTCAGAGCCTATAGTCTCTCATGGTTCATCTCCCCTGTGTTGTCAATTTAATAGGTAAAGGGGACAAATATATGTGAGTGCAATTATTTATTATATATTACCTAAACATTTTTATAAAATTCTGGTAAGCTAAGCATACAAACTATTTATATGATCAGGAGAAAAGTTAGAAAAAAGTAATAGGCCAATAATAATGTTTGCCTAATAATATTCTAGAACCTGAGATTACTTCACATTTTAATCCTTTCCTAAATATCTACTTGGAAAAATAGCACGTATTTGTCATTATATTCTCAGTTCCAAGGGCAGTTCCTAAATGACTTAATTATGAATGAGAAATATTATCTTTGAAATTTTTTTCTTTTATGTACAAATTTTAGTTTGTATGCTTTCATTTTGGATTTCAATATATGAGTAGTAATATGGAATATATGATAATATATATGTAATTCTAAGTAACATATATGATCTATTACTTAGAAAGCTTAGTCACAGACTAGTATTATTAGAGAATATTTTGGTTCAAATATCTGAAAAACGAGAGTATGAGTACAGTATGATACTATAATACATAAAAGTTATATTCAAAATTAGATTAACTGGAGTAAGTTTTATGATAGGTTTTGGAAATGTATACCAAAGTCATGGTTTTTTATTTATCATTTATTGACATGTCTGAAAAATATAAGAAAAACATAAAAGCTCTCTTAGTACAAATATTATTCATTATGTTCATGAAAACGTCAGATTGACCTAATGGTTACTAAAAGTATTACATGTAATTATAGGCCATCACTCTGATAGAACTTTCTGTAGACTTTAATGAAAAATGTTTAGTTAGCTTTTATAAATCCTTACAATACTGTATGACATTTCTCATTTTAATTACACACACAGACACCAAAGTGCTGGTGGAGGTGTTTAGAAGTTTTGATATTTTTCTAAATCTGTGCCGTGCTTTCATAAAATTTACAGTTAAAACAAAACAAAACAAAACGCCAAACCCAAAACTTTTAAGTTAACTTCAGGGATGTTTTAAGTGCGAGGGAAAGTGCCCAACGTGTAATCCAGGCCTTCATAATCCCTCATCTGGCTACTTCAAAGACTTGGCTAAAATGCAGATCATGTTGCCTCACTAAACAAATTGCTTAATAGCCTCCAGTACCTACAAAAAGATTCTCAGTGCCCAGATTAGCTCATAAACCCTTTTCTATTTTCCTCTTTCACATTACTGCCTCCCAGGGTAATCTCAGGTTTCTGTTTTTGTTTTTTTTTTCTCCAGTAACCCTAACATTCTGCAGTTCTCAGCATACAGCATGGAGCGTTTGGTGGGAGCAATGGTGGGCATGTTCTCTCTCTTTTTTTTTTTTTCTTTTCCCAGGCCTTTACTCATGTTCTTTCGGCCCTCTGGAATGACCTACCCCACTCCTAAAATCCTTTAAAACAGGATTCTTAAACTTGAACATCTTTATGAATTATCTTAGGGTACTGTTAAAATGCAAATAATTCGGCTGGTCTCAGGTAAGCCTGAAGATCTTTGCATTTTGCCAAGTTCCCAGATGCTACTGATGATGCTGCTTCGTTGGCATAGTCTATGAGTAGAAGTCAATACAATTACCCATCCGTGAATGCTGTAGCATTCCTCAGCTACTCAATTGTACCTGTTGTTTACCGTTATCCTTGAACTTATCAAACTGTAGTTGTCATTTTCTGCCTTCCTCTCTTTGACTGAGCTTGATAATGTTGCAGCCATATATTTTATGAGCATGTGTATACATAGAGTATGTATATATAAACACAATTTATATTATTTATATATATATACTTTAGTATTTATACATAAGTATATATTTATAGAACTACTAAAGTATATGTGTATACTTTAGTGTATATGTGTATACATACTATTTTATATATAGTTATATATGTAGCATATATGTATAATTTACTAGTTATATAAATATACTTTAGTATTTATATAAATTATATAATACATACTTGATATATACTTAACTTGCCCTGCCCCCAACTGTGCACTAGATCCTACTTTCTTTCACCTATTCAAGAACACATATAGTTGCATCAGTATGTAGTGCTTGGTCATATGTCATCTGGTTTCTTTCTCTATTTGATCATTTCCATCAAGGACTTTCAACTGATTCTTCCTTCTGCCTAGAATCTTTTCAACAGATATTTGGATGATTAGCATCTTGTGTGTATTTACTCAAATCTGAGAGCAGACTCCATATTTAATACTGTAACCTGTTCCCAAAGCAAGAACACCGATTTTTTTTCCCTAACAGTTATATGATTTATATATTAACTTAGTCTCTCTCCACTGGAATGCAAATTCCATGCAGAAAAGATATTCATTTTATTCATGTATATATTTCTAGTGCTTAGAAGAGTGTTTACATGTTAAAAATAAGAAAGAAAAAAATGGATGATGGATGAGTTAAAGCAACAGATGCCCTTCCACTCCTGCTAACAGTCTTTGCCAAGAAAGTAGGCTGTAATTTAAAAAATTCTGTATCAGTAGTATCCTAAAACTTTTATATGCCAGATAAATCCAATTCAACATATACTGTGAGTAGAGAGTAATTGCTTTGTTCCTACTGCCACTCTGTTAAAGCTCCAGGCAGTCTGGCTAAAACCTGGGTAGATTCTCCAAAATTTATGATTCAAGAAAAATTTGTTCAAACTGTATCTTTATAATCTGATCAAACTGGCAATATAACAAGGTCCAAGCTATAGTCCAAGTCTGGTAATATGAAGACAATGCCTTTAGCTAACCCCCCCCCAAAAGAAAATAACAACCCTGCAATTTTGGGAAATTACTCATTTCTACCATTGCAAAGAAAGGAAAATCTTATAAAGGCTAGAAAAGGAAAGCTCATTAGAATTGCACATGACAGCACATAAATCCTATTTTCACTTGTATTATAAATCTTTAAATTTAACTGAAAACAGCTGATAATCAGTTGTGATACATACTTCTGTTAGCAACTGAACAGGACTATTCTTGTCACAGAAATTTAACTGCCATGTTGAGATGGAGGATTCTGGCAAGTCCTCCTGATCAATCTAGCCCAACTCTGCTCCAGGGCATCCACAGTGGGATGTCTTCATAATCGTTCCAGCCTGGAATCTGATGAAGGTAAGAAGGAATGATGGCACAAATTCAAGTAAGTATCCTATGCATGAATTCCCTAAATCCAACTCGTGTAATGCAGAGCCTTCGTAAGGAATAGTGGGTGTGACAACTTGCCAACTTCAAATAATTAACAGACTAAATCTTGTACAGATATTTATCATTGGAACTGAAGTATTCTGAACCATTTTATTAAGGATTATACCACAGTATGCTCTTCTCCTTAAAAAAGACAAAATCAATAGGAATGTTTTACTAAAATTTCTCTTGGTCATCTCTAATGGATAGTGTTTGCATTTGGAAAAATTTATAGCTTGTGTTACATGATCTCACCTGTTTTTCAATGTTAAAATTAACTTGTCTTTAAATGTAACAACATATGTCTACTTTTATAGAAATTATTGGATGATTTAAATTCAATGACTTCAAATTATTACTAAGGTATTCAAAATTTAAGATCTTTTTATTTAAATAAATATCTGTTTATTTGTGAGGTAATGTGATCTCATTTTAATGGAATATAACTGTTTTGTGATCTTATAACCCATGATGATAAGTGTGATTTACCAGAATTACTTGTTTCTTACTGACCTTTATATATATATGTCATTGAATTTCGTAAGACTTTCAAGGTTCATGACACTTGTTGCTAAATTTCTACCAAGTTTTTTCCATTTAACGTGAGCAGCTTCATTGTCTCCTAGAAAGTTTAGAAATGTTGGGAAATGTTAAGCTAGCACTGGATAAATGCATGCTGAAATAATTTATTGACCTTTGAGGTTCTATAAACTATAACTTTTCTAATGATCCAAGGTGACAATTATTGTCAGTGTAAGGTTAGTGAAACTAATATGAGTATATTTCAGCTAAATAACTCAATGTGCAAATTAAGTTGTTTAGAGGAAAAGATATAATTTCTGATTATAAGTATATTGGTGTAATCCCCAGAAGGTTTAGACCTGAGATAGTCCCATTTTAAGGAAACTGTATTTTTAGAAACCTGGAGAGTGTTTTCTCTATGTGGGCCTTATAGTGAGTGTAATGACGAGAATAATATTTCCAATTATTTGAACCAATCATTTCTCCAGAGGCACTTTTATCTTAGCAACAAAAGCCAGAATAACTTTTTAAGTGGTCATGTTTGAGTGCCAGAATTTCTTTCTCCTTGGAGGTGCATGTAGATAAGTCTGTAATAAACCTCAATGTTCTTACCACCCCCCTCCCCCAAAAAAGGTGTAATAACAAAAGAAGAATTAGAAAAGAAGAATAAATTTGGAGAACTGAGCCTTCCTGATTTCAACACTTACTCAAAAGCTATAGGATTCACAATTTTTAACTGGCAGGATAGACACTTAGGTCAACGGAATAAAATTTGTGTCCACAGACCAGAAAGAAATTTACATTTGTGGTTAACTGGATATTGGCAGGTTATCTCAATGAGAAAGAATAATCATTTCAACAAATAGCGCTGGGTCAACTAGTTACCCACAAGCAAAATGTTGAAGTTGAACCCCTACCTCACTTCATTTATAAAAATTAACTCAAAGTACTGTAGGCCTAAATATAAGATATAAAACTCTTACAACAAAATAGGGAAGTAAATCTCTATTGCATTGAATTAGGCAGTATTTTTTATATGGAAAACCAAACCATATAAAAAATTAATTTTGATGAAGCCAATTTGTTTTATGCTTAAAAAAAAAAACTACCAAGAATTTGAAAGGACAGTCTACATAATGAGAAAATAGTTTTAAATCCTGTATCTGAGAAGGGACTCCTGTCCAGAATATACAAAACAAAAACAAATATCCCAATTAAAATGGACAAAGTATCTGGATATGTATTTTTCCCAAGAAAAAATACAAGTGACCCCTTAGTATATGAAAACTAAGTATCAAAGCACACAGTAAATCCATTGTTATTAAGGAAATTCAAATTAAAGCTACAATAAGATACCATGTCATCTCCACCAGGATCGCTGTAATGAAAAACATGGACTCTAACAGGTGTTGGTGAGAATGTGGAGACATTGGAACCTGCAAACATTACTCGTGAGATTCTAAAATACTGCAGCCACATTTGGAAATAGTTCAACAGTATTCAAAAATGTAAACAAAAGAATTGTTACAAGATCGAACAACTCCAAAGGAAATAAAAGCATACATCTTCACAAAAACTTCATAATAGCCAAAAAATGAAAACAATGCAAATACTCATTAACTGAAGAATGAAAAATAATAGGTGATATATCCATATAATGGAATATTATTTGGTCATAAAAAGAAAGAAGGATTGATCCATACTGCAATGTGGATGAACCTTGAAAATATGCTAAGTGAAAGAGACCAGTCACAAAAGATCATATATTCTATGACTCCACTTATATGAAATGTCCAAAATAGGTAAATCCATAGAGAAAAAAGGTAAGTTAGTGGTTAGTAAGGGAGAATGAGCAATGACTGCTGGTGGGCAGGTAGTTTCTTTTTGGGATGATGACAATCTTAAAATTAAAGTAATTGTTGCACAACTTTGATTTTAGTAAAACCATTGAATTGAGCACTTTAAATGAATTTTGTAGTATGTGAATTAGATATCAATTAGTTCTTTTATTTTTTATTAAACAAAATGTGAATTTATTGTAAAGTTTGAAACAATTCATAAACAACATTAAAACTTGAAAAACTAGGTTCAGAATTAACAGCGACTATGGCATTTCTGGAGATGATTACATAAGTCATTGTTTATAAACGTAGGCAATATAATTTAAATAAAATTAAGTGTAACATTAAAATAATAAATCAGAATGATTTTTAACAATCAATAATAATAATAACAAGATCTTTTTTTTTTCCAGCGTAACAGTATTCATTGTTTTTGCACCACACCCAGTGCTCCATGCAATATGTGCCCTCCCTATTACCCACCACCTGGTTCCCCAACCTCCCACCCCCCTCCCCTTCAAAACCCTCAGGTTGTTTTTCAGAGTCCATATTCTCATGGTTCATCTCCCATTCCAATTTCCCTCAACTCCCTTCTCCTCTCCATCTCCCCATGTCCTCCATGTTCTTTGTTATGCTCCACAAATAAGTGAAACCATATGATACTTGACTATCTCTGCAAGCAAACGAACAGAAGTAAACATTAAGCCAAATAAAAATCAGTTTTAGGGAGTATTAGTGTCATGTAATGCAGAGCCTTTGTAAGGAATAAGTGGGTGTGACAAAAGAAATCTTCTACAAAAGAAGTCAATTGAATATAAACAGTGATTCCAAAATTCTTAAGAGTATTACCTTAATTGCATCAATTGAATCTAGAATATCTCATTGCTCTATCTCTGTATAATGAACTTTTGAAATACTCCTCAAGAACTGAGAATTTAAATGGACACTGATGTCTTAATCTAAAAAGTATTGACATTGCTTTAAAATGTTTCAACCAAGATAACTTTATATGATTATTGGTATTTATACACAAAGGATTCTATTAAACAGTTTATTCCAGCCCAGAGCTAGTTTTCTTTTCCTTTCAATAAATTAAACCAGCATCGTGACCAGTGGGAGCTAAGCACTTGACATCCTACAAAGCTGGTGTTTCTTAATTTATGCCCTGAGGGGCTAATACTGAAAATATGTTCAGGGTACCATAGCAACTGCAGAATCAAAGCAATGATATCATATGGCAAGTTTGTTGCCGAGAGAACGCTTCAGGATTCCATGGGATCACCTGGGGCAGCAATATTACAAGTGTTTATGGTGTGGCATCTTGATAAGGGACTCTTAAATGGTATTAATTTTATCCAAATTGAAGACTACTACAGAGCTTCTCTTTCCATAGAGTAGAATTGTCTCATAAAGATGTGTTACAAAATGTTAAGGGTGTTTAATTTGTAATAGTGTTTCACAAGGGTTTGATATGGATCTTTTTTAAAACTGACTTCAAGTTGCTTTAACCTTAGTAATATGCTAAAATGTTTGTGCAGGGAATATCAATGTCTTGTCTAACATTAAAGGAAGACAAAACATTGTCAAATAATATCAATATTAATTTTTGTGACAGCAGCCCTTGTAGAATCATCACATGATATATATATTACCCATTTTTCTCTTTGAGAATCTGAATAGCAAAAACAGTAATAAAGTACCCAGGGAACAAACAATCCCTCTTTTCCTATTTCATTTTACTCAATTAACATACAACAGATGTCAGCTTTCAGGAGAAGCTTTTTAAGAGCACTGGGCTATGTGCCTCTTTGCCTTTGGACATTGGGATGAATTCCAGCATCATGAAACTCAATGAAAGAAGCAAAATTGCCATTCCCCCCTCCCCCCGCCAAGTTTCAATCTGTTATCACATATCATGAGCCATGAGGCTTAATCTCTAACTAATGTTGAATACAGGTATAAAAATCCAGTTATTTCTCATTATCTAAACTGGAAAAAAAAGGAAATTATGAAAACATTGGTCATAAAAATGCAAAGGCTAAATGGGATTAAATTGCGAAGCTCTAAAGGAATTTAAACATTAAAAATAAGAGGATTCAGTACAAAAACCACTCAATTTTACTTATTAAAACATGATTTGGGGGGTGCCTCAGTGGATTAAGGGTCTAACTCCATCTCAGCTCAGGTCTTGTTCTCTGGGTCATGAGCCCAGCATGGAGCCCACTTCAAAGAAACAAAAACAAAACATGATTAGGAAACTCTCTTGCCTCTGTACTCTAGCAAGTCAGCCCAGTTATATGGCAGGCACTATCTGACAGAAATCTGTTTCCACACTGATATGGAATTTTATTAAGAACCCCATGACCTGGGGCGCCTGGGTGGCTCAGTGGGTTAAAGCCTCTGCCTTCGGCTCAGGTCATGATCTCAGGGTCCTGGGATCGAGCCCCACATTGGGCTCTCTGCTTGGCGGGGAGCCTGCTTCCTCCTCCCTCTCTGCCTGCCTGCCTCTCTGACTACTTGTAATCTCTATCAAATAAATAAATAAAATCTTAAAAAAAAAAAAAAGAACCCCATGACCTGCATCCAAAAAAACAAAAATGAAGGAAAACAAGTTAGGAACTAATGGAATATTTAAAAGCCAGTGAGTAGTCTTAATTGATTACAACTAATGCTCATGCTATTATTAATAATACAAAAATTAGACATCCAAAATTAGGAAGAGAAATAATGTTGTTTCAAGATTAACAATATGAAATTGTTAAAAAGAGTAAGTAGAAAAAAAGTCTTCAGAAAGGTGTTTTATAAACAAGTAGACTACAGAAAAGTAATACAGAAAGGAAGAGAAGGGGAAACAAGCGGTATTTTTATGATGGGCTTATAAATCAAAGGACTAATCCTTAACTTCCCACAGAAGAAAGAAAAGATATTGTAATATTCATTTGTTAAAATTTAAAAGTGAACCCCTAAATCTCTAAAAGGGACTATAATGAAAGATGGGTAATGCATGATAATAGGAAGAAATATTTTCCTCTACAATACACATATTTTTCCAGATAATAATTTCCAAAATGACAAAAGCAGGCAGGTGAAGTTACTTACTCTGCATGTTCTTGATTGAATACCCTTACATTGGAAGTACCTAAAAGCTTTTGTATGGGGTTCTTTCTGGGGACAGAAAATAAGACAAGACAAACTAAATCTTCATTCCATTGAATAAGATTCAAATAGAAAAACTTATACTGAAATATATACCCTTCCATTTTAAGAAAAGATTCATATGAACCTGTATATGAACTTCTGCATGTATAACCTATAAGCATGATTATTGGATACATTCCCCTAAAAGTTTCAAAGAACCAGAAGAGATTATCAAAACTGCAATGTTTCTAAAACTGTTTCTGAAACAGATATGGACACCACATTGTTTGTTGAATTATATTTATGCTTCTGGGCTCCAGAATTCCTGCATTTGTCTACCATAATTTTGATTATTTTGTACCTGGACAGATAGCCATATCTTTCCAGATAATTCCTCAAGAAACTCTCACAGATTTCCTCTTAATAATGTTGATGACTGCTCTATGGAATAATCAGCATTTATGGCAGTAACTAAATTGCTTAAGACAAGAGAAAAGAGTTAACTGGCACATTAGGATAAATGTTTAAATGTAAAAAAATGTTTAAATATTTCACATATTTCTAGTAAAAAATGTTTATGATCAACTTAGATTTTTCCCTATTGTCATGGTTAAGCTAGTTTAAATGACAACAAGAAATAGTAAATAGAAAATGTAGTCCTGTTTTATAAACTTTATGAAGTCTTGAAATATTATTTCATGGAAGAAATGTTTTCTTTGTAAGAAGAATAAAGTTAGCATATTTTAATTTCAACACACCACTTCCAGTCATAGCATTAGTGATATTACAAAAGTCAAAGGAGACTCATTAGTGCTCATAGAAAAAAGACAGATGACCAGTACCTAAAGCTCACTCCTTAAAATGAAAATCCAATTCTGATATCTGAATACTATAATAAAACAACATTCTTTCAATAGAGTAATATGCATTCCAAAATTTCAAAATATTTTTTTGCACATTTCTTTAAGCACAATGTCTCCTAGAATCGGAGTCACTGGAACCAAGTGCCCTGCTGTTTATTTTTAGCTATCAATTCAAAGTCAATATAATGAAAAGAGTGAAAAACAAATTTAAATTGCTATAAAAGTAGTTTTGACTTCACAGAACTTCCAGAAATTTTCTGTTAGGACCACCAGGGTTGAGAACTGCTTGTTTGAAGGATGTTTTCTCATGTGATACATTCTAAATTGGATGAGCTCTTAACAATTTAGTTTATTTTGCATTTGGCCAGAAGTTACTAGAGACAGTATGAAAAAAAATCCTTATATATCTGACACAAACTTCCTTGCATATAGGTTACAAAGAATTGGAGAAGTACGTCATCCAAACTGGTAGGAAATGAAGGCTTCTCATGTTAAGAATGCCACACAACAGTATCTGCTTTAAAAGACACCAGCGTGGGGGCAGCTGGGTGGCTCAGTGGGTTAAAGCCTCTGCCCTCGGCTCAGGTCATGATTCCAGGGTCCTGGGATGGAGTCCAGCATCTGGCTCTCTGCTCAGCAGGGAGTCTGCTTCCCCCTCTCTCTCCTTCTGCCTGCCTCTTTGCCAACTTGTGATCTCTGTCTGTCAAATAAATAAATGAAATCTTTAAAAAAAATAAAAGACACCAGCTTGTGAATCACTGTATTGAAGACCTGAAACTATTACTACACTGTATGTTAACTCACTGAAATTTAAATAAAACTAAAAAACAAAAAAAAGAACATTAAAAGACCCTAGCTTGGAATGCTGCTATTCAATTCATCTAAGACTACCCATATAAAGTATTGGAGAGTTCTTCCATTAACAGCAGGCAAGTTCCACCGCATTTAGCCTCTTGATAAAGAACTGAAGATAAGTGAGTAAATGAAAACAAACTAACGTGCCTTAAGTGCATAAAAACGAAGTGGGCTATATACTGGAAAAATCCCCTGGTGCTGTTGGTGATCTTGTTTATATACATTTACTTTGCCCTCCACACCTAGGCCACTGAGTGAACACATTCTACATAGGGAGACCAGTGTAAGAGTGTCCACATCTATATGGTAAGATAAAAATCATGCAACTCTTTGAAATTCTAATTTCCCTAAATTTGAGTAAATATAAACTAATACAACTATTAATATCGTTAAATATTTTACATTAAGATTGCCATGGATATTTCATGTACTAGAAACTGTAAACATCAAAGAAATGTATTAGCTAAGGACTATAATGCAGAATATCCTGGGCTACTAGTTCACTCTGTTATTCAGGGAATTTTGTGAAAAATAGCCATCACTATAGAACAACCAGTTATTATACTTATATAAGAAAGCACTACCTATTATATATCTAAATTAATAATGTGAGTATATTTCTCCTTTGGAAGATTATTCATTAACATCGACGGGACCCCCACCCCCCGCCAAAGACCATATTCTTCTAAAAGGCAATATGCCATGAAGTGTTTAACTTTGTTTACTTAGTACTTAAAGTGCATTTTCATAGTATAGGTACTAAAGTAAGTGGTGTAACACTGGAGATGTTTAATAGCATTTTAGCATGTAAGAATTTTAGAGACTTTTAGCAGGCTTTATTTTCTAGCAGTTTTAGGTTTACGTAAAAATTGAAGGCAAAGTGGGGTCATAAAACCCCTCTGCTCCCACCTCCCCCCCTTTCTCCTATTAATATCTTGTTAATAGTCAAAAGATAATGGTGTCTTGAGTAAGACTGGCAGTCATGAGGTTGTTGAGAAGTGGTCACATTTGTGATATATTAGAAATAAGAGACTTCAAGAATGTGTGTTTTTTATTTTATATGAGGTAGGGGAGAAAGAAGAGCTAAAAATGACTCAGCTATTTTGCCTGAGCACAGGAATAGCTAGAGAAGCAAGTTTGAAGATAAAAAATTGAGAGTGATCAACATAAAGATGGATTCTGAAGCCACGAAGATTAAAGATAACCTCTGTGGGGTGAGCGCAGCAAAAACAGAATAAGCTAAAAGATAACTTTGAAGACCCTCATACATGCCAGATTGGAGACATGAAGAAAAAAACAAGATTGAGATAAGCAAGTAGAGCAGAAGGTGAAACACAAGAAACATTATTTTTTCCAGAATCTATGTGAGTAAATTACCTTAAGAAGGTGAACAACTGGGTGTGTCAAATCATGATATTTTCAGAAAGATGAAGACTAAGAATGAACCATTGACTTTAAGTGTGTGGGAAACATTTGTGATCTTGACATCTTTCCTTTTAGTAAAAAGGAAGTAGTTATAATATCACTGCTGGTATTTAGAAAGAGAATGAAGTAAAGCTAAGTAAATATATTTCTTCCAAGGTTTTTGTTGTGAAGGAATGGAGTGAAATTTTTAGTAGCAGCAAAGGAATATGTGGTTAAAGGAACCTGATTTGTTTTGAACGTTTTATATATAAAATCTTTATGCATGTATGTGTGTAAATACATGTACGTTTGCATGTGTATATTCACATATATACCATAGCTACATCTCAGATATATATATTTATCAAATGTATATGTATCTCTGTTACTGAGATATATAATCAGATATATGTATAGATATCACCAATGTTGCATCTTTATGTCATCATTTTACCATTGTTACCTAATTAGGACCTGGCACTTGGTAAGAACTCAGTACAGTATCCTTTCATGCAAAAATTCATGTGTAGGATGAACAACAATTCACTTATTGATATTTTATGTCATAGCCCTTGGTTATCTGTCAATCATAGCAATATTGCACATATGTACTATTTAAGGAAAAAGAAATTCTATCTTTGAATATGGAATACTTTATTCTGCATATGGAATATGGAAGTAGTTTTAATTTGACTAAAATTTAAAGATTACCTTCTCCATCAATCTGCCACTAGTCAGAAATTTTGCCGAAGTCATAAAGTATAAAACTGCACATTAAACAAGATTTTAAACTGCCAGAGTTTTAAAGTTAAAAAGTTAGTGTTCCAAATGATTTACACTTGGACATAGCATGCAAAACCACCAAAATGAGTCTTGCCTATTACATGTTGACAATTCCATTTTAAACATGCATACATTGCTATAATAAAAATTGAGTACCTATGAAGGGTATGTGCTTATCTTATGGCAATCAAGAAAATTTAAAAATGTGCTTTACAATGTTTTATGATTTATTAGAGTTGGAAAACTATTTTAATAAAGTCAGGAAGCAAACTGTTTCTACAGGATCATGGATATGAAAAACACCTGCTAAAGTCATCTAAGCCATCATGTTGCCTCAAACAATGGGTCCTGTAGTCCACCTCTCATGAAGGAACTCTATCAAGACCTTGTGAGCCCTGTTTAATGCCTCTGAGAGGACATTACAAAACAGCTATGGAAGATTTGATGATTTAAAAATTTTGAATAGTATGAGATTATATTAGCTTTGAATTAAAGTTCTAAAGAATAATGTTCGAAGTGGCAGTTGAACCTCATTTAATCCTACTCTGTCAGTTCATGATGGACATAGTTGAGGAAAAGAAAGACCGAACCTTTTTTCAAACACCATCCAAGTGAGTGGGACCTCCCCGACCACTTTCTCATACTTTCCACCCACATATGCTTATTTTTATTGTACATTTGAATGCTATTTCTGTAATTCTCTTTTTTTTGGAATATAAGTTCTTGGAGAATTGGGACCATAGATATATTTCTATGTATAAAGTGGAAAAAATAAGAAATACACAGGAGAAGAAATGTGACATAATATTTTGGGGTCTCTAGGTGTCACTTTGGAGACCTTAAGAGATTCTCAGTCTCTGCTGCTTCCTCTTCTCCCACCTCCAGCACTAATATATTTTCATATTTGTTTTCTAGAGATTTTCCTGGCTTTAGTAAGGAAGATCTTAAGGAACCCAGGATTACCATTCTGAAACATTTGTTGATCATTTGTCTTTACACAGCCTCTAAAGTGTTCTGCTTCATTCTGAGATCAAGACATCAGATCAAGCTGTCTCTCAGCTTTGAGACTGGGTTTTTTTCTTGATACACTGCTGAGAATTCCAGTTCCTTTTCACCTGGGACCCTGATTGAATCACAGCTGTCTTCTTTGTCAGAACAAGGGTTCTCTGTTTTAGAAACCCCATACAAGAAGGTTTGATAAGGGATGATGATAACTGTATGCTACCTCCAAGGACTCCCTGCTCCTGGATTCTTCAGAATCATGTTGGGAACACCCCTTTTAAAATTATCTTGTGTGGGCTGCCTACCAAAGTAATTTCAAGTTAGGTTTGACATTCTAGCTCTGGCTTACCTCCATCCTGACATGTGCTGATTTATGGATCTCAACTCTTACTCAGCTCAACTCTCTGACTCTTCTAGAGTTATGTCCAATTGTATCCTGAAATATGATACTCTGCCCTAGAACATACAAATTGGAATTCAATGTACTACTTTAACTCTGAAAAAGTGATTTTGATTTATGGAGCGTGACACCAACAAGCTGGCAAAAGAAGTCATTCCTGACTGTTCCCCTGCACAAGAAGAATAACTAACAACCATTTGTGTACAAAACACCACTGACTGAATCCTGGAACATGGGAATAAGGCTGAAGCACCAACTTGCAACACAGACAGTAAAACGGACTGGTTTAGAAAGTAGGAAGAATGGCTACTAGAACCTAACAAAGCTCTAATAACTGATCATAAAGAAATGGAGATACATGAACTTACAGACAAAAATTCAGAATAATATTCAAAGAATTGTAATAAACTTACAAGAATACATGGTCAACTAAATAAAATTAGGAAAATGAATCAACAAAATGAGAAATTTGACAAAGAAATAGAAACCATAAAAAGTGAGAAATTCTGGAGTTCAAAAACACAACTAAACTGAAGAATTCAATGAAGACCTCAGAAGCAGACTTGACCCTGCTGAAGAAAGAAGCAATGACCTGGAAGATAAGGCATTTGAAATTATCCACAGAAGCAAAAAGAAAAAAGAAGAAAGCCTTGGGATACAATAGAGAAAACAATAACAACAACAAAACCAAACAAAAAACCCCAATATTCAAATTATGGGAAGTCCAGAAGAAGAAGAGAAATATTTAAAGCAATGAAATGGCTGAAAACTTTGCAAACCTGCAAGAGAGAAAAAGGCATCCAGATCCAAGAGACCTAAAGGATTCCAAATGGGTTGAACTCAAACAGGGCTACACCAAGACACATAACTGTCAAATCAAAGACAGCTAAGTTTTAAGAGCAACAAAAGAGAGAAGTTACATACAAGGGAACCCTATAAGACTACTGATAGATTTCTCAAGAGAAACTTTTCAGCCCAGAGGAGAATGGAATGACATATTTCAAAATATTGAAAGAAAAGGACTTTCAGAGACAAATGCTAAGGAAATTCATCACCACTCGCAAAAAGGAACTCCATGAGTGGAAATAAAAAGATGTAAGTTAACATCATAAAAACATAAGGCAGTATCAAACTCACTGGTAATGGTAAATATATAGTCAAAGTTGGATTCATTAATATGGTAATGGTGGTGCATTAAGTATTTAACAACTCTAGTTTAAAATTTTAAAAAGTTAAAATAACCATAACTATATTAAACTATTATTGTGCAATATAAAAAAACATGTAAACTATAACACCAATAACCTAAAATGTGAGGGAGAGGAGAAGTAAAAGTTCAAAGCTTAGGGATTAGTTTAAAATACGGTGTTTAATTTAAAAATATTTTAGGTGACCCTCATTGTAGCCATAAGGGAAACACCTGGAGTATTCACATATAAGAACATGATAAAGAAGTCAATGCATGATCTCACATGACATCAAAACACACACACACACACACACACACGATAGCAAGATAAGAAATAAGAACAATGGACCTGCAAGCCAACCAGAAAGCAATGAACAAAACAGCAATAGTAATTTCTTATCAATAATTACCTCAAATAAAAACATTAAATTCTATAATCAAAAGACACAGAATGGCTGAATGGATAAAAAAAAAAAGATTTAATGATATGTTGCATACAGGACACTGACTCTATCCTTAAAGACACACATTGAGTGAAGGAAAAAAAAATATGCAGAGATGGCTATCCAAATACTGAAGTAGACTTTAAAAATAATAAAAAGAGACAAGGAAGGTCATTTATATAATGATAAAAGGGTCAATATATCAAGAAGATATAATAATTGTTAGTATCTATGTACCTAACATCAGAGAACCTAAATGCATAAAGCAAAGCCAGAAATAAATAGCAGTACAATAGTAGTTGGAAACTTTAATACCCTACTCCCAATAATGGTCACGTCATTCAGTCAGATAACCTGTAAGGAAACGGTGAATTTGAATAATACTATAAACAATTTGATTTGGCAATAGCAGAATACATATTCTTAGGTTCACATGAGCATCTAGGATAGACCATAGGTTAGGCCACAAAATAAATATTAGCAAATTTGAGAAGATTGAAATCATACTCTTAAAAGATACCAAATGTCTTCTATCATCACACTAGTATAAAACTAGAAATCAACAGAATTAATTTCAATGTATTTGTGAATTTTCCAGCAGTCTTCTGAGTAACCAATGGATCAAAGAATAAGTTAAAGGGGGAAAGAAAGGATTTTGAGATGAACAAATTTAAAACACAAATAACCAGGGAACCTGGGTGATTCCGTTATTTAAACATCTGACTCTGGTCATGAGCATTAGGTTCTGGTCATGATCTTAGGGTTCTGAGACTGAGCCCATCAGGCTCTGTCTGGTCTTGGTGTGGAGTCTGCTTAGGATTCTCTCCCTCTAACCCTCCTGTTGACTGCTCTCTCTCTCTCTCTCTCTCAGGCTAACAAATAAAATCTTAAAAAAAGGAAAACACAAATACAAAAACTTCTGGGATGCAGCAAAAGACAGGTCTTAGTGGAAACTTCATAACAATAAATGCCTACATTAAGAAGCAAGAAAGATCCCAAACAACCTAATTCTACACCTTTAAGAACTACAAAAAGAAGAAGAAACTGAGCCTAATGTTAGTAGAAGAAAGGAGGTAATAAGAAAATAGAACAGAAAAAAATGAAATCGGGAAAAGAAAATCGTAGGTGAGACTAACCAAACTAAGAGTTGGTTCTTTGAGAAGATAAAATTGACAAAATTTTATCTCGACTAACCAAGGGAGGGGGAACAAAAATACAACCCAAATCAACAAAAGGAAACATTACAAATGACATCATAGAAATGCAAAGAATCTTGAGTTTACTATGAACAACTGTACTCCAGCAAACTGGACAACCTAGAATAAATGGAAAAATTTCTTAGAAAAAAACTACCAAGACTGACTTAGGAAGAAAAAGAATGTCAGAATCAATCATTTAATAATAACAAGATTGGGGGTGCCTGGGTGGCTTAGTGGGTTAAAGCCTCTGCCTTCGGCTCAGGTCATGATCTCAGGGTCCTGGGATCGAGCCCCACATCGGGCTCTCTGTTCCGCAGGGAGCCTGCTTCCTCCTCTCTCTCTGCCTGCCTCTCTGCCTAGTTGTGATTTCTCTCTGTCAAATAAATAAAATATTAAAAAAATAATAACAAGATTGAATCAGTAATCAAAAATCTCCCAATGAAGAAAAACCCAAGACTAAATGGTTTCCATAGTCATTTTATCAGGCTGTCAACACCCTGATACCAAAGCCAGAGAAAGACACTATCAGAAAACAACAGAACAATATTCCTTATAAATACAGATGCAGAAATTCTCAGTGAAACACCAGCAGACTAAATTCAGCAGCACATTAAAAGGATCATTCACTACAATCAAGTAGAATTACACATGGGATGCCAGGATGGTTTGACATAGTCAGATCAAGCAATCTGATACATTACATTAATAGAATGAAAGAAAACATTGTACAGTCATCTCAGTAGACACATCTGAGAAAATGAAACACCCATTCATGATTAAAAACTCTAAACAAATTAGGTAAAAAAGGAATGTACCTAAATGTAATAAAGGCCATATATGATAAGTCCACAGCTTTCACCATACTAAATGATGAAATGTTCATTTTTCTCTCAAAACAGGAATAAAACAAGTGTGCCCATTCTCACTACTCCATTCATCATAACACCAGAACTCCTAGCTTGAGCAACCAAGTAAGAAAAAGAAAGGCATCAGAACTAGAATGGAAGAAGTAAAATTATCTCTCTTTGCAGGTGAATAATTTTATGTAGGGCTAATCCTAAAAACTCCAAAAATACCTTTTAGATCTAATCAATAAATTCAATATAGTTTCAGGATACAAAATTAACATACAAATATCGGTAGCATTTCCAGACATTAACAACAAAGTATCTGGAAAAAAATCCCATTTACAATAGCATCAAAAAACAATAAAATATTTAGGAATGAACCTAGCCAAGGAGGGAAAATATCTCTATCTGAAAACTATGAGATATTAAATAAAAGACACAAATAAAAAGTATCTCATGTTCATACATTGGAAGAATTAATATTATTCAGGCTACCAAAAGCAAGTTCAGTATAATCACTGTAATGATTTGAATAGGATTATTTACAGAAGTAGAAAAAACAATTCTAAATTTATATGGAATCACAGAAGATCCCAAATAGCCAAAAGAATCCTGAAAGAACAACAAAGGGGAAGGCCTCACACTTCTTGATTTTAAGCTGTACTAATCAAAACCGTATGGTACTGGCATAAAAACAGACATTAGATCAATGGAACAGAATTGAGAGTCTAGAAATAAGCCCAAGCATGTAGTCAACTTATATTTGACAAGGGAGATAAGAATATTCAGTGGAGAAAGACAATCTTTTCAAAAAATCATGCTGGAAAAACTGGATAGTCTCAAGTAAAAGAATGAAGGTTAAACTATCTTATAACTCTTACATAAGTTAACTAGAAATGGATTAAATATTTAATAGAAGACCTGAACCATGTAACTTCTTAAAGAAAACATGGGAATAAAAGCTCCTTGACATGGTCTTGGCATTGATTTTTTAAATATGATACTTAAAACACAAGCAAAAAATAAAACAAGTAAAACCACATAAAACTAAAGAGTTTCTGCACAGCAAAAGAAACAAAGTGAAAGAAAACGAGCATGGGATAAAAGCATTTGCAAATCATATCTGAGAAGGTGTTAATAACCAAAGTATATAAAACCACCTACAACTCAATATATACTATTTAAAAATATTTATATAAATCTTCATAAAAATTATGTTAATTCAATACTTCTAAAATATTTATTGAGCTTTCCCTAAATTCTCAGTATTGGTGATACAAGGAAAAACTGAATATTCATAAATTTCTACTACAGGAAACATCCTGTGCTTATAATTATTATTCATGTATCTTTATTCATATATAATTAGCCCAGCTTATACATGTATTAAAGCATAAAATCAGGTATATTTATCCATCTTGAATTTTTAAAAAATCTACTTACTCATTTTTCTCACACCAAAAGGAAAAACAAACCTGTTCAGTATTTCTTGATAATTTGTGCCAGTATAAATTTTTGTCTTATATTTATAGTCATAGAATTCTTGCCATTTGCAACAACATGAATGTTTCTAGAATGTATAATGGTAAGTGAAATAAGCCAGTCAGAGAAAGACAAATACCATATAATTTCAGTCATATGTTGTATTTAAGAAATAAAGGACGGCCAACAAAAACAAGAAATGACTCAACTACAGAGAACTGATGGTTACTAAAAGGGAGGTGGGTGGATGATGGGTGAAACAGGTGAAGGGGTTTAAGAGTAAATTTATCATGACAAGCATGGAGTAATTTAAAGAATTTTGAATCACTATATTGTACACCTGAAACTAACGTAACAACATACGTTAACTATGCTAGAATTGAATTTTTTTTTTTAATTTCATAGGCTTAAAGCTCTGAGTTTTTAAATACAAGTTGTTGTTCCTTTTAAAAATTCTTTTGGAGATTGAGCAGCCCTAAAAATAAATAATTTAACTTTCTATATTAGTTAGGTAACTAAAGTATCTTATAATAAAAGCCCTGACAAATCTTTGAAAAAGATACAATTTAAAATATCACTGGTGAAAACTAGTATGATTATTATTTTAGAAAATTAGAAAGTATTTAAATCTAAATCTATCTTTGACATTTGTTTTCTTTTGAACATAATTTCAATACTCTAGAGAGGTCACTATTTCCCATTATATACTGTGTATAAGAAAATGTAGAATTTTATTCCTGCAACATGATGAACTGTCCCTTGTTTTATTTTCATTTCACTGGAACATTATTTGAAATATTTTATTATTGAAATCAATTCTTATTTTTGCATGAAGAGAACATTCTCATTAGAATAGGAAAAAAATGTCTCTGCGTGTTCTCTCTGAATTGCTCACCAGGAATATGGAACACCAGTTTTCTATCAAAATGCTTGGTAATCGAACATGAAAGCCAAGATACTGAATAATATTTTCTCTTTAAATTTTCATTTGCAGGGAAAAATAGCTGAACCCACATATTAAGTACTGTCACCATGTAAAAAATATGATAATATATAAAAACAGAATATGTTTTTAAATATTTTAACAATACCCAAGTTGGTATCTTTTTGTGTGTGTGTGTGTGTGTGTGTTTTTAATTAATTTATTTTTTTTTCATCGTAACAGTATTCATTGTTTTTGCACAACACCCAGTGCTCCATGCAATACGTGCCCTCCCTATTACCCACGACCTGTTCCCCCAACCTCCCACCCCCGACCCTTCAAAACCCTCAGGTTGTTTTTCAGAGTCCATAGTCTCTTATGGTTCGCCTCCCCTTCCAATTTTTTTTTTTATAAACATATAATGTATTTTTATCCCCAGGGGTACAGGTCTGTGAATCGCCAGGTTTACATACTTCACAGCACTCACGATAGCACATACCCTCCCAATGTCCATAACCCCCTCCCCCTCTCCCAATCCCACCTCCCCCCAGCAACCCCCAGTTTGTTCTGTGAGATTAAGAGTCATTTATGGTTTGTCTCCCTCCCAATCCCATCTTGTTTCATTTATTCTTCTCCTATCCCCCTAACCCCCCATGTTGCATCTCCATGTCCTCATATCAGGGAGATCATCTGATAGTTGTCTTTCTCCGATTGACTTATTTCACTAAGCATGATACCCTCTAGTTCCATCCATGTCGTCGCAAATGGCAAGATTTCATTTCTTTTGATGGCTGTATAGTATTCCATTGTGTATCTATACCACATCTTCTTTATCCATTCATCTGTTGATGGACATCTAGGTTCATTCCATAGTTTGGCTATTGTAGACATTGCTGCTATAAACATTTGGGTACACGTGCCCCTTCGGATCACTGCGTTTGTATCTTTAGGGTAAATACCCAGTAGTGCAATTGCTGGGTCATAGGGTAGTTCTATTTTCAACATTTTGAGGAACCTCCATGCTGTTTTCCAGAGTGGTTGCATTCCTACCAACAGTGTAGGAGGGTTCCCCTTTCTCCGCATCCTCGCCAGCATCTGTCATTTCCTGACTACCCAAGTTGGTATCTTAACTCTTCCTTACATCTGTGACCATGGCCTTGTCATTTACTTGTTTAAATCTCAAATTTTTGTAATTACTAGAACTACAGAACCTAATTTCAAAGTTGTAGTAAAACTTACATGAAATCATTATATTAATATTTATATTATATTATATTATATTATATTTATATTATATTAATATTTATATTGATATTATAATGATTGTAGTCATTATAAGTTTATAATTAAAATTAGGTTAAATAGCATATGTTAAACACTGGGATATTCGATTAAGCACTGTTACATACTGGAACATTAAATGCTGAACATTTGACCCAAGACCTAGTTATCTAACTAGATCATAACAAGATCAGTTATGCATATATTTTATTCATATTTTAAGGTATAGTGTTTCTTTCTCCTCCAAGGTTATATTAAAAAACCTACACACATTTCAATGGTTAAATTTAGGTCATGTTATTCATTATTGTTCGTTTTATAGATGAGGAACATGTATCCCATAGAGGCTAAATGGTCAGTCCAAGATCACACCATTAGTAAATGCCAACATCAGTTTGCTTTCGTATCTAACTCCGTTTCTTTATCTTGCCAACTATACCATAGTGTCAAAATTTCAGAAGCTAGAGAGAGTTTATAATTTTCACCTGCCTTTTTTAACATTATTCAATCACAGTCACAGATCTAGAAAATACTTTCTTTAAAAATCCTCTTCTCTAGTTTCACTAAGCATGTTTTTTAAAATTCCTCTGCATTAGGGTGTGTTTGTGTAGTCTGCTGTGCACCTACACAGATTGGCTCTGGCTGCTCTCCCAGTGAGCGAGGCCCAGCTGCACCCCTCTCTTGGCCCTTAGAAACAATCCTGCCACAAATACTCTGTATCTGTCCCCTCTCGGCTCTGTGGGAAATTCCCTGGGATATGGCCAGGAACAGGGTTAGCAGAAATCAAAATACATACATGTAAAACAAAGGACATGGTGTGAAACAACATGACAAACACAGGACACACAAAAACCTCATTCATATGGGTGTACATGGTGGGAGGGGAATGGAGTGTGAGTATAAAAGGAAATGTATATGTAAAGAGAATGGATTTGCATGGAAGAAAATGTGCCAAGAAATAAGTGAGATTAACTCAACCTTCAACACCAGAGTCCCAAAGAATAAAAAAAAGTTGTTCTCTACTAAGTTGCCTTTTAATAGAATGAGGTCCATCACGTCCATCAATTTTCACAGCATATGAGATAGTCATAGAGCTGAAGGAGAGGGGATGAACTATCACATGTTGCTCAAAAGAAGAAGTATATATAAGAGGCTAAAGGTTAAATTCCTAGATTGAATCTAGGAGAGGAAAAACAGAAGATCACGGTCTAAACTTTCCCATAAAACCCAGAGAACATTTAGTAGAGGATACAGCATGCATGCTAGGTTTGGTTTGTTATCAAGTTCCAAAGGGGAGCAAAAGTGCTACACAATGGAGGAGAACAAGGTCATGATAAAGGATTGCAAAAAAAGTAACCTTCAAATTATCCAGGGAAAGTAGAAGGAGTGACTTAGATTAGAAATATATGGAGACTGGATTGCTGGACTTTTATTTGCACTGTTGTGTCTATAAGGTCTTCATTTTAGAGCACTCCGGACAGCTCTACCGAATGCTGGCACGGTTAGAGGCACAGACTCTGCCGTCCTTGCCCATACACTCCATTTGGGGTGTTAGACAAAAAATAATTAAACACATAATTACAAATAGCCCTTAAGCACTGGAAGGAAAAGTAACATGGCAAATTATTTCTGGTGCATCCCGTGAACGAATGTCACCATCCTGACGTCTATTTTGTTACATTTAAGTTCCTATATTTATGTCTGAATATACCCTGCCACACTAAAGCCTGTTCTTGGGAAGAACTCAAGTATGTTCTAACATCTAACATAGCGGTTAGGAAGTAAGAAAGATTAAATGAGCTGGTCTGCTTGTTACATTCAATTCAGATCCTGGGTCTGTGGTCACTTCCTGTGTCCCCATATGAACCTGCAGATTGGCCTCTTTATATTTTAGCCCATCTTACCTGGAACACTTACAACATCTTTTTTCATAGATAAATGTGAATTTCAGTCTATCACTATTGTCACAATCTTAAAATTAGTGAGGTGCAAATTAGTGAGATTTTAGGGCCAGGAAAGGATTTCTGTGTCCTTCCATATAAAGACTTGTTTAAAAATTAGCTGTTAATTTAGATAATTACTGTTTTGTAAGTTTAAACAAAGTGTCTCTCACATTCATCATCGCTGGTGATATCAGACTTTTGAAAAGATTCACCTTTTGACACCAGAAGGCATTAAAATGTGAGGCCAGAATTAGCTAAACCGTAATAATGTGATAATTGCTAAGTGTAAAGCCACAGCAACAATGTATTTAGCAAAACACTAACACTTTCAGTGTGAACTTACAATGCTCAGTGGTATATGATTTTTTCCATCTGTTGAAGTGATTTTTCATCTTTTGATTTTTGTCAAATTAAAAGTCATTACATTAATTTTGCATATTATAATGTTAACAGGTACAAACTATAATGGAATAAGAAATTATTCAGCTGCAAGCCATTTTATTTATGCTTTACTGGTGAAATCTATTATCACAAATAATATTTGTTCAATGGGAACCAAAGTTATGAATTTGAGTCTCACTAATGGCAGCTTCTCATCAGACCAGTGGTTCTGACAGTTGGCTAGATATTAGAATCATTTGAGAAACGTTTAAAAATATTCCTGTATAGTACCCCCTTAACAACTGGCTCAGATTCTGTAGATGAGATTTGATTATTAGTATCTTAAAAATATTCCAAAGTGTTTCTGTTGGGCAGATGGGTTAGAAAATCAATGTGTGAGGGGTACCTGGGTGGCTCAGTGGGTTAAAGCCTCTGCCTTCGGGTCAGGTCATAATCCTAGGGTCCTAGAATCGACCCCCACATCGGGCTCTCTGCTCAGTGGGGAGCCTGCTTCCTCCTCTCTCTCTGCCTGCCTCTCTGCTTACTTGTGATCTGTCTGTCAAATAAATGAGTAAAATCTTAAAAAAAAAAAAAAGAAAATCAATGTGTTAAAGCTTGAAATCAGGCAAAGTGATGCCCCCAGTTTTGTTTTTCTTTTTCAACATTTCCTTAGCAATTTGGGGTCTCTTCTGGTTCCATACCAATTTAGGATGTTTGTTCAAGCACTTTGAAAAATGCTGGTGGAATTTTGATCAGGATGGCATTGAAAGTATAGATAGCTCTAGGCAGTATAGACATTTTAACAATGTTTATTCTTCCAATCCATGAGCATGGAATGCTTTTCCTTTTTGTGTCTTCTTTGATTTCTTTCATGAGTGTCCTGTGGTTCCTCGAGGACAGATCCTTTACCTCTTTGGTTAGGTTTATTCCAAAGTAACTTATGGTTCTTGGTGCTATAGAAAATGGAATTGATTTTCTAATTTCTCTTTCCATATTTTCATTGTTAGTGTATAAGAAAGCAACTGATTTCTGTACACTGATTTTCTATCCTGCCACATTACTGATTTGCTGTATGAATTCTAGTAGTTTGGAGGTGGAATCTTTTGGGTTCTCCATATAAGGTATCATGTCATCTGTGAAGAGAGAGAATTTGACTTCTTTGACAATTTGAATACCTTTTATTTCTTTTTGTTGTCTGATTGCTGTTGCTAGGACTTCTAGTACTATGTTGAACAAGAGTGGCAAGAGTGGGCATCCTTGGCATGTTCCTGATCTCAAAGGGAAGGCTGGCAGCTTTTACCCATTGAGAATTATATTCACTGTGGGTTTTTCATAGAAAGATTTAATGAGGTTTAGGAATGTTCCCTCTATCCCTATACTTTGAAGCGTTTTAATCAGGAACGGATGCTGTATTTTGTCAAATGCTTTTTCTGCATCAATTGAGAGGACCAAGTGGTTCTTCTCTCTTCTCGTATTGATTTGTTCTATCATATTGATTGTTTTGCAAATGTTCAACCACACTTGCAACCCAGGGGTAAGTCCCACCTGGTTGTGGTGGATAATTTTTTAAATGTACTGTTGGATCCTGTTAGCTAGGATCTTGTTGAGAATCCTGGCACCCATATTCATTAGGGATATTGGTCTGAAATTCTCCTTTTTGATGCGGACTTTGCCCGGTTTTGGGGTCAAGGTAATCCTAGCTTCATAGAGAGAGTCTGGAAGTTTTCCTTCTGTTTCTATTTTTGAAACAGCTTCAGGAAAATAGGTATTATTTCTTCTTTGAATGTTTGGTAGAATTCCCCAGGGAATTCGTCAGGGCCAGGGCTCTTGTTTTGAGGAAGATTTTTGATCACTACTTTAATCTCATTATTAGATATTGGTCTATTCAGGTTGTCAATTTCTTATTACACAGCTGTGATCGCCAAGACAGCATGGTGCTGGCACAAAAACAGACACATAGACCAGTGAAGCAGAGTAGAAAGCCTAGATACGGATCTGAAACTCTATGGTCAAATAATCTTCAACAAAGCAGGGAAAAATATACAGCGGAAAAAAGACAATCCCTTCAATAAATGGTGTTGGGAAAATTGGACAGCTATGTATGGAAGAATGAAACTTGACCATTCTCTTACACAATATAGAAAGGTAAACTTCAAATGGATAAAAGACATCAATGTGAGGCAGGAATCTGTCAAAATCCTAGAGGAGAACATAGGCAGTAACCTCTTCAACATCAGCCACAGCAACTTCTTTCAAGACATGTCTCCAAAGGCAAAGGAAACAAAAGCGAAAATGAACTTTTGGGACTTCATCAAGATCAAAACTTCTGCACATCAAAGGAAACAGTCAAAAAACAAAGAGGCAACCCACAGAATGGGAAAAGATAATCGCAAATGACATTATAGACAAAGGGCTTATATTCAAGATCTATAAAAATTCCTCAAACTCAACACTCAAAAAAAGGTCATGTCAAAAAATGGGCTAGAGACATGAACAGACACTTCTCCAAAGAAGACATACAAATGGCTAACAGACACATGAAAAAATGTTCATCATCACTAGCCATCAGGGAGATTCAAATGAAAACAACATTGAGATACCACCTTACACCAGTAAGAATGGCCAAAATTAACAAAATGGTAAACAACAAGTGTTGGAGAGGATGTGGAGAAAGGGAAGCCTCTTACACTATTAGTGGGAATGCAAGTTGGTGCAGCCACTTTGGAAAACAGTGTGGAGATTCCTCAAGAAATTAAATAGAGCTACCCTATAACCCTGCAATTGCACTCCTAGGTATTTACCCCAAAGATCCAGATGTAGTGAAAGAAGGGCCATCTGTACCCCAATGTTCATAACAGCAATGGCCAGAGTTGCCAAACTGTGGAAAGAGCCAAGATGTCCTTCAACAGATGAATGGATAAAGATATGGTCCGTATGTACAATGGAGTATTACGCCTCCATCAGAAAGGATGAATACCCAACTTTTCTGTCAACATGGAGGGTACTGGAGGAGATCATGATGAGTGAAATAAGTCAAGCAGAGAGAGTCAATTATCATATGGTTTCACTTACTTGTGGAGCATAAGGAATAACATGAAGGACATTGGGAGTTGGAGAGAAGTGAGTTGGGTTGGAGGAAATTGGAGGGGGAGATGAAGCATGAGAGACTATGGACTCTGAGAAACAAACTGAGGGTTCTGGAGGGGAGGGGGTAAGGGAATGGGTGAGCCTGATGGTGGGTATTAAGGAAGGCATGTATTGAATGGAGCACTGGCTGTGGTCATAAGCAATGAATCTTGGAACACTAAAAAATAAAATTTTTTTTTTAAATCAGTATGTTAGACATTAAACCTTATGCTGGCACTAAATTTTACCTCCATATGCTTTCTCCCAGAATTGTACTGAGCACCTAGATTCATGAATGTTAGTTTGATAAATCCATGAATTACTTAAAGCATGAATATCATCTTAAAGTTAGGCAATTTTTCTTCCCCATACCATAGGAATTTTATTTTTCAATGACTGTATGTTAACACTTATCCCCTGCATCTTGGTTTTGAGTTATAGGCATCTAGAGGATAAGAAGAACTTGATCCCTGAATTTACACCTCTTTAGTATAAAATATTCACGGCGTATTTTGAAAGTCATTTTATATAAAGAAGGTATTACTAAAAAATATAGAAAACAAACCTAGAGTAAGTATTGAATTACACTAGGGGAGAAGAACTCAACAAAAGGAAGAAACTGAAATTAAAAGTATATCCAATTAGCAACTCAGCAAACTGAGTGATTGAACTCATACTAATTTTGAAGTAAATCATTTGAGGTTTAACTTACTGTTGCATCATTTAAAATGCAGTTAAGATTTTTCATTAGACAATAAACACTTCCATAATTTGACCTATCATTGAGAAGCACAGAAAATTGGGAATGCGGGGTATATGGAAAGTCATATCATATTCATATCCTTTAACCAAATAATTATATTTAGAAAACTTTTTTATCCAATAGGAAAAGAAGACCTATAGAAAAAATCCAAATGACATTTAATAAAGGAGTATTGGTTAATTAAATAAATTCATATTCTAGAAAATATTATACATTTCCTTGAAATGCCAACTATTAAAACTACATAGCAACAGGAAAACTGGTTATGGTAATTGGTAAGAGTATATTATTGGCAAACAGTGACTGTAATTATGCAGAAAATTGCCTAAATATTTGAAATAAAGGCACTGAAGAATACACAGTACCATGGATAATTGACTTTTTCCCTTTATTTTTTCTTATGTAATATAATACTGCTTAATACTATACAAAAAATACAAATTTTAAAATATTCTTTGGCCACCTTATCTCATCCATCCTTTAGCCTTCTTGACACTAGTTCCATAGTCTGAGCATCCACATATCTTTGTAATTATGTATTTCATACTCCTTGCCTCTTCGGTACTAGAGGCATAATTTTGTAAATGCAACTTGTTCTGTCTCTAATAGCTTTATTTCATTACTATATTCATTAGACCATTCTTCCACCATATTTATTAAATTCATCGGTTATTTTGGTATTTTAATGTGGCTATAGATGTTATTGGTCCTGCAGTATGGGAATGAAGTCTCTATTAAATTTCACAAGTTATGGGGCACCTGGGTGGGTCAGTGGGTTAAGCCACTGTCTTTGGCTCAGGTCATGATCTCAGGGTCCTGGGATCAAGCCCCGCATTGGGTTCTCTGCTCAGCAGGGAGCCTGCTTCCTCTCTCCCTGCCTCCCTCTCTGCCTACTTGTGATCTCTGCCAGATAAATAAAATCTTTAAAAAAAATTTCACAAGTTACATATTTTGAAATCACATATTCACAGATGTCAATGAAATGATAAGAATGTTTACCTCCTAACAAATATACAAATTTTTTTGTAAAGATGTCTTAAGAAATTCATCCAAAACAATTTTTTAACTTGCTCATTACTTTAATTAAACCCGAGGTTTTCTCTTATGAGCCCCAAATATCTATTCTCTCTACGATATAGAGGATTAATATTTCATTTTCACTTATTTAAAATCTGTTAACTTGGGGGACTTGGAAATTGTATTTGACAGTTTCAATTAAACATTAATTTCAACTAATTATACTTTGAAGAATTTGCTAATATAAAATAAAAAATCTGAGCAGTGAAAGTGACAGAATTTTCTTTGTTCCCAGTGAAAAGTCAAATTGTGGAAGTGTTGATTGCTATTGCAAAATCTTATTTCCATGAGGGATATTTTCATTCCCATCCACCAGAAATAGTAATGACCTTTCATCATAGAAAAACTGAAGATTTGACAACTGCAATCAAATAGTCCAAATTACAATATTCAGATGAATTGACAGTGCTTTGGGCCAATCCTCTCTGGTGCTCAACTGCTTGGATGTAGAGGTGCAGAACATTGAAATATTTTGTGTGTTGAACACATGTCAATACATCTATTTCTAGGCTTCAAATATGAAATATTCCCAAACAGTTTTCCATATGGAACTATGTTCCTAAAGTTTCTGTTGGAAAGCTGCACAAATTCCCTTTGCCAAATAAATCACAGGATCATGCTCACCATTTGTGCTTAGATTATATTCTTCCCACAGAAAAGGGCTGCAAGGATTAAAATATGACCATGCTCAGTCTCGTACAATATAACATAGTCCATTGTCCTGGTCACAAAGTATTTGTTTGCCTCTTTTCTTCATTCAAAATTTTTTACTCTCTCTCCAAGGGAAATTACTCAAGCAACCTTCCTCAAAGTCAAAGATCTTATTATGACAATGTGTACACCAGATCTCCTATGTATTTTTTTTTAAGATTTTATTTATTTACTTGACAGACAGAGATCACAAGTAGGCAGAGAGGCAGGCAGAGAGAGAGGTGGAAGCAGACTCCTCGCTGAGCAGAGAGCCTGATGCGGGGCTCCATCCCAGGACCCTGGGATCATGACCTGAGTTGAAGGCAGAGACTTTAACACACTGAGCCACCCAGGTACCCCTTGTATGTGTTCTCTTGCTCCAGAAGTCTGTGTATTCAAAAGCAAGTGGCTTAAACCCCTCCTCCCACAGAGAATATAACATAATGAATCTAGGACAATAAACTCTTCGATACAGAAATGAAATATAGAAAATATTTATGAAATCTCACTCCATTATGCCTATGGAAATGCTCCTTTATTTGGCCCAGGTTCTGCCCCCCTGAAAATAGTTGCTCAGTCTGTAATTCACTATGGTCTTTAGTTTTTACTTTCTAGGAGATCCATATATATATTTTTTTTTCCATGTTTGAATAGCAATAGATATTATGGACATTATTTCCTCCCAAGATGTTGACAGCTTGCTTAGCTAGCTTCCTGCCCATGGAAGTTCAGAAGAATGAGGAACGATAGATTCACTCAAATCTTGACAAATCACTCTTTAATTCCAGGCTGGAGACTCATTTGCCAGTATAACTTTAACAAAAACTTAGTAATTTTTTCTCTATTTTGTTCCAATAAATTCCACAGGTCATTTGTCACATCTGCAATTCATTTGGAGACATTCCATTACCTCTGAGCTACTCACACTTACCTTGAATTGAGGAGATGTTCTGTTAAAAGCACAATATCAATCTCCTTGTGCCATTTGTTCAGTACAAAATATTTACAGGTAACAAAATTTAATAGATTAAGAGCTTTGAACAACAGGCTTGATGACCTTACCATTAATTTGATCCTTGCTAGAAAGCTAAACTTTAATTGATATTTATTTTTCAAATAAAGGTGAATAAACAAGAATGAGATCTTGCCATTTGTGACAACATGGATGCACCTAAAGGGTATTATGCTAAGTGAAGTAAGTCAGCCAGAGAGAGAGAGAGATATCACAGGATTTCCATCTGTATTTGGGATCTTAAAATGTGAGACCTGAACTTATAACACTAAAAGAAAACATAGGCAGTAATCCCTTGGATGTTAGCCTTAGCAACTTATTTATGAAACTGTTCCCTCAAGCAAAGGAAACAAAAGCAAAAATAAGTGACTGGAACTATACAAAACTGTTATTTTAAAATAATATAATGATAAAGGGTTAGTATCCAAAATATCTGAAGAACTCATACAACTTAAAAGCAAAATAAGTGATTAAACTACACAAAAATATCATTTATAAATAATATAGCTGATAAGGTGTTAGTTTCCAAAATATATGAAAAACTCATACAACTTAACACAGAAAAATGATCAAATTGACAAATAGGCAGAAGACCTAGAGAGACATTTTTCCAAAGATGACACAGATGACCAACAGACACATGAAAAGATGTTCAACACCACTCATCGTCAGGGAAATATAAATCAAAATCACAATGAGATATCCCTTCCCACCAGCCAAAATGGCTAAAACCAAAAAGGAGGAATAATGAGTTGGTGAGGGTGTGGAGAAAAGGGAAACTTCATGCACTGTTGGTGCAAATACAAACTGGTGCAGTCATTGTGGAAAACAGTATGGAGGTTCCTCAGAATACTAAAAATAGAACTATCACATGATTCAGTAATTCAACTACTGGACTTTTACCAAAATAAAACAAAACCATTGATTTGGAAAGATATATGCACTCCTTTTATTGCAGTATATTTACAAGAGCCAAGATATGGAAGCAACCCAAGTGTTCATCAATAGATAAATGGACAAAGATGTGGGTACATACACACACACAGTCACACACGTATGTTATTCAGCCATGAAAAAGAAAGAACTCTTGCCATTTACAACAATGTGGATGAAGTTAGAGTGTGTAATGCTAAGGAAAATAAGCCAATTAGAGAAAGACAAATAGCATGTGATTTCATTCATACGTGGAATTTAAGAAGCAAAACAAATGAACAAAGTAAATAAGAGACAAACCAAGAAACAAACCCTTACCTATAGAGAACAAACTGATGGTGACCAGAGGCGTGGTGAGTAGGGGGATGGGTGGAATAGGTGATGGGGGTTAAAGAGCACAACTTATCACGATGAGCACTAAGTAAGGTGTGAAACTGCTGAATCACTATATTGTACACCTGAAATAACATAACACTGTATGGTAACTATACTGGAATTTTAAAAAAATAAAAAAGGTAAGTGTAAACACATACACACAATGGACTGTTTCTCAGCCATAAAAAGAATGGGATTTTGTCATCTGTAGATGGATCTTGAGGGTATTAATGCTTAGTGAAGTTCAGAGAAAAATAAATAATTTTACTTACATGTGGAATCTAAGAAAAAATGAACAAGCATAAAACAGAAACAGACTAAATACAGAAAACAAATTGGTCATAGCAAAAGTGGGGGGGGGGTAGGGAATGACAAAATAGATGTAGGGTAATAAGGAGAAGAAGAAGGGATCAATGATAAAACATCCACCAAAAAGCCATTGCTAGTAAGAACAGGGGAGAATGTATGAACCTTGCTGGCCAATGATTCTGTTTTCATGTGCTTTATAAGGGGAGAAAATCTAGTTTGCCTGACTAGTATTGATTAAAATCTTAAAGTGTGGAATATATTCTGTTATGGAATTACCACTTGGATAAATAATTCAGGCTTTTTTTTTTTTTTTAAATTTCCAAGTGTTTGGCATTGTCAGGAAACAGCCTCACTAACCAGGGAACTGATGCTTTTTACCTCCTAAGTTGTCCAACAGGAGCAGATGCAGTGACTGGAACTCCATCTGAACTAGCTGCTGCCATGTGGAGACAGACTCACAGTCCCATTAACATTGGAGACTGTTTCCTTCCAAAAAAAAAATCTCTTTGTGGTTTGTAATTGCAGCTGAGATCACTTCCTCATTGCAGGTGTGCGGGACATCCCAACAAGCCCTCTACCTTCCAGAAATCTCTTAAATTCTCCATGAACCAATAACAAGTTGACATTACACAACAAAGGTGCCTACATGTTAAACATCAGAGAGCGCTGGGGAGAGTACGTGTTATAATAGAGAATCCTAACATATGTCCTAATTCTCTGATACAGGCTTAAAGCTTAAAGCTGAAAACATCAAGCTTTTGTGAGACTGTGAGGGCCAGCTGAACCATAGTTACAGAGTACACAAACAAAAATACACAATTCACATCACAAAGATAAGCATCTTGTCTATGGAGTATTTTCTTTCCTTACATTGTTTTGATTCTCATTTTTTTAAACATGAAGATTTTTATCCCAATGAAGGAATGTGTTAATAGAGGAGAAAATGCTTTATAGAAGCTATAGAATGCTACTTTGACTCTCTCCAACAGGTGCTCATATATAAGTACCTTGTCTTCCTTTTGGCTGAGTCCCTGTCTCGGTTCTTCCACTGGAGTCTGATTTTTACTTCAGCTTTGTTTTGATCCACACAGTGTGCCTGTGTCAGTTCTGCTATTTTTGCCTCATATTCTGTGCTTAGTTTGTAGTGAGCATGTTGAAAGTCCAACAATTCTTTTTAAAAGAAAACAGACATTCCATTATTTATAATTTGCTCTGATAAGGTCAGAAGAATGGCAACTTCTTTTGATAGAGGAGAAAAACATTTTTGGAGAAATTCAGATGAGGCATCTCTTCATCTGGGAGTCTTTATTTCTGCAATTAAGTAGGATTAGCATATAACCATAAATGGAAGATGTACTTTCGTGTGGCTGGAATGGCTAAAACACAGCGTAACTCTATGTTATTGAATGAATTATCCATTTTCTGTGTCATGCAAATTTGGTTTCTATGTGTTCTTTCCAAAAGAGGAAATCACATATCCATAAATGAAGAATAAAGTATAATAAAAATAAATGCAAGAAGAACCATTCATCTGCCAAATCAGGGTATTAAAACTTAGCTATCTGCTTTTTTTTAAACATAAACAAGAGTTTTATTTTATTATTTACATTCTTCTTTTTTCTTATTTTAATGTTGATGTGGGTCAACTTCTTTACTTTTTAATTTTTTTTTCAGTGTTCCAAAATTTATTGTTTATGCACCACACCCAGTGCTCCATGCAATACGTGCCCTCCATAATACCCACCACCAGGCTCACCTTAGCTATCTGCTTTTAATTATTTTTCTAAAACAAGGTTTTATGCTGCTGCAGTCCTGATGTGAACAGCACCCTTCTGAAACCACATAGTTTTGGCTCAGGGACCTAGGGTAAGGGGCCTCTGCTCTGAAGAAACAGAATAAACCTATCATGAAATGATTGGATCTCCAATCAATCTTGTTATAAATATCATACAAGATATGAATTAACAGATTACATGAATTGGCCTCAGATTGTTATTAATGGAACTTCTCGTAAAAGGTGTTGTGAAGACATACAAATGGCTATCAGACACATGAAAAAATGTTCATCATCACTAGCCATCAGGGAGATTCAAATTAAAACCACATTGAGATACCACCTGACACCAGTTAGAATGGCCAAAATTAGCAAGACAGGAAACAACATGTGTTGGAGAGGATGTAGAGAAAGGGGAACCCTCTTACACTGTTGGTGGGAATGCAAGTTAGTGCAGCCACTTTGGAGAACAGTGTGGAGATTCCTGAAGAAATTAAGAATAGAGCTTCCCTATGACCCTGCAATTGCATTGCTCGGTATTTACCCCAAAGATACAGATGTAGTGAAAAGAAGGGCCATCTGTACCCCAATGTTTATTGCAGCAATGGCTACGGTCGCCAAACTGTGGAAAGAACCAAGATGCCCTTCAACGGATGAATGGATAAGGAAGATGTGGTCCATATACACAATAGAGTATTATGCCTCCATCAGAAAGGATGAATACCTTTTGTAGCAACATGGACGGGACTGGAAGAGATGAAGCTGAGCGAAATAAGTCAAGCAGAGAGAGTCAAGTATCATATGGTCTCACTTATTTGTGGAGCATAACAAATAACATGGAGGACATGGGGAGATGGAGAGGAGAGGGAGTTGAGGGAAACTGGAAGGGGAGATGAACCATGAGAGACTATGGACTCTGAAAAACAACCTGAGGGTCTTGAAGGGGTGGGGGGTGGGAGGATGGGGGAACCAGGTGGTGGGTAATAGGGAGGGCACGTACTGCATGGAGCACTGGGTGTGATGCCAAAACAATGAACACTGTTATGGTGTAAATAAACAGAAAAAAAAAAAAAAAAGGTGTTGTGCTAAGTTACCAGTCATTGCAGAAAGCATCTAGTTTTCATAATGTCGTAATCCTTTAAGAAAAATCTAAGGATATTTCTTTAAATTTTATAAAAATACTGCCAGAAAACTTTATGAAAACCATGTAAAATGACACTAAAGGTGTACAGTTAAATAATTTTCCAAAAATTAGGTGACTAAAAATGAACTTCTTTTTCACATCCTATACCAGCACCAAAACAACTACTACTACTATTACTACTCCTACCACTTACTACTAAAGAGTCAGAGATTCAATAGTAAAAGATAAAGCCATAAAATATTAGAAAATGCTGGGGAAAATTTGGACATTTTTTTATTACTAACTGGGAAAGTTTATCTAAGTATGATCTCAAGTCATGAGATCACAGAATTATAAATGTAATCAAATAAGTATACAATTTGTGTATAGCAAATAAGGTCTATGTATATTCTACACAGAAAATGTAACAAGGGACAAGGCTCATATGAAGAGTTATATCAATTCTATGCAAATTGATATAAAATATGGAAGGACAGAATTCACAAGAAAGAAAATATCTCTTAAATATTGAAAACTATTTAGCTTCACTCAAAATTAGGGAAAATAGTTTTCCAATTTATGTAACATTTAATATATACCCCCCACTTCTTTATCCATTCATTACCGAAGGACACTTTGGTTGCTTCCTTAAGCAACTTGGAAGACTTGCTTGGAAGACTGATTGTAGGTAGTGATGCAAGACACATAAGGGTGCATATATCCTTGCAAATTAGTGTTTTTGTGTTCTTTGGGTAAATGGCCAGTGGTGCAATTACTGGATCATAGGGTTGTTCTTTTAATTGTTTGAAGAACTGTTTTCCAAAGTGAATGCACCAGTTTGCATTCCCACCAACAGTGTACCAGGGTTCTTCTCCACATCCTCACCAAAACCTGTTTCTTGTGTTTTTGAATATGGCCATTCTGAGAGGTGAAAGGATATCTCATTCTGGTTTTATCTGCATTCCTCTTTTGATGAGTGATGTTGAACAATTTTTCATGTATTTCTTGGCCATCCGTATCCGTTTTATCAAATTACATCACAAATTACATTTAAAATGCAAACTAATTTCTTGTTTCTTCTCTCCAGAATATAATTTTCAAATGCCAAATTATATACCTTATTCTTTTATACACACACACACACACTCACATACATATATATACACACACATATATATACATATATATAATTATATCTATCTATCTATGAGATAGGGAACACAATTCTATTAGTAGGATTGACAAAGGAACATTGTATGAAAGAGTTTCTTAATCTGTCAAGCAAAGAATTTGCCAAAGAAATAATGCAGAGCTTAAAGGAAATTTATATATGTAAAAAGATGGCTTTTTTCAGGAATTATGCACCTAGTTACCATTACTTAGTTACCTTTCTAATGTATCAAAAATTTTCAAGGATAGTAAATGATTTGTCATTAGCTTTGTACAATCACTTAGTTTGCTTTATTTTTTAATTCCAGTGTAATTTATGTACAGTGTTATATTAGTTTCAGGTGTGAAGTATAGCGATTCAACAATTCTGTTATTACATGTTTTCTTTGGAGAATGTCTTTTTCTGACCATTTTTTTTCCATTTTATTTATTTTTTCAGCGTAACAGTATTCATTGTTTTTGCACAACACCCAGTGCTCCATGCAAAACGTGCCCTCCCCATTACCCACCACCTGTTCCCCCAACCTCCCACCCCTGACCCTTCAAAACCCTCAGGTTGTTTTTCAGAGTCCATAGTCTCTTATGGTTCGCCTCCCCTTCCAAAAATTTTTTTTTTAATAAACATATAATGTATTTTTATCCCCAGGGGTACAGGTCTGTGAATCGCCAGGTTTACACACTTCACAGCAATCACGATAGCATATACCCTCCCCAATGTCCATAGCCCCCTCCCCCTTTCCCAATCCCACCTCCCCCCAGCAACCCCCAGTTTGTTTTGTGAGATTAACAGTCATTTATGGTTTGTCTCCCTCCCAATCCCATCTTGTTTCATTTATTCTTCTCCTATCCCCCTAACCCCCCATGTTGCTTCTCCATGTCCTCATATCAGAGAGATCATCTGATAGTTGTCTTTCTCCGATTGACTTATTTCACTAAGCATGATACGCTCTAGTTCCATCCACGTCGTCGCAAATGGCAAGATTTCATTTCTTTTGATGGCTGCATAGTATTCCATTGTGTATATATACCACATCTTCTTTATCCATTCATCTGTTGATGGACATCTAGGTTCTTTCCATAGTTTGGCTATTGTAGACATTGCTGCTATAAACATCCGGGTACACGTGCCCCTTCGGATCACTATGTTTGTATCTTTAGGGTAAATACCCAGTAGTGCAATTGCTGGGTCATAGGGTAGTTCTATTTTCAACATTTTGAGGAACCTCCATGCTGTTTTCCAGAGTGGTTGCACCAGCTTGCATTCCCACCAACAGTGGAGGAGGGTTCCCCTTTCTCCACATCCTCGCCAGCATCTGTCATTTCCTGACTTGTTAATTTTAGCCATTCTGACTGGTGTGAGGTGATATCTCATTGTGGTTTTGATTTGTATTTCCCTGATGCCGAGTGACGTGGAGCACTTTTTCATGTGTCTGTTGGCCATCTGGATGTCTTCTTTGCAGAAATGTCTGTTCATGTCCTCTGCCCATTTCTTGATTGGATTGTTTGTTCTTTGGGTGTTGAGTTTGCTAAGTTCCTTATAGATTTTGGATACTAGCCCTTTATCTGATATGTCATTTGCAAATATCTTCTCCCATTCTGTCAGTTGTCTTTTGGTTTTGTTCACTGTTTCCTTTGCTGTGCAAAAGCTTTTGATCTTGATGAAATCCCAATAGTTCATTTTTGCCCTTGCTTCCCTTGCCTTTGCCGTTGTTCCTAGGAAGATGTTGCTACGGCTGAGGTTGAAGAGGTTGCTGCCTGCATTCTCCTCAAGGATTTTGATGGATTCCTTTCTCACATTGAGGTCCTTCATCCATTTGGAGTCTATTTTTGTGTGTGGTGTAAGGAAGTGGTCCAATTTCATTTTTCTGCATGTGGCTGTCCAATTTTCCCAGCACCATTTATTGAAGAGGCTGTCTTTTTTCCATTGGACATTCTTCCCTGCTTTGTCGAAGATTAGTTGACCATAGAGTTGAGGGTCGATTTCTGGGCTTTCTATTCTGTTCCACTGATCTATGTGTCTGTTTTTGTGCCAGTACCATGCTGTCTTGATGATGACAGCTTTGTAATAGAGCTTGAAGTCTGGAATTGTGATGCCACCACCTTTGCCTTTCTTTTTCAATATTCCTTTGGCTGTTCGAGGTCTTTTCTGGTTCCATATAAATTTTAGGATTATTTGTTCCATTTCTTTGAAAAAAATGGATGGTATTTTGATAGGTATTGCATTAAATGTGTAGATTGCTTTAGGTAGCATAGACATTTTCACAATATTTATTCTTCCAATCCAGGAGCAAGGAACATTTTTCCATTTCTTTGTGTCTTCCTCAATTTCTTTCATGAGTACTTTATAATTTTCTGTGTATAGATTCTTAGCCTCTTTGGTTAGGTTTATTCCTAGGTATCTTATAGTTTTGGGTACAATTGTAAATGGGATTGACTCCTTAATTTCTCTTTCTTCTGTCTTGTTGTTGGTGTACAGAAATGCAACTGATTTCTGTGCATTGATTTTATATCCTGACAATTTACTGAATTCCTGTACAAGTTCTAGCAGTTTTGGAGTGGAGTCTTTTGGGTTTTCCACATATAGTATCATATCATCTGCGAAGAGTGATAGTTTGACTTCTTCTTTACCGATTTGGATGCCTTTAATTTCTTTTTGTTGTCTGATTCCTGAGGCTAGGACTTCTAGTACTATGTTGAATAGCAGTGGTGATAATGGACATCCCTGCCGTGTTCCTGACCTTAGCGGAAAAGCTTTCAGTTTTTCTCCATTGAGAATGATATTTGCGGTGGGTTTTTCATAGATGGCTTTGATAATATTGAGGTATGTGCCCTCTATCCCTACCCTTTGAAGAGTTTTGATCAAGAAGGGATGCTGTACTTTGTCAAATGCTTTTTCAGCATCTATTGAGAGTATCATATGGTTCTTGTTCTTTCTTTTATTAATGTGTTCTATCACATTGATTGATTTGCGGATGTTGAACCAACCCTGCAGCCCTGGAATAAATCCCACTTGATCGTGGTGAATAATCCTTTTAATGTACTGTTGAATCCTATTGGCTAGTATTTTGGCGAGAATTTTTGCGTCTGTGTTCATCAAGGATATTGGTCTGTAGTTCTCTTTTTTGGTGGGATCCTTGTCTGGTTTTGGGATCAAGGTGATGCTGGCCTCATAAAATGAGTTTGGAAGTTTTCCTTCCATTTCTATTTTTTGGAACAGTTTCAGGAGAATAGGAATGAGTTCTTCTTTAAATGTTTGGTAGAATTCCCCTGGGAAGCCATCTGGCCCTGGGCTTTTGTTTGTTTGGAGATTTTGGATGACTGTTTCAATCTCCTTACTGGTTATGGGCCTGTTCAGGTTTTCTATTTCTTCCTGGTTCAGTTGTGGTAGTTTATATGTCTCTAGGAATGCATCCATTTCTTCCAGATTGTCCAATTTGTTGGCGCAGAGTTGCTCATAGTATGTTCTTATAATTGTCTGTATTTCTTTGGTGTTAGTTGTGATCCCTCCTCTTTCATTCATGATTTTATTTATTTGGGTCCTTTCTCTTTTCTTTTTGATGAGTCTGGCCAGGGGTTTATCAATCTTATTGATTCTTTAAAAGAACCAGCTCCTAGTTTCATTGATTTTTTCTATTATTTTTTTGGTTTCTATTTCATTGATTTCTGCTCTGATCTTTATGATTTCTCTTCTCCTGCTGGGTTTAGGGTTTCTTTCTTGTTCTTTCTCCAGCTCCTTTACGTGTAGGGTTAGGTTGTGTACTTGAGACCTTTCTTGTTTCTTGAGAAAGACTTGTACCGCTATGTATTTTCCTCTCAGGACTGCCTTTGCTGTGTCCCACAGATTTTGAACTGTTGTGTTTTCATTATCATTTGTTTCCATGAATTTTTTCAATTCTTCTTTAATTTCCTGGTTGACCCATTCATTCTTTAGAAGGATGCTGTTTAGTCTCCATGTATTTGGGTTCTTTCCAGCTTTCCTCTTGTGACTGAGTTCTAGCTTCAGAACATTGTGGTCTGAAAAGATGCAGGGAATGATCCCAATCTTTTGATACCGGTTGAGACCTGATTTGTGACCCAGGATGTGATCTATTCTGGAGAAGGTTCCATGTGCACTAGAGAAGAATGTGTATTCTGTTGCTTTGGGATGAAATGTTCTGAATATATCTGTGATGTCCATCGGGTCCAGTGTGTCATTTAAGGCCTTTATTTCCTTGTTGATCTTTTGCTTGGATGATCTGTCCATTTCAGTGAGGGGAGTGTTAAAGTCCCTACTATTATTGTATTATTATTGATGTGTTTCTTTGATTTTGTTATTAATTGGTTGATATAGTTGGCTGCTCCCACGTTAGGGGCATAGATATTTAAAATTGTTAGATCTTCTTGTTGGACAGACCCTTTGAGTATGATATAGTGTCCTTCCTCATCTCTTATTATAGTCTTTGGCTTAAAATCTAATTGATCTGATACAAGGATTGCCACCCCAGCTTTCTTCTGATGCCCATTAGCATGGTAAATTGTTTTCCACCCCCTCACTTTAAATCTGGAGGTGTCTTTGCGTCTAAAATGAGTTTCTTGTAGGCAACATACTGACGGGTTTTGTTTTTTTATCCATTCTGATACCCTGTGTCTTTTGATTGGGGCATTTAGCCCATTAACATTCAGGGTAACTATTGAGAGATATGAATTTAGTGCCATTGTATTGCCTGTAAGGTGACTGTTACTGTATATTGTCTCTGTACCTTTCTGATCTACTACTTTTAGGCTCTCTCTTTGCTTAGAGGACCCCTTTCAATATTTCCTGTAGAGCTGGTTTGGTGTTTGCAAATTCTTTCAGTTTTTGTTTGTCCTGGGAGCTTTTGATCTCTCCTTCTATTTTCAATGATAGCCTAGCTGGATAGAGTATTCTTGGCTGCATGTTTTTCTCGTTTAGTGCTCTGAATATATCATGGCAGCTCTTCCTGGCCTGCCAGGTCTCTGTGGATAAGTCTGCTGCCAATTAATATTTTTACCATTGTATGTTACAGACTTCTTTTCTCGGGCTGCTTTCAGGATTTTCTCTTTGTCACTAAGACTTGTAAATTTTACTATTAGGTGACGGGGTGTGGACCTATTCTTGTTGACTTTGAGGGGGGTTCTCTGCATCTCCTGGATTTTGATGCTTGTTCCCTTTGCCATATTAGAGAAATTCTCTCCAATGATTCTCTCCAATAGACCTTCTGCTCCCCTCTCTGTTTCTTCTTCTTCTGGAATCCCAATTATTCTAATGTTGTTTCGTCTTATGGTGTCACTTATCTCTCGAATTCTCCCCTCATGGTCCAGTAGCTGTTTGTCCCTCTTTTGTTCAGCTTCTTTATTCTCTGTCATTTGGTCTTCTATATCACTAATTCTTTCTTCTGCCTCATTTATCCTAGCAGTGAGAGCCTCCATTTTTGATTGCACCTCATTAATAGCTTTTTTGATTTCAACTTGGTTAGATTTTAGTTCTTTAATTTCTCCAGAAAGGGCTTTAATATCTCCAGAGAGGGTTTCTCTAATATCTTCCATGCCTTTTTCGAGCCCGGCTAGAATGTTCAGAATCGTCATTCTGAACTCTTGATCTGACATATTACCAATGTCTGTGTTGATTAGGTCCCTAGCCTTCGGTACTGTCTCTTGTTCTTTTGTTTGTGGTGATTTTTCCGCCTTGTCATTTTGTCCAGATAAGAGGATATGAAGGAGCAAATAAACTACTAAAAGGGTGGCAAAGACCCCAGAAAAATGTGCTGTAACCAAATCAGAAGAGACCCCTAATTGTGGGGGGGGGGGAAGGGGATAAAAACAGGTTCTGAAAAAAAAAGAAAAAAATTTAAAAAATAAAACAAATAAAGAAAAAATATAAAAAAGAAAGAAAAAATATATATATTTAGATAAACTAGTCAAAAAAACGTTAAAAAAGAAAAGGGTAAAAGTTTTAAAAAATTTAGCAGAAGAAGAAAAAAGAAAAAAGAAAAAAAAATTGAAAAAAGAAAAAAAATTGAAGTAGCCGCAAGACTAAAGAATCATGGGGAGAAAGCCATGAGTTCCGTGCTTTGCTTTCTCCTCCTCTGGAATTGCTCTGCTGTCTTAGGAATTGAATCTACTTTCCTTGATAGTTGAACTTCGTCCTGGCTGGATATTTTGTTGATCTTCTGGGGGAGGGGCCTGTTGTAGTGACTCTCAAGTGTCTTTGCCCGAGGCGGGATTGCACCGCCCTTACCGGCGGCCGGACTAAGTAATCGGCTCGGGTTCGCTTTTGGGAGTTTCTGTTCCCTGAACGCTTTCCGTAGAGTTCCGGAGGACGGGAATGAAAATGGCGGCCTCCTAGTCTCCGGCCCGGAGGAGCTGAGAGCCCGGGGCCCCCCTCCTCAGTGCGCCCCCAGAGGACAGCACCCAATCACTCCGGTATCCCCAGCCTCTAGCCGCGCTCCGAGCTCACCCAGCCCGCGACCAGTTCAAGGTAACCCCGAGCTGAGAGTTCAGTCCTCGGCTCTGTCTCTGCAGCCGGCTTCTCCGTTCTAATACCTGCGAGCTCTCCAACACTCCGACACCCCCGATCCTTCTGTGACCCTGCGGGACCTGGGGCCACGCTGGCCCCGCGTGGGCTTCACCCCGGTTTAGCCTGTGGAGCAATGTCCCTCAGTGGAACAGACTTTTAAAAGTCCTGATTTTGTGCTCCGTTGCTCCGCCGCTTGCCAGGAGCCGGCCCCTCCCCCCGCGGTCTATTTTCCTGTCGTTTTAGATTCACTTCTCCGCCAGTCCTACCTTTCAGAAAGTGGTTGATTTTCTGTTTCTAGAATTGCTGTTCTTCTTCTCTTCGCTCTCCCGTTGGATTTGTAGGTGTTTGCAATGTTTAGATAAGCTATCGAGCTGATCTCCTGCTACCTGATGTAGTCTCAGCCTGCTACTTCTCCGCCATCTTCAGAATTCTTTCTGACCATTTTTAATTAGATTTTTTTTATATTGAGTTATAAGACTTCTTTATATATTTTGGATACTAATCCTTTATCAGATATCTTATTTGCAAATATCTTCTCCCATTCAGTAGGTTTTTAGTTTTGTTGATTGTCTCTTGTACAGAAACTTCGAATTTTGATGTGGTTCCAATAGTTTTAGTTTTGCTTTTGTTTCCCATGTCTCGGGAGACCTATGTAGAAAGTTGTTGTTACAACCAATAATGCCTGTGCCTTTTTCTAGAATATTTATGGTTTCATGTCTCATATTTCAGTCTTTAATCTGTTTTGAGTTTATTTTTGTGGATGGTGTAATAAGGTGGTCCAGTTTCATTATTATACATGTAGCTGTTCAGTTTTTCCACCACCATTTGTTGAAGAAACTATCTTTTTCCCATTGCATATTTTTACCTCCTTTGTCAAAGATTAGTTGACCATATGATCATGGGTTTATATTTGTGCTCTCTAAACTGTTACATATACATGTCAATTTTTGTGTGAGTACCATGGTGTTTTGATTACTATAGCTTTTTTATTATTTTCAATTAGCCAACATATAGTACATCATAAGTTTTTGTTGCAGTGTTCAATGATTCGTTAGTTGTGTATAACACCCAGTGCTCATCACAACACGTGTCCTCCTTTAATACCCATCACCTCACCACCTGGCTACCCCATAAACCCCACCCCCTCCATTCTGTAACCCTCAGTTTGTAGTACATCTTGAAATTGGGATTGTGATACCTCCAGCTTTGTTTTTTTTTTTTTCTTTCTTTTCTATATTGTTTCAGGTATCTGGCATCTTTTGTGGTCCCATAGAAATTTTAGGATTATTTGTTCTAGTTTTGTGAAAAATACTGTAGGTATTTTGATAGGGTTGCATTAAATGAGTAGATTTCTTTGGGTAGTAAGGACATTTTGGCAATATTTTTTCTCCCAATCCATGAGCATGGGATATCTATTCATTAGTTTGTGTTATCTTCAATTTCTTCATCAAAATTTTATAGTTTTTATGGTACAGGTCTTTCACCTCCTTGATTAGGTTTATTCCCAGGTATTCTTTTTGGTGTAAATGTAAATGGGATTGTTTTCTTAATTTCTCTTTCTGCTCCTTTATTATTAGTGTATAGAAATGCAATGGATTTCTGCATATTGATTTTACATCCTGTGAACTTAGTGAATCATTTATCAGTTTTACTAGTTTTTGGTGGAATCCTTAGGGTTTTCTATATATATAGTATCATGTCATCTGCAAATAGCAAGTTTTACTCTTTAACCAATTTGGATGCTTTCTATTCCTTTTTCTTGTCTGATTGTTATGGCTAGGACGTCCAGTATGATATTGAATAAAAGTGGTGAGAATGGACACCCTTGTCTTGTTACTGATCTTAGAGGGAAGCTCTAAATTTTTCACTATTGAATATAATATTAGCTTTGGGTTTTTCATTTCATATGTGACTTTTATGATGTTCCTTCTAATCCTACTTTGTTGAGGGTTTTTATCATGAATGGATATTGTACTTTGTCATATGCTTTTTTTTTTTGCAACTATTGAAATGTTTTTTAATCATTTTCTTTTGATGTTATGTACCACATAAGTTAGTTTGCAAATATTAAATCACCCTTGTATCCCAGGAATAAATCTCACTTGATTATGGCGAATGATCTTTAAATGTATTTTTTTATTTGGTTTGCATATATTTTGCTGAGGATTGTTGCATCTATGTTCATCAGAATTCTTGGCCTGTAGTTTTCTTTTTTTATGGTGTCTTAATTTGCTTTTGGAATCAGGGTCATGGTGGCTTCATAGAATGAATTTGAAATCTTCCCTTCCTCCTCTATTCTTTGGAATAGTTTGGGAAAAATAGGTATTACCTCTCTTTAACTGGTAGAATTCACCTGTGAAGCCATCTGGCTCTGGACTTTTGTTTTTTGGAAGGTTTTTTGTTTGTTTGTTTTTTGTTTTATGGATTCAATTTCTTTGCTGGTAATAGGTCTGTTCAAATTTTTCTCTTTCTTCCTGATTCAGCTTTGGGAGGTTATATGTTTCTAGGAATTTATCCATTTCTTCTAAATTGCCTAATCTGCTGACATATAATTTTTCATACTATTCTCTTACATTCATATTTTCATATTTCTATGATGTGTTATTTTTCTCTTTGTTTCTTATTTTATCTGAGTTTTTTTGATGATTTGGCTGAAAGTTTATCAATTTTGTTAATTTTTTTATAGAACTACCTCCTGTTTCATTGATTTTTTTTTTTTTAGTTTGTATTTATTTATGTCTCACTGAGATCTTCCCCTCTTTGCTCAAGTTCAGCAAATATATTTATGACCAATACTTTAAATTCTCTATCAGGCATATTATTTATCTCCATTTCATTTGGCTCTCTTGCTGTGATTTTGTGTTATTCTTTCATTTGGGACATACTCCTTTGTATCCTCATTTTTTTCTAACTCTGTTTCTGCTTCTGTGTGTTAGGATAGTCAGCTACATCTCCTGCTCTTTAAAGTAGTTGCCTTATGAAGAAGAGATCTTGCAGTGTCCTGCAGTATAATGTCCCCTGTTCAACCAAACCTGGTGTTTCATGGATGTCCCTTGTGTTTAGCATGCACCCCCACTATTGAGCGTAAGCTATGTTTGCCTTTAGTCTAGTCATTTGCAATAGCTCTCTGTGCCTGTTGTAGGCAAGGTTTAGTTCCTGTGTTGTTAAGGGGCAGTCTGAGACCACCAGGGTCTTGAGTTGGGTCAGGCTAGATGTTTGCCAGATCTATGATTGCATCAAACTGCAAGGTTCTCTTCCCATGTTGTCCCTTGAGAAGCTTTCTTGGATGGGTAGAGCCTGTAGTCAGACCAGATGTCCGCCCCCAGCCCAGGCCATAGTTAAACTGGTATGTGTGGTTATCTTCCCCTCTCCCTAGCATAGTTACTTAGGCCCTTGTTGGGGTTGCTTGCATACTGCCATGCATGTGGTGCTGCTTTGGATTGGACTCTTGCTGAAGGCCTGTTGGAGTGGGCTGGTCTGTAGGAGACTGTGTGGGAGAATACACAGGGTTAGCAAGGTTTACATGGGTCTGCTGTGGGAGGGGACCTATACGTGCTTTGGAAAACTTTTTCTCAGTACTGGTTGGAGGGGGCAGGTTACAGGAGAAGGCAGAAGTGAGGCACACTAGTTTGCACGCTAGGTAGAGAGTGTTTGTCCTATGATGGTTCTAGCAGGTGTTATGTATATAGGCTGGGGAGCAGGGGAGGGAAATGACACCCCTTCCCAGCTCTTTTATTCTCAGAGAAGTCTCCTTAAGATCCCTGATCCTATAGCACACATTCTGAGATTAGTCCATAAGTCTTCCCATATACCCAGGTGTTTTTCAGTATATGTGCTGCCGAAGCGAGCACTACCCAGGTGTTTTTCAAACTGCTGTTTCAAAGCTATATCTCAGTGGTGTTATTACTTATGCTTTTTCTTGAAGGGTGGGAACTCACTTTTTATTACCCTCTGAATTTCAGAGCCAAGCTGCTGATTTTTAATGTTCTAGCTCTTAAGCCTCATCAATTATAAGAAGTCAGAAGTTAACCTATCTGGTTTTCAAAGCCAAATCTTATGGGAATTCATTTTCTCATTGCAGATTCCCCATTACTGGGGTCCCTGGTGTAGGTTATGCTCGTCTCCTCTCCTCTGCTCCTGCAGTGTCCCTCCCTTCTGTAGATAGTCCCAGGAGTCCAACCATGTCTCTATAGTTATAGTGTTCTATCAGTCTTTCAGTCATTTTCTGAGTTATTTACCCTGATGTGGGTATTATCTTGGTGTATCCATGTGATAAGATGCATTTAGGGTTCTCCTACCCTGCCATCTTCCCTGGAAGCCTCACTTGTTTACTAAGTAAAAGTAACAAAAACAAGTTTGCGATGGGCATATAGTAAGAAAAAAGACACAAGAAGGGAGGAAGGGTGGAAGAAGGGAAGAAAAAGGGAGGGAATGGTAGGGAGAAGGAGAAGAAAGAAGAGAAGAAGGCAAGGAGGGAGGAAAAAAGGAAAGAACGGAACAACACTGCAACGTGTCGACATGAATGGCACCTCAACCATGTGTCATCCTCACAGGCAGAACCCTAGCATTCACATTCTGCTACTTGAACCTTTGGTTAGGGAAGGTTAACCCATTCTCAGGACCAGAGGAGGCTATGTCTTATTGGCTAAAATCTATTCTCAATCCATGATCTTCAATCCTGCAACATCAGCATCACCTAGGAAATCCATGCAAGACCAGTTGAATCAGAAACCTGTCAACTGGGGCCCAGCAACCTTGGGTTTAACAAGCCCTCTGTGTGTTTCTGATTCAGTTTAAAGTTTGGGGACAATTAGTATATGCCAGTTGTAGTAAGATATACTCTTTCCAGGTACTTTTTTAGGAAAGTAGATACAACCTAACTGAGTAATACAATTTTCGGTGGTAGGAGATTATCTAGAATTTTTAGCATTTGAATATGCAAATGGAGATATATGCTAGTAGGCACAACAACAACATAGGCCAAAGGAGAATCCTGCTTACAGTTGAGTTTGGAAGACCTGGTCCAACCTGAGGATATTTTGTTACATGAGCAAATATACCATATTTTATCTACAAACATATTTTAATTACATTTATTGCATAATTTTTGTACTTTTACTTTCTATTCTAATAAAGATGAAAACTGGATTTCACTTTAGGAGAAAAAGGGTTATTTCATTTAAGACAAAGATGTTTTTAAAAATCAGTTTAGGGTAAAAGGAATTAATAGCCAAGTACCTACAATAATGCCAAATTCTTCACATACCTTTCTCTCTTAAAAAAGACTGTATTTATTTGAGAGAGAGAACAGGTTGGGGGAGGGCCAGAGATGGAGAGAGAAGCAGATTCCAGAGGGAACCTGACATAGGGATCAATCTCAGGACTCTAAGATAATGACCTGAGCTGAAGGCAGACACTTAACTGACTGGGCCACCCAGCCACCCCAACATACCTTCTCTTTTTCACCACTTTCACTATTCAGACTTAAAGAGGCTGAGCAAATTCCTTATAGTCAACCTGGTTGTAAATTACTCCTGCACTTTTCATCTAATCAAAACACGGTCTCATAACTGGTTTTAATCTTGTTATCAGGCCCTGAAGTCTTTCGAGACTTCACAAGTTTTTTGACATTTTAAGCCATTAATTCTCCACAATCCCCATTTGACTTTCTGGGGAGAGATGGATTTCTTTAATTCTCAAAGCTCTTGCCTTTGCTACTTTATACCTATTTTTTGTTATTCTTGTAATGAGTCCTCCCCTAATCCAGTTCTTTCTTTGAATATACATTACTATAAGGGATGAAGGCTCTTGAGATCACAAATCACAGTCCCATGCATATGTTTAATGCCTTTTCTGAAATATCTATTTCCCGTAAATTGCTTATAAACATCCAACTGGAAGACATCCAAATATATGTTTATTTAAAGAGTTAATGGTTTACATTTGAGAATAGAATTAAGTGGATAATATAGATTCTTATGGACTTTTTACCATTCAAATATATTAGGATAAGCATGCACTAAAATACATAAAACCATGATGTAGCATCTTTAATTTTGGAAGAGAAAAATCTGAATGGAAATCAAATGTATGTAAAGAATATACAGTACTACAGATTTTTGTCAGTGTGCAATCCTCTATAAATCTAAAGCTATAAAACCGAACAGTAAATATAATTCACAATCCTTTTATAAGTGGATATGAATAATGATACTGGGTCTTGATGTAGAAGGTAAACATATATAATGTGCTTATATAAGATATTTTGATAGGATAATACTAGTTTCTCAAGTAAATTGACTTTTTCTAGTGATATAAAGGATTGATTTAAATTTTGTATGTTTTTTGAACTCATGCATTATGCTCTTGTAAGTAAGAATATTGCTTTCTACCTAGAATTAGTCTTATATCTGGTACATCAAGTACTGAGGCTTACATGCTTTTGATTGTGGAAAGTTGACAGAACTAACATACATTTCCTGTAACTTAAAATGACATAAGAGGCTGGTAAAAATTAATCACCTACATTTAGAAGCATTTATTTGAAGGAAAACAAAATAACATGTAGCAGATTTAAAAGTATTACTATGTTATTCTCTTTGTCCAATTTTTTAAGTGTACAGAAAATTAGGAATTTTTGCATTTGTAATAGTGAATATTCATAACAATAGTGTATTGACATGTATAAATCTGAAACTCATAATATAATATATAGTTCAACTATATTTAATAGAGAGAAGCACTTGGAAAATTGGAAATAACTTGCTCATGGTCTGTTGATAGCCTTCCTAGCAGTATTACACACAGCTGGAGTCTATCAACAAGAACAGATTTTTCTCAAAGTTGACTCAGCTAGATTGGATTGTTATCAGATCAAATCCATCTGCTTAAATACATTAAAGAACTCACAATCTCATCCAAATTGAGCATATTCTAAAAATATCTTTTATCACTTGCCTTTTTCTTATGATAAATGTCAATACCCATATCTATATATATAATAATTCTTAAATCAAGAAATATAGAAGTCAAAGCAACATATATTTCAACAGAAATAAATTCAGTGTTATTCATAAACATATTTATGAGGCTTGGTGACAAATTACTGTAAGGGCATTGTGGTTCTAAGTAGCATCTTTAGAGGGTTCCTTTAGTACCTTATATGTCAAATTTAAATAGAGTATTTTAGTGCTAGCTATAGAGTTGACACATTATCCATCTTTCAATCAACAAGAATTCACTGAGCATCTACGATGTGCCAATGACTTGGCTATGCATTCTCTATATAACGGTAAACAAGCAGACACAATCTTTAACCTTATAGAGTAGAAGCCAGTAGAGGTAATGGATTCAAGACAGTCTAATAAGCAAATTTTCCAACTATGACAAGTACTAAGAAATAGTCAAATGAGTTGTTAAGATAGGGAATTGGGAATAAATCATGAGGGGGTAGATGAGAAGCATGGAAGATCTGGTGCTAGGGAATGCTGTCCCGTGCCCTTCAGAGCCACCTTCAGGATGGGAGGATGTATTCCACCAGTAGCTGGAAATGTAAGGTGACTCTTTCCCCTTGGGGTCAAAGATTTTCTCCCTAAGTCTACATCCCCCTTCTGAAGCAGCCTGGCCAATTTAGAATAGAAACAACTGCTTTTCTCACTTTGATTAGACACAATCCACAGGTTCATCCTGGCTTCAGAACTGCCTAGAGGTCAGCAGAAGTAATGTTCTCTCTGACTCTGGTCCCATCTGTCTCTCTGCCCTATACTGCCTGTTCCCTTTCCCCATAGATATTATATCCCCTAATAAACTTTCTACATGTTATCTGTCTCAGAATCTGCCTCCCACATAATACATACTTCAACATCCAGTGCCCTATGGCTGTGACTTGCAGATATCTACTGTGGAGAATTAAATATCATGGGAAAAAGGTCATGGATCTAAAAGAGGATAGAAACTTCAGGTGGCAAAGTAATGTAGAAGGGTGTGAAGATGCGGTAGCATATTCACCAATATTGTATGTATATATTAATGAACTCAAGTAATTGAAGACTAGATGAATTTGTTTGGAAAGGCATATTGGAACACAAATTATGAGTTTATTAACTATCATGCTAAGTCACTGGAGACTTACTCAATAAGCAAAGAGTGTTTTTTGAGGAAGAACAAAAATATTCACACCAGAGTTTTAGAGATAGACCTAATAAAGAGTAAAGGAAATGAGCAAGTTAAAAATACACTGCAGTGGCCAAGGTGAGAAATTATGAAACTGTGAACTGAAGTAGGGAATATAGATAAATAGCTGTAGAAAAATATTACATAATTTTTGGAGGCAGGTTTCACAAATAGGTGGTTAGTTCAGGGTAAAGAGAAGTCAAAATTAAATTTGTTTCCTATAAGATTCAAAAGAGGTTTCTTGAATTAGCTTGGGTAAAAACAGTGGTCAAAGAGTCAAGTTTGAGAAATCAGAGAAGGTAATGAGTTCAATTTTGTCATGTTGTTTTGAGGTAATAATGGGTCATCTTTGTGCATATTTATGTTGAGATAGAAATTCCCATCTCTAAGTCTGAAGAGTTTCTGGAACTGTCTACACAGAGACCATGCTTGAATATGTGTGAATATGATGAAGTAAAGCCCACATACTGAAACTCAAATGTTGAAGTATGACTTTGTGTTTATTCAATGCCATAAATAACAAAGCAATTGACTAAAAAATGTTTGTTTATCATCCCCTAAGGTCTCTATCTAGTTACTAAGGTCAATATTCCCAATAATATTCAAGTTGGAGAAAATATGGAAAAGCATCACTATTTTTAACTTCTAAGTCCTAATTTCCTCATCTATAAAAATGCAAATAGCAACTTCACAGAATTATAGCTTTAAATGATACCATATGTAAAGTCACTTCTGATACATTAATTAAACATAAAGAAGAAATAAACAGACTTGTTTAAAGAGATGGCTAGTTTTTATCGCATGCAATAAGGCTAGGGTTCAGTAATCCAGAGCAGATAAAGCAAAAACCATCAAAGCCATTTTCATCTTTCTGCGTTGCCACCCTTACTCATCCTTAAACGCTTTTTCCTTAAGCTTGTTGTATTATAATCACAGAATATGGGCTGCCTCTTGCTGGGCAGGAAGTAGGCGGGAAAGGATCAATGATAAAAATGGTTTTCTCCTAGTGATATTCTGCCTTTTTGTTGATAAGACAGCCTCCCAATGCTATGATATAGGGGGGAAAATGATAAAGAGAAAAACATTGCACAAAATATGAGCTGGATATGGACATTGGGGAGGGTATGTGCTATCATGAGTGCTGTGAAGTGTGTAAACCTGGCGATTCACAGACCTGTACCCCTGGGGATAAAAATACATTATATGTTTATTAAAAAAAAAAATTGGAAGGGGAGGTGAACCATAAGAGACTATGGACTCTGAAAAACAACCTGAGGGTTTTGAAGGGTCAGAGGTGGGAGGTTGGGGGAACAGGTGGTGGGTAATAGGGAGGGCACGTTTTGCATGGAGCACTGGGTGTTGTGCAAAAACAATGAATACTGTTATGCTGAAAAAATAAATAAAATGGAAAAAAAATATGAGCTGGATATGTAAAAAGTATATTCAAACCCAGACATATTGTAAACAAACAAACAACAGAGGCTAAAAGAGATTATTAAAGCACCAACAGAATGGAAGAAACCAAAAAGATGTAAAGGAATAAACTAATATTTATAATCCGCCACAGTAAGATACCTTATTAAATAAAAGAATGTCTTCAGTTGCTGAATAACCCAGAATTCTAAACCCAGGTAAACTAATATGTGAGAGGCAGGGCAAAATCAATTGTAGTTTTAGGCAAAAGCAGGACTTTCCACTCTTGATGAAAGAACTCAGGATATTCTTCAGGAATTTACCTTCTTACAGTTTTGAATTGATCAAGTCATTTCCTATCTCAGAGTACTGAGAAATGCTCTTGCTTTCGCCCTGCAAAAAGCTTTTTACAGCTCTACCCTAATCTGACTCCTAATATCACTTGGGTCCTAGTTTAAATATGATTTGTTCTGAGATGCTCTCTTGATTACCCAAGTCTGAATAATGATTCACAGTATTATTTTTAATAATCTTTTGCATGACCTGGTTGTTTCTCTTCATAGTCTTGATCCCATGTTAAAATGCATACCTGATTCTATATCAAGAGAGGGACAGTGGACAAGGAGATGGACACTGAGCAACCAAAATTGCCCGTTATTCATGCATGATTTCTCCGTACTTCCTCCTGCTCTCCCTCCTTCCCTTCTCCTCTCTTCCTCATTCTATTCATTCATTCAATCACAAGTATTTATTGACAACCAGCTATGTACTTGACACTACAGAAAGCACCAAGGATAGAGATGTAAAATCTACCCATAGACTTGTTTGCAGAGAAAATAAAAGTAGAAAATTTAAATACTTATCTTGGAAAGAACTACGTTACAGTATGCTCACAAAGATATACAAAGCAGCTAACAGCATGGAGGAAAGAAGGCATTATTTCCGAGAGAAAGGAACACTGAGTCTGAAATTTGAGAGATCATTAAAAATCACCATATGAAGAGGAAATATTGAGAGGAAATCTCTTCAGGCAAAAAGACTTTTTCTACTATATTAAATGTAATAAACACATACCTCAGAGGCATATTCTTCATAATAAATTATACATATACATGTATATATGTGTGTGCGTGTGTCTGTGTGTGTGTACATATGTATATATAAAATCTGATGAAATCAGAGAGGGAGATGAACCATAAGAGACCCTGAACTATAGGAAACAAACAGAGGATTGCTGGAGGGTCAGGGGTACGGGACTGGTGTAACTGAATGATGTGCATTAAGGAGGGCACTTGATGTAATTAGTACTGGGTGTTACATGCAACTAATGAATCACTAAACTCTACCTCTGAAACTAACTAAATAAAAATATATCTCAAATAAGATTTGTTGTCTCATACATAGCTAGTAATTATTGTTATTACCAAGAATAAACTATTTTCACTGTGCTCTAATCATTGTTGCACATATTCAATGATTGGAAGAACTCAAAAAAATTCAAATTTAATATGTGCAAATTTTGTCTGGAGTAAATAGAACTTCACTCCACCTATTTCTTTTTTATAATTCCCAGAGGGAATGTTTCTTAGGGAAGCAAAATATACGTTTTGTCTCCAATCTTAAACATGTCTTCCTGCTAAAGAGATTTAAAAACAAATACACTTATTCTGCATTCTGACACACTGCTAGAAGCTGATGGTAAGTGTGAACCAAAGTCATTGCTTCTACTCTCACAGATGAAGTTTTAGGTGCAGGCAAATGAACAAGTAATAAAAGCAGAGTTTAGTGAGTGCAAGGAAATGCATAAGAAGGGCACATTTGAAGGTGACATAAGACAAACATGAAGGATTTGGGAAGACTCAGATATTCATTCATCATGAAACTTAGGTAAGTTTCATCAAAACAGAAACCTTTTTTGATTCTATGCCCAATGCAAGACATATATTCCATATCTCTATTCCCCTTCAAAGTAAAACTTTCTAAAATAATTTTCAATATTTGTTTTATGCACTTCCCCATCAGTAACTTTCCTGTTATTATTCACATGATTCCAGAAAAACTATTCTTGTTAAGGTCACCAATGGTTTCTAGGTAGCCAAACACATTGCTTACCCCCCAGTCTTTCTTTAACTTAGACTCTCAACAATGTTCTCTATTTCGTGAGGATTATAATTTTATACATATATATATATATATATATATATATATATATATATACACACACACACACAACCAATTCAATTGAATACTGAGCTCTAGACTTGTATATCCAATTATCTACTTGGTGTCTATATTTAGAGGTATAAAGAACATTTGAAATGTAAAAAGATTTATTTCTCTAATAATTCCAATAATATGGGAAATTTAAGCAACACCCTTTTTACTACAAATACACAGAAATGTCATTACAACCTTAGGAAATAAGGAATAGGACCAAGATACAAGCCCTAACACCTAGTGGTTGGGTTTTGTTTTGTTTTTGTTTTTTAAAGATTTTATTTATTTATTTGACAGACAAAGATCACAAATAGGCAGAGAGGCAGGCAGAGAGAGAGGAGGAAGCAGGCTCCCTGCGGAGCAGAGAGCCCAATGCGGGGCTTGATCCCAGGACCCTGGTATCATGACCTGAGCCGAAGGCAGAGGCTTTAATCCACTGAGCCACTCAGGCGCCCCTAGTGGTTGGGTTTTAATGCTCACATTAGCAAAGGGGATGTGATGTTAAGCTCAAGTGAAAAATCAAGCCTGTTTCTGCCTACAATAGCATACAAACAAATTACTCTCCTGGGGAAGAAAAAAAGAAGGAAATGAAAACTCAGATTTGGGCAGGCGCTGACATGGAGGAGCTCAAGTAGTCACCAAGTTGGAAAATCAACCTAATTGCCAGTGAAAACTTTGGAATACATAGAAGAAATAAACCAAATGATCCAAGAGCATGGAGTTCACAGGCCTATAGAAAAATCAATCTAATGGGAAAATTAGCTCAAAACAAAAATTTCAAACTATTAAGTAATGAGTCAATGTGAGGGGGAGTAAACAAACACAACAGGAAAATTAGCACCCCAAGAACTTGAGTTATGGCAATCTGAAAATGTTACAAAATAATCACAATACCTTTGCAAGATAAAAGGACTATAAATGATAATAAAAGTAAACTGTGAGAATGGAAAGTGCAGATTTGAAAAAGAACCAAGTAGAACTTTTTGGAAATTTCAATAAAGTTCTAAAAATTAAAAAGTCATGATGGAGTTTTATGCCTCCATCAGAAAAGATGAATACCCAACTTTTGTAGCAACATGGATGGGACTGGAAGAGATTATGCTGAGTGAAATATGTCAAGCAGAGAGAGCCAATTATCATATGGTTTCACTTATTTGTGGAGCATAACAAATAACATGGAGGACAAGGGGAGATGGAGAGGAGAAGGAAGTTGAGGGAAACTGGAAGGGGAGATGAACCATGAGAGACTATGGACTCTGAAAAACAACCTGAGGGTTTTGAAGGGGCAGGGGGTGGGAGGTTGTGGGAACCAGGTGGTGGGTAATAGGAAGGGCACCTATTCCATGGAGCACTGGTGTGGTGCAAAAAACAATGAATACTGTTACACTTAAAAGAAATTAAAAAATAAATAAATAAATAAATGAAAATTAAAAAGTCAATGGATGAATTAAATACAAGTTTAGATACCACTGAAGAAGAAATGAACTATCCCAAGAGATCAGAATGAAATTATAGAGAATATAACAAAGAACTATGGAGTAACTAGAACGATAATGGAAGGGTTAAAATATATTAAGGTCCAGACTTGCATATCCAACTGTCTACTAGATACATAAACCATAATAATATATAACAAACTCCCAATGAACAACCCCGAAAGTTTAGCCATCACATCTATCCACATTCCTTGGCCACCACTTAGTTACATGGTCACCTATAAGTGATGGGTTTCCAGAAAGAGAAGGAAATGCATTCTATGTGTACTTGCAAGTCTCTACCAAAAGAGTAGCAAATTAATATAGTAACTATATAGAATACTTGGATAGCAAAATTGAAAGTTTGTTCTACTATAAAATATGTGTGTGGGGGGGTTATGTCCATATATCCCTCAAAGAAGAACCAGTAAAAAGGGAACACATCCTTTCCTAAGTAAAATATATTTTAGTAAATAGAATATTTACAAAATTGATTATATACTTGTTCACAAAGAAGTCTTAGCAAATTCCAAAAAATTTCCATCTTGACAGATCTCATCAAATTATAGATGATATTTTGCAGTCATAAAGCAACTAAGGTAGAAATATATTTTTGTAAATAGTTTAAAAATTATTTGGAAATTTATGTGAGTTAAAGAAAATTATAATACAAACAACAACAAAAAATTCTATATATTCACTGTGCAGGATTCAGTTAACCCAGTGTTTAAAGGCCAGTTTGGATACATTTAGTAAATGACATGAGATTGAAAAGGAACTGGTTAAATTAGAAATTGTGAAACTTGAGACAGTGAAACAGTAGATTTTTGAAAATTGGAAGCACAAAAACAAGGACTAACAAAAATAATGAAAATAAAGGAAAATTTCCTGTAAATATTACATATAAATTGAGTAAAACCACAAGATTGGCTTAAAAAAGGGATTAAGGAAAACATAATATCAGAAATGGATGCAGATAGAGTGTATGTATGTATATATGTGTGTGTGTGTATATACATATTTATATAAATGATTTGAGAAAACTATTATGCCAACACATATGAAGACAACAAAATAAAATAAATGGGCAACTTTCTAGAAAAACATACTCTACCAAAAATTGAATTGAGGAAAAACTTGAAAATTAGAGTGAATGAATGACCATTAAAAAAACTGAACAATCAAGGCATTTTGGGTAGGTATTACCTACATTTTGGGTAGGTCTTACCAAATTTTAGAGGAACAGATAATCTTGTTCCACATTTATTTCTGAGAATACCCAAAGATCTACAAAAATTACATTAAAATATTTATATGGATATAAAATGTAATAACCAGTCTAGATGTACACTATAGGGACATAAATTGGCAAAACACTTGGGAGAAGTTTATTGATATCAAGTCTGTAGAGGTATGTAAACATCAGTTGCCTAGACCAAGTGAAAAGAAATGGAAGAAGCAGAAATGGACATGTGGAGTCCAGCCAGAAGACTTCTGGGCAAATCTAAGAGATGATTCCGACCTTCTCCCTGAATTCATTGTCAATATATTTCTTACTTAGAATGGCATAAGGATAGTGGCCAATTACCATCAATTATTTGTATGAAGGAAATAATGAATGAGCATAATGAAAATATTCAGGGCCCTATTCTATATGTTGAATGGATTCCAAATGGGAAGTCCATGCTCTTTGTCCAAGAATAATCTGGATTATTTAGATGTCAGTACACAGTAACTGCTGTTATTTCCTTTTAATCAAAAAAATCAAGGGGAAAGCAAAACAATCAGGATATTCTAACATGCAAAAGTAAGGCTAGATCAGTTTTCAAATGTACCTGGAAATATTACAAAGAAAAGCTAAAGGGCCTAATTAGCAAATTATATTTGTTTTCCATTACACTTACGTATGTGTTTATATACGTGTACATCTTGAGTGTGTCTCATATATGGCTCATGCACAGATGTATATTAGTTCTTAGGTGATAGGCTAAATAAAAATATCTCCTTAGACTCATTTTCTTTTAATTGCATGCATTAATCATCAATTAAATTTATGCACAATAAAGTCCTGTAACAGTAGGCAATACATTTCATCTATTATAATATGTATCCTGACTGTGTGATATTTAAAGATTTCTAAAGAATTGCAAATATGACTATTAACCCTACAGCTAAACCATAACTATAAGTTACAAATATAATTTAGTATTCATGCAGCATTCTGTGTCTCTCAAGAACATAAAAATATTACTTTCAATCCTGAATGGTTAGCCACCAAAATTGTAGATGGAATCATAAGTTCTTTTTCTATTTCACAGGTCTCCATGGGGAAAAGAAAGAGAGATAAGTGACTCATTCTCAGTGGGGGAATGCATTACTCCTACATAGTTTTTCTCTTAAAGCCATGCACACTTAGCTAAGTAATGCTTTATAACTAAAATTTGTAACCTTCTCTCTACCCACACTCAGCACTCTGTAACTGCACAATGCTACAAATATTCAGGGAAGTACTTTTTTGTAGAAAATGCTTAATTTCATTTAATAAATCAGGGTTTCCAAAGTTTTGCTGGCAGCCATTTCATATGAAAGTGGTTCCTCACACAGCAAACTCTGTTAGTAGCTAAGGCTATTGCTTTTGGTCATAATTCTAGAGAAATAAAGAACTTAAATAAATAGACGTGCTTATTGAGTTTTACAGACTTACTATCCAAATAATTCCTACTTTTATTTATGTAAAAAGAACAGAGGAACAAGTAAAGGAGAGAACAAGTGACTAGAAAAGCAAATAGAAATAAAACTGTGGAGGGAGCAAAATGGCAGAGGAGGAAGAGACTGAAATATCATCAAGTCCCAGGAGTACAGCTAGATAGTTATCAAACCATTCTGAACACCTACAGACTCAACAGGAGATAGAAGAAGAGCAGTAATACTAGGAACAGAAAATCAACCACTTTCTGGAATGTAGGACATTCAGAGACATGAATCCCAAGCAACAGGAAGACAGACCATAGTGGGAGGGGCCAGTTCCTGGCAAGCAGAGGAGCAGCAGAGCACAAAATCTGAACTTTTAATAATCTGCTCCACTGAGGTTTGTTGCTCCAGGGGCTAAGCAGGGGTGGAAACTTCGCAGGACAGTGTGGTCTCAGGACGCGTGGGGTCACAGAAAGACTGGGGGTGTCTGAGTATGGCAGAGCTGCCAGGTATTGGGGCAGAGAAGCCAACTACAGAGACAGAGCTGAGGAGTGGGCTGGGCTCTCAGCTTAGGGTAACCTTAAACCATGATCCAAGGCACAGTTGGACCACTGCTCTTCAAGCAGAGACCCCATTAGTGGCAGATCCAGAGAGACCCAGCACATGGCAGGAATCTGCTGGGTTTGGAGACTCCAAATAGCAGTATGTGCCAGAGATAGACAGAGATAGAAATGCTCAGTCATGGGCCAGGTGAGCTCAGAGCGAGGCGAGAGACCAGGGAGGGATTGAATGCTTTTCTCTGAGGGTGCACTGAGGAGTGGGGCCCCGAGCTCTCAGGTCCTCCAGGCCAGAGGTTGAGAGGCCATCATCCTCATTCCCATCCTCCAAAGCTGTATGGAAAGCATTCAGGGAACAAAAGCTACTGAGAGTGAACCCAAGCAGATTACTTAGCCTGACCCCTGGCAAGGGCAGTGCGATTCCACCTCAGGCAAAGACACTTGAGAATCACAGCAACAGGCCCCTCCCTCAGAAGATCAGCAAAAACATCCAGCCAAGACCAAACTTACCAGTTGATGAGAACTGCAGAACTCCAGAGCTAGGAGAGCTAGCAACACAGAATTCATGACTTTTTTTCCCCATGATCTTTTAGTATCTCAAAGTTAAATTTCTTAAATTTTATTCTTTTCTTATTCTATTTTAACTTTTCCTCTTTTCTATTTTAACATTTTTAACTATTTTATCTTATCAATACCTTTTTTTTCCTAAAGATTATATTCATTTGACAGACAGAAATCTCAAGTAAGCAGAAAGGCAGGCAAAGAGAGAGAGGGGAGGAAGAAGGCTCCCTGTGGAGCAGGGAGCCTGACTCGGGGCTCGATCCCAGGGCCCTGGGATCATGACCCAAGCCAAAGGCAGAGGCCCTAACCCACTGAGACACCCAGGTGCCCTTTATCAATACCTTTTTAAAAACATCTTTTAAAATTTTCATTGTTATATCATATTTTATCCCTTCATTGTATTTAACATTATTTTTGTATACATAAAGGTTCTTATTCTTTAAAATTTGGGAGCAATTTCTTCTAATCAATCAAAATATACCAAATCCAGCACATGGCTTTGTTCTAGTCTCTAGCTTGATCACATACTCTCCTTTTTTTTTTTCTTTTTCCAATGAACTTATCAATTCCTTTTTAAGAATCTTTTTAAATTTTCATTTTTTTTAATTTAATTTTATTTTTCAGTGTTTCAAGATTCACTGTTTATGCACCACACCCAGTGTTCCATGCAATTCATGCCCTCCTTAATACCCACTACCAGGCTCACCCAACCCTCTCCCCCTTTCCCTCCCAAACCCTCAGTTTGTTTCTCAGAGTCCACAGTCTCTCATGAGAAACCTCTCTTTCAAAACCACACAGATGTCGTGTTTACACAAGGTTGATTTTATTGTCTACAAATCAGTTGTAAATCCTCCTCCAAGGAAAGGCACATTTAGAGCTCTTGAAGAGCTCTTCAGAATTGACCCTGGCTCCAACTCCTACCCCAGTTGGACCTCACTCTCTTAACTTGCTCCAGGTTTTTCAGTCAATAAAGCTAAGTAATTAAAACTGATTCTCCTAACTTCCACTGAGCTTAGTTTGATAGCTCATTCTTCAGATGACTTCAAATTGGCGTTGCTCATAGGGCCCTTAAAAAGCTCTTATTCCATCCCTTCATCGTGTTTCTTATTTTTGTGCATATATATAAGTTTGTCTTTCTTTAAAATTGTGGAAGGTAGTTTCTTTTAAGAGAGTAGAATATACCCAAAATGAAGTTGGTGGCTCTGTTCTATTCACCAGTCATTTTTCCCCCCTCCCTTTCTTCTGCTCCTCCCCGCCCCCAGTTTTGGGTCTCTTCTGATTTGGTTAGTGTATATTTTTCCTTTGGTCTTTTTCTTTTGGTATATTTTTCCTTTGATGGTCTTTGCCACCCTTTTAGTATTTTGTTCTCTCATTCATCTATTCTCATCTGGATAAAATGACAAGGTGGAAAAACACCACAAAAAAAGAATAAGAGGCAGTAATGATGGCTAGAGACCTAATCAATACGGACATTGGTAATATGTCAGAACTGGATTTCAGAATGACGATTATCAAGGTGCTAGCTGGGCTCAAAAAAGACATAGAAGATATTAGAGAACCACTGCCTAGAGAAATAAAATAACTAAAATTTAACCAAGTTGAAACAAAAAAAAGTATTAATGAGGTGCAATAAAAAATGGAGGCTCTTACTGCTAGGATAAATGAGGCAGAAAAGAGACTTAGTGATATAGAAGACCAAATGATGGAGAATAAAGAAGCTGAGCAAAACAGAGACAACAACTGGAGGAGAATTCAAGGGGAGAATTCAAGAGGTAAGTGGTAGAATAAGATGAAACAATATTGGAATAATTGGGATCCCAGAAGAAGAAGAAAGAGAGAGGGGAGCAGAAGGTATATTGGAGAAAATTATAGTAGAGAATTTCCGTAATGTGGTAGAGGAAACAAGCAACAAATTCCAGACGGCACAGAGAACTCCCCTCAAAACAAATAAAAATAGGCCCATGCCCCATCATCTAATAGCAAAACTTACAAATCTTAGTGACAAAGACAAAATCCTGAAAGCAGCTCTGGACAAGAGGTCTGTAACATACAATGGTAGAAATATTAGATAGGCAGCAGATCTATGCACAGAGACCTGGCAGGCCAGAAAGGACTAGCATGATACAGTCAGAGCTCTAAATAAGAAAAATATACAGGCAAGAATACTATATCTAGCTAGACTGTCACTGAAAATAGAAGGAGAGATAAAAAAAACTCCCAGGACCAAAAAAAAAAAAAAAAAATTAAAAGAATTTACAGGAAATATTGAAAGGGGTTCTCTAAGCAAAGAAAGAACTGAAAAGTAATGCACCAGAAAGGAACAGAGATAATATACAATAACAGTCACTCTACAAGCAATAGAAGGGCACTAAATTCATATCTTTGGATAGTTACCCTGAATGTAAATGGGCTAATTGCCCCAATCAAAAGACAAAGGGTATCAGAATGGATAAAAAAAACAAGATCCATTGATATGCTATCTACAAGACACTCATTTTAGATCCAAAGACACCTCCAGATTTAAAGTGAAGGGGTGGAAAACAATTTATCATGCTAATGCACAACAAAAGAAAGCTGGGGTAGCAATCCTTCTATCAGATAAATTAGATTTTAAGCCAAGGACTATAATAAGAGATGAAGAAGGACACTATGTCATACTCAAAGGGTCTGTCCAACAAGAAGATCTAACAATTTTACAAATCTATGCCGCTAACATGGGAACAGCCAATTATAAAAACCAATTATTAACAAAATAGAAGAAACACATCAATAATAATACAATAACAGTAGGGGACTTTAATACCACCCTCACTGAAATGGACAGATCATCTAAGTAAAATATCAACAAGGAAATAAAGGCTTTAAATGACACACTGGACAGATGGACATCACAGATATATTTAGAACATTCCATCCCAAATCACATTCTTCTCTAGCGCAAATGGAACATTCTCTAGAATAGATCACATCCTGGGTCACAAATCAGGTCTCAACTGGTACCAAAAGATTGGGATCATTCCCTGCATATTTTTGGACCACAATGCTCTGAAGCTAGAACTCAATCGCAAGAGGAAAGTTGGAAAGAACCCAAATACATAGAGGCTAAAGAGCATCCTACTAAAGAATGGATGGGTCAAACAGGATATTAAAGAAGAAGTGAAAAAATTCATGGAAACAAATGAAAATGAAAACACAGCTGTTCAAAATCTTTGGGACACAGAAAAGGCAGTCCTGACAGGAAAGTATATAGTGATACAAGCCTTTTTCAGAAATAAGAAAGGTCTCAAATACACAACTAACCCTACACCTAAATGACCTGGAGAAAGAACAAAAAAGAAAGTCTAAACCCAGCAGGAGAAGAGAAATAATACAGATCAGAGCAGAAATCAATGAAATAGAAACCAAAAGAACAGTAGAACAAATCAACAAAATTAGGAGATGGCTTTTTGAAAGAATTAATAAGATTGATAAACCCCTGGCCAGATTTATCAAATAGAAAAGAGAAAGGACCCAAATTAATAGAATCATGAATGATAGAGGGGAGATCATAACCATCCCCAAAGAAATACAAATAATTATAAAAACATATTATGAGCAACTATATGCCAGCAAATTTGACAATCTGGAAGAAATGGATGCATTCCTAGAGACATAAACTACCAAAACTGAATTAGGAAGAAATAGAAATCCCGAATAGACCCATAACCAGTAAGGAGATTGAAGCAGTCATCAAAAATCTCCCAACAAAAAAGAGCCCAGAGCCAGATGACTTCCCAGGGGAAGTCTACCAAATATTTAAGGACAAATTAATACCCACTCTCCTGAAACTGTTCCAAAAATAGAAATGGAAGGAAAACTTCCAAACTCATTTTATGAGGCCAGCATTATTTGATTCCAAAACCAGACAAAGACCCCATCAAAAAGGAGAATTACAGACCAATATCCTTGATGAACACAGATGAGAAAATCCTCACCAAAATACTAGCCAATAGGTTCCAACAGTACATTAAAATGATTATTCACCATGAACAAGTGGGATTTATTCCTGAGCTGTAAGGTTTGTACAACATCCACAAAATCAATCAATGTGTACGATACACTAAGAGAAGAACAAGAACCATATGATACTTTCAATAGATGCTGAAAAAGCATTTAACAAAGTACAGCATCATTTCTTGATCAAAACTCTTTAAAGTGTAGGGACAGAGGGTTCATACCTCAATATCATCAAAGCCATCTATGAAAAACCCACAGCGAATATCATTCTCAATGATGAAAAACTGAAACCTTTCCCCTAAGGTCAGGAACACGGCAGGGATGTGCACTATCACCACTGCTATTCAACATAGTATTAGAAGTCCTAGCCTCAGCAATCAGACAATAAAAAGAAGTTAAATGCATCTGAATTGGCAAAGAAGTCAAACTCTCACTCTTTGCAAATGATATGATACTTTATGTGGAAAACCCAAAAGGCTCCACTTCAAAACTCCAAGAACTCATACAGAAATTCAGTAGTGTCATAATATAAAATGAATGCACAAAAATCAGTCACATTTCTGTACATCAACAGCAAGACAGAAGAAAGAGAAATTAAGGAGTCAATCCCATTTATAATTAAACCCCAAATCATAAGATACCTAGAAATAAACCTAATCGAAGAGGCAAAGAATCTATACTCAGAAAACTATAAAGTACTCATGAAAGAAATTGAGGAAGACACAAAGAAATGGACAAATGCTCCATGATCATGGATTGGAAGATCAAATATTGTGAAAATATCTATGCTACCTAAAGCAACCTACACATTTAATGCAATCACTATCAAAATACCACTGATTTTTTGAAGGAAATGGAACAAATAATCCTAAAATCTATATGGAACCAGAAAATACCCCAAATAGCCAGAGGAATGTTGAAAAAGAAAGCCAAAGTTGGTGGTATCCCAATTCCAGACTTCAAGCTCTATTACAAAGCTGTCATCATCAAAACAGTATGGTACTGGCACAAAAATAGACACACAGATCTATGGAACAGAATTGAGAGTCCAGAAACAGACCCTCAACTCAATGGTTAACTAATCTTCGACAAAGCAGGAAAGAATGTCCAACAGCAAAAAGACAGTCTCTTCAACAAATGTGCATTGGGAAAATTGGACAGCCACATGCAGAAGAATGAAACTGGACCATTTCCTTATACCACACACAAAAATAGACTCAAAAATGGATGAAAGACCTCAATGTGAGACAGGAATCCATCAAATCCTTGAGTTGCACAATCTCTTAGACCTTACCTGCAGCAACTTCTTCCTAGAAACACCACTAAAGACAAGGGAAGCAAGGGCAAAATGGACTACTGGGACTTCATCAAGATCAAAAGCTTTTGCACAGCAAAGGAAACAGTCAACAAAACCAAAAGAGGACCAACAGAATGGGAGAAGATATTCACAAATGACATATCAGATAAAGGGCTAATAACCAAAATCTATAAAGAATTTATCAAACTCAACACCCAAAATACAACTAATCCAATCAAGAAATGCACAGAAGACATGAACAGACATTTCTGCAAAGAAGACATCCATATGTCCAGCAGACACATGAAAAAGTGCTCCACATCACTGGGCACCAGGGAAATACAAATCAAAACCACAGCGAGATACTACCTCACACCAGTCAGAATGGCTAAAATTAACAAGTCAGGAAATAAGAGATGTTAGCAAGGGTGTGGAGAAAGGGGAATGCTCCTACACTGTTGGTGGCAATAGAAGCTGGAGGTTCCTCAAAAAGCTGAAAATAGAGACACCCTACGACCCAGCAATTGCATTACTGGGTATTTACCCTAAAGATACAAATGTAGTGATCTAAATGGGCAGGTGTACCCGGATGTTTATAGCAGCAATGTCCACAATATCCAAACTGGAAAGAACCTAGATGTCCATCAATAGATGAATGGTTAAAAAAGAAGTGGTACACACACACACACACACACACACACACACACACACACACAATGGAATACTATGCAGCCATCGAAAGAAACAAAATCTTTCCATTCGCAATGTTGTGGATGGAACTATAGGGTATTATGCTGAGTGAAATAAGTCAATAAGAGAAAGACAATTTATCATATGATCTCTCTGATATGAGGAATTTGAGAGGCAGGACAGGGGATTGTGGTGGGTAGGCAGGGAAAAAAATGAAACAAGATGGGACTGAGGAGGGAGACAAACCATAAGAAACTCTTAATCTCAGGAAACAAACTGAGGATTGCTTAGTGGTGGGGAGGTAGGGATAGGGTGGTGGGATGATGGATATTGGGAGGGTATGTGCTGTAATGAGTGCTATGAAATGTGTAAGTAAGCCTGATGATTCACAGACCTGTATCCCTGGGGCAAATAATACATTATATGTTAATTATAAAAAAATAAAATTGTATTTATTGTTCCTAAAAATTAATAGGAAATAATCCAGAAGCTAAGACAAAGGTATACAAAGGAAGGAAAATTCACAGGAAGGGAAACCCAATAAAGGAAAAAATATTAATAAGAATATGAATACAGAAATGGTAAGAAACACATTCTCATACAGTGTTGAAGGAAAATGTAAATTTTCATGACGTTTTTGGGAGAGAAATTTCCTAAAATACAGCAACAGTTCTCAAATCTGTACTATATTTTAAAACAAGAAAATTATTCTAGGAAAATGCCAACATATATATGAAAGTTTTCTGTTAAAAACATATTCATTCTGCATTATTTATAATGGAAACAACAATAATAAAAATTGGGAATAATCTACAAAACTGGGCCCTGATTAAGGAAATTATAATTATCCTTACAGTGTAATATTATATGCCTTCACATTATGTAGAAAGAGTTTTGGTAACACAAAAATGAGGCATTAACATAATGAGGAATAAAAAAGTACAATGCACAATTTTATATACTTAATGATTCCAATTATGAATGTATATACCACATAAACACATGGTAGCAAGATATTCAAAATATATTATGAAATGAGGCTTTTCCATAATTTTACCCAGTTTTGCCCAAGTTTTCAACATGGAAAACAAAGGATTCTTAGGTACCTCTTCTAAGACAGATAACATGATGACCAGGGGAAAAAAAAAAAAAAAAGCAAAAGGCTGGGAGGGATGAAATCTGGTCCTGTACCCATTAGGTCCTCCCCATTCTGGAAAGAGGGTGTATAAAAGGGGGATTTTACACTGACAAGGAGATATTGGAAATTCCTGTTATCTGAGCTCTTAGGTACTTCCTCTCCTCTTTTTCCTGAGAAACAAAGGCAGGTTACGTACACCCACCTGAAGCCAAATCAAGGGGACTCCAGGAGACAATCTTAATACATGTCCTTTGGAGATGGGGAGCGGGGGGGTAGACTGGTTCCTCAATCACACTAGAAAAAGAAAAAGCAGCCTGTTGCTACAGAACAGAAAGATGGTGCTCCACTAGTAGAGGCTGGTACTTTCAGGCAATTTGTTGAAAAAAGAATGAATGAATGTTTGGGATGAATCACAAGCTGACCTGGAGAGGTACTGGACTTGCATCATTTAAATAAAAAACAAATCACCCTGTGGGATCAGCTGGGATGGGTAAGGTGATACCTAGAGATGAAATCTGTGCTAGGGACTCGGAAAACACAAGGCTGATGGCAGAGTGACCAGTGGCTAAGTAGGAGAGGAGGACCATATCACTGCAAATGTGGGCTTCATAGGATTTCTGGGCATTTGTTAGCTAATGGTGAGTGAATACTTTCAGAGGAATGGAATAAGATAGAATATAGATTTCCAAGAATTAAATAGTGCTAATATTATGGACTAGTCATCGCAATGTGTCAAAAGAGTCAAAAATGGCCATCAGAGGAAGCAAGGTGAGTAATGCCTGATCAAGGGGAAAGCAAGTGATGAAGCTGCCTGATGCGAGTACCTAACATCATCAAACATGTATGAGGTCCAGATATCATGGAGTGATCCATCAACGGAAGCACTGAACTTGCGGTATGTGTTATCTTTTGACACACGTCCACATGGATGTCCTACCACTGTTTGCCACTCAACAGGTCCAAAACCAACCTGACTGTAATCTTTCCTAAACGAGAAGTCTGTATTCCCCAAGAGAAAATGGTACAGTGGTTCTCCCACAAAAATGATGCTGACACACCTTCGCAGACATTGGTACTTAACCCTGAAATATCTCCAATGACACAGTCGTGCAGACTGATTCCACTGTTGCCTTTCTCTAATATTATGTTTGTTTAGTTTATGCCTGTTGTCTTGGAGTACTCACTAAAAGACCTCCCATACATTTTTTAAAACAAACAAACACAAAGATGTTATTTATTTATTTGAGGGAGGGGAGAATGCCACACGTGAGGGGGAGGCAGAGGGAGAGAGAATCTCAAGCAGACTCTGAGCGGAGCACAGCCTGACCTGGGGCTCCATCTCATGACCCTGAGATCCTGACCTGAAACCAAGAATAAGATGCTTAACCACCTGAGCCACCCAGGGCACCCCTCCCCAATACATTAAGATTTTTTGGTTTAGATGATAAACAATATATGCACTTTAATCTTGACCCACTCCATATCACCTACTCTCAGTTTATGTCTTTCCTTCAGTTTATCACCTGCGCAATTAATTTGTACTTTTCTCGTGGTCTTTACTATGCTCCACTCTACTAGTTATTTGAATATCTCTGTCTGTGCTGCTTGGCCACTTGCTGACCTGCTCTCAGACATATTCCTCCCTCCTCCCTCCTCCCTCTCTGATTTGTATGCACCTTTCCCAGGGTCCCTGCCAGGGGTTCCCAGGCGGCTTGCAGCAATAGGGGACCCTGATACGACCAGAGGACAGGTGGAGGGGAGAATCCAGAGCTCTTCTTCCCTTCCTCTGTCTAGAGTTGCATCTGTCATGCAGTAGCTTATCCACTGTGGTTCTATCACCGATCCGATGGCCCTTCCCTCAGAGAAGGGAAGTTTCAACAGTAGGTTTAGTTCTTAGTATACTGTTACTGGGTCCCCCAGCAGCCTCTCCTGACTGTTGCTTGCAGGCTCCTTAGCTTCTCAGGTCTTCAGCTACTTTGTAACCAATTCCCTGTATTTAATCTCCTCCCCGTGGAGACCCGGAGTATCTTCTGTTCACTTGACTGAGCCCTCACTGATATAAACTGTAAATTTTGTTAGGGAAGTGGTTTCATTTTACTCATTTTATATCTTTTTCAGCATCTATAATGTATGACATGTATATGATATTTCAAAAGGAGTATATCAAATTGAAGTATGAATTGCTGATGTAGAACATTTCTTGCCATTACAGTGAGTCTAAGCATTCTTTAAATTGTCATATAATTAAATTTATATCATTCTCTAGAATTTTACTTTTCCATGCAATACCAAATGCGCCAACATTTACCTTGGGAGCAAGGTGAGGTATACAGGCATACAAATCCACTGGCCTCTCGGCCTTTGACTTTCTGTTGAAATAAACAAATTTGATACAGCATCATGAAGCTAACTCAGTTTTTCAATCTAAGAAAAGTGATGCATATTTTATCCACAAACCCAGATAATCTCAGGCCACAGGAATTAGCCACCTGCTCATAGCACTTATTAACATTTAATTCTCCAGATAGGCTCCATATCCAGGAATCAATATCTATTATCTATCTAATGGAATTATCAAACTGTCCTATAGGTTAACACTAATTGGTACTCCAAGGTAGTCTCCTAGGGAATCTGGATATATAAAAGTGTTCAATGTAAATGAAGAAAAATAAATCCTTCAGTGTGGACTACTTGGGTTGTGTCTCTCTTCTCAGTGTTGGGTGTTTCTAAAGGAGAGGTACTAGAGGCCAAAGTTAGGCAAGACCTTTAAATAAAATTGGCAAAACAAGTCTCTCAAAAACTAAACATATCCCCATACCTAATTTACAAGGGTTGCCTGTTGGGCAAAATAGGTCCCTTTGTGGATGCTCTCATCAGCTTTGCTCCCAGGCTAGTAAGGAATTCAATAACACAGTATTGTTTGCACTAAGGAATAGAGTTTCTTGGGGGGAAAGAACAGAGTTAGGAAAGCTTAGGTCAGTAAAACACAAAAGGTTTATATTCTACATGTCTCAGGGGAAACTGCCAGAGCTGGGTGCTTTGCTGGAAACATCACGTGGACCTGTCCCCCAATAAATCGACACCCTCCCTCCTACTCCCCTGCTTAGCAAGTGATGGGAATCTGTGCTAGCTATTCACACAAATAGTCCCCAAATGCCAGTTGTTCATAATCTGGGGAATTTAGGGTCTGTCAGAACAGGAGTGTGTTAAACCTGCCTAGAGTGGCTCAGAGAGAGTCCATTGTTTACTTTTTAAAAATTTGCAAACTCCTGTGTTACAAAAGTAACAGTCCTAGCCTTAGGGAACTCATGTTCAGTAAGATGAAATGAGTTAATGTGCATTAAAATAGAACATGATGAGTGCTACAGTAGGTCTGGGGATGGTTGCTGCAGATAAACAGTAGAAAAAAAATTTTTTTTAAGATTTTTTAATTTATTTATTTGACAGAGATCATAAGTAGGCAGAGAGGCAGGCGGGGGTGGGGTGGGGTGGGGGGGCGGAGGAAGGCTCCCTGCTGAGCAAAGAGCCTGATGCAGGGCTTGATCCCAGGACCCTGCGATCATGATCTAAAGGCAGAGGCTTAAACCACTGAGCCACCCAGGCGCCCCCCAGAGTACAGAAAATCTTAATTACTTTCCTACATAGGAAATATACTCTAGCTCCTCTTATTCATGTTAATTTTACCTGTGTGAGTGGTAGCTATTATTTCTTCTATCTTCTTTCTTTTTGATGGCAAAAACAGGAATTTAAAGGACTTCAGTATCTATCACTATGCAATTAATGCAATTTATACACATTCTTGTTGGCTTTGCAATATGAAAAGGCCTAAGACTCTGGAGGGAAAAAGTAAATTTAGAAATATGTTCTTGATTTTTTATTGGCAGCTATAAATATCTCTCCAGTCCTTAACTGAAAATAGGGCCACAGATACTGGTTTTTTATTATTTTTTACATTTCAATGCCATAGCTCTTAAGCAAAGATTATACATGCAAAGGTTATGCAGTAGACTTCTCAATAAAATGCTTTACATGCAGAATTGAATCAGGTTAAAGAGTCTTACCCCAAACATTACACAAAGCATTCTGAGCTCTAAATATTGCTTTTTCTGCACTATTTATATGGCATATGTTAAGTATGCTTTCTCTTGAAATACTTTATCAATTTAGATAAGCTATCAGTAGACTCCGTATGTGTAATTTGTGTATGGAGGATCAAACACTTATCCCATAATTTTAATGGAATTCTGTCCGTAATCTTTTAAATCAGTGGTATGAAATATGGTGATTTCAGTCTGTTTAAGCCCAAGTGTTACATAAACAGATACTGTCGAACACAGTCTAACACAATTTCAAGAAAAAACTTTTTCATCATGAAAACAGTATATTTCTGTCAAAGGCACAAGTGCACTTAGAAATGCAAAATGGCTTTACGCCATGACAAATGCAATTCTGGTATATGAGCAAACAATTTCCTTCTCAGGTCCTGTATATGAAATTCGTTCTTTAACGTGCTATAAAAATTATTGGAATCTATCTTATTTTGGTTATGACTTTTATATTATTCTCCAAAATATTTTTCCACTCCTTAAAACATATAGCTTTCACTCCTTAAAACATACAGTAAAACATACAATTATTCCCCAATTAATAATTGTACAAGACCCGTTTCACATCATCCAAAAATCAGAGGAGACTAGCATTTATTAAATTCAACCTGTAAGTATTAGATTAGGTTAATAACAAAGCTAAAAAGGAAAATTTAGTGAAAAGCTCTCCTCTGAGTTTATTCACCAATAATAAATGTTAGCTCTTGGCAAACACCTAGTAAGGTGTATTTTACTTGCTACTTCATTAAATAACATTATTTTTTTTCTGACTTTTACTTCAAATCATGAAAGGAGATGATTATTATATGGTTGCCTATGTAGTTGAGGAGAAATATGCAGATTGTTGTATATGTAGCGAGGATGGCTCCAGTCTGATCACAGATTGGTAAAATAAAAGTCAAAGACATGTGCCTAAGTTCCTGTGTCCAACCACTGCCTTTTTCTCTGAATCGTGTGGGTCAGTTCATACAAGGTGAATCAGCTACCCCAGCGGTTGCATCAAGGCTTTTGATCCATTAAGACCCCAGTAAAGCTGCCAAGTGACATTTTTTTTGTTCCTGCATAATACTGTCTGGTGTCTGCATTGATCAAATTAACTGGTCACTTGCCAAATGTCCACTTCACTTTGGCAGCCAGATAAGATTATGGGAATGATTTACTAAATGACTGAAAGAGTTCATATATTCCCCCAAATTACATAAATTATACTCAAAAAATAACTTAATCACCCCTCAGGAGTCCTCTCAAATTAATGAATACTTTCAAGTGTAAGGGGGAAAAAGTATGCTACTAAAAATGGAAATTGAATAAGAGAGACACAAATAACCAGATGATAAAAGCACTTATTTAAAAATCTATGTTTTACCTTTAGTACAAATGTTTGTGGTTTGTGCCAATATTTGTGGTTTGTAATGTTAACTAGAAAAATCATGAATACATGTTAAAATATTTTTTAAAAATTTTTAAAGATTTTATTAGTTTGTGAAAGAGAGGAAGAAAGCATGAGCAGGGGGAGGGGCAGAGGGAGAAGCAGGCTCCCATCTGACCAGGGAACCCAACAAAGCAGGGCTGAATCCCAAAACACTGGGATCATGACCTGAGCTGAAGGCAAATGCTTAACCAACTGACCTACCCAGGAGCCCCACATTTTAAAATTGCTACCTACAGAATAATTATGTACAATTTTGAAAGAAAATAGATGTGTGATACACTTGAAGATTAAGAAATAGGTTATTAAAATATTGTTGTGATATTACACTAGGTTCTTAGTCACTTAACAAGTATTTCTCATTGACTACTACTCTCCAGATCTTCTATTTCTTAAGGAAGAGGAGTATATTGTAGAAGGAGAGGGAACATATTCTAGCAAATAAAATACAACGAAGGTGCAGGTGCAGGTTGGTTGTTGAAATTGGGAAAGCAAATTAGCTTTGTAACAAATTTAGAAATTGTTTTCCAGTCTTATCCATATGAAATTAAAATATAGTCAGTTATTTTATTAAACATTAAGTTTTTGAAAAATGTACTAGAAAATAAAGTTGGTATTGATATGCTGGAGAACAGAATTAGATACATCTATTCTCTTTCAAGAGGGATGTACTCTGCAAATGAGTGTGTCGGGTTACAGATTGGAGGAAGAAAATATGACAACCAATGTGTTTGGAGGTACACGTGTATGTATGTGTCATCCTTAAAATTATCATATATGTATATATTCACACTTACATATGTGTACATATATGTATTAAATGTATATAATCCATAAATTCTGATACCTGATAAAATATCCACAATTTCACTTTTTTTTTTTAATATCCTGTTAGGGATAAATGAAGACAACATTTTTGACAGCATTCCAGTACAGCATTTAATGTCCTTTATTTTAATCAGAGAAAATTCTGCATGGATTTTTCTCAAGGACAGGGTATAATCTTATCATCAAAGACAATGTTGATATCTCACACCCCATAACCTCCAGCTCCCTGGCGTTGTTTCTCATCCTCAAAAGAATCTTCTTCCTTTTCGCAAAGTTTTTCTCTGATCTCCCCACTTACTTCCTAAGTGACTCAAGATCCCGCTCACTTTAAAGCTTCAGCTTAAATGTCACTTTCTTATCCCTCTAGCAGGCCTCATAGGTTATGATATAATCTCAGAAATCTGTGTTGGTTCTTTACTGCACTAATGAAATGCCAAACTTCATTAGGCCAAGGGCCTTGTGTATTTTTTCACTGCCTCGTTGCTGGTAACTACCATGAAAGCAGTTAGAATAGGCACTAAAAGATGCATATTTCATTAATGAGTTAATGACTTCATCGTAATAACTCTTGATTCTAAATATCTCTGGTCCTAACTGTTGACTTCACCTATTCTCATGCTCCCATGTTCTCTGACACTGACAAGACTCCCAAATCACCTACTGTCAATAATCATTGTTTTCTTTACATTTCTGTTACCTTCCCATCGTTTCTTCACAAGCACAGGTGAAAAGTATTCCAATAAAACGTCTCCCTTACAAACAAGACCTATTCCTAACTCCTCCTCTCTGTTGGTCTTGCATTTTGCACTTGGTACTCGCTACATGTTACTAGTAAATCCACTCCGATTTCTAGGACACTTTCTTATCAAATCTCCACTTCTCATTGCTCTCACTAGTCATCTCGCTGAATACATCATGGAGGAATGGAAACAGACAAGCACCACATATTTTTGCCCCCAATTCCAACACCCAACCTGCACCTGCCCCTTCACCTGCTGTCTTCTTTCCTATGACAAAGGAAAATAAGTGGTCTTCCTATTTAAGACCAAACTCCCCACTGCCTCCCTCGATCTTCAACAGAGCCCCCTTCTTGCCTGCACCATCTATTTTTTCATATCTCAGTAGGCTAATGCCTTTGGCACACAGAATATCGTTAATACCTTAAAATATGTTAAGGATTTTTAAATACACTTGATTGATACCTTTAAGTATACTAAGATCTTGATATCATTAAATATTTTAAAATATCAAAACAGCCTGCAGGGAAACTCTAATTTCCCATTCATATTATGACAAACTTCTGGAAAATTATACTATATATATATATGTATATATATATATATATACACACACACACATCTGTGTGTGTGTGTGTGTATAATATTATACTTTTTCACTGCTACACTATCTTACCTTCAGTTATATTGTCAATCAACATTGATCAGGTTTTGGTCTCTCTTCTCCATCAAAGCAACTATTATTCAGATCACCAGAGTGTTAGTTAGCCAAGACCCTGGACAGTTCTCTTTCCTTCTTTTTTTTTTTTTTTTTTTGTTGTTGTTTTTACGAAATGTTGTTTTTTTTTTCCATTTTATTTATTTTTTCAGCGTAACAGTATTCATTCTTTTTGCACAACACCCAGTGCTCCATGCAAAACGTGCCCTCCCCATTACCCACCACCTGTTCCCCCAACCTCCCACCCCTGACCCTTCAAAACCCTCAGGTTGCCCCAATCTCCCACCCCTGACCCTTCAAAACCCTCAGGTTGTTTTTCAGAGTCCATAGTCTCTTATGGTTCGCCTCGCCTCCCCAGTGTCCATAGCCCGATCCCCCTCTCTCAATCCCACCTCCCCCCAGCAACCCCCAGTTTGTTTTGTGAGATTAAGAGTCATTTATGGTTTGTCTCCCTCCCAATCCCATCTTGTTTAAAGGATCTTCTTTTCTTGTTTCCTAGGGCAGCTCTCTTACCTAGATATCCTTTGTTCTCATGTCTCCTTCCAATTTGCTCCTTATTCTTTCTCTACCCAAAATTTGGAGGTTGCAATGCTCACTAAATTTCCCACTACCTTGTGTTCTGTCTGGGCATTTGACCAGTCCAGAGCTAATGTTCTGCCAGTATGTCTCTGAGGCAGGGGCCTGCCACAGTGAACCCCATGGCTGCTCTGCAGGATGAGAAGGGGGTCTCCCTCTCCAAACGTCCCTGAGTGAATATGGGAATTAGAGCTGACCTTCCCACCCCACCAAAACCACACTTTGTCTGTGGAGTGAGCAGAGATAATTTTTTGTGTTGGTAAGTCTCGGAGATGCTAATGTTATGATCACTATTATTATTACCAGCACCAAGGCCAGTGTCACCATATGAATTGGTATATTTTGTGGGGGTTATACGTTACTCTTAGTATGAACTCTCTTTTCTTCAGCCTCCTTTCTCTTCCCTTCCTTTCTCCCCTCCCTCTCCTCTCTTTCTCCAGATGCTTTAAATTGGAACTAAATGACTGTCTCCTGAAGCCACCTTTCTTCTTTTACCAACCATAAATTGTAACTCCTAAAAGTGGTCTTAGTATTAAGCAAATTGCGTGTATTGTAGGGAATCTGCAGGCACGGAGAAGTAAAAACATGAAAACAAACTCAGTCATCTGGTGATAGCAAGGCTATGTCCACTCCAGCCTGTCCCAGATTCCAAGCTATTGCTCTCCTGGAGTGTGTCAACAGTCTCCTTATTGGGACCCATCCTGCCCATCAACAATCTGTTCTCAGCAGCCAAGTGAGCCTCAGTCCTCTTAAAGCACCAATCAGATATACTCATCTGCACAAAAGACCAGTATTCCCCCTTTCTCTAAGTAAAAGGCAGTATCCTAATAGCCCCTCTTATCTCCCTGGCCTCATCACCCCCCAAAATCTGCCTTCCTCCTGCTTCAACCACACAGCCTTCTGTGCTGTTCCTCCAATACATCAGGCCCACTCCAATCTCTGTCCCCAGATGCCCACTGGCTTGCTATCTGATGCTTATTAATCTTTGTTCAAGTGTCATCTTCTCAATGTGATAATCTGACCACTCTGCTTAACACTTCAAACTACGTCACCTATGCCCTCCTGGGTCGATTTCATTTCTTTTTGTAAAGCAAAATGAAAGTATACAGTTTTCTCAGATAGTATACAGTTCTAGATCATGTTTGATTTTCCTTTGCTGACAACTTGGTTACCATATAAACTGTTTAAGGGCTAAGATCGTTGTCTGTTTTGTTCAGGGATGTATCCTAAGTAGCCAGTACTTAGGAAATTCCAAGCCCTAAGTAAATATGTGTTGAATAAATAAATGACCTTGTTTAAGATCATTATGGCATCCTGTGATGAACAAAGGAAACTGTAAGTAACTTAAGAAGAAAGGAATTTAATATAAGAGAATCAGTGTTTATAAAACATTTTAAGCTTCTAGAGGAGGGAATTCCATCCCGGATCTCCAGAATGGTACCAACCACTGCTCTACCTGGAAGGTGCAGAGATTTCAGGAGAGGTTGGAACAGAAAATCAGGACCTAAAGAAATTGGCCACTGTTTCAATGGCCCTTTACATCCCACAGTACAGTGCCTACAATGAAACACCACCTCAGCCCACCACCGTTCTTGCCCAACAAGCCTGTTTGTCTAAATCTCAGAAAAGTATAGAACCTAACTAACGTCCAGAACTCATGCTGCGTGGGATCTCAGAACGTGACGTTTCAGCTTTCGCCTCTACACTAAAGGAAAGCATTGGAAGAGAGTGATCTGTCCTATCTACCACAATCCATTCCACCCACTTGTCTTTCACTGAATACAAGTATGTTTCCATGAAACACATAAGTCTTTTCAACTGTCTTTTTGAAAATGGCATGACAGTTCATCCTGTATCTGAACCACTTACCATTCCCCTGCTGAAGGAAAGTGCATTTTACTTAGTCTTCATTTTCTACGTTGAACCATATCCAGCATTCTCGCTAAAAAGAAATCTAGTAAATATTATTTTCTTCACCACTACCCCCGAACTTTAGGGATCCTTTAGTTCCCCATAAAGCTGGGCGAAAAGCAGTAGCTTGAGTGGGGTTTTTTTTTATTCCTTTCCCCCTATCTTTGGCTTTAGGTTTACATTATTAAACGAACTAGAGAGCATTTCATTTTTTTCTGGAGTCCACATTTCTCTGAAAGTGTGAGACTAAAGAGGAAGAATACTCTTAAGAAAAAGAATACTTTTTAAGTCTCTACTATATATATATCTATCTCTACGATTTTTCTCTTCAGAAATATACCAGTTTGCATGCCTATCTCACTGGATGATCACCACTACTGCAATGCTACTTGAACATATTCTAGGCTATTTTGAATTATTGAGGACGCATAACTAATATAGGATGCAGTGCACAGACTGGTTATACTGTTGGATAAACTTTTCAGAAGGGAACATGCCTGAGCCCACCACCCAGCTCAAGACACATGATGTTGTCAACGTGACAGAAGCCACCTGCACTTTTCTCTCTTGTCCCATCAGTGGCTGGTGTGCCTCCTATCATGACATTGTCTAAATAAAATCACATGGTCTATATTCTTTTATACCTGCTTCTTTCATTCAGCATGGTCTGCAAGTGTGTCTTGCGGTATTTCTACCGCAAGCATCTTTGCCACAAACATTTTCACTGCAAACATTTTCTGCTAATTGGCCACAAGGCAAATTTGCCATAAAAGATTAAAAAATAACTTGTTGACTATTTGGTTTAATTTTCCATTGACACAGTTCTTCTATTTTTTATGTCATATAAGTTTAGCCCTCATAGTAGTCTACACAGTGACATCGAGTTTTAAACCCATACATCCCAAAGAACTTTTGAATTTCCATCAATGGACATTCTGAGGCATCGTGGCCTATCTGATTTCTCATTAGAAAAGTTTTAAGATTTTATTGCATGGAGCACTGGGTACGGTGCATAAACAATGAATCTTGGAACACTGAAAAAAAATTAAAAAAAAAAGAAAATTTTTGAGATTTTTAGTAAGTATGTTTATGATGGTTTCCTTTTATACACAAAGGCTTCATCTTAGTTTGAAATTATAAACACTTTGAAAGTTGAAATCAATGTTAAACATAAATTAATATTTTTAACACATTAAAGACATAGCCCATTTTTCTGCACCATTCTTTCATCTGGGTCTCTGACCTTCATTAACTTAATCTAGGATTAGCTCGAAGTCATATTAGTTTTTATAAAATAGTTTAGAGTCTAGCTTTTACTCTTCTTTCAATGTTTAGCATATTTTATCCCTTTTTGAAAACAGCATAATTATTTTTACAGACAATATGGAGACTAGATATTAGTAAGTATTATCATATTAAAATCAGTTGCAAAGACAAGTTACTAACCACCAGAAAACTTTAGCACCTCCCTGACAGTTCATAAGGCTACCTGGTGCTCAGGACTCATGGGAAAAGTAGTTTAATAACAAAAGTATTATTACCAACAAAGGCTTATTACGCATTGAATCACATGGTTGTGCGCTTCATAGCTTGGCTTCAAGGCCTGGGTTGTTAACTCCTCATTATGCTGTTGAAACTGAATAATTAAGAGATTTCTACAGAAAGACATTGGACTCAACAGCTCATATTTGCATATGTCTGTGCCTGCAGGTTAATTGATGGCTTTCATTGTTTCCATGTGAGCGGATCTAGACAAAACAAGGATGGACAGACTGCAAGACACCGCTTTCTCCAGATACACAAATGACAAGACCCCCTCTATCGCCATGTTGAATTTACAGTATTTAAAAGAGTACAACTGCATCTGTACTTTCATCCAAATTGATTGAGTTCCAAAGACCTGTCACTAATCACAACAGAGTCTGAAGAGAGCTGTATTACATTAATTCAATAATTTATATAAAATGAAATCCTAACTCCTTTTCAAAAAGTCATCAAGTACATGAAGGGGTTAGTATAAATAGTGTCCAATATACTCCCACATTCAGATAGGTTTGGCCGCCACTGTGATGAGGAATACGTTTTCTAAGCTATTCAACAAATATTTCAAATAAAAATAAGCTTTTAAAGCTGTATATGAAAGCAAATTTAAGCATAAATTGATAAATTCTATCTACATAAAATAATAGCAAATTGAATTTGGCAGTAAATTAAAATGAATAATATAACAGGAGGGAAGTGTTTATTCCAGACTGGAAGAAATATATTATTACAATTAGAAGGTTTTATATATATATATGTATATATAATTCACTTTATATAATACTAAATGGAAGAAAAAAATCCCAAATCTTGTCAATATAAGCCCAAAGCGTATTTGAATAAAATTTAAAAATATATTCTAAAAACCTGAAATTTGTAAGTTAGAATTAGATGATATTCACACTCATACAGTCTCTATATTTCATAACCATCATATTTAATGTTAAAATACCATGCATGTTTATAAAATCAGGGAAAAGCCCAGGATGCTTTTTTCTAACCCTATTTTTAGTGTTGCTCTTTAAATTATGGCCAAGCCAATGTTATAAAATATTTTTATAAGTTACAAATATTAAAAATATGGGAATAAAAAAATCACCATTCTTTGCAGGAGTATACACAAGCAGACCCCAAGATCGTAAATCGACTAATATGAAACACATCGGGGTCAATCTGGTTATATTCTACAAAATACATACAAATCATGACATTTCTTATAGTCCAGAATTGACGTAAGAAGAACTATAATGAAAAGGAGAGCCAATTAATATTATCCAAAAACTATAAAATATCTAAGGACAAACTGAATAGGAAATTCATAAGAAGAATATGAAGAAGATAAAGAATCTTTTTTGAAGGGAAAGAAAAACCAGACTGCTGTAAAGATTTATCAATGATGTAAGAGCCAAGCTCTAATTCACATAATTTAATGACATCTATATTGATGGGATCATACTGGATTTTCTTTATGAACGGAGAACAATAATCTGGAAAGTTATCTACCTGTATGGGTATAAGAAAAGAGCCAATCAAACTTGAACAAGAAATGTACTGATCTCCTCAATGAATTAAAATACAGGAAAGTTACAATATTTAAAACCAAGCAGTATTAGGACAGAAATAACAGAAGAGTTTAAAGAAGGGAAGAAACTCAGAAATATATCTAAAGAGTCACAGGAATTTTAAGTTAGTTGTCCATGGATAATGAAAATAAGCTGATAATACTTTTGTAGAGACAACATTTGCAGGGCAAACTTATCGGTTAAAATATGTCTGACTTTTGACCGAGTATTGCAAAATAAGTAATAATTGAGTACCTGCTAATGTGGACATAGATATCCCCTACTGGTCTTCAGTTAAATGCATTATTTTGTATGCATTATAATGTACCCATTAAGAATTAATTTGCAAAAGGAAATTTAATGATTTTATAAAATATCCCCAAGGTTTGTGATATTTGCTCTATTTCCAAAATTTCTACATGAATTCGTATCATTCTTATTATCAAAGTAAGACTACTAAGCGTTGTTTTTAAAAGATTAATTACATTCTTGGCATGCTTTAATTATCTTTTTATTGACAATTTTAAGATTTGTGAAACTACATTAGATCTTTTAGGGAATTTTAAGTTTTGTCAGTCAAATAGTTTGGTTGTCTTTGTACAGATTATGTACAAATAAATAGAAATCTAAATATCAAATACTTGAAACCAAAATCAGACCTAAGAGAATATTTTATACTTTTTAAGCTTTGTATAATTTAAGCAAGGAAGAGAAAAATGTCATTTAACTGAGAAAAGGGAATTTTCTATGGAACTGTCTCTTCAGAGCAAAATTCTCTGAAAGGCATTTGGATTTCTATTGAATCCTATGAACATAAAACATCAAATAGCACTGTATGTATGAATAACAGTAAATATTCCAGAGGAGCGAGGGAAAAAATAATGATTATGGTGGAGTGGGAAGAACCTAAAGTCCCATGGGGCTGATTTATACAAATTTCATATAGGGAAAGTTTTTTAAATGAGCCACTGTAGGAGATGGAATGTGCTTCATAAAAGGTTAAGTTGTTTGTTTAGAGAATTAATAAATGAAAGAATTCACTTGCAGAATGGCCTAAGACATGAGAGTGCAAAGTCTCTAGACAACTGCTTATGAAATCACATTATTAGGCAGCAAAAATGGTACACAGCAGGCAGATCGACCTCGGAAAATATTCCCAAACCACACACTTCACCTTGGAAATAGACCTGGAGTTCATAGGCTTAACTCATCATTTGTTAGTGTACTCCCAATAAAGCCAACATCTAAAAGGATTTCCTCAAAGGACTCAGAATTTGTTTGATTATATGCATGATAGCAACTGTTAGAGGTAACATTAGAAAAGTTAATTCACACAGAATTCTCGAACATTATTATAGACTGCACAAATATGGACCAGCCTCCTTCCTCAGATATTTGGTGAGAGTTTATATTTTTTAAAGATTTTATTTATTTCTTTGACAGAGAGAAAGAGAGGTCATAAGTAGGCAGAGAGGCAGGCTGGGGGTTGGGGGAAGGGAAGCAGGCTTCCTGCTGAGCAGAGAGACCAATGTGGTGTTTGATCCCAGGACCCTGAGATCATGACCTGAGCCAAAGGCACAGGCTTCACCCACTGAGCCACCCAGGTGCCCCTTTGGTGAGTTTAAATATACAATGGATTGCTCTATAATCTCATTGCTTTCTTAAGTCAAAAATAATGAGTTAAATATTTAATACTTGAACTTCTGCTTTGTCTTAACCTATGGAATGCTCAGGAGAAAATAAAGATTAGAAATTTTATCCATAAGGAGAAGAAAGGGGTATGCAATATTCCAAGAATAATCAATCCTGAAGAACTAATTTCACATATTTTATAAGTGCAGATAGAGTTGGTAGTAGTGCCTAAGATAGAAGCCTATACCTTTCGTTTGACTTTTGGCCCTGCTTCTTTCCATGATGACATGTTTAGAATTCTCAGCTAATTTGTACATCGTCTTACTATCCTTTAAATTTCTTATAGCACTTAGCGCAATGGTTCTCAATATTGCGTAGGATTGAAAGACATAATTTTCATAGACCATTATACTTTTCATCTATTAAAAAATCCTATCTAAATGTTTTAAATGGTTTTTGGTCAATTTTACTTTTAATAATTTCAGGGGAAAATAGCCACATAGGTAAAGATGTCATGTCAGCTTTCTTATAAATCATAGAATCTTTTTTTCTATACTCCCAGATCATAATTCCACTTCTCTTTTTACTGAGTAATAGACTCAGTAAAATTTTTAGGATGTATTCGAATGTATAGCCTTATAGTCATAAGGGGAAATTATGGCATACTGCAGTCAAAAAGCATTCAAGAAAGTGAAGTAGCTCATGTGTAAGGGTTCTACCATATACAAATTAATTCTATCCCACAAACATAATCTTTTGTCAATAAAATAAATGGGAAAATGTCATAGGAAAAAAATGGCCTCAAACAGCTGAAGTACAACATAACCCCCCTCCTCAAAAAAAGTATTCCGTATTCAGCATTTGAATTTTATTTTAAACCTTATTCATACAATGCTAAATATACATCAAATCACCGGCATAGCTGACAAAAGTCTGTAAAATCACCAAGGATTCATAGTTGGTTCCTTTATAATGAATATTTTTAGTATCATTTGTACGAGAGCGTCTTGGCCCTTGTAAAGATTTGATGCTACAGCCGTTAAAGATACAGGAGATCCAATGTTTGTGGGTCTTGCAAAAACAGTGAAAAGCACACTTGTGACTATTTTGTGTGAGAAAAAAGAATTAGTCAGCATTTAAGAACCTAGTTCTCAAACAATAAGCATTTTGCCATAATTTTGAAGGTTTTTTTTTTTTTTCTGAAAGAAAATGTTCTTCCTGAAAATAGGCTATAGATGCAAAAAGGGGTGAATCCTAAATCTTGTGTACTTGTGGGAGCTGGCAACTTAAGGTCTTTCTAAATAATAGTAAATATGCTTGTAAATGATGCCATATATTAAAAAGTATATCCAATTCTAAGAATCCTAGATAGACACCAGATATAATGCCTTTGGTTGCTAAGGTTTATGTGATTTTCCTCTTAGGTCTAAACCAGAGACACATTGAATACACAGATATGTTAGCTTTGAGAATGGCATGGGTTACCCCCAGTCAGCAACATCCTACAGTATCATAATTATTGCAAAGTAAACAAAAGTGATTTACTGTCCTGTGATTGGGTAACCATTTATATGTTTTCCTGGATCATATCTTTGTCTTCTAGTTTGCTTCATATCCAGAAATAGACATGGTCTCAATAAGGGATAATTTTATTTTCAATTATATGCCCATTTTATTTTTTTATTTTAAATTTTTAAAGATTTTATTTATTCATTTGACAGAGACCGCGAGAGAGGGAACACAGCAGAAGGAGTGGGAAGTGGAAGAGGGAGAAGCAGGCTTTCTGCCAAGCAGGGAGCCTGATGCAGGGCTCCGATCCCAGAAGCCTGGGATGTTGACCTGAGCCGAAGGCAGATGCTTAATGACTGAGCCACCCAGGCACTCCTATATGCCCATTTTATAGAAAATAGTAGGAGAGATCTGTCAATCAAAGAACTAGACAAAATGCAATACTTAAATTCCTAAGACATTCCGTATTTATGTGACCAGGCTATTTATGGATTAGGAACTCCTTGTACACAGCACCAATATGTAAGTCAGTAAGTAGACTCAATGAATTGAGGGTATTACCATTAGACTATCTAACTGTCCAAATTTCACAAAAAGAGCATTAGAAATTCACTCCCTGTATATGCTATACTTTCTAAATGAAAGTATCACATGACTAAAAAACTCATAAATATCCTATATGAAATTGCAAATGTATGTTCATTTTCCTTTACTATTGTAGATCTTAGAAGTCACACATAAACTTTACACAAATATCTTTGCTCAAAGAGCTAAGAAAACTACAAAGTAGAAAAATATTGCTTTAAAAAAGAGCAAAATTCACCATGTCATTGGTTTTTAATTAAATTTTAATATAATCATTAAAGAATCTCTAAAATTTTCATTAACATTTAAACTTATAGTAATATGTATGATATTAATATCTAATATGTTTTCATGCATATTTCTGAAGCCAAAGATCAACATTCTGAAATTGATTAATTTAAAAATATATACTAGGTGCCTGGCTGATTCAGTCAGGTCAGCATCTGACTCTTGATTTCAGCTTGGGTCTTGATCGCAGGGTTATGAGTTTGGGCCCTGCATTGGGCACCACACTGGATGTGGAGCCTACTTAAAAAACAAACAAACAAACAAACAACTTGTAAAAATAGATACTGAGCATCTGTCATGTGAACTTTCTGTTCCAATTTTAAGGGGACTAACAATTTTTTTCCCAATAGTTCAGAGCAGTTGAAGTAGACAGACAGAAATCGACATGGTAGAGAAGGCTCTGAGAGGCTCTGGTTCAGTTTCAGGACAACGACAGAATTCCTAGTTAGCGTGGAAACAGAGAAGCACAGTTGTCCCTTGCACTCAGTGTGTGGGCATGCCCCTTTAGCAGCACCACTGAGAGCCCAGCAGATGGGTGTCCTGCAGGCAGATCAGAAGGGACCGGCAGTCAGGGACTGTGTATGCCTGCTTCCTGCTGCCAACAATACCCATCGGGTAACTCTCTCCTTTTCTGCAGAGGAAGTTACTTAGATGGAAACATGAAGCGAGGCAACAAGTTAGTCTAGACCCCGAATTCCAATGTTGTCTTTGAAGGAAAGCATTCAGGATGCAATTCCAAAATCTAGCACTTGGGGGGTTTTAAAAATATCTACTTAACTACTATTCTAAGATTTTTAGTGACTTTCTTCTTGCTACTAAAGACATGTTTTATACCATGTTGCCTTGCCTTGGCTTCCGGTGCCAGGCATTAACTTTACCAGGTATTTACAGGAGACAATGTAGAGAGACACTGAAGGGGCTAGAAAAAGGAACGTGAGAAACTCTGTTTTACAGCAGGTGATCATATCTTTTAATAACTGGAGCAAATTTCAAACTATTGACCTTTTTTTCTGTAGAACTATTTGTGTACATGTATCTCTGATTGTAATTTCACTAGATAATTGCTGGGGGGGGGGTGAATGAATATGTGTAAAAGAGAAATTGGACAGAAGTAGAACTGAACATATCATTGGCATATTAACAATGAGAGATAACCAGGTCCATAAAACCACAGTAAGAAAGAGAAGTGATTTTAATTATATATAATTAGAAAATATTTTTGCAAGCATACTCTTAGGTCTACATACAAGTAACAAAAAGTATGAAAAAATCTGACCTAATCAAAATGAATGATTAAAATCTCATGAAGAATAAATTTTGAAAAGAGATATTTTAGATATGACTTGTTACTATTCCGATGGATAGCATTCCTTTTCAAAGTTTTTGCTTCCACATTCTTACTTCATTGTTCTTCTTGAATATTGCTCCATTGACTATAACCAAATATTTGCTTGTTTTTTTTAATTTTTTCTTTTTTTTTTATAAACATAAAATGTATTTTTATCCCCAGGGGTACATGTCTGTGAATCGCCAGGTTTACACACTTCACAGCACTCACCATAGCACATACCCTCCCCAATGTCCATAACCCCCTCCCCCTCTCCCAACCCCACCTCCCCCCAGCAACCCTCAGTTTGTTTTGTGAGATTAAGAGTCATTTATGGTTTGTCTCCCTCCGATCCCATCTTGTTTCATTTATTCTTCTCCTATCCCCCTAACCCCCCATGTTGCATCTCCACTTCCTCATATCAGGGAGATCATATGATAGTTGTCTTTCTCCGACTGACTTATTTCACTAAGCATGATACGCTCTAGTTCCATCCACGTCGTCGCAAATGGCAAGATTTCATTTCTTTTGATGGCTGCATAGTATTCCATTGTGTATATATACCACGTCTTCTTTATCCATTCATCTGTTGATGGACATCTAGGTTCGTTCCATAGTTTGGCTATTGTAGACATTGCTGCTATAAACATTCGGGTACACGTGCCCCTTCGGATCACTATGTTTGTATCTTTAGGGTAAATACCCAGTAGTGCAATTGCTGGGTCATAGGGTAGTTCTATTTTCAACATTTTGAGGAACCTCCATGCTATTTTCCAGAGTGGTTGCACCAGCTTACATTCCCACCAGCAGTGTAGGAGGGTTCCTCTTTCTCCGCATCCTCGCCAACACCTCTCATTTCCTGACTTGTTAATTTTAGCCATTCTGACTGGTGTGAGGTGATATCTCATTGTGGTTTTGATTTGTATTTCCCTGATGCCGAGTGATGTGGAGCACTTTTTCATGTGTCTGTTGGCCATCTGAATATTTGCTTGTTTTTAATGTGTATATCTCACATACATATTACTACACAATAAATCACCTTGAGTTCACTTATCCTTTGAATCAAATTATGAGACTCATGTTCATAGCAAAGCATTTTTCAACATAGCATCATAATCTAGGATGTAAGCATTACCCTAGTTTCTACTATAAAAATTATTATAGATTCCACACGTGTTGTATGTAACTTATTGAAGTGTTTCTGGTTAGATAATTTAATTTAAAAATTTTTAAAATTTATTTATTTGACAGACAGAGAGAGCACAAGTAGGCAGAGAGGCAGGCAGAGAGAGAGGGGGAAGCAGACTCCATGCTGAGCAGAGAGCCCAATGTGGAGCTTGATCCCAGGACCCCAAGACCATGACCTGAGCCGAAGGCAGAGGCTTAACCCACTGAGCCACCCAGATACCCCTAGATAATTTTATTTAAAAAAGAATGATAAAGCTTGTTGCATTCAGAAAATAATATCAATATATTAATTCCTTATGTGCTAAAGGCTGACCTATATTATTAACAAATGTGAAACCATCCAATTCTCTAAAAATCCTGGTACTATTATATCACCAATTAACAGATGAAGACATGGAGGTAAAAATAAGCTACATGTCCCCAAGGGCAAACTACAAGTATGTGTGGTAAAGAAGAAATTGGAAACCAGGCAGAAAAAATAAAAGCAAACAATACAATCATAAAAATGAAGTCCATACATAGATATTTTTAAAGAATCACACAAGAATAGTAATTCTCTAAGCATATCATTTCTCCAAGTTTGGCATGAAATAGTGTTAGTCATTTTTTCCAACAAGATATGGACAAACATTTTTAAAAGAAGAATTATGTTAGATAAAAATATCATGAATATTTATGCTACTTCTAATTTATAGTAGAAGTTCTTGTTCCTTATATTTTGATTTATTTCATCTAAAAACAAAGTCCTAGCTATATTCTTCCCGTAGGCAATAAGGGTTATCCAAAGAACTTGATAGATAAAGAAATAAGTGCTCTTTAAAGATTTACTACTAATGTTGTATCTCTGTTTACTATTGAAATACAGTCAGTCTATGATTACCATAGCTATAAATATGCTAAATATTTCTCATTTGCTAATATATTTTATGAAACTCTCTCATTCTGACAGCTTAAAAGGGACTTAAATTTCTCATTCTCAAATTCAATAAGGAAAATAGCCATGGCTGATGGATTTACATAATGTAAGATTTGCTGAAAAGTAATGAAATTGTATTTCAAGGCTATATAATTTGCTCTTACCAGAATAAATATGCATACATGGGTTACAAAACTCTTGGTCAATTAAATAATTTTATAAACACTGATAATGGGGGCTCGAATATTTTTCATGATCATGTACTTCTTACACTGACAGGTAAAAAAGGAAATGTCATTCATCAAAAAACTCTTAAAGACAAATTAATAATGCAACAAAAATTATTATAGTTTATTAATAGTTTTTGTCAAACTCTAAGTTGGAGGAAAAAATAAGACCCTGAAATATAACACTAAAAAAGTGTACTTTGTGACACGTATTTTATCACTGTATATATTATGGTAATTACAAGATTTATTGGTTCAACAAATATCATTTGGGCATTGTGTACTTAACATTATATCATTATAAACAAATACAGGAGTTGACCTCATAGTGCTAACAGTTGTCAATAGGAAATTGGCGGGGGGGGGGAGACAGGAAACCCAAAACTCTACTCTTGTGGGAGAGGAAGAAATACACGGTCAGTCCAACACTCTATGTGGAGAACAGGCAAGGACACCTGAGCAGGATACTTTCCCAATACCCAGTTTACAGGGCCTGCACAAGACTGGGGCTCAATCAGAACATCAGGTAATAGTTTACTCTCACATCCCCTCAATGCCACACTAACAAAATACTGGTCAAGCACAGCTGGGACAGCTATAAGGCAAGGTCCCCTTGGGGGCAATGTAAAGGGATTAGCCAAAGTCAAAGAGTGATCAGATATTGAGATGAACCTCTGACATATTAACCAGCACCCAAACCACTCAAAATGGGGTTAGATGAACACTAGCTCATTCTCTAAAGGATTAACAGGAGGAAACCTTGTTCATCTACAGATGTGAAAAATTATTTATGTATTTATTGTGATATATAATTTGTCCAGCTTTCAGCAAAGAATTGGGAGGTACATAAAAGGGCAAGAAAACAGCCTGCAGAGATAAAGCAATTAACAGAAGGAGGCTGAGTGAGGATGTAGTTGTTGGGACTACCAGAGATCTCCAGTAGACTCAACATGCATTCACAGAATGAATCATGAACTTGTAGGTTATTAGAAACTAACCAAACTGAAATAGAAAAATGGAAAGAAAAGTGGGAAAACAGAACAGAGTATACAAGAGCTGTGGGAAAGTATTAAACACTGTGAAGCCACACCAGAGTATCAGTGGAGACCACGTGATAGCAGTAACAACAAACCCCTCCACCTCTCAGTGGGATGATTCCAGAAGAAGCCTAGTGGGGAGCGTGAATTCTGACAGTGATAAGGAGCTTCTCTTCCATGTCTGATGACATAGGCTAATCAGGGAAACTGGACTTTCGCCCAAACCTGGAAGTACCAGGTGTTTGTACCCCTTCATCTACTGGGGTGGTGTCAGAGAAAGCCAGATCAAACAAAAGCTTTAAATGAGATCCAGAGTCTCATGGTAACCCAAATGCTCAGATTTCAATAGAAAAATCACATATCATATCCAGGACCTGGAAAACCTCAATCTGAATGAGAAAAGATAAACTGACCTCAGTACTGGGATGACATAGGTGTTGGAATGATCTGAAAGGACTTTACAGACACCATCATAAAAATACTTCAACAAGCAATTACAAATGGACTAGAAACATAAAAGAATAGAAACTCTCAGTAAGAAGTACAAGTTCCAAATAAAGAAATAAAATATATAAAGAAGAATCCAATAGAAATTTTAGAAGTGAAAAGTACAGTAACCAAAATTTAAAAAAAATGAATTGGGTTGATTAACATAACAGAGGGAACAAAAGGGAAAATAATTTCACTTGAATACAGGAAATAGAAATTATCCAATGAACAAAAGAGAAAATGGAATGAGGAGAAATGAATGGGAGTCTCTGGGACTTGCAGGGCTGGTACAAAAGTCTAACAGTAACATCACTGGAGGCCTGGAAAGAAGGGGACACAGACGTCAGAACTGAAAAAGCACTAGCAGGAACAATAACAACAGTTATAAGCCTACAGATTCAAGAAGGTGAGCAAACACCAAACAAGATAAATTCAAAGCAATTCATACAAAGATACATCTTAGTGAATCTTCTGAAAGTTCAAGACAAAGAGAAAATCTTAAAAGCAGCCAGAGTAAATAAGCCCCTATCTATAGGGGAAAAACAATTCAAATGGTAGATTTCTCATAAGAAACCATCAAAGCTGATGGACTATTGTCCAACATTTTTTAAGTGCTTAAAAAAAAAAAAGAATCATCAACCAGATTATCAAGGAAAAATATCCTTTAGGAATGGTGAATTTATGAAGACATTCTCAGGTGAAAGGAAACTACGAGTCTGTCATCAGGAAACCTATGCTAAATCTTAGAGCATTAAGAAAGAAGAAAGCAAAGAAGATGGAAAAGTATGGGTAAATAGCATAGAAGTCCCTTTTTGAGATTTTTAAAAATTGTTTATTAAAATAAAAATAAATCTGCAAGAGTACTGAATAATTAAGAGGTGCATCTCAAATGACCACTAAGGCTAGGCATCTTTTCACATGTTGATTACAGAGTTTACTCTCATGAAGATGCCTGTTTAATCATTACACTTTCCAAAACCCAGTATTTATTACCTGGGTGATAGGCATGATCTGGTTGCTCTAGGATACTAACAGGTAAGTTTGGAATTTCTAATAATTTGTATAAAGTTCATGTATTTCTGTAATTCAAATATTTCATGTAGTTCAATGTTTTGTTCAATAGTTCATGTAGTTCATGTAGTTCAAATATTTCATGTATTTCTGAACACCAGATTATTGTACCTCAAAGCTGCAGTTCCCAGCAGCATCAAAACTTTCCAGATGAAACCAATGCTTATCTCAGGTTACATGCTTTTCTATTGGTTAATGGGCTCTTTTTAGTTCTGTGGAAATTATCCTACAACCTGTGATTAATGATCCTGAAGAAAATGAATTACTGATCCTGGAGCCCTGAATTGTAGCTACCACTTAAGAACAGGCATGGTGAATGTTTTAAGCTTACCAATGAAGAGACAAATATTGTCAGAATGGTTATAAAAGCATTCCTCAAATACATGCTGTCTATAAGAAATTTACTTTATTTTTTTTTAAATAGGTTCAAGAAAAAAGGATGGAGAAAGAATGCCATGAAAAAACTGAGTGAAAGAAAACTAGGCTTAGCTATATAATTTCATCCACATATGACTGCTATGGACTCGGCCTCTCTTTTCACACCAAGTTTATATGTTGATGCTCTAATGCCCAACGTCATGGTATTTGAAGATGAGGCCCTCGGGAGGTGATTAGTGTTAGCTAGGGTCATGCCAGTGAAGCCCTTGTGGTGGAATTAGTAGCTTTATAATAAGAGAAAGAGATCTCTCTTGGGTCACATAGGTGGCTCAGTGGGTTAAGTGTTTGCCTTTTGCTCAGGTCATGATCTCAGGTTCCTGGGATAGAGTCCTGCATTGGACTTCTTGCTCAGCAGGGAGCCTGCTTCTCCATTTGCCTGCTGCTCCCCCTGCTTGTGCTGTCTCTTTATCTTCCTCTAACAAATAAAATCTTAGAAAGAGAGAGAGAGAGAGACAGAGAGAGATGGATCTTTCTTTCTCTTTTCTCCTCTTTTTGCTCTGTATCACTTTCCCACCATCCCTCTATGCCTCTCCACACAAGAACAGAGGAAAAGCTATGTGGGTCTATGGGATTTTGCTATGACAGCCTGAACTGATTAAGATAATCCTGTAACTATGAATCTTAAATACTAAATTCACAGCCAAGATTCAATGAACAATTGAGAAAAGGCAAACCATATAGAAGCACCAAATTGAAGTATTCCATTGAAAGAAACAAAGATTAGAAGAACAAAGCACAAAACTTTAGATATTATTAATAACCTCAGAGAGATGTAAGAGAAATTTAAACTGAGCTGTTAGAAATTAGGAATTGATCACTGAGATTAAAATGGTACAATGGTTCAGCAGAATAACAAAATGGTTAAAACTGAAGAGTAAATTTCTTAGCTCAAAAATAAAGTCAAGGAATTACCCTAGAGTGTACTGCAAATAACTATGGAAAGCATAAAGTTTAAAAATAAAAAAGAATTTTAAAAAGGAGAGGGCATATCAAGAACTTTAAGTATTTGCCTGAATGGATTTTTCTAAAGAAGAAACACTCATAGTCATATAATACACAAAGCAATACAGATGGACATTTTCCCGAACAGCAGACATCATAGGTTCTGAAAGAACCCCTTCCCCACCAGATACCAGCTTGATATCTGTCACAATATATTTGAAGAAAGTAGTCCTCAATGTCTGAAAATCATTAGTAATACCTAAAAGTTCTGGAAGCTATCATCCAGTTTTGAAGTAGGAAAGAGAAGACCTTTCTAGATATACGCATTTTATGACTCGGGATGTTAACCCATGTAGTTTATCCGGAAAAAGTAACAAGAATTTATTAAAATAAACACATGCATACATATCCAGTTGGCTTTTGAATAGCCTGCGTTTGAACTGCTCAACTCTTTTTACATGTGTGTGTTTTCAGTAAGGGCTATAAATGTATTTTTGCTTCCTTAATGACATTTCCTTTTCTCTACCTTGTTTTTTGTAAGAATAAAATATGCAAATCCTAGAGGAAAGCATAGACAGTAACCTCTTAGACATGGGCCAGAGCAACTTCTTTCAAGACATGTCTCCAAAGACAAAAGAAACAAAAGCGAAAATGAACTTTTAGGACTTCATCAAGATCAAATCTTCTGCACAGCAAGGGAAACAGTCAACAAAACAAACAGGCAACCCACGGAATGGGAAAAGATATTCGCAAATGATACTACAGATAAGGAGCTGATATCCAAGATCTATAAAGAACTCCTCAAACTCAACACACACAAAACAGATAATCATGTCAAAAAATGGGCAGAAGACATGAACAGACACTTCTCCAAAGAAGAAAGACAATGACTAACAGAGACGTGAAAAAGTGTTCATCATCATTAGCCATCAGGGAGATTCAAATCAAAACCACATTGGGGAGGGTATGTGCTATCATGAGTGCTGTGAAGTGTGTAAACCTGGCGATTCACAGACCTGTACCCCTGGGGATAAAAATACATTATATGTTTATTAAAAAAAAAAATTTTTGGAAGGGGAGGCGAATCATAAGAGACTATGGACTCTGAAAAACAACCTGAGGGTTTTGAAGGGTCAGGGGTGGGAGGTTGGGGGAACAGGTGGTGGGTAATGGGGAGGGCACGTTTTGCATGGAGCACTGGGTGTTGTGCAAAAACAATGAATACTGTTACGCTGAAAAAATAAATAAAATGGAAAAAAAAAACCACATTGAGATACCACCTTATTCCAGTTAGAATGGCCGAAATTAACAAGACAGAAAACAACATGTGTTGGAGAGGATGTGGAGAAAGGGGAACCCTCTTACACTGTTGGTGGGAATGCAAATTGGTGCAGCCACTTTGGAAAACAGTGTGGAGAATCCTTAAGAAATTAAAAATACCGAGGTTTGCTGAGAAGAGGGGGGTAGGGAGAGGGTGGTTGGGTTATGGACATCGGGGAAGGTATGTGCTGTGGTGAGTGCTGTGAAGTGTGTAAACCTGGCAATTCACAGACCTGTACCCCTGGGGCTAATAATACATTATATGTTAATGAAAATAAAAATTTTTTTAAAAAGAAATTAAAAATAGAGCTTTGCTATGACTCTGTAATTGCACTACTGGGTATTTACCCCAAAGATCCAGATGTTGTGAAAAGAAGGGCCATATGTACCCCAATGTTCATAGCAGCAATGGTTACAGTCGCCAAACTGTGGGAAGAACCAAGATGCCCTTCAACAGATGAAGGGATAAAGAAAATATGGTCCAGGGGCACCTGGGTGGCTCAATGGGTTAAGCCTCTGCCTTTGGCTCAGGTCATGATCTCAGGGTCCTGGGATCGAGCCCCACGTCGGGCTCTCTGCTCAGTGGGGAGCCTGCTTCTCCCTCTCTCTCTTTCTCTGCCTGCTTGTGATCTCTCTGTCAAATAAATAAAATCTTAAAAAAAAAAAAAGAAAATATGGTCCATATGTACAGTGGAATATTATGCCTCCATCAGAAAGGATGAATACCCAACTTTTGTATCAACATGGACGGGATTGGATATCATGCTGAGTGAAGTAAGTCAAGCAGAGAGAGTCAATTGTCATATGGCTTCACTTACTTGTGGAGCATAAGGAATAACAAGGAGGACATGGGAGATGGAGAGGAGAAGTGAGGTGGGGGAAAATGGAGGGGGAGATAAGCCGTAAGGGACTGTGGACTCTGAGAAACAAACTGAGGGTGTTCGAGGGCAGGAGAGTAGGGGGATGGGTGAGCCTGGTGGTGGGTATTAAGGAGGGCATGTATTGAATGGAGCACTGGCTGTGGTGCATAAACAATGTATCTTGGAACACTGAAAAAAAATTAAATTAAGAAAAAAGTATACTAAAAAAATAAAAGAAAAGAAAAAAGTATACTGATCTTGCAGAGTAAAAACAAAAATTTAATCATTTAATACTAGCATATTAATAACAAATCTAGCACAAATTTTCAAAAAAGAATACAACATGTAAATACAATTAACACACAAAGTATGTGTTCATTGACTCTCATATTGGTAAGGCTTCTTCTCATATTGGTAGACTATTGGTAGTTCTTGGTGTGTCAAAAGTTATATATAGATTTTTTATTATGTGGAGGGGGGTTGGTACTCCTAATTCCCATGTTATGTAAGTGTTGACTGTATACATACATATCACAAAGAATTTAAGAGTAAACCTCTGGATACAAAACTGTAGGCAATAGCAAGGAGCCCATGAAAACCTGCAGTAATATCTTAAGTTGTTAGATGTTACTGAAACATCTGCCAGTTGTTGATTACGAAAATAATCATATTCTCCAAGGAGAATCCCAGATTATCTGAATATGGGAAGTAGCCCAGAACAGATGAAGACAGGGGAGAGGTGGAAGTGAAAGTTATCTCGACAGGCAAGGAATACACTTATTAATTAATATGGGGTAAAATCTATACTTTTAATATTAATACTTAAAAGTAATCTTTGGTGGAATAGATATAGGATATATAATTTGCCCTTTTGTGGATGGTGTATTTTTCTTATCTTTTTATCTATGTACTTTACAGGAGCACCCCAGTTAGCCTATAGGGTATTTTCCCTTATTGACTTTAAAGTTGTCAATACTTTCTAATCTCTGATTTACCTTTTAAATCTCACTGATGTATTCTTCATTCAACAGAAACCTTTCATTTTTATTCAGACAAATAGGCCACTTATTTTCTTTTGATTTTTGGTTTTAAGAAGTTCTTCCTTACTGCAAAATCATGAACATATTTTCCTCCTAGATTTTTATAAAACTGTGGTCCTGCTATTCATAATAGGTCCATGATAAACTTAAATTTTACCTTTATATATTGTGTGACTTATATTTTTCTCTACAACAACTACTATGAATCCTTTCTTCCCCATGTGAATTACCATCTTTATAACGTATCAAATTTCACTTTCACATGCTCTCTCTCTCTCATCTTACCTACACTGGTCTTTTTCTCCAGTCATGACCAGTACCACACTATATGTCAAAGGACAAAACGCCAATCTCAAAGAAGAGAAACAATAAAGGTTAACACATACTTGGAAAAAAGCTCAAATTTACAAGTGATCAGCGATGAAAACTTGCATACTAGTTAGAGACATCCAAGGAAACAATGAGTTGCAAATTCTATTCAGATCTGAAAAGATGCAGAAAAAAACTGAAAACAGTGATCAGTACTGAAAATGAGAATAGACTGGAAGGTATTATCAACAATTGTTTAGTCTATATTATTTTTCTTAACCCAAGACCATGCGTTAATGTTTGACTTATTTGAATATAATGAGATTAAGTTGGTCAGTGTCTCCTCCCACCCTCTCCACAATCCTTCCTCTAAACCTCTTGATCTGTGAGGCCCACACTTATTTTCTCTATATTTACAATAGCCTACCTCCCTGGAGACTCTCCATAACTCCTGACTTTGTAAGTGATAAATCACATTCTTCAGAACTTGCAAATATGGCCAGTCTGACAGTAGACTGGGACAATGGGTTTACAGATCCTTTCCCAGCTAGACTGCAAGCTCCCTGAGGATAAGACAAAGCCCCATCCGTTGGCAATCCCTACAATGTGAAAGTAGAGAGCATGATTATATTTCTATTCAAAAAAGATGGGATTGGGAGGGAGACAAACCATAAATGACTCTTAATCTCACAAAACAAACTGGGGGTTGCTGGGGGGAGGTGGGATTGGGAGAGGGGGAGCGGGCTATGGACATTGGGGAGGGGAGGCGAACCATAAGAGACTATGGACTCTGAAAAACAACCTGAGGGTTTTGAAGGGTCAGGGGTGGGAGGTTGGGGGAACAGGTGGTGGGTGATGGGGAGGGCACGTTTTGCATGGAGCACTGGGTGTTGTGCAAAAAGAATGAATACTGTTACGCTGAAAAAAAAATAAAAGTTCTATCAAAAAAAAAAAGAAAAAAAAAAAAAGAAAAAGTAATAGAAAAAGCATTAACCAAAAAAAAAAAAAAAAAAGGTCACAAATATATTGAGACACAAATGAAAAAGTAAATCAGTGAAACAATGCTTTAAAAGACAGGAAAAATAATTTAGATTCTTCCATGTAACATGAAACGGGGAGTCACAAAAAAGTCTTTGACGGGGGGAAAAACAAAACTGCTGAGGCCAGTCTGGAGGAATCACTGGAAGAAAGCCTAGAGATGGTACCATACAGGGGTTTAAATTACTGATAGGAAAACAATAGAAATTCATTTAGGTGATGGATATCAGTTAAGACATATTCGTCAGTTAAGACATATTCATAAGGAAAATAAACAGGATTTGAACTGTATTTCCCTATTACTTGAACTTAACTCAAGCTCCATGAATGCAGTGAGTTCATTAGAGTTACTACTATATATACAGTACCTAGCCTAGGACCAGAACACAAGAGGTCAATATAGACTATTGAACATTGACAAGAATGGATGATGTATGAAATAATTATTGTCAATAAAAATTCAATCAGTTTCTGAAGATAGTCCATGTGATATACAAATGATGATCCAGTAGTAACTTTTTAGTTATTGTGCTTTAAATGTAAAGGAAAATATTACTGCAACTGAAAAGCATGATTAGCCTGGAAACAGAATTAAAGAGCGGATGTCATATTGAGGTGTTAGTCGTGCAAGGGCGTTCAATTCTTGGATAACTGGAGGTAAAGGGTTGGAGCGAGCATAAGAGCACTAGACCAAATACACAGATTTGTAAGTTGCTCAAGTAGAATGAAGAACTCAACCCAAGGAGACTCCAGGGAGTAAATGGAGCAAAGCTTTATTTGTTTTTCAAAACTGCATCACAAAACCAATGCAACATGTTGCCTCAACATAATTAAAAGAAACTAAAACAAATAAGAGGATAGACTATATTCTAGAATATATTAGAAAACAACACGATTCTTAGGATGACATTTCTAAATACCAATTTGGCTGCTCTTTGGAAAAGCAAGAATTAATTCTCCAGGATACATTAGCAAAAACATCTAGTGAAAGAAATGCTTATTTTGTAAGACATATACTCAATATACAAAAATAATATCTGCAGTAAAATGTTCAGAGATTCTACATCTTATGAAATTTAAAAATAAATTTACAGAGTCCCACAGAGAATGAATATATAAAAGCAGGTAAAATTCTATCAAAATCCATAGAGTATGTGGCTGTCCAATTTTCCCAGCACCATTTATTGAAGAGGCTGTCTTTTTTCCATTGGACATTCTTTCCTGCTTTGTCGAAGATGAGTTGGCCATAGAGTTGAGGGTCGATTTCTGGGCTCTCTATTCTGTTCCACTGATCTATGTGTCTGTTTTTGTGCCAGTACCATGCTGTCTTGATGATGACAGCTTTGTAAGAGAGCTTGAAGTCCGGAATTGTGATGCCACCACCTTTGCCTTTCTTTTTCAATATTCCTTTGGCTGTTCGAGGTCTTTTCTGGTTCCATATAAATTTTAGGATTATTTGTTCCATTTCTTTGAAAAAAATGGATGGTATTTTGATAGGGATTGCATTAAATGTGTAGATTGCTTTAGGTAGCATAGACATTTTCACAATATTTATTCTTCCAATCCAGGAGCATGGAACATTTTTCCATTTCTTTGTGTCTTCCTCAATTTCTTTCATGAGTACTTTATAATTTTCTGTGTATAGATTCTTAGTCTCTTTGGTTAGGTTTATTCCTAGGTATCTTATAGTTTTGGGTACAATTGTGAATGGGATTGACTCCTTAATTTCTCTTTCTTCAGTCTTGTTGTTGGTGTACAGAAATGCAACTGATTTCTGTGCATTGATTTTATATCCTGACACTTTACTGAATTCCTGTACAAGTTCTAGCAGTTTTGGAGTGGAGTCTTTTGGGTTTTCCACATATAGTATCATATCATCTGCGAAGAGTGATAGTTTGACTTCTTCTTTACCAATTTGGATGCCTTTAATTTCTTTTTGTTGTCTGATTGCTGAGGCTAGGACTTCTAATACTATGTTGAATAGCAGTGGTGATAATGGACATCCCTGCCGTGTTCCTGACCTTAATGGAAAAGCTTTCAGTTTTTCTCCATTGAGAATGATATTTGCGGTGGGTTTTTCATAGATGGCTTTGATAATATTGAGGTATGTGCCCTCTATCCCTACCCTTTGAAGAGTTTTGATCAAGAAGGGATGCTGTACTTTGTCAAATGCTTTTTCAGCATCTATTGAGAGTATCATATGGTTCTTGTTCTTTCTTTTATTAATGTGTTCTATCACATTGATTGATTTGCGGATGTTGAACCAACCCTGCAGCCCTGGAATAAATCCCACTTGATCGTGGTGAATAATCCTTTTAATGTACTGTTGAATCCTATTGGCTAGTATTTTGGCGAGAATTTTTGCGTCTGTGTTCATCAAGGATATTGGTCTGTAGTTCTCTTTTTTGGTGGGATCCTTGTCTGGTTTTGGGATCAAGGTGATGCTGGCCTCATAGAATGAGTTTGGAAGTTTTCCTTCCATTTCTATTTTTTGGAACAGTTTCAGGAGAATAGGAATGAGTTCTTCTTTAAATGTTTGGTAGAATTCCCCTGGGAAGCCATATGCAGAAAAATGAAATTGGACCACTTCCTTACACCACACACGAAAATAGACTCCAAATGGATGAAGGACCTCAATGTGAGAAAGGAATCCATCAAAATCCTTGAGGAGAACGCAGGCAGCAACCTCTTCGACCTCAGCCGCAGCAACATCTTCCTAGGAACAACAGCAAAGGCAAGGGAAGCAAGGGCGAAAATGAACTATTGGGATTTCATCAAGATCAAAAGCTTTTGCACAGCAAAGGAAACAGTTAACAAAACCAAAAGACAGCTGACAGAATGGGAGAAGATATTTGCAAACGACATATCAGATAAAGGGCTAGTATCCAAAATCTATAAGGAACTTAGCAAACTCAACACCCAAAGAACAAACAATCCAATCAAGAAATGGGCAGAGGACATGAACAGACATTTCTGCAAAGAAGACATCCAGATGGCCAACAGACACATGAAAAAGTGCTCTACGTCACTCGGCATCAGGGAAATACAAATCAAAACCACAATGAGATATCACCTCACACCAGTCAGAATGGCTAAAATTAACAAGTCAGGAAATGACAGATGCTGGAGAGGATGTGGAGAAAGGGGAACCCTCCTCCACTGTTGGTGGGAATGCAAGCTGGTGCAACCACTCTGGAAAACATCATGGAGGTTCCTCAAAATGTTGAAAATAGAACTACCCTATGACCCAGCAATTGCACTACTGGGTATTTACCCTAAAGATACAAACATAGTGATCCGAAGGGGCACGTGTACCCGAATGTTTATAGCAGCAATGTCTACAATAGCCAGACTATGGAAAGAACCTAGATGTCCATCAACAGATGAATGGATCAAGAAGAGGTGGTATATATACACAATGGAATACTATGCAGCCATCAAAAGAAATGAAATCTTGCCATTTGCGATGACGTGGATGGAACTAGAGCGTATCATGCTTAGTGAAATAAGTCAATCGGAGAAAGACAACTATCATATGATCTCCCTGATATGAGGACATGGAGAAGCAACATGGGGGGGTAGGGGGATAGGAGAAAAGAATAAAAGAAGAAGAATAGATTTTTTTATTAAGTGTTTTAATTCCAGTCTTGTTGGCATACAGTGCCATATTAGTTTTGGGTGTATAATACAGTGATCCAACAACTGTGTACATTGCTCAGTGCTCATCATTAATAAGTATATGCTTAATCCCTTTTACGTATCTCACCCATCACTCTAAATCACCTCCACTCTGATAACAAGGGACTTTCCTAATTCTGAATTCAAAGTCTTCATTACAGACACTGCTTTTCCAATGAAAAAGAAGGGAGACATATATTGGATGCATTTAAAGTTTGTTCTTTCGGGAGGAGTCTTGTCTTATGGGAACAAAAAACTGATCTCAGGTAGAGATTGTGAAAGACATTCTATGGGACAACAGAGATATTTTCACAATATTTAAGAAAATATAAAAATTGGGGTCACGAATATTGAAATCCTCATAGATAAGTTATAAAAGCGTTCTTTCATCAACAACATTTGGAAATGCCAAGCTTTAACAAATGGTTCAATGGTAAGGGCAGATGGTAACTGAAGCATAAAAAAAAGGAAGACGTTTAAATTGGAATTCCTTAATTAGAAATGAATTCCAACAACATACATGTATACTTATGAAGATAGCCCAGAGTGTTATCTGCACCCAATGTCTCTTCACAGTGGCGTGGTGAGTAGAATCCTAACTAGTTTCAGTAGAAAAGATTTAATTCAAATTATTATTTTCCCACTGTGTGAATGTTGTTGGTATAGATCACCTGATATGTCTAACGTCATGTTTTCCTTTTGTAAATCAGGCTGTTAATCATAGTACTACAGGATGGCTGCAGATTCATAAATATTCAATTACATAATATGTACAAAATGCTTTGCCACAAAATGTGAAAATTAATAGATGTCTGAAAATGTAATTTTAAGTTTTCCTTCTTCCATGTAAATATTCTGTATTATTGAAATACAAATTAGACTTTTTATAGTCCTCATGCCTACAAAAAGAAAATTTGTATTTTAATAATTTTTAAACTGAATAAATGTGAGTGCACATTCCACTGAGAAGTAATTATATTTGATGTTTAGTGCTATAAATATCCAGTGCATTTTCATTACAGAGTTTTCAGACAAGTGAAAAAAGTGAAATAAAGCTTTTAGGGAAGTTCTAGCTTTGTCTGAACAGGTAGTAAGGTATTTCCAGAGAAGTAAGGTATTTCTTGTTCATGTTGTGCCATTCCTGTGAAGCAGTGCATTCTGTCTGTCACTGATGTGGTTGTACTTAAGGGTTTTGATGTTTTCATTTTGAAAATGTACATGAGTAACACTGCAGATATTCAAGAATGCCAGTGATAATGTCATGTAATCATAAGTCAGACATTAAAAGTAGCAATTCAATGAAAACCATTTGAGCATTTTAATGCCACATGCAGATTCAAATAACAGTCCAGAAGTTATGAAATTATTCTGAAAGTCTAAAAATTATTCTAAAATAAAAATTATTCTAAAAAATATTCTAAAAGTTCTAAAAGCCTATTGCTATTTAAAGCTTCATGAACTCTCCTAGGACAATGGTGAGACATAGTCACATGAAAGGAAGATTTCTTCAGGGGTCATCTGCTATTTTTATACTTTCTGTGTAAATAATTTTTTTCTCCTGAGGAAACATTTTTATTTTCATTTAACATATTCTATAACAGCAAATAAATGAATACAAAATAATATTTTTAGATAAAAATAATAGACCCACTTGGCCTAAGTAGAACATGTGGAAGACCCAAGAATAAGCTTCCTCATTCATTCTTTCTTGGGACAGTAATATTGGTCATTTAAACAGAAATCAATTCCTGAATTTAAACATGATCCCCTGTAGCAAAGACTATTACCCAGTAAATGTAATTCTCCTTCTCCCATATAAAATGATACCTAACTATAACATAGTCTCTCTCATGACTCTAAACTCACATGATTTTACATTTAAATTTGTTAATGTAATGCTAGATTCATTCAAAAGATACAAAGGATACAAAGCATATAATGAAATGATTACCGATGCAAGCAACAACAGACGTAAGAAGTAGAACATTACCAATTTTGTTACGGCTACCTGTATGTCTGCCCCGTATCCCATCTGTCTGCCTCCTCCCCAGTGTAAACAATCCTGACTTGTATATTTGTCATCCTTAAGCTTTTCAAAAATGTATTCCATGTATAAATTACATGTTACTAACAACATATTGTTTTGATTTTTATTTGTCTTTGATATTTACAAAAATAGAATTATCCTAGATATGGTACTTTGAGGCATGTTTTTTCACACAGTATTATGTTTCTAAGATTCATCAATGTTGCCACATGCAACTAAAATATACCATTGTGTGTCTGTATCATTTTTTCCATTATATTTTTATAAGTATTTAGGTTGTTTAATATTTTGCCACTTCATTCAGTACTTCTATGCCTTTTTTTAAAGATTTTATTTATTTATTTGACAGAGATCACAAGTAGGCAGAAAGGTAGGCAGAGAGAAAGAGGAAGCAGGCTCCCTGCTGAGCAGAGAGCCTGATGTGAGGCTCGATCCCAGGACCCTGGGATCATGACCTGAGCCGAAGGCAGAGGCTTTAACCCACTGAGCCACCCAGGCACCAAAGTACTTCTATGTCTTAAGTCTACATGAACAGGAGTTTTGGTATGGCTTGATGCCTAATGCCCTAATTGTTAATTCATGAGCAATGCACACTGAAACACAATAATGCAAATTTCTTCCAAAGTGGTTGCTCCACATTAGCTTCCCAACAAAAATGTCTGTTTTGTTAACACAAATCCCTGATAGCAATTGGAATTACCAAGCTTTGTAATTTTTTGCCAATGATACTGCATTTCACTGGGGCTGACCAAGGTTTTACAATTGCCAATTAGTTATCTACTGAACTTTGGCCTGAGCAAACTTTATTTCCGCTTCTCTCTAGAATACAGGCCCTAAACTTTGGTTTGTCACCAAGTTTGACCAAGCACTAAAGCCCATCGTCCTCCATTTAACAGCTCATTCTGAGAATTTTACTTCTCTCTTGGTTCATTTATTCCAGATATCTACTCAATAATATACTTCTGCTCATTCTTGTCAATGTTTTAACTGGTAACTAATACAATGATAAGTGTTTAGAAGGACATTAATGTATAAATCTTCAACTCCACCAAAGAGTTGTAGAGAGGGGAAAACACATGAAAACCACCAAGAATGACTCTGAAAAAAGCATGTTTTAATCTAAATAGTGATGGTTGACACTTCTTGACTATAAAGTCAAACTGTTAAGATGATTGATAATTGGTATGTTATGTGTTGATGCACTTAATAGTAAGATGAATTGGGTGAAATAAATTGCTATTAAGTAGGAAGACATGATTTCCTATTTTTCTTAACAAACTTGGTTAATTTCCACAGTTAGGGAGAAAAATTCACGTTTTATGTCCTCTGTATAAGAGAAGTTCTGGGCAAGCTTATTTTTCAGGGCAAGCTCATTGGTGAGGAGAGAAGGGCTTACAAAAGAACATTTTTTCTTAATACTCTTGCAATTTAAAATTAAAATTTGGATACTTTAAATTGCTGCAAATGACAGGATTAAATATTTTCTTTCCATCTCTATTAAATGATTTCTTCATTCTATAACTAAACTTAAGATTTAGAAGGTAAAAATTGGTCCAAGATGCTTAAAGAGAATATTAAAATCTATTAGGTAATGGACCCAACATCTTTCTAAAATCTAAATTAAATTATAAAGTACTTAATTTTTTATAATTTAACATGTTCTATTTATTAGATTGTCATGATTTTGAAGAGTCAAAGTTAGTTGTGATTAACTCCACTTTAAAGAGGGGCATAAAAATTGACATCTTTATATTATTTGTAAAAATCGTTTCATGACTCAGTGAAAGAGCAGAACTGAAAGCTAAGTTGTTTGCCTCCTAATCTAGTTGATCTATGGTAGAATAGTATAACAAAGAAGAATTTTTTAAAGTTTACATACATCTTTGGATACTGAAGGAAAAACTAAAAGGTAAGAATCAGGATCTTCCTCTGGCAAAGAACTAGAATTCCAGTAAATTTGTAAAGAAATTTTATGTCTGTGTATGCAATGTTGTTCTACATGAGTAGAAAAATATGTCCATATTGTACACTTGAAACTACTACGACACTGTACGTTAGCTATAGTGGAATTTAAGAAAAAAAGAAAAAGGGATGTACCAACCAAAAAGAGAGAGAGAGAGAAAGGAACAAGTAATATTAGTTTAATTTAATCATTTACTAACTGAATTAATTTAAAATAATTAAAAAGTGAATGTAATAGAAAATACCTGTCCATTTTATGGGGAAAAAGGAGAAAACAAATATTTTGTTTTAGAATTAGATTGTTTTATAGTCATCCCTATTTTAAAATATTTTACCCTTTATTAGTGAAATATAGATTTTTGGGTGATGTATTCATTAAGTGGATAAATGAAAATCAGGTATTTTTACCAATCAAATTTCATTTCCAGAAATGGACTTTGAGAATCCTCAACTATGACCAAAATCCTTAGTCACCTGATTCCAAACACCCTGTCTGAATTCTTGTTTTTGATTCTTTTCTGATACTGAATTTTTTTTTTTTCTGGGAGTCCCTTCCCATCATTTTTGTTTATTTAAATTCTATCCATCCCCTAGTCATAGCTAAAATGCCCTCCTGAACAAATTCTTTCAGCTAATACTCTAGTTGCCTATTCCTTTCCAACTACATTTGAATTCTACAGAATCAGTCTGTCTGGTGAATAATTCCTTGAAAACATTATTGCTGTTCCACATTTACTTACATTTCCAGTACTATGAAGAGCATCTCTACATGGTTGAAGAGGACTTTTTTCTATAATATATTTTATTATGTGAAAGTATAAATAACATGAATTAGCTTATGTCTTATGTCTATAAGTTATCATAAGCTTGTTTAATTTCACATAAAAACATGATTAGAAATGACTGTTAAGTTTTTAACATGTCAGTTCTACAATAAATCGATTTAGAATTGTTGCTATATTTATAAATACATAAGGTTCATTTAGAACATTCTTAAGAAATTGAAAAGGCTGCAAATTGGGAAATATTTCTTCCTTCACTTCTCCCAACTTAGGAAAAAAAAGTATTTATTAAAAAAAGAGAAGACTCAATAAAAAACCACAAAGGAGAAGAAATAGTAACTGACACCACAGAAATACAAACAATTTTAAGAATATTATGAAACATCATATGCTAACAAATCGGACAGCTTAGAAGAAATGGATAAATTCCTAGAAACATAACCCACCAAAACTGAAGAAAAAATAGGAAATTTGAACAGATGTATTATTAGCAAGGAAATTGAATCAATAATCAAAAAACTCCCCCCAAAACCCAGGACCAGATAGCTTCAAAGGTGAATTCTACCAAACATTGAAAGAAGAATTAATACCTATTCTTCTCAAACCTTTCAAAAAAAAAAAAAGAGGTAAAACTTCCAAATTTATTCTATAAGGTCAGCATTATCCTGATAACAAAATTAGATAAAAATGCTACAAAAAATAAAACTACAGGCTAATATCTCTGATAAACATAGATGCAAAAATCTTCAACAAAATATTAGCAAACCAAATTCAATGACACATATTTTAAAAAATCACTCACCATGATCAAATATTTATTTCTAGGATGCAACTGTGGTTTGATATTTGCAAATCAATCAATATGATGTATCACATCAATAAGAGTATAAAAATATGATCATTTCAATAGATGCAGAAAAAGCATTTGACAAAGTATAACATTCATTCAGATAAAAACCCTTGAAAAAGTAGATCTAGAAGGAACATACCACAACATAATAAAGACCTTATATGGAAATCCCATAGCTAACATCATATCAGTGGGGAGAAACTGAGCACATTTTCTCTAAGATCAGGATAAAGACAAAGATGTTCACTCTCAGCACTTTTATTCAACATAGTACTGGAATTCCTAGCCATAGCAATCAGACAACAAAAAGAAATAACAGGCATCCTAATTGGTAAGGAAGCAATAAAACTGTCACTGTTGGCAGATGACATGATACTATATGTAGAAAACCCTAAAGATACCACCAATAAACATGAATGAATTCAGTAAAGTTTCAGGATACAAAATCAATGTACAGAAATCCACTGCTTTTTATACACTATTAATGAATTAGCAGAAAGGGAAATCAAGAAAACAATCCCATTTACAATTGCACTAAACATAATAAAATACCTAGAAATAAACTAAACCAGAGGTGAAAGACCTGTATTCTGAAAATTAGAAAACACTGATAAAAGAAACTGAAGATACAAACAAATGGAGAGACATTCCATGGTCATGGATTAGAAGAACAAATATTGCCAAAATGTCTATACTACCCATAGCATTCTACAGATTTAATGCAATCCTTATCAAAATACTAAAAACATTTTTCACAGAACTATAACAGATAACCCTCAAAATTTGTATGGAACCACAAAAGACCCTGAATAGCCAAAACAGTTTTGAAAAAGAAAACCAAGCTGGAGGTATCACAATTCTAGACTTAAAGTTATACAGCAAAGCTGTAGTAATCAAAACAGTATAGCACTAGCACAAAAATAGCCACGTGTATTAAGAGAACAGAATAGAAAGCCCAGAAAAGAAAACTAAAATTTTATTTTTTCCACAGCAACTTCTTTCAAGATATGTTTCCAAAGGCAAAGAAAACAAAAGTGAAAATGAACTTTTGGGACTTCATCAAGATCAAAAGCTTCTGCACAGCAAAGGAAACAGTCAACAAAACAAAGAGGCAACCCACGGAATGGGAGAAGATACTCACAAATGATACTACAGACAAAGGACTGATATCCAAGATCTATAAAGAACTCCTCAAACTCAACACACACAAAACAGATAATCATGTCAAAAAAGGGACAGAATACATGAAGAGACACTTCTCTGAAGTAGACATGCAAATGGCTAACAGACACATGAAAAAGTGTTCATCGTCATTAGCCATCAGGGAGATTCAAATCAAAACCACATTGAGATACCACCTTACGGCAGTTAGAATGGCCAAAATTAGCAAGATAAGAAACAACGTGTGTTGGAGAGGATGTGGAAAAAGGGGAACACTCTTACACTGTTGGTGGGAATGCAAGTTGGTGCAGCCACTTTGGAAAACCGTGTGGAGATTCCTTAAGAAATTAAAAATACAGCTACCCTACGACCCTGCATCCCAAAGATCCAGATGTAGTGAAAAGAAGGGCCATCTGTACCCCAATGTTCATGGTAGCAATGGCCACAGTTGCCAAACTGTGGAAAGAACCAAGATGCCCTTCAATGGACAAATGGGTAAAAAAGATATGGTCCATATATACAATGGAGTATTATGCCTCCATCAGAAAGGATGAATACCCAACTTTTGTATCAACATGGACGGGACTGGAGGAGATTATGCTGAGTGAAATAAGTCAAGCAGAGAGAGTTAATTATCATATGGTTTCACTTACTTGTGGAGCATAAGTAATAACACTGAAGGACACTGGGAGATGGAGAGGAGAAGTGTGTTGGGGGAAATTGGAGGGGAAACAAACCATGAGAGACTATGGACTTGGAGAAACAAACTTAGGTTTTAGGGGGTTGGGTGAGCCTGGTGGTGGGTATTAAGGAGGGCACGTGTTGAATGAGCACGGGCTGTGGTGCATAAACAATGAATCTTGGAACACCGAAAAGAAATAAAGTAATGTGAAAAAAAAAAAGAGAAACCTAGCTTTATATGGTCAATTAATCTTTGACATAAAGGACAAGAATATGCAATGTGAAAAAAAAATCTCTTCAGCAAATGATGTTAGGGAAACTGGACAGCTACATGCAAAAAAAAATGAAACTGGACCACTTTCTTACACCATACCTAAAAATAAACTCAAAATGTTTTAAAGACCTATCTATGAGACCTGAAACCATAAAAATCCTAGAATAGAGCACAGGTAATAAATTCTCTAACATTGTAGTAAATTCTTTCTAGATATGTCTCCCGAGGCAAGGGAAATAAATGCAAAAATAAACTTTTGGAACTACATAAAAAAAAAAAGTTTCTGTACAGTGAAGGCAACAATCAACTAAACTAAAAAACAACCTACTGAATGGGAGAATGACATATCTGATAAAGGATTAGTATCCAAAATATATAAAGAAGTCCTACAACTCAAACTTCCAAAACAAATAATCCAATAAAAATAGGCATAAGACACAAATACATTTCTCAAAAAAGACACAGAGATGGCCAACAGACACATAAAAAAATGTTCAACATCACTCATCACGAGGGAAATGCAAATCAAAACCACAATGAGATATCACCTCGCACCTGTCAGAATGGCTAAAATCAAAACCTCAAGAAAAAAAAGGTGTTGGCAAGAATGTGGAAAACAAGAAACCCCCATGCACTGTTAGTGGGAATGTGAACTGGTGCAGCCACCGTAGAAGACAGTACAGAGCTTCCTCAAAAATTTAAAAATAGAACTACTCTATAATCCAGTAGTTGCACTACTGGGTATTTACCTAAATATGAAAACACTAATTTGTAAGGATACATACAGCATTATTTATAATAGCCAAATTATGGAAATAGTCCAAGTGTCCATCAATAGATAAATGGATATAGTGGAAGTAAACATATACAGTGGAATACTATTCAGCCCTAAAAAAAGAATTAATTCTTACCATTTGCAGTAACAGGGATGGATCTACAGAGATAATGCTAAGCAAAGTAACCCAGTCAGAGAAAGGAAATACTGTAGGATTTGACTTATATGGTGAATTTTAGAAACAAAACAAATGAATTTCAAAAAGAGAGACAAACCAAAAAGCGGACTCTTACCTATAGAGAACAAACAGAGGGTTACCAGAGCAGGGAGGTGGGGATGGAGGGGGAAATGGGTGAAATAGGTGAGAGGAATTAAGTTAACACTTATAGTAATAAGCACTGAGTAACATATAGAATTGCTGAAGCACTATATTGTACACCTAAAACTAAGAAAACACTGTATGCTAACTACTGGAATTAAAATTAGAAAAATATTAAAAAATAAAGTACATATTATAAACTTATTAACATATGCATTATATATTTTGTATTTTGTAATTATATATTAATATATAATGTTTTATATTATTATAGTATGAATATTTATATTTTCATTATCATGAATGTCCCCATAGCCTAATAAGCCAACAGGACACAATCTTAGAATAAATAGTAAAAATACCATTTATAGAAAGATAACAGATATTCCAGAAAAGATAAAATTAAAGAGCAAACGTTTACACAATGTTCTATTATTTCAAATACACGTTTTTAAAGTCTGACTTACCTAATAGCATATATAATATATATATATAGATAAATATAATATCTAATAGCATATATATAATTTCTTTCACCTATATTTTAAATATTTATGTAAGCTATACCACTCAGTCTCCTGGGTATAATGTAGAAGTTTTGCAGCTTTTCAAATGCTATGAAAATACACAGAAGTCCAGTATAAAAGCCTTGTAGACTAAAGGTTTTAGCACTCGATATTTTGCAATTTACTATTGCTCATCTATTAACATTTCTGCAGACTCAGATGTGTACATTTCGAAATACTTGGGTTTGTAAAACTTTCTGTCTACTTCAGATAAAAATATTTTAGAATAAAAATACTGCTAAAGAGTATTCACCAAGTTCTAGTCAACTCAGCCCCCAAAACTGAGGATTACAAGACTATCTTCTATCTCTTGAATAGAAATCAAATAGTTTAAGTAAGCCATATGTACGTTGTATATTTCTTAGATATGTTAATGTAATTATAAATTGATAGAAAAATAAAAACATTTAAACAATGGGGGAAAAAAAAACAATATTCTGGTTAATGGCCATTCTTAGTTTTTACAACCAGAAATCCTTCCTCTCTCACCTTAAACCAAGACTTGGTGTTGGTGTTTAATATAAAACATATGGCTATGCAAATGATGTATTATTTATTAGCCAGGATTTCATATTGGATGCTCTCTCAGCAGTGCAATAGCTATAAGTGGGTATAAACTTGACATTTTGTTCAACATTTAACATTTTATTTTATTTTATTTTATTTTTAGAGCAAGAACATGTTATAATGGGAAATATAGAGCAGACACAGAATAACACGAGGCAAGATTTCTCAGTAGATGGAGATTGTATTCCGGAAGGGGAGATTGGCTTCCAGTAGAAGGGTACTGTTACTGTGACAGGGAGGTAAAGAAGAGAGAATGAATGAAATCACATGTTAAACTTTGGTGGGAGGGGTGATTAATATGTAAGGGATTCTGTTTCCCCTGTGAAACCTAAAACAATATTTTGTGCTTATTTGTTACTTCTTCCATGTGAAACCTCCCTTACCTGGGTTTCTGGAAGGACCACTCCCACTCCTCCTCCAACCATCAGTGCTTCCCCCTAACCATCCTGTCCAAAAGGCCTAATAGTCCTTTTCTATTTCTCATGATGCATTTTTCAATTTCATTGACTTGTCACCACCTAGCATAGTGAATACTCCTTTATTTATGGATCAAAATCTGTATGACAGAATGAATTCTGCCTGTTTTGTTCTCAGTTATACCTAGCACCAAGAGCCATCAGTACCTGGCCAATAAGTGCTCAGTAAATATGGATGAAAAGAAAGACATTGATTCTGCTGGTGGCAGTGGAAAGGTAGAGAAGGGATGAGAGGGTAGGCATGGTGGAACTTTCTATGTGCTGAAGAGGTCTGAAGTGGAAAGCTGTACAGAGTGCAAACGTAACTGGACAAGAGAGGCAGAGTCAGTTTTCCAAGCAATTTAAGAACCTACCTGAGGGGGCGCCTGGGTGGCTCAGTGGTTTAGGCCACTGCCTTCGGCTCAGGTCATGATCTCAGGGTCCTGGGATCGAGTCCCGCATCGGGCTCTCTGCTCGGCAGGGAGCCTGCTTCCCTCTCACTCTCTCTGCTTGCCTCTCTGCCTACTTGTGATCTCTCTCTGTCAAATACATAAATAAAATCTTAAAAAAAAAAAAAAAAAGAACCTACCTGAGGCCACCTGGTGATGCAGCGAACATAGATTTACGGTAGTGCCATATTCCATGTTTCATTAATTTCTCCAGCTATATTTTAATTACTTGGCCCAGCATGGAAAAAGCAATACATTGAAGAAAATAACATAAAAATGATAATACAAAAAAAGAATATGTTAGATAGTAAGTAAAAGAAAAAGGCAATACCATTGGGCAATAAGCCTTCAGTAAAGCCAGCAGATTGGGTACAATTTAAGCAATGCCTGGAAGTGCATTTTAGTTATTAGAGAAAAGAGACTGGTATCCTGGGCTTAAGAGGAAAAATAAAATAAAATAAACTGGTGCAAGACAATTACCTGCCTAACAATAATATGCTCTTATTGTAATTTCTAATTTATTTTCATTATTGCTACCATAAAACAAATACGCTAACTTCTTGCATATTGTCATATAGCATTTCAAAAGACATAAATTTCTAATTAGTGCATACAGACACATACAACTCTAATTAATCAAAAAATAAGTTAAAATGTGTCAAGTTCTCCTTCTTGCAGAATGAGAAGTATTCATGGAACTGTAGAATGGAGCTGGGGGGACGGTGCACCAAAGAAATTTATCCATCTTATCTATCTTATCTACTTAAGAAATTTATCTATTTAAGAACTAAGACATTAAACCAAAAATTCAATGAAATATTTCAGAAAAGGACAAAAGAATAAATACACACAATGTATGCTACAGAAGGAGAAAACAGAGTGATTATTTTAGGAAAGCCTGGATTTTAAAAATGCTTTTCCCAGGAGCCAATAGTGACCAAAGTCAATTGTTTTAATATCTATGAATTAGATCAGAAAATGTAGTGGTTTCAGCAATAAAAGGCCATTACAATATCAACATGATAAAGGACAATTCTTAAAGGAGCCTATCATAGGAACAAAGTGGATCGATAGATTCTCCTGGGAATAAACAAGGACAAATTACTTTACTGCTGTCCTACAGGAGATTTTTCCACAACATTTATGAGGGATACATTGAGGTTACATTGTAACAGCATGCTTCAGTAACCAACACTATTAAAAGCAGTTTCAATCTATTATCTACTGGAAATCAACAAACTATAAAATCCTGTGCCAACCAGTAAAAACAAAGTCAGGTCAAGTAAACTAATGTTTATATCAGCGTTTGTTAATTGTGGGATTAAAATTGTTAAGAAACTATTGGTTTTATATCACAGATATGGGTAGATAAATGAAGACAGTTTTGAAAATTTTTATTTTTTTATGATAGGCAAATCATATATACTACATGACCTTGAAAATACTAATTTTGCAATTTGGTTATTTAAATTGATCATTAGATTTATATTAAAATAAACTAGCACTTACAGTACAAACTATCCACTAACTTTTTTCCAAAGAGAAAAGTAAATTTTTCCCATGGTAAATTAAAAAAAAGAAGTGATCATCACTTACTTGTCTATTTATCTAAATCATATAAACAAATGAACAAACAAGTAAACTTACTTGAGTATCAGGGTTAATGGGGGCAACGGGGCAAGTGAGTAAGTATGTATACGCGCGTGCATGTGCGTGTGTGAGTGCGTGTGAGTGTGTGTGTGAGAGAGAGAGAGAGAGGGAAAGGGAGAAAAGTGGGAAAAGGGAGAAAGGGAGGGGAGAGAAAAAGAAGAAAGTGAGGAGTAGAAGAAAAGGGACAGAAGGAGTAAGAGGAAACATGCCTATGGCATGTTTAAAACCAAGGCATTCTGTACCCAAGCAAATGTCTCTAGCTCTATCAGACATTTGGTGAAACTTGAATCACCAGCAATTGCTGGTAATGACTTTTATATATCAGGATGGAGGAGAAAAGGAGAATTCTATTCTCTTTGAGGGCAGTATCATGGGGAAATGTCAGGACCATATGATTTGGAGTCAGAATGGGTGTAAATCGCAATCTGGAACTTGCCAGGTCTGTGACAACGGGCAATTTACCTGATCTTGCTAGTAATCACATTTCATATCTGTGAAGTGTGATACTAATACTGATCTCCTAGTTATTATTAATATGATAAATATAGATGATTAGATCTATATAATGTATGAATTCAATGACGAGTTATCAGTAAAATCATAGATGAATGGCAACTTTCATTATTCTTTGTGACTCAAAATGTTGATTTTCTTCAAATTTTTAAATAAATCTATGTCATGATGTTACAAAAGAAACATCTGCCAATATTATAATTATTTATGTGCAATTGCTGTAGAGGAAGCACGAAAAAGCCTAGGGCCTAGAAAACTGCCATAATAGGTATTCAATTTAAAAAAATATGAAGTGAAAAGATGGAGGAAAAAAGAACCATAAAATGAGAAAACAACTAACAAAATGGCAACAACTACCTATTGATAGTTGCTTTAAATGTAATTGGGCTAAATGTTCCAATCAAAACTGGATAGGGTGATTGGATAAAAAAAAAATGAGCCCTCTGTATGCTGCGTACAAGAGACTCACATCAGACCTAATACTTATAACAAAGGCTGATATCAAAAGCTATTTCAGATGCCAATATTCAATAAATGAAGATTAAATATACTTAAAACATTATGCCTCTTTAAACAATTCTTATTTCCTAATTTAAAAGTATTTGCAGGGACGCCTGGGTGGCTCAGTTAAGCATCTGCCTTCTGTTCAGGTGATGATCCCAGTGTCCTGGGATCTAGTTCCACACTGAGCTCCCTGCTTGGTGGGGAGCCTGCTTCTCCCTCTGCCTGCTGTTACCCCTGCTTGTACTCTGTCTGATAAAATCTTTTTAAAAATCTAGATCTCCTTACTTCACCTGATATTTCTTATATTTCTATTTTCCAGAAAGATCATAATTTCTAAAAAATGGAATACTAAAAATTGGTGTTAGAATTATGATCTGGGAAAAATGGAAACCAAACTATATTATGTTAGAAAGAATGTTGTTGATGATGATTGAATAAATATATTTTGTAGTAGGCAAAAAAATGCATTGAAATTGGCAAGCTCACATGTTCAAGTGATTCATTATTTCTCATGGGTTTATGTACCTTAATGAAGTGAATCATCTAATACTGCCACTTAATCATAGAATATTAGGAGCCTGCATGTTGAGTGCATTAGGTTAATTTCATTAGAGTTTAATCTGTTGAAAGGAAACATAAAAAATAAGATGAGATATTTCACTTAAATGTAAAGGGGAAATAAAATGAAAAAAAAATTATCATTTGTGACCTCTAGTATCTATTCTAAACTTCTAAAATTTGTTTTAATCTAGCAGTACCTTCCAGCATTTGATATGTATCTTCTATAGTAAAAACAATGTTTCTCTCCATTAAAAAAAACTAAAAAAGCCTTTATTTCACCCATCAACCAGCAACTATGAGTAAACATGGCAAATTCTTTGGGTTATAGATAAAGCTTCACATTTAGATCTAGCAGGATCAACAAGGTATTACCATCAAGAACAGTGTTTAGCAGAATAGAAACATTGTTTCCCACTGAATTTACGATAAACTATATGTAAAAAGTCCACTTGAAAAAGTAAAAAAGTATAAATTGCATTTTAAAATCTCTAGAAAGATGCCTAATATGTAACCTTTCCCTTTTTAAAAAAGAACTTAATGGAAATAAAACCCCTGAGATGAGAATAATCAAAGGCAACAACATTCGTTAGGCAGAAACATTTATTTCCTATCTCAGAACTATAATCACAGAAGTATCCATATTTACTGGGATGACTTACATTGGTTAATATCCATATATAATAAGCTGACTCAAGTCATTAAAAAAATGTGAGATATAAATGCAAAAATTTCACTAGTAGATTGATTGTTTCTTTTTCCAATTCCCACATATCACATTACCACGAGAAAGTTTTATTGAAAACTAAAATGAAATAGTTTTTAAACAGAAAGTATACTTAATTTATTTCATATATTTCCTATAAAATAAAGAATTTAATCTATAACCAGTTACTTCTGGAGAAATGGAGGAAAATAGAAAATCTTTTGTTACTATTTTATTGAATTCAATAGCCTCTTTAAATGTTTATAATTCCAGGGGCACCTGGGTGGCTCAGTGGGTTAAGCCTCTGCCTTCGGCTTGGGTCACGACCTCAGGTCCTGGGATCAAGCCCTGCATCTGGCTCTCTGCTCAGCGGGGAGCCTGCTTCCCCCTCTCTCTCTGCCAGACTCCCTGCCTACTTGTGATCTCTGTCTGTCAAATAAATAAATAAAATCTTTAATAAATAAATAAATAAAACATTACATGAAAATCATCAGTAGACTATGAAACCTATTTGGATAAATTATTTGTTGGGGAAAAAAAAGTACTGCCATTTTCTTATTAATTGCCATCTGATTTCTAGTTACTGAACATTTTATATATTTTTCATACATGTATAAAATTATTACCTTATAGGACAGATATAGGGTAAGATTTTTCCTTAATTAAATGCCTATGTCAAATAAATCTATTTTCTTCAAAGCTGAAAATATGGAGGGTCTCAGAGACCATAAGTAGGATTGTTAATTTGTGATAATCCATTTTTTTAAAGATTTTATTTATTTTTCAGAGAGAAAGGGAGCACAATCAAGGGGAGTGGCAGACAGAACAGGCAGAGGGAGAAGCAGGCTCCCCACTGAGCAGGAAATCCAATGCAGGACTGGATTCCAGGACCCTGGGATCATGACCTGAGCTGGAGGCAGCCACTTAACTGACTAAGCCACTCAGGGGTCCCTGTGATAATCCATTTAAAATAGCTTCCTGATATAAAGTGATCATATCCATGCTACAATAAAGTTCAAAAAATTGTTGAAGATTTGTATTCCTTATTTAGGAGAGCTATCCAGTTAGTTCAAAGAATTCAAGAAACCTGAGTTTATCAATTTTCTAATGATTGAAAAAAACAAAACTGAAATAAAACCTCATTTCCTTAAAGAGAATTTGCCAACAATACTTAATAGGTAAGTCATCTTAATTTAAAACTTACAACTTAAAGTGTGTTCCAAATTATTTTTCACTACAATAAAACATTTAAATTACTTCTCTACTCCAAGGATAGATCCTATACAGCTTTTTGCCTGCTGATGAGAATGTGGGCACAGTAGAAATCAGCTGCTTTAATGACATTATTTTTCTTCAGTAATAACTAATCATAGGTTAAAGGACATTTAGCTAGTGGCATCTGAGAAAAGATTACTGCCTCATTTAAAAAGAATGCAATTCAGTTATTGTAATACATAAATAGCTCTCTCTGGCTGTCAAAATTCCTTAGAATACATTGATAGTAGGTAGAAATCATATTTTTTTGGATTTTTGCTTGGCTTGTTTCTACTTTTGTTATTTGGTTAATTTTTTAAAATTCGAATTAAGAAGGTTATAAGTTTCAGTTAGTGGCAATTATCCTAATTACACTTACATTATCATATTATAAGGATTACAACACATGAACTACAATTTGATTGTAATAAAGCCTGACACTATTATACAACAAGTTCCCCCCCCCCAAAGTTTTTATGAGAGAGAGAGAGAGAGAGCAAGCGAGCATGAGCTGGGAAAGGGGCAGAAGCAGACTCCCTGTTGAGTGGGGGAGTCCATTCAGGGCTTGATCTCAGGACCCTGCGATCATGACCTGAGCCAAAGTCAGATGCTCAACCAACTGAGCCACCCAGGCACCCCTACAACAAGTTTTTAAACTGATACTCAGCTCCACTAATCCATCACTTAATATTCTTGAACAGTCTAAGGAAATTAAAGCTCCACAGTTAACAACTACATACATACTCATCAAGTATTTTGCCCAGACTTTTTAAAATTCATGAATGATTCTCCCAGTATCAGTCCCTGTGGTTTGGTTACATATCCCATCAAGATTATCTAAATTCCCAAGAAAGTCAAATGTTAACCAAAATGATGTTAAGATATCTAGAAATGTTTTATAGAGAAAATGAAAATTATAATTATGCTTAAAATTGAGATCATTTGGCCTCCAAAACCTTGGAAAAAATTATAAAAGGTAAAAATAAATTGATTTCCTTAAATTCAGCTTCAAATTGTAGACAAATTAGCAAGAAACATGAGATTTTTCTTTGTTAAATACAAGTGGTCAGGTTATGGAGAACAATTCCCAGTTGTGGTGAGGTGACCCTTGGAGTCAGCCAGCCTTGGATCCAAATCGGGCTCTCTACTGACAAGCTTTGGGTCATTTATTCTTCCACATCAATGTTCTCCTTTATAAAATGTAAACAGTAGAAGAATCTCTTCCTAAGATTTTTTGAGTAAGTAATACTTTAAAAATTCTTCACATAGAGTGGAGGAGATCATAATCACTCAACATATATCAGAAAAATACAAAATAGAAAGTGAACGTGCACTATAATTACAGCTGAAAATACTGAGAGGAATGCTTGTTCAACAAATAAGACTGTCTGTTCTCCAAATGCCTAGTGGACATTAAACTAAATTGTGTTATCACTCAGGAGCAGAAAGCAGATTTAGAAAGAGAGGCACCTTTCTGTATCATTGCCAGTAAAGTTGAAGAAATTGTGTTTTACCCAAGAAGGCTCTTCATTTTTTTTTTTACTAGAAAATTAAGATAGAGTAATTTAATGATCTGTGTGTTTCATTGTGAGGTCCAGAACCAAAGTTTCTTCCTTGTCATAACAGTATTATTTTTTTTTCTCCCCAAGCCCCATTATATCAAATCTAATCCTGAACTAAATATTTTTTGAAATGGATAGTTTAGTCTCTAGGAATTTTTTCAGAAGATTGTGTTATGTAAAATGGAATAAATGAGAAAGAAATTCTAATGCAAAGAATCCATTAAAATTGAAAGGACCCAGTTTGCATTGCAAGGTAGTTTTTATCTACAGTTTTCTCCAACATAAGCAATCCCAGCTATATTGTGGTATACACAATATTGTCACTTGGTGATTGTAAAGAAAAGTACTGCTTCTCCATTCAAGATGACTTTCCATATGTTTATGCAAATAATCACTCAAATAGCATTTTTTTTAGGGGCACCTGGGTGGCTCAGTTGGTTAAGTGCCCACCTCTTAATTTTAGCTCAGGTCATGATCTCAGGGCCCTGGAACTGAGCCCTGTGTGGGGCACCACACTCAGGGGGGAGTCTGCTTGAGGATTTCCTCTCCTTGTGTTACCCCCAACCCCACTCTCATGCTCTCTAAAATAAATATTTTTTTTAAAAAAAGGCATTTCGAAAAAAGATATTTATAGATTAATAATATGAGCCACTTTATATAAGAAATTCATAATTATATGTCAAATATTGCACAAAAAAGACACAGCAAGAAACCTAGACTAAATTCACAGAAATACTGGTTAATTACACAGTATTAACACTGAATAAGGAAGAATCCCATAAAAGTGAAATAGACTCACAATTCTCTAACTGGCCAGCAATCCATTATCAAGATCTACAGAGCTGGAATCCGAGTTATGTCAGAAGAAGCTGACATGAAGATCCATACATCAGGTCAGCAAACAGATCAGGAAACACTCACTGAACATACACTCTGATAGGTACACACGTATGAATCAGAATTTAAAGATCACCAGCTGTTCACTAAAACTTGCTTGTGTTCCTGGACACATAGCTAGACTACATTTCCCAGTTTCCCTTGAAGTTAGCTGCAGTCATGTGACTCTATTTTAGCCAATCACTATGAGCAGGAGTGTTTCCAACCACTGCCATACTTGGTCATGAAGCCTTTCTATACACACTCTTTGACTATCGTCTTTTGTCAAATGGAAGCAAAAAAACAAGAGCAAGTCTCTAGAATAATTTCTCAGCCCTCTTTTCTGTTATTACCTTAGCCAAGACATGGTTTTGGACTTTTTCATAATACTAAAATTGTTGTCACCCCTACCCATTTCATCCTCCCCTTCCCCTCCCCCCCAAAAAAAACACCCGACTAATTTTTACCCCTCTTGGATGATATGGTCCATTTTGAGAATACATGCTCTGGGAAATCATGAAATGACAAATGGAAAGTGTCAGGGTTTAATTTAGACAGCTTTATGAACACAATGTAAATTCTAATATGCTGAGCCATTGTATATTTTGGGTCCAATATAACAAATTAGTCTATCCTAAATAATATGAATGTCTTAAAATGATTCCTACAAAATGCAATAATATACTTTGTCTACTTAAAGAATCCAACAGCTGGCAAAAATTCATAGCAAACAGTAAAACCCCTGCTATACAAAACAAAAAAATAAAGAATTCTATTAGATAGTAGTGACCTACTAGTAATTCTAAATACTTAGAATTAACCAGTATTTCTGTCAATTTAGTCTAGGCTTTTGCTGTGTCTTTTATTGTCCAATATTTTTTGACATTTAAATATGAATTTCTCACATAAAATGGCTCTTATTACGAATCTATAAATATCTTGATATTTCCCTTTGAAAGAGAAGCCTGACCCCAATATCAGACTATTAGTACATCCATTCATTCACAGAACGGCCTTCAAAACAAACATAAGAGGGGCTCAATTACTGCCCAAAAACCTCATTAAGCTCACTGTCCTCAGAGCTCTCTCTCTACAAAGCCATTCATTCACAGGATATGCAGAGACTGGGTATTCCTTACTTTATACACATCATACAAAAGGTAGTAGTGAGAACAGGTGGCAGTCTGAATAATTCCCTTTGTGTTTCCACAAAAAAGAAAATAATACAGAAACCTACCAATAGGAGATTAATTTAGAATCCTTCAAGTTCACAGTTACTTTGGTTTTGGAATTAAAAATTTTATGTAGATTATATAAATGCAAAATAACTATTTTAAAAGTTTAAATTAACCTGTATGTTATTAGCACAACAAATGCTGCCTGAATACAAATTACCTTCTGACATAATTGTGTAATGAAATATTACACAATTCTTATTACTTTCGACAATTAAATTTTTGTTATTAATGTTTTCCTCCAATTGTTTTATTTTTTCAAATATATAGGCACTTGAAGGCTCAGCTGAAATTCTTTCAACTAATGATAATGTATGGTGTTTTTTTAATCGGAGGAGAAGCGTGGCAGATTTCCCAATTCATCCATTATGGCTTCTGAGTGTGAAAAATATTCAGCTTAATAGTATGCCTCACTTAAGGGACCAAATTTATTGTATACAAGTGATCCTTTGATTTCCTGAGTATGCAAAAGTAGCAGCTAAAATAGGCATAAGAAAAATCTGTACCAAAAATTTACATTATGTCTAAGAAAATGGATACTCTCGAAAACAAATTGTAAAACCTACTTTAAATTTTAAGGTGGCTGGATTATTGAAATGTAAAACAAAACAAAACCCTAAATGTATTGATCAGGACTTTAAATGAAAGATGTGGTATAAAGTAAAAATCAGAATAATTGAAAAATTCTCTAGCAGTTTCAATAAACTTTTCAAATAAATCACTAGCTCATTGGGAAAAATGTGTGTCTAATGCATGTATATAGTTGCTATTGTGATGTGTTTTCTATAGATTTCTTGACATTGTATCTTATTAATATTTGGTTTTTTTAGCCAGACTTTACTAATAGAATGTCCCTAAATTTAACCAAGGAGCCATTTGTGAGATGGAGAAAATTAAGGTAACCATCCAAAACTTACATTCTGGCAATTTGCTAAGAAAATCCCTCCATCAGTGCTTACACTTTTGACCCTTACATTTATAAAATTTGCCAGTTTTGGCAGGTGCCTCACATGCTGCCTTCATATTGATTTAAAAAGTTATTCCTCAGTAGATACCGAGCAGACCAGAACCCGTGACATGAAGAACTCAGTACATCTTTAATTTCAACCCTCTTGTGCCTGGCTTTAGGTGTCTAATCTGCATGCAGGACCACCACATTGAATTATTTTCTTGCCATTCACTGAATTATTATTTTTGTGGTATCTACTGTTAATAATTTACTAATATTAAACTATAAGTAGAATGAGATTTGCTTTTATTAGTATCCTGAGAACATATGTAATAAAGAATAGTCTATAAAAATATCTATATGCACTCTGCATACTTATATATCATACAGATGTTAAAGTATGGGTCCTTTATAGATTTCATTGCCTTATCTTTGCTCATAGATCTTTCCAACAAGGTCTGTGTGATTATCAAATTCATCCTAGCAAACTTGGGATGTTAGAGGAGAAATGAAAGAAGAATAAAATGGAAAATACAAACCCAAACAAAAAACTTCATTTCTAGAAAGCAACACAATTACTGTTTTGATTTGCAGGGTTGTATGGTAATTAGAGTAATAAATTTCATCATAAAAATATTAAATATAGGGTAGATATGGTAATTTTAGGAATGTCTCACACACACACACACACACACACAATTTGTTTACTTTTAGTGGCTACATTATGTCCCATATACTCTACTTGTACTTGGTCTAAAAAAGGCAGGACTCCCCCCAAATTTTTCAAATTATCAGAAATTCATTCTCTGAAATTTTAAATCAAATTAAGTCACTGAAATAAACCCATTCACTTCTAGAAATATCTAAGCAAGGTGGAAAGTAGAATTTAACGCTGAAACACCAACTCTGTTTTTAATGCTTAACAAGCTCAGATCCCCTGGTGCTTTTCCCTCAGAGGAAAACTGAAGCTTTGGCCAGCCCACCAGCAGGGACTTCAATAAAAGCCACTTTCTTTCCTCACTAAAACCAATGCAAAGGCAGTCTGTTGGAAAACTGATGCTTTTGTAAAGTGGAAAACTCAGCAGAAGGATGAAATTGTTCCATTTCAGGTAGAAAACTCTTTACACAGCCTTTCCATCCATTTCGTCAAAATTGAAGTTTTTAGTCTTACGAGACACTGAAGGGTGAAATTAAGGCTTTACTCGCTATGAAACCCCTGCTGTGTGGAATTCGAGAGAAAAGGCCTCTATTAGGTCACATTTTCTACTCAAATTATTAGACTTCTGCTCTAATCCCACAAAACTGACAATGAATTTTCAAGGTCTTTCATGTCCTTTATAGATATGGAAAAATACAAAACCTTTAACTACTCCTCTTTAGTTGTGATGATTTAAAATAGATTTGATTAAACCCAAAGAATGCATTGAGCACAAATTCCTAATCTTTCAGCTGAGCTGCTTCTTGCTCCCCTGTCACTCCCGACACATAGACCTGTTGGCCACTTGATCAGGGCCTCCAGCCCATCACCGGAAAATCTCTGCCACTTCTCTTACGATTGAGCTTACATACCAACATCCATCATTTCACCTTCTTAACCTACAATAATCCATAGTTCCTTTCTGTCCAAAATCCACCTGCCCAGAAAAACATCAGTGTTACTCTCAACAGAAAGAGATTCCCTCCAGCATACAGGTGACCCTCCTCTCATCTCACTGCCATAGAAGAGGTGGCTGATCCCACTGTAGCTAATTCAACCATCTATTTAGAAAAACTGAATCACTGGTAGTCTCCTTTCCAACTCTGCCTCTCCACTTATCTGCATTAAAAAAGGCTCAGGTTTCTAAAGAAAAAAAAAATTACTTCACTACCTAATATAACTCTTATTCCACTTGTTTTTTTTTGTAATTTCACAAATATCTCAAAATAGTAATCTAGAATAGTTTCATTAATTTCTTCACTTTCCATTCTAATTCTTATTCCATTCCAATCCTACTCCCCCTTCTCCAATAGATTTTTACAAACCATCAGGGCATTTTCTGTCTTGGTCACTATTATATCCCCAGAGGCAGAGGACATGCTTAGCATTTCACTTTAAAAAAAATTTAGTTAACTGGTAGATTAACCGTATTAACTACTGAGGTTAAGTCATGTAGAATTGAGACACAGAACTACACCATCTCTTGTTGTCAATGTCACTTCTGAGAACCATTAGATCACTTCTCGGGCAGGGAAATTGCTACTCAATGTGTTTGTGGTCTCATAAACAAGACAAAATAGACGGGTTGTATGAAGACAGGAAACGGGAGGTAGAAACTATTAAGCATAAGCATCTAAACTCCATTAGGCAAAGACTGCGTCTCTATTACTAACACAGTATCTTTGGTGCCTACCAGAGCACTCTTGCGTTACAGGTGTTCACAGATACTTGTTGAATAAATAAGTAAATGCTTAAATGGAATGGAACAACTTTCATGAATCACATGTTATCAGTCTGTTACATAAATTATCTTATTTAATGCTCTAAATATTTCTAGAAGGACTTTTAATCTGGAATCTGGGACTCAATGAGGTTTAAAAAGTCTTATCCAGGGGGCACCTGGGTGGCTCAGTGGGTTAAGTCTCTGCCTTCGGCTCAGGTCATGATCTCAGGGTCCTGGGATTGAGCCCCACATCGGGCTCTCTGCTCAGCAGGGAGTCTGCTTCCCTCTCTCTCTGCCTGCCTCTCTGCCTACTTGTGCTCTCTATCTGTCAAATAAATAAAAAAAATCTTCAAAAAAAAAAAATCTTATCCAGATTTTGGAACCAATATATGCTCGACTCTAAAGTCCATACTTGTTTGTTTTGTTTTTTTTTTCCTGCACTGTACTGTTATCCATTACACATGCTGACTTCGTTTATCTTAGGCTCAAATATTTCCAGGTAGTACAAACAACTGAAGTTTCATTCAAACTCTAACCTTTGACTCCTTCATTGTATGAGTTTTGTATAAGCCATTGGCAGGAGAATATTGTTTGACATGTGAAAAGCTTAAAGAACAAGCTGAAATTTAATATTGTCCTGATTCACTTAAATACTTGATTTTTCAAATTTTGCTTAAGGTAATGATTTGTATTTTTTAATTTAGAAAGAATTGACTATGCTGCACTTTAATTAATAAATACACTCCATAAAGAAAAGTAATGAACACAAATTAAACTTGAGTAAACCTTGGAAGGAAAATCATCTCAAAAGAGAATTGCATTTTAAAAGAGATATGTAAAAAAGGCAGTGCCACAAAATTATTCACTACATAATGAAGTTTAATCATAATAATAGTCATTTATGGAAATTATGACAATCATAGTCATTATGGAAATATTTTAATAATACCCTTGGTATTCATGACTTCATGTACATGAAATAACACTCAATTACTAGCTTTAAATCAATTGAACAATTATGTCTATCGGAGTTGTTCTAAAAGAGAATTATATTATTTCTAGCTCCTATCTCCTTTAAAATTATACGGCTTTATTTATGTTACTAGATATGAAGAGCAAGTCAAAGAAATAATAGAGAATTTCAAATCTATTTTGCCTTCATGTGTATTTTTTAAATAATTATAGGTATTTGATCTCATAATCTGATTCATCATGGCTGGTCTAAAGAAATAACAGACATTTTAAAATCCAAAAGTCCCAATTAACATAAAATTATAAATATTGGTGCCATATTTGATTAAAGAGTTTAAAAATTTAAAATAATATGTTTACATTTTCTTAGTTTCCTTTCCTAGGTTACATTTTGAAAATTTCATAGTTCTTCCAGATTTAAAAGATAATCTGTATTTTTACAGCCATTACTATAATATTTGATATTCAAGAAAAGATCATGAAGTATTCGTGCATCACTTTCTCATCAAATGTTAGAAAAGCCATGATACATCCACCTTGGCTTTCTTTTCATTCTGATTTTTTTTATCAGGTTTAACAATATTTTGCTAAATTTTTACTCCCGTCAGAGGAAACTCTACAATTAATATATAAATGTAATATCGCTCAGAATATTTCATCTTAAATGGTTTATAAAAAGCAAAGAAATGTTAAGAGGCTGGTGTTTTATGCACCCAGTCTCACAGCTTTTGTATTGATCATACGCTACCCAAAAGTGAATTATTAGAATGACATATAGTCACTATAATGCGCGCCCCGATGTAACTGTTCACCAGGGGCTTCGTGATAGGGGGATGATAACTGGTAGGTAAGTGTATGGACCACCGTGCTATCCTCCAAACACACAGTGGCTCAGAGTGATAGCTTCCTTCCACTTTTTAAAAGTCAGCGACCCTCATCTGAATTAATGACCAAATATACATAGACATACAAGATGCAATCATTGATGCCATCAATGACTGGAACAGTACCACAGCCCTGGAACAGTACCGGTGCTCACGAAGCAAGAATAGAGCGATGTCATGACCGTCATCAAAAGGAGCAGGCTTTGTGGTCAGAAACCTCAGGAATAAACATGGAAATGAGGAGATGCTTACCTGCCGCTGCATTTCCTGCTGTGATGAGGTTCCCAGCCCCCAGGGACAGAGGCTCCTGGGGGGAAAAGGAATTGGAAGGAGGGAAAAGCAGCTAGAAGCAGCTTACGTTAAAAGAGGGCCGGAGGGAGGAGGAAAAGGGAGAAGGGCTTCATGGGTTCTTCTGGGCGTCCTGGGGGGCGCGGCGTTGCCATTGTTGGAATCAAGAACAGCTGGAGGTTAGCCTTGACAATTCCTGCAGCCAACAAAGCCAGTGTGGCCTCAAATGCTAAAGCTTCATTTAGCTTCTTTTGCAAGACTAAGTCATCTCTCGCTTATGCCTCATAAGCAAAACTTAAGCTGGTTCCCAAAATAGATGAGATAACCACCCAGCAATTCCCAGTCACTTAAGAAAACTCTAATATTGTAACTAATCACTGTGAGGAGTAAACAGCCGCTGCCTCCTCCCTGTAGAAGCTGCTTTACCCAAAAACATACTTCCGAGCCCCATCCCATGTTGCTCTGAGCGCTCCTGGTTCGCCGACGCTGGGTCTGCCGTGTGCGCCATGAATTCCTACTAATGACCGCTCGGGGAGTCACTGGTTTTACTTCGGCTGTTTCCGAACTTTTGACATAATGTAGGGTTCCATCTTCTCAGAGTAGCTATGCGCTGAGCAGAGGGGCAGGGTCTCATTCTGAAGTCGTTCAGTTGTCATCATTTAGGGAAAGAGCATCTCTAGAAGGTCCATCCCAATGAAATGAACCTCGCCTTGGGAAACCATAGACACGTGAGCCAGTGTGTTGGGAGGGGACCAGGGAAGTGCTGGGAGCCTGCAGATTTGGCCCCCCTTTTGTACTTGCAGCTTTAGCCCACCCTGGCTGCCCATGAGAAGCGTTTCAGGTGGGGGTGAGTTAAACAATGTAGCATGGCCACAGGTCAGATGATGTCACTGTGTCTGAGTATCTCCTTTTTCCTTTACATTAGCCTCAGGTGTGCACTAGGATTCCAATGCTACACATCATCATGGTAAGTGTACTTTTCATCCCTGTCACCTGTTTTACTCATCCCCCACCCACCTCCTCTCTGGTAACCATCACTGCGTTCTCTGTAGGGAAAAGGCTGTTTCTTGGTTTGTCTCTTACTTTGTTCCCTTGTTTTGCTTCTTAAATTCCACATATGAATGTATGTATTTGTCTTTCTCTGATAGCGGGTTATATTCTCTCAATCTATCCATGTTGTTGCAAATGGCAAGATTTCATTTTTTATTGCTGAATAATATTCCATTTATATACATATGTATGTATATATATCACATCTTCTTTATCCATTTGTCTATCGAGGGACACAGGCTGCTTCCATAATTTGGCTATTATAAATAATTCTAGGGGCTCCTGCGTGGCTCAGTTGTTAAGCATCTGCCTTCGGTTCAGGTCATGATCACAGGGTTTTGGAGTCAAGTCCCGCATCATCGGGCTCCCTGCTCGCTGGGGAATCTGCTTCTCCCCCACCCACTCTCCCTGCTTGTGTTCCCTCTCTTGCTCTCTATCTGTCAAATAAATAAAATCTTTTTAAAAAATTCTGCAACAAACATAGGGATATATATATCTTTTCAAATTAGTGTTTTCTTTGGGTAAATACCAAGTAGTTGAATTGCTGGATAATTCTATTTTTAATTTTTTTTTAAAGATTTCATTTATTTATTTGACAGAGAGATCACAGGCAGGCAGAGAGGCAGGCAGAAAGAGAGAGAGAAGGGGAAGCATGCTCCCCACCTAGCAGAGAGCCCGATGTGGGGCTCAATCCCAGGACTCCGGGACCATAATCTGAGCCGAAGGCAGAGGCTTTAACCCACCGAGCCACACAGGTGCCCCTATTTTTAATTTTTTGAGTAACCTTCATACAATTTTACACAGTGGCTGCACCAGTTTGCATTCCCACCAAGAGTGCACACGGGTTCCTTCTCCACATCCTCACTAATATTCCTTGTTTCCTGTGCTGTTGATTTCAGCCATTCTGATAGGTGCGAGGTGATCTCTCATTGTGGTTTTGATTTGCATTTCCCTGATGATGAGTGATGTTGAGCATCTTTTTGAATATTTCTTAATAAGCTCTCCAAGTAATTTTATTTATAATTATAATTATATTTATATAATTTATAATTTATAAATTTATAAAATATATAAATATATAAAATAAAATATAAATATATAAATATATAATATATAAATATATAAATTTATAAAATATAATTTATAATTTATACTTATATTTATATAATTTATATAATTATAATATAATTAATTATATTTATTTATTTTTAATTTCTTTTTCTTCAAGCCAATTTTAATATGAAGCTCGAGTCAAGAACCAAAGGGACGGCATGCAGTTCTCTCAGAGACTGTAGGAACAACTGGGATGCGGGAACTTAATAGGATGCTTGCCCACAGAGGGATAGGAGAACCATTACGGGGAGCACCGGTTTTTCCTGATTTTTCCGTGCTTCTTTTCTGAGTACCTTAGCCTATTTTAGTGGTTTCTAACCTGTGATCATCAGACCAGCAGCATCAGGATCGCCTGCGAATGTGTTCAAAATGCAATACTTGGGCCCCAACACAGAAATACCCAATCAGTACATCTGAGGGTGGGGACTGCTTTAACAAGCTTTCCAGGTGCTTCTGGCTACTCACTAAAACTAGAGAAATCTGATATAAGCAAGGCGGTAGTATAACCCTGCTATGTGAAGTGTGGTCAAGAGAATGATTTACTTCTTCAGTTCTTGACCAGCCCCTTAAACTGAGGACTAGCATGGGCTAGCAGGTGCATGGCAGTGGGACTTACGGCAGGAGAAAAACAGTGGGGGTGGGGACAGGTAGGTAAGATCTGCTGATCTACCTCCTGCTTCCTCTCACATGGAAATTTTCTTTCCTATTTGAGAAGCTGTGCATCCAATATGGATTTTTTTTAAAAGATTTTATTTATTTATTTGACACAGAGAGAGAGATCACAAGTAGGCAGAGAGTCAGGCAGAGAGAGAGGGGGAAGCAGCTCCCTGCTGAGCAGAGAGCCCAATGCAGGGCTTGATCCCAGGACCCTGAGGTCTTGAGCCAAGCCGAAGGCAGAGGCTTAACCCACTGAGCCGCCCAGACGCCCCTCCAGTATGTTTTGATGTCGTACTTTTGTTGACATCTCCAACCAGATCTGGGTGCATGAGGAAACACGGAGGAATGAGCCAGTAGAAATAGAAAGATGATGTGGTAACTGTTAAAGGGAACAAGGGAGCGAGGTGGCAGACAGGCGGACGCTGGACCAGAAGTTCAACTAATTTTAGTTGAATAGGCAGTTCAATTGTGTCAATCCTAGGAGAGTTCCTCAGTTGATAATGATGCTACTTATAGCAGTAAACATGGAAGAGAACAAGCATTCTGTGAAGGCAGCTCTGGGACAAACAGCAAGTTTTGCTGATGATAGCCAGAGATCCCTTGTCATAGTTAGTAAATTAAAAGCATCCCCCTGGGTTCCATAATATACTCATTATCATGAATCCGTCCCCTGCAAATGCGGACAAATCCAGTCCCACAATGCCCTGTACTCTGTGTTGGTGGCTACTCATGTATGATATTATTTTCCAGGTGATAGAAAGACAACAAGTTTAATGCGATTTTGTTACTAAGGTTGCTTCTAACTTTTTAATTTCTGGTTCATGGGAAGGTGACACGATTCCAGTAACATTTTCTTCACTGCTTTTCTTGCACTTCAAGCCTGGGTTTGAATACAGGCTCCTTATCAGCTGTGTCAATTAACCTCACAGGATTTCGAGTTTCTCAGCCCTAACGTACTCTCAGCACGAGGTGCCTGGGTGACCCTGTTAAGTGTCCAATTTTGGTTTCTGCTCTGGTCATGATCTCGGGGTGTTGAAATCGAGTCCTGCCTTGGGCTCCATGATCAGTATAGAGTCTGCTTGAGATTATCTCCCTCTCTCTCTCTAAAATAAATAAATAAATCCTTAAAAAAATACTATCCGCAGATTTTATATGGTGCCATATTTGTGCTATACCCAACACAAGGCATGGTGCATATTCAATTAGTGCTGTTAATATAAGCTGTTTTCTGTATATTTTCCTGTGTATTATGAGACTGACGCGCTGCCTACTGTGCTGAGGAGGCACCTATTCCTGTGTATTATTTTAAAATTTATCACTGCAGCCTGGTAAAACAATCACCTGGTCCACCTATGTCAAGCAAGAGTTGCAACTAGCCATCTGACTCACCGTAGAGTATGTCTTCCCCATTCAGGCCCTCCAGGGAACAGGAAAGCATGTGGGTGTAGCCAGGTGGACTGGGCTTTATGCCACCAACAACTGCTCATAAATGCAGACCACCCTCGTGCATTCACACATAGGCAGAGTGGGACAACTTTGTCTCTTTGGACTGGTGCAAACTCACACGCTTCTCCTGGCCCCCAAGTGATTCTGAGTTTTGCTATGCAGGGTTATTGAAGCTGCCAATATTTTGTGTCAATGTTCTTGTGGCTTAAACAAACCAATTTAATACTAATCCAAAGCAAGTTCAATAGCAAATCCCAAACTGGAGTAGCCTATATCCACAGTGAGATAGCACAAACCCTAGATCAGTCACCCTTCTATGGGTTAAAATAAAAAACGCATAAGCTACATCCTAGCTGCACAAGGAGAGGTAGGGTTGTCAAACACTTCTGTGTCTGGATTAATCCTACTATTGGAGTGTAACATGCCATAAGAAAAGAAGAGAAGGTTAAACAGTTATTGAAATAGACCTACTACTGAGGATGAGATCTGAGGGGCATGCGGAGGTCAGTGGTGCTAATTGGCCTCATCCTGCTGATTGGAATTCTGTTGATAACAGCACTAACCGAGTGCATGAAAATTGAACGCAACTGGTCTCAGCCTTTATTAGAGTATCAAATCCAAGTGGCAGAGCAGTAGTATCATGGTGGTTCCCATTGTCATGCAAGAAATTGCAACGAACTTGCTGGTTTAGACAACGCACATATATTATCTCAGAATTCTGGAGGTCAGAAAGCTGACATGGGTCTCACTTGGCTATAGCCAAGTTGTTGACAGAGCTGCATTGTTTTCTATAGGTTCTAGGGGGGAACTTATTTAAGCAGAGAGTGTTGGCAGAAGTTAGTTCCTGGAGGATGTGGGATGGACATCCCTGTTTCCTTGTTGGTTGTCACTGAAAAGACTTTCAGGTTTTAGACACTGACTGCAATCCTCAGCCTGCTATCCTCTGTGTCCTTGGCTTATGGCCCCCTTCCTCCATCTTTCAAGATGGCAAGATTAGGTCAAGTCCCTCATGTTCTACATCTCTCTGATGAACTCTCTTGCCTTACTTTTCCACATTTAAGGACCCTGGTGATTACAGTGGCTCCCTGGAGATATTCCAGGATATTCTCCCTTTCAATGTCAGCTAATTCGCAGCCTTAATTCCACCTGCACATTTCCTTTGCCATATAAAACAACACATTCCAAAATTCCAGGGCTCAAGTGTGGGTATCTTTGGAGCCATTATTCTATCATCAGCATACAGTTATAAAAATGTACAGCTGCCCAAGAATATGTAGGACCAAGGGGTCAGTTATTGAAAGAGGCAGTTGACTATGACCCTGCACGTCCCTGCACATTATTGATGAATGCACCTCTGAAGTAGCTAGTCACACAGGTAACTAAGTTGGTGAGGGTGACCACAACATGACTGCTTTACTGCTTTCAGTCTCTAGGAAAGGGCAGCTGGCTCAGCCCTCATGCTGCCGAGGGCATGTGGAGTCACGTCTGGTCCCTACAACACTCAGTGGAACAGAAACATAGGAGAGCATGCCAGGCAAAGATGGAGGCAGAGATTGGGCGTTATGTGGCCACAAGTCAAAGAACAGCAGTCACCAGAAGCTGGATGAGGTGGGCAAGGATTCTCCCCAAGAGCCCTTTGGAGGGAGAGAGGCACTGTTGGTAACTTCATTTTGATTTTCTAACCTACAGAACTGTGAGAGAAGAAACTTCTGATGTTTAAGGAACAGGTTTGCGATGATTTGTTATGAAAGCTCTAGTTGTCGTCTTTGGAATCGTGTTAGTGCTGGCTCCATGAAATTGATGTTCTTCTTCATAAAGAATACCTACATATTGTCATCTCTCTTACTCACTAAAATGCAATATCCACGAAGACAAGTCTCATTTGTTTGATTTTCCGTCCATGGTACCTACAAGAAGAACTGGTGGCTTTTTTTTATGTTCAATAATGTGGTTCTTCGGGATATAGCATCCTTCAGATTCTTGCCAAAATTCAACTAAAATTTTGAAATATCCATAGCATCTTGGTAATCAAGACCTGTTATAAAACAAGAATGCAAGCATATATACAAAGTTCACCACGGCGAACACTGGAGTTATTCTCTCACGCATACTGGAACCATAGATCTGAATAAACGACACTTAGCTCAACACCCTTTTTATTGGATAAACTGTATAGTGATCTCACCTCACATCTACGAATACTAAGAGAATCATAACGAGGGCTTGAATAGGAAAAGTTTCCTTTGGCACTAAATTTGCGGCAGAGTTCTACTTCATGCTGTGTCTCCAGAAGCATAAAAGAAATTTGAGGGGAATTCAATTCCATATGTTGACTCTCCATAAATCCCAGGATACTCGCTACTATAATAAGGGGAATACTTGTTCTAGACACCACAGTGCTCCTTCTGAATTCCCAAACTTTTAATAACTAATTACTGAAATACACCTGGTGGTGTTTATGAGGAAGCCGATGTTCTTCAGCACAGTATGGGTAACAACAGAGGACAAAGCTGTATTTATTTCTCCCAGGTATTGCCGCAAGAGGAGCCCGCACTTCTGCTACTAAGACCGTGACCAATATTAGAAACTTTCAATCCATCTTCTACTAGTGTGTATCCCTTCCAAATAGTCGTGTGTGTGTGTGTGTGTGTGTGTACACACATACTGAATAATCTAGTTTTCATTAGCACTTTATATTAAGTGTTGATAATGAGTAGTTGGAGAAATTATTTAAAATTATGACATTATAATAAAAATATATCATGGGATATAAGTCTTCAAATAGGAGGCAAATCTACAAAATCTATTAAGGGAATAGTTTTCTCCAACATGGATGTGAAAAAAAATCTATCCACTTTCCGTATGTGCTATTCACTTCATCTATGTATCTCCATGTATCATGCCATTCCCCTTTTATGTTTATATATAATAGATACTTGCTAGCTAAAGCTAGATACCATTTGCCTATCCTAATAATGATTAACAAAATTAGAGATCGACTTCCTGTTTTTTCTTGAGACAAGAGTTTATTTTTTAATTTAAACTATATTTTCCTTTAAAAATTGCCTTTCAAAAAGAATATATTTGCTATTGTTGTTGCAAATGTTTTGATTTATTAGAAAATACATTTATACTTATTGGAATTTATTGGAAACTCAAAGCATGGAGAAGAAACTCTCAATGGAGTGGAAAATTCATGGACACAAGTAACTTAAAATCCCAGGGGTATCTTTTTTTTATTATTAAGTTTTTATTTTAATTCCATATAGTTAACATACAGTGTTATATTTGTTTCAAGTATACACTATAGTGATTCAACAATTCCAGACAACTCTGGATGCTCATTGTAAGTGTGCTCCTTAATCCCCATCACAGATTTCACCCATCCCCCTCTGGTAACCATCAATTTGTTTTCTATAGGTAAGAGTCTGTTTCTTGGTGTGTGTGTGTGTGTGTGTATAAATATTGTGTGTGCATGTGTGTGTATATACATATATACATGTGTGTCTGTATACACATATATATATACATACACACCATCATCTTCTTTATCCATTCACCAATTTATGTACCTTTGAGCTCTTTCCATAATTTGGCTATTGTAAATAATGAAAGCTACAATAAGACATCACCTTGTATCTGTCAGAAGGGCTAAAATCAAAACCACAAGAAACAAGTGTTGGTGAGGATGTGGAGAAAAAGGAACACTCATGCACTGTTGGTGGGACTGCAAACTGAGGCAACCCCTGTGGAAAATAGTACAGAAGTATCACAAAAGGTTAAAAATAGAACTACCGTATGATCCAGTAATCTCACTACTGGGTGTTTATTCAAAAAAATATAAACACACTAATTCAAAGGGATACATGCACCCCTATGTTTATAGCAGCATTATTTACAATTCCCAGGGGTATCTTAACCCAGGCTATGGCTTAAGCCAGAGAGGCTCATTATGCCTCCTGGTCAGGCCCCTCTCCATGCCTCAACCTCTTTCTCATGCAGCTCCTAGTGAAAGTATGATGCTTTTATCACCCTAAATCTTTATTTCCTTAGGTTTAATTTTAGCAGAAAGAAAGTGCATCTCTTCAAGAAGTCTAAGCATCATTACATTTCATTGTCTCTAATGTGGTTACCTGCTCATACTAGCATGTGTGTCCAGAAAACTTAAATGTTTTCATTAGATAAACATGAATCACCTACCCAACCTGAAGGCAGAGGTGGTATTAACCTTAACCAAAGGATGTGGCCTGAAATTTGGGGGTGGAGTTGGTCCTAGAGGAAAAACAATGCATGTTAAGTAGAAGCCAGGTGAATACACGTTAGGGTTCCCCAAACAACATCCACCCACTAATGAGACAAAATGGATGCTGAATCTCCAACACATTTACTTTCATATTTTGCCTTCATAAAATATTTAAGTGTATATTTTATATCATCTGATCTCAGATCACCAGATCATTTTCCTAATTGATTGTCTTTATCCTCTTGGATTTATTAATATTTGGTCTACCACATTGTTATACTTTTCTTATGTATATGTAGCTCTGCATGTCTGTGTATGTAATGGGGGGAAGTTTTATATATTACATATATATAAAATAGCTATAGATGTAATATATATTATATATCTCTACATGAATTCTATAGTATGCATATGGCAAATAAAATGGTGGGACATATTCTAACACAAGTATCATTCTCTCCATATTCCACTTGAAGATGAGATTTATTTTCAGGTTGTATCCCAATAAAAATCACTCTATTTCTATGGTGAGGTGAACACTGATGACAGTGTACAATGTTTACAATAAAAAGAGATAAAGGTAGAGAACAAACTGTAGCCATTCTTAGATAATACTCAAGTAATCAAGTATTTTGCTGCAGATGCTAACAGAAAACTTCCAAAATAACAATTTGGTACAGGCTTCATCATTAAAGAAACTAAGCTACATCATTAGCGCACACCAAGGATAATCTGAATTGATGGATAAAGTCCCTAAAACAACAGAGAAAGGTACTTTAATTTCAGTGCAAAAATTTGGTCAGAGACGAACAACAGGATCTAAGGATGACAATTCTTTTAGCTACACAAACTAAGTATAGCCACCAGATCCCTTGAGGGGAGTACTTAAAAGTCAATTTAGGAGATCCCACGACTTCTTATTTTGTGCCTTCCCCACCCTTTCCAGCATGTGGACTTGTGCTAGCCTCCTTCCTCCCTTCGCTCACCACAGCCTTCAGACCAGTCCTTGGAGCTCCATCACCACACAAGGGACCTGTGAGACAAGACAGGCAGATTTCAGAGCCTCAGAATCTCAGCTTTCTCCCGTTTCCAAAGTCATTCTTCTCCTCTACTCCACATACTTAGAAGAATCTCAGAAAAATTAGTAGATTTCCCTTGTTTTCCTCAAATCTTACCCAAAGCAAATAAGCCCCTGCACTTATTCACTGGGTGTGGAATGTTCTTACACCAGGCCCCTCCAGGTAATGGACTCCTTTCTCCTTTCTGATCTCATTCTGGATTGTCATTTCCCAGGAAGAAGCAATATAACCTAAATCTACTAATTTTCAGCATTTAACTCAGTCACCATTATAGACTTCTTTGTTGATGATTTGATTTGACTGTAGGTTTCATGAGGACAGCTGTTACATTGTGTGTCCTGCCACCCTTACATTCACTATCCACACTGTGCGTGTGTCTGAAATATAGATTGGCTGTTTCAACATCTATGCCAGAGTTCTTCTAGTTTCCCTTCTTGGATTGCTAAATACCTGCATTTTCTTGAAACTCTTATAGTTAGAGCTCCAAATGAGCTCTAGATGCTGGAAAATAAATGTGTTCAAGCAAGGCCTGAATTTGGGCTGATCTCAGTGGGGAAGAGTAGTAACAGGGAAGGATAGAGCAGCCAAGTCCAGTCATTAGGTGCCTTCTATCCCCATCTTGTAGCTAAGGTAGAGTGACCTTGGGGACAGGGATGAAAGAAAAGATGTCATGGAACTCTGTCTCTTCCGATACATTTTCTGAGGAACCCATTCTCTAGTTAGGCCTATTCTGTGGTGGTGAACCAGGGGTCATTCCTGTACATCCAACATGGAGCTTGTCCTCAAGCCCCAAGTCATCAGATTCCTTGTATTATATACATTTCTGTTATTTATCTGTTCTTGGATACCTACAGCCAAATTCTGAGTTCAGCAAATGTTTGTTGGATTAATCAATAAGAAAAGAAAGAGTAGATGTCACTTGATTTTAAGTGATTTTTTTTACAAATAATAGATGAGATACCTTACCTTTTATAAAATTATGTCTTAATATTCTTCTTCTCTTCTTTGAAAATGATATATTACAAACACATGTGAAATAAGTAAGGGGATAAATAACAGCATTTGAAAATTCATATTGCCTCATCACAGAAAAAACTGAAAACCTTTTTACCTAGTTTTAAAAAAAAATACTGATACTTCCTTTACAATCATTTAAAATAAAAACAAATGAATTTTATCTTAAAATGGATTACATGGTAATAAGCAAAAGTGGATAAGACAAATCTAATAAAAAGAATGAAAAAGGCATTCCTCATATGGTACAAGTTAAGCTAATAAGCAGTGACTCATTCAAATATAAAGACAAGAAAACACTAGAACTCAGATAATTATCTGGAGAAAAGGACATATTTGGGTTTTAAAATTTTGTAAATCCAAATTTTCTTTTTTTCCTATTTGTATACAGAGCCAAAGGACATAGTTCTAATTATGAAATGCTCATTAATATGGCTAAAAAACATTCCAGCTATGTCCATCCAAATCGAGCCAAATAAACAGTTTCTTTGGGAGAAATTGAATTAATTCTATCTGGCTTAAGGTAGGATAATTAATTTTAACTGGCTTAAGGTAAAATTATTCTTGTAATAGAGACCCAGCCAGCTAATTATTTCTCCATATGCTACTGTTCCCCCACACCTGCTTCACCTTGGCACAGCAGACCTCTCACATTTCCCGGCTCTTCCCCCATGTCGTCAAGGACATGCCACCAAAACAGCCACCGATTTGCCTCCAGCACAGAGAACCAGATTTTCAGGCATTAGTGCAGTAGATTGGAAAATAAATTTCATTTGGGATGTTTATTTAAATTAACTATGAAGTATATAAAACATCCTTGAAAGTAATTTGAAATTGTCACTAATGAAAGATATTTACCATATTCGCTAAAGTCACACACACACACACACACACACTCTCTCTCTCTCTTCAATAATGCCAAGTCAGAAATAACCGAGTCACTTACAGTTATGAAGGGCATTGTAATACATTTTGAAAACACTGTGTGTTGAACTTGTGGTTTTCCAAGTTTTAGCGGACATAAAACTCATCTAGATACTTTTCTGGGGGGAAGGATTTTGGCTAAATCTATCAACATCTTATTTTTACTTATTTTTTTGGCTGTGAAAATAATTTTTTAAAATGTATTCAAGTTCTAGTTAGTTAACATACACTGTAATATTAGTTTTAGGTGTACGATACAGTGACTCAACACTTCCTCATACCACCCGGTGCTCATCCCACGTGCCCTCCTTCATCCTCATCCCCTGTTTCACCCGCCCCCTCCCCCACCTGCTCTCTGGTGACCATCAGTTTGTTCCCTGTATTTAAGAATCTGTTTCTTGGTTTGTCTCTACCTTTTTTCTATCCTTTCTTTCCCCTTTGCTCATTTGTTTTGTTTCTTAAATTCCACATATGAGTGAAATCATATGGTATTTGTCTTTCTGTGGCTGATTTATTACGCTTAGCGTCATACTTTCTAGCTCCTTCCACATCATTGCAAATGGTAAGATTTCATTCTTTTTATGGCTGAGTAATATTCCATCATATATATATATATATATATATATATATATATATATATATAACCTTTTCCTTAACCATTCATCACTGAATGGACATCTACTTAAAAAAAAAAATATATATATATATATATACACACACACACACAAACATTCCTACTTCCCAAGTTACATGCCTATTAATTTAGAATTTCCGTTTTCAGAAACACCCTATTTGGTACAGCAGGAACATAATCCAACTTCAGGAAACATTGCTCCAGGAGATAAGGACATCTAATTCATTTTTAAATTCCTTCTACCATGTGAATTATGCTGAACATACGCAAAATAACATGATTTCAGAATGCTGGAAAAGGAGCTAAATGTGAAATATGAATGTGATTTGTAATTATTCTTTCTTGACTCATGTTACACTAAACTAGAACTACGTTCACACACAAACACACACACACACACACACACATGGAACTATGTAATGGAAAATGAAATTAAAGTTGGTTAAAAAGCAGAGATGATTGTTGTTAGTTACTGATATACTCATGCTTCCTTTTGTCTGTTTTCCTAGAATTTAGAGAGAATTAGAAAGCCTGCCAAATGCTGTAGGGATTTAAATACCATTACATTAAGCAAAATAAAATGATAGGGGAACAGAAAGTGATGGGCAGTAGCAGAGAAATATGAAATGAAAAATCTCTCAATTATGTCAACAACCATATTAAATTTAACTGCATGAATTAAAAATAAATAAATCCGGCAAGTGGAAAGACTACACTAAGATGTATCAGGAGCCAACAGCTATTTTAGTGAAAATAAACTGAAATTCTAAAGAAATATTACATTGTCCTCATGAACCCAAATTAGTGATTTTATTTAAACCTAGTAGCTAAATTTTGGAAAACATAATAGGATAATGGAATTTTGGTGCTGGCAGAATCTCAGCTATTTATTCCAGACTCTTTTCTTAAAAATGAGAAAACTAAAGCACAGAGTATTATTTGGCCAAAATATTGAGCACGGACCAGGATAAGAATTTTATTCTTTCATTCTTTAACCTCTGGTTCCACTTTCCTGTTACAGATTTGCTGAATCACACATTTGGCGGTTCCCACTTTCACTGAGTGGTAATGTGGATGCGCTTTGGAGTCTCTCTCGTAAATCCACTAATTCCGCTCATGAGAGCTCTGCTGTCAGACCTATGCACCTCCCCAAACACCACCTCCAAATACCATCACCTCTGCAATATGGTATTGATATATGAACTCTGGAGGGACGTACACATCCAGCAGTTCTCAGTATTCCCAAAAGTCATCCGTAGATTCAATGAAGTCCCTATCCAAAGCACTATTGCTTCTTCTTCTTCTCCTTCTTCTTCTCCTTTTTTTTTTTTTCCAGAAATGGAAAAGCTGGATCTTCAAATTCATATGGAATTTTAATTGGCTCCAAATATCCAAAATGATAATGAAAAAGAAGGTTGGAGGAGTCATATTTCTTGATTTCAAAATTTACTACAAAGGTGCAGTAATTGAAACAATATGGTACTGGCATAATGATAACCATGTGGACCAATAGATTGAAACTGAGCCTCCAGAAATAAGCCCATACATCTGTAAAGTACTGATTTGCGACAAAGGTACCAGGACCACTGAATCGGAGAAATACAAAAGTCTCTTCAACAAATGGTGCTGAAGTAATTGGGTAGCCATATGTAAAATAATGAAGATGGATTCCTATCTTACACTGTATGTGTATAAATTAACTCAAAAGAGGTCAATGACTTAAATATAACAGGTCACACTATAAAAGTCTTAGAAGAAAACATAGGGGTCAAATCTTCACAACCTTGGGTTTAGCCGTGGACTCTTAGAAATGAAACTTTAAAAGAACAAACAACAACAACAAAAAGAGATATGCTGGATTTTATCAAAATTAAAAACTACATACATCAGAAGACATTCCCAAGAAAGTGAAAAGACAACTAAAGAATGGTAGAAAATGCTGGGAAATCAAATATCTGATAAGGACTTAATATCCAGAATACATAAAGAACTCTTACAACTCAGCAACAGAAAGGCAAACAACCTCATGTTTAAAAAAAGGGGCAGGGGTGCCTGGGTGGCTCAGTGGGTTAAGCCTCTGCCTTCAGATTAGGTCACGACCTCAGGGTCCTGGGATGGAGCCCACATTGGGCTCTCTGCTCAGTGGGGAGCCTGCTTCCTCCCCTCTCTCTGCCTGCTTCTCTGCCTACTTGCGATCTCTCTCTCTGTGTGTCAAATAAATAAATAAAATCTTTAAAAAGGGGGGGGGGCGGTAAAGAGGAGTGCCTATGTGGCTTTGTCATTAAGCGGCTGCTTTCGGCTGAGGTCATGATCCCAGTACCCTGGGATAGAGCCCCCCAATGGGGCTCCCTGCTCAGTGGAGAGTCTGCTTCTCCTCCCACTCCCTCTGCTTGTGTTCCCTCTGGCGCGCTCTCTCTCTCTGTTAAATAAATAAATAACATCTTTTAAAAAAACGGGGGTGGGGGTAAAGAGCTTGATAGACATTTCTCCAAAAAAGAAGGATTTTTAAATCATTAGTCATGAGGGAAATGCAAATCAAAACCACCATAAGGTACCACACTATAAACCCAGTAGGAAGGTATAGTTTTAAAAACACAAATCAAAAAAGAGAAAAGAACAAGTGTTTCTGAGGATAGGAGGACCTAGGAATTCTCATACATTGTGATAGGAATGTAACGGTTCAGCCACTGGGGGAAAAAACTCATTGGCTCCTTGAAACATTAAATATGGAACTATGATATGACCCTGAAATTTTACTCCTAGTTATGTACCTAACATAAAAGAAAGCAGGTATTCAAATTAATGCATGTACCTGTATGTTTATAACAGCACCGTTTGAAAAAGCCAAATGATGAAAATAACCTAAGTGTCCACTGGCACATAAATGAATGAACAAATTGTTGTATACACAGAGAATTAAATACTATGCAACCAAAAGGAAAATGAAGTGCTGATGTACACATGAACCTTGAACACTCCATATGTAAGTTAAAGAAGCCAGACACAGAAAATTACAGGTTGTATGATCCTGTTCATATGAAATATCCAGAACAGGTAAATCTGACTAGACAGAGAGCAGACTTGCGGTTGCTGGAGGTTCAGGGGAGCGAGGGTCGGGGAGCTGCTATGTAATGCTTACGGAGTTTCCCTTGGGGATGATGAAAATGCTCTGGCATCAGTTAGAGGTGGCAGTTGTACAACGTCTTGAATGTACTAAATGCCACTAGGTCATTCTCTTTAAAATGTTTAATTTTATGTAATGTAATTTCACTCTAAGAAAAAGGAAAAGGAAAAGAAAAACAAAATAGTGAATGTCTCAGACCTATGGGTATTTCCCTCATCTTATAGTTTTATTTTTAATTTGAATTTTAGCTTAAGTTTTAAAGAAGTATTATAAATATAGTGTTTTGCCATTTTAAATAAGAAACTAAATATTATTTTTTTATCAGTGCTTTAAATCAAGCTAATATAAATCCACCGATAACAGTTATGTGAACTGCCAATCACTTTGTAATAATATAGTGGATTATAAGTAGTCCACTAGACATATCAAACACAAAATGATATAATTTCATATCTGAATGTCACAATTTATATTATAAAATTTCATGAAATTCTAAATCTGCAAAATATAAGTGACTTAAGTGTTAAAATATGCATCTTAGTTTTAATTGGCTATTGGATAAAATATCATTGATCTAACATACAGGAAAGAGATTTTGAAGGATATTATAAGCCTCCAACAACCTTATACACCTCATCGCCCTCTAACATAGAATAAAAAGAAAAGTAAAAGAATTAAAGATAAATAAAAGTATACAATGAAATTTAAGTAATGAAAATGGAACATAAATTTACTTATCCATTTGATAACACATTTAAAAGGTGTGCTGAACACAGTAGTAGGGGTTGGGATTTACTATTCATAATTTTAATTTAATAAGCTATGACAGCATTTTGCTTATAAGAAAAAGTGAAATCCCACCCAGTGATAATATATTCCTAGAAACAAGGTTTCACATATACAAAATCCTATCTGTGTACCTATTCCCCAGGGGAGAATCACAAAACACAAAGAAAAAATAAAACTCCTATTTTAGAGTTTATTTATAAAAATCAATTTGTTGTATGTGTGTGCATGTGCATTTGTGTGCAGCATGCCTGTGTGTATTTAAGGGTGAGTGAGGGCAGTCATATTATATTAGAGAAAATGTCACCCTATTGTGTAGTATATTGATTTATTCCAATCCAGTGGGAACTTTCAGTAGATACCTCCTTATGACATTCATAAACAGTACTTAAGAATCTATCTCTGGTAACTTCAGAAATTCTTGGGGAAAAGAACATTGTTCTGCTCAACCACACAATCCCATTGACTTTTGTTAAAATGTACACAAAATCATGGATGTGTTTCTAAGTTTTATGAAATAACTAAATTATCAATTCATAAAAGACATCCACATGTAGCTTAATGTTTTGCTACAAAGAAGACATTTTTCAAAATGAATTATTTTCATTTTTATATATAAAATATATCCCACCTATGAAAGGGTTAAAAATTTCCATATATCCAAAAGTCTCTATAGTTATACACTGTTTTACTAATAACTATATTAAAAATTAAAATTTCTAATGTAGCTCAGGAAGCAAAGCTATGTAAGAATAGTTAAAGAAAAACATGAAATAACCCTATCTAATAACATCAAATTATTTTATTCTATATTTAAATTATTATTTTATAACATTTTAAGGATACTTTTATTCTTAATTTATTCGGTAGTATTATGAGCAAAGAAGGTTTCGAAAGAGAAATTGTGAATAAGGAAAAGTTAACAAATCCATAGGTTTGCTTGCTAAACCTCTGAACGAAAATAAAATATTTCTGAGGGTAAAGTTACTAAATAAAAATAAATGTCATTCCAATTCAAGGAATAGACACCATCAGAAAAGTAAATTCATTAGGAATTGACTTTGATGGCCTTTCCACTCTTAGATTAATTCATCATTTTCCTGAGACACATCAATTACCACTCTGTCACATTAACTTTCTGAAAATGACCCAGAGTGTGACCTGAAGGAAGGGATTCAGTTGCCAGAATGATTTAAGAAAACAAGCCTCCAAAGAGCTTCATGAGAGGCATGTTGACTGGTTTATGGGGCTTTACCCGGTAGAATACTGACCACTTTCTCCAATAACTTTTCACTTTAAGTATTGTTTGGCATGGAGAATACATAAACTGCATATCAACAGAATTGAGGCTTTCCAAGTAAAAAATCAGTCTCACTTCAATAAAGTAAATAAAATAAATCAGCATTTATAGGATAGGAAATATTTAGGAAAATGGTGGGGAATTACAATTCTACTTTTCTCTATTACAGCAAAATCAGGGCACAGTTTGATAAATATTAGCTTATATGTGTTTGTTTCCATTTTGGTTATTTTGTTATGATTTCTCACTTTAGAGTGGACACACACCACTTTTCCCTTCTCTGGCCTTCATTTGTCTTCTCCTTTCCTCTTCTCTCTGTCCTCCTAAAAGTCCCTGGACAGGAACAAAGGGAGGAGGGGAGGTGGAAGTAAAAGCTCAGAAGAGATTAGAATTCTTGAAGTCCTTAAAGCTTCCTTTTCCTTTCACCAAGCCCTGGTGAAGATGTGCTTTTCTTAACCCTCCGATTTACCAGTCGTCTTGATACTTCTTTCTGTCTGTGTCTCTCCTAGGCACAGTCCCACCTCTCAAATGTTCGTACTGATCAGTAAGTTTCCAGCCTACTCATTAAAAGTTCAGGTGCACTGCTGGGTTTGTTTTTTTTTTTTAATTGTAAAAGATTGATGTGCACAGAGCCTCAACATGGGACATAAAAACAACCACAAGATGGAGGTTCATGTGATGAGATTATTCGTATTAAGGAGAATATTTGTCCTTAAATCAACAGTGCAACTTATTTTATTTTTTTTAAAGATTTTTAATTATCTGTTAGAATGAGAGAGTGTGCATGGGGGGAGGGCAGGCAGAGAAGCAGAGTCTGCAGGGAGCCCGATGTGGAGCTCTATCCCAGGACCCCAAGATCATGAACTGAGCCAAAAGTCGACGCTTAACCCACTGAGCCACCCAGGTGCCCCAACAGTGCCATTTAAAATGAAAAGATACTTTCCTTAAAAATTTATTCCCTATAATACTAAGGCCAAAAAAAATGCAAAAATATATGCAAAATATAGCACTGTTATTTCAAATATATGTGTGAAATTCTTCCCCTCTTTTATAAGTAAGAATTAAAAAAAAATTCATTGAACAATGAGAATGTTAAAGTTCAAGAAATTAACACAATATATTGATTTGGCGATTTCTGTGAAAAGCAGGCCATTCTGTGTCTGTCACAGACACTTGTTAAATGTGATTAGATAGAAAGATAACATAATAAGACTACACCTCTTTCAGAGAGTGATAACTGACTGGTTGCTGTTTTGTTACAGGCCAGCTCCTATTTCCAGCGTCGCTTATATATAGAAATTAAATTCTCATAGATACGTGCTGCTTCTACATGGTAATTACATACCTATGTACACACGGTACTCTTACATGATACTTAAATGCCGAATTTATATATATATATAAAATGTATATAAATTAATTTTTATCAAAATCATGTTAAAATTATAATTTGACTTCACGTTATAATAGAATCTACAGTATTCTCTGGACTTAAGCATGTTTTATATGCAGCTTGGTTCACCTGGCATTTGGGGACATTTATTTATTTATTTATTTATTTTTAAAGATTTTATTTATTTATTTGACAGAGAGAGAGATCACAAGTAGGCAGAGAGGCAGGCAGAGAGAGAGGAGGAAGCAGGCTCCCCGCAGAGCAGAGAGCGTTTGGGGACATTTAAATCTTGATCCCAGAGGGGATCTCTGTGGCACCAAGGATTATGACCTACAGCTGCTCTATGCTAAGCAATTATTTTGGTCCAAGTAGTGAGTCTGAATTCTTAATGAAGAGCATAAGAATAATCAATACCTCTTCCTGGTCATCAAGATAATATATACTTAAGGAAGAGTTTTCTATAACTGATGAACATACCCACTGGTTTGGTTAGACCTTCCAGAATCTTCAGCTTCCAAGTTCTGTTTATTCCTAAGCTGAAGAACTACACTTGTCCGAAAGAGCCCAGGTCTGGACTCTGTGCCCTGTCAACTGGACATGCCAACTGACATATATATAATATCTATATATCAGTTCCAAACAGTCCCCAGTCAGCCCTCATATTTCCTGACATGCTTTCTAGTATAACATTTTGATGTAACTAGATAGGAATCAAAATGAACTAGAAAGAATTGCTTCCTCTGTATTCCCATTTTACTTTATTATCAATCAACATGTTATACGACTGATAATAATTTATGTGTTTATCTCCCTATATAGACTTTAAGCCCAGGCTGGGCAGGGATAACAATTCATTAATCTTCATTATCACTCAGCTTCTACAGCAGTGACCAGACACAGAGTATAATACAAAGGCTTGTTCTGTTCAAGTGAGTCAAACACAAGCAGGTATTTTGATGATCAAAACTTTTTTCATAATTGAAATAATTCTGTACTTTCACAAGTAGAAATCTGCACAAAAACAGATTTATCGGGGCGCCTGGGTGGCTCAGTGGGTTAAGCCGCTGCCTTCGGCTCAGGTCATGGTCTCAGGGTCCTGAGATCGAGCCCCGCATTGGGCTCTCTGCTCCGCAGGGAGCCTGCTTCCCCCTCTCTCTCTGTCTGCTGCTCTGCTTGTGATCTCTCTCTGTGTCAAATAAATAAATAAAAAAACAAAAAACAAAAAACAAAAAAACAAAAACCAGATTTATCAGTTGTATATGTCAGAACCAAATACACTATTATGGCTGGTTTCTGAATACATATAATGAGAATTATGATTAATGACTATAATATTTCACTTCAGATATTGGTACTGCCAAGTCACAGAATTCTAATGTGATTTAATCTTGCATTTGCAAGTAATCCCTCGAATCACAAAGAATAAGAAAAAGTGATATGGGGTTCACTTTTGCTGGCCATTGAGGTGTTAGAGCTCCTATGAGTATGAACTACTTAAATAATTAAAAAATATGAACTTATCAAACTCACTTTTAATTCACTGTTAGAGATTGAGTGAAATAACAGAATTGTGCATTAAGATACTATTCGTACTTTAATGGAAGAAATAGAAACAAGATGTAAATGTTTTCCAGCATGTTGACCCTAAAACACACAAACTGCAACTGCCATTAAGAGATTATTTTTTTAAATATAAAACTATTTATTTTTAAACGTCCTATCTACAGCAGGAATTATGTCTATTGGCTTTAGGATAAAACAATTCCAAAAAACCTGAAGTTCTCAAAATCAGATGGTGAATTTAATTCTAGTTTTAATATTTATATTATAGCCTATAAAAGCTATTTGCCACATGATGCACTGAATTGACTGAAAAATAATTTCTCTGAAACTACAAATGAACCGGAAGAGAGTAAACTTCAGCTAAACTGAAATGTTTATGCAGGTGCCGTCACTACTGACAAATGCTTACTCCACAGTTGCTCAAACTAGTGGAGAAATTTACTTACTGAGAACTAAGATCAATTGCTTGAAAAATACTGAGACAAAAGTATAAAAGGAAACAAAGAACACAAAGATCCCTTTGGTTTTTTTTCTTCCTTTTGGAAAGGCCTGAAACTGTCAGATTTGTCCTATTCTAACATTTTCATACAAAACGTGTGACACTCTGTGTTCATATTCATGAACAATGTTATTTATCTTACAGTGACAGAGCGAGTGATCAGATGTTAAGTAACACCCAAGAAGATATGCAGATTGGGAGGTGGGTAAAGGCAGGCAGCAGCTACCAAAAGCATCAGGGGGCATGGGTAGTGAGTGAGAACACTGCTTCCCGGGGGAACCCGTACCTTGCTTTGTTCCTGCAGATCAATTTGTGATGTCTTGAAATCAGAGCTTTGAGAGTCTGCACTGAATCTGTTTTTCCCATCCAGGAGCTCTTCCATTTCTTTCACCTGAGCCTTGAGTTTTCTATTTTCTTTTTCCAGTCCTTGCTTTTCTGTTTCAAGTATTTCCCTCTTGTCCCACTCCGAGATATTTTCAGCCTGCAATCTCTCTAGCTAAACACAGAAAACACAAACAGACAACATGTAGCACTTATAATTGCTAAAAGGCAAGGCACCCAGCAAAAAAGCCCCCAGTAACAAAGGTTCACAGATACCTAAGTATAATTTTTAAAAGGAAACCATATTTGTCTGAAAAGTTGTCAACAACACAAAGGTCCTAAGACCATGCCATGCCCTAGATCAATAGAGCTTTCCTCCTGGCTCATGAGACTATGTCTATAACCATACAGACCATATTTGTCAAGTAAATATGTCAGGTGAAAACCTATGGTATCCTGCCAACAACCTCCACTTAAATGGTGAACATTTATCGATTGAGAAGGTGCAAAATACTTTCTTGGGCAATTCTGGTTGCACGGATATAGCTCATGTATTCATTCAGTCATTTATTTATTTATTTCCTATACCTTTCAAGTTCCACATATTATGCTGGTCATGGAGAACAAAGAAAAATGAATGTAATAGAATAGTATAAATTCCACAATTAGAGTACTGTAAAATAAAGTCAAACACACAGAATAAGTGGTCAATTGGATTTCTAGGGAAGAGAGGTTGGCAATCATGGCCAGGTGGCCAAATCTGACCCATTCATTTTAGTAGATTCCATAATGGTTTTCTTTTTGAAAAAAAATTTCAGACACATTACCATTACATAAAATTCAAATTTCAGTGTCGTAAACACAGCTGTATTGTAATGCAACCACATTCATTGGTTGCTTAGGATTGTTTTCACACTAACAATGGCAGAGTTGAGCTGTTGGGATACAGACTATATGACCAGCAAAGCCTCGATTATTTACTACTTGGCCCCTTACAGAAAAAGTTTGCTCACCTCTGCTTTCACCCCATGGTGCCCAACTAAGTCTGCACGTGAGATTCTCCTGGAGAAATGTTTACAGTTGCCAGTGACCAGAACCTACCTCTAGAAGTTTTGATTTAATGGATTTAGGGTAATTTTAATGTCTCCCTTGGTCAGTTTTTCTTATTTTAACATCTTTTAATTTAGAATTTAAAGACACAATATCAAATGAGTTAATTTTATGTAGTTTTATTATGTTAAAAAGTTGCTCATTATTAGAGTGTGGTTGAATTATGTTTGCCTGTTTTGATTTTTTTCTTGTTCTGAATGTTTTAAGTAGAAATGATTAATAATTCTTTCAGCTCTAAAATCTAATTCTGAGCGCTGAATTCTAATCCTGATTTACCACTGATTCTGTGGGTAAGAGCAATCTGTTAACTTCAAATCCCCAATATGGTCAATTTATTCCCCAATGTGACAAGGTTTGTGGAAAGTAAAATTAATTAAATAGAGAGGAAAATATTTTACATAGCAATATTCTACTTAGAGAAGAAATTGTGGTAATATAATTTGGGAAAATAATTATACAGTTATTTCTTCCATAAATTTGGGCATATATATATCCAAATGTCAAAGTAATTTCATGGCATAAATCTAATGGTGAAGCCATTCTTCACAGTAGAAAGACAACTGGAACATAGTCCTGATTCTGTCACTTTCTCATTGGCTGAATCTGATATGTTTCTTCTTTATGTTCCTGTTTTTAAATAAAATTAAGACAAGGACACCAGATTCACCAAATTTTTGGAATTACAAGGACTGAAAGAAATCAGTTATTTGAAATGCCTTGTGAACCATGTAACATGATTAAAATAGGAGACATTTTACATTGTTAGGAATAAAAATTGGAAATTATTTATTTATTATTCATTTTTACATTGTTAGTTCCAAATGGCTTGACTGAAGAGTATTGATTAGTATTAGACTATTATAAAATATTTTTCATGACATTTTAAATTCTAAAGACAAGTCAACTTAATCAAAATCAACTTAAAAATGTCAGACTTTAAAAAAAAAGAAAAATGTTAGACTTCAAAGCATCTTTGGAAGTGGATTTGGTTAAAAACATTTCTAAAGTCTGCTTTTTCATATACATTAAATTGTACCATTATTGTAGAAAATGTTCTGTTCCCAAATCTAAGAAAAGCTCTGGCTTCTAAAAAGCAGGAAACAAAAATTACATTCTTGGGACTAGACCTTGTTTATCAATTACATACAATAAACTAAGGGATCAAATTTTATTTTATTTTATTTTATTTTTAAAGATTTATTTGAGACATAGAGCGTGAGCCTGTGCATTCAAGTTGAGGAGGAGGGGCAGAGGAAGAGAGAGAATCTCTACTGAGTGAGGAGTCTGACGCCAGCCAGGTCGTGATCTCTCCTGATCCCAGGACCCGGAGAGATCATGACCCAAGCCGAAATCAAGTCAGACACTCAACCCACTGAGCTACCCAGGTACCCCGGGATCAATTTTAGATGATGTGGTTTAATGTGTAGGGGATCTATTTGGGGATATGAGGTGAAAACAGTATTTCAAAATCCAATTACCAACATGTCATTTTTTTAATTATTAAGAATAATGCTTAAACTTTTTGATATTATCACATCACTTATCAGAATGAAAATAATAAAGCTATCACAAAAAGTCATTAACTTGGTGATGAAAAATTAATTTTAGGAAAACATATGTATTCCTGGCCAAGGACAAATATGTCATGTCAAGGCTTTGTGAAACTGTAGGCATTTAAAAGAAATTCCTAAGTCAATTTTGTACCTGATAACAGATTACAGGTAGAACTCAGGTTTTATATAAGTAACAGATAGTTTGAAAGAATAAACTCTAAATCTTTAAAAATAATAACTAAAGGAAGGAATGATTTTATCAGTTGTAACAACGAATCTTAAATAATGATATCTGATTATTTGCTATTTGCAAGTAATTGACAGAGCAATTATTTCATAAATTTATGTATACAGCACACAGCAAAAGAGTAAAGGTTATGTAGAAATTGGAACATCATAAATACTATAAACAGTTTTATTTGTTTTCATTTTACAAAATTTTTTCTTATCTGATTATTCTTTTCTAAGAATCATATGAAAATCTATTAACATTAAAAAACCCATTCAACTGAGGGGAGCCTGGGTGGTTCAGTCAGTTAAGCCTCAGAATCCTGATTTTCTTGATTCTGGCTCAGGGCTGTGAGATCTAGCCCACCTTGGGCTTTGCCCTCGGTGGGGAGTCTGCTCCATATGCTCTCTCCCTCTGCACTTCCCTCTGGCTTGTGCTCTCTCTCTCCCCAAAATAAATAAATCTTAAAAGACATTCAACTGAATGCAAGATAAAAAGAAAGTAAAAATCAGGTACTATTTTAAGCTTTCAGAATTTATTGTAAGCAATTCTAATAATCATATCAAATTGAAATGGAATTCCATGTATTTGCTTTTAGTGATCAAGAAAAAAATCCTAAAATATTTTCATTCTAATATACTATTATTAATATAGTATATATATAATATATATATAATATACTATGAATTTTCACTAATGGGTACTATTGTTAAATAAATTTCAGGTAATATGGGAGTAATTGAAAAAATGTTTTCTAGAATTTTTAAAGTGAAAATATATTATCTAAGGAGTAACTGGTAAAATGTTTTTTTATTTAATGATTCCAATGTTAAGCATATTAAACATTGAGGAATAGGGGCACCTGGGTGGCTCAATCAGTTAAGTCTGCTTTTGGCTCAGGTCATGATCTCAGGGTCCTGGGATCAGGCCCTGCATTGGGCTTCCTGAAGCTCAGTGGGGAGCCTGCTTCTCCCTCTCCCTCTGCCTGTGCTTGCTTTCTCGTCTCTGCATCAAATAAATAAGGTATTAACAAAATAAACATTGATAAAAATATGTAAACACCCAAACAACTATTCAAGTGTTTAACAAATACTATTTAGTATCTCTTACATAAGAGGCACCAAATATTCTACTGACAAAATACAAATATAAGTATAAATTGGGCGTAAATTCATATGAGGGATGAAAACCCCTGAGTGCTATAAGAAAGGCCTGAAATAAATGAGGCAATCAGAGGTTATTTGAAGGAGTAATATGCAAGCTTGAAATCTGAAGTTTAAGAAGTCAAAGAGGCAGATTCAAAGCAAGAATGTTTGAATAAAAGAAGCAGGAAATAGGTTTGAACATTACAAGAGCCAAGAGTTCTATCATGAAATATTAGGTGTAGGGTAGAGTATGATATGAAATCTAGACAAGCAGGCAGTGGTTCCTGAAAGTAAATGTGAACATAAGAATTATCTGAGTCGCTTGTGGAAAATGTAATATTGCGATTATTCCCAAAGATAGAACTATGGGGTCATTTCTAAACATTTTCATCTCACTCAATGTTATTGCTGCTTAATGCTATTGGAAAGAACATCAAAGATTCTAATCAACACAGTAACTAGAATGTAAGTTTATGAACCCAGAGCCATGCCATTTCGTTCATCAGTCTGGACCTGACACATGCTATTTAAGTAATCTGTAAGTTCTGTTGGAGGAAGGAGAAAGCACACAATGGTAGTCTCTACGAAAGAGCCTTCCCAGGTTTCAATCACAACAATGAGACACAAAGCAAAATTAAGAATGCACCCTGGAAGAGTCAGTTGTTTAGCTTATTGCAACCAACACTAGGATTTCTTAGATTTACTCTTAACTTATTGCTCTTGGCATATCTCCACTGCATTCTGTGGCAGGTAAATGACTGAGATAGACAGAAGATGTCCGGTAGAAGGACCTATAGTTGAGTCCCAAACCTCTTTATCTTGAAAGCCTCCATTTTTTTCATAAAATATGAAAAATATTTCCTACAGCCTAGTCTTATAAGGCAGAAATTATTTTATTTAGGGGAAATATTTATTCCAAACTCAAATATTTCAGGGACTTCTGGGTGGCTCAGTCAGCTGAGCATCTGCCTTCTGCTCAGGTCATGATCTCTGAGTCCTGGGATCAGGCCCCACGTCAGGTTTCCTGCTCAGCAGGGAGTCTGCTTCTCTCTCTCCCTCTCCCTCTGTCCCTCCCCATTACTCATTCTCTCCCTTTCTCTCAAATAAATAAATAAAATCTTTAAAAATTAAAAAATAAAGAGAAAAATATCATCAGCCTAATCAAACAATGACAGATGACATTAGTATCTTAATTTTTTATATTTTATGAAGATGACAATCATTTTGCAAATGGACATTGTTAACTGAGAAAACCTCCAACAGAATGTACTGTGTAGCATTCTGCAAGCTAGTGAGGAGTCACCTAAAACCATGTGGATATTCCAATAATATATTTGCAAATATTCAGAATTTTCATTTCAGACAAGTCAGCCATAAAATCACAAACTGTGATTTTGGAAGTAAGAGGCAAAAGGCAGGAAGCTTGCTATTTCCTAGCAATACGAGATTATTACTGAGGGTAATATATTTTTCTTGTAAAGCTATATATGTTATTTCTTATCCTTACAATAATCCTGTAAATTTGTACTTCCTGCCATGAGGAAACTGGGGTCATTAAGAGTAGAAGTAATTCTCAAGAAAGGCAAACAGTCCAAGATATGGTTCACCTACAGTTCCTCCCTGGTTCCAGTCCTGAGCTCATTATACCCATACCAGGCTAACAAATTAGCTGTTAATATATCTATATCCCTTTGCAGTTGCACCCACCATAGTTTGAAACCATTGCACTACATTACAGCAACAGTATGTTTTCTTTTGATATATTTTGGGGTTTTGATCTTGTTTCATCTTTCTCTACCAAGAGACTAATTCAAAAGAAAAAAAATTCTGTAGACTCACATTAAAAAGTCTGGCAACTCAAACCTAATGCAGTGTGCATATTACTGATGTCATCCCACCCCAGGGTCTTTTAACATTCTTTCTCTAAGTCCTAAAATCACAAATAAGAATTGCATAAACTCTCTCCTAAATTGAAGTCTACTTCCCACCTGCCCACAGTTAAATACAGCTTTGTGATAGCTCACACCCTCTTTTACCAGAAGTCAAGAGAACAATAAATGATTTTAGTAAGGGGCAATGTCACATGTATTTTAGTTACTTAAAATTCATTTTAAATCTTTGGAGAATTTCAAAAAGTCAAGAGCCATCCCCAGAACTAATCTGAAATAAAATGTGTGCCAAAGTTAAATTAAAGAAGAGGAAACCATATGCAAAAGAAATAATCTCGATACAGACACTATACCCTTAAAAAATTAACTCAAAATGGATAACAAATCAGATGTAAAACACAAAACTGCAAAACTTCTCAGAAAATATATAGCACAAGAGAAAATTTAGATGACCATGGATTTGGTGATGGCTTTTTTTAGATACATAGGCCTAAAGGTATGCTTCATGAAAGAAATAGTTGATAAACTAGACCATGAAAATTAAAAATTTCTGCTCTGTGAAAAACAGTGTCAAGATAAGCCTAAGACGGAAAGAAAATATTTGCAAAAAACATATCTGACAAAGGACCGTTATTCAAAGTACACAAAGAATTCTTTAAATTCAACAACAGAAAAAAACCCATTTGAAAATGGGCCCAAGATCTACAGATAACAGACATCTTACTAAAAAGATATACGGATGTAAAATAATATATGAAAAGACGTTTCACATCACACATCATCAGGAAATGCATATTAAAACAACAGGATGACACTACACACCCATTAGAATGGTGAAAATCCAGAACACTGACACCACCAAGTGCTGGTGAGACTGTGGAGCCACAGGAACGCTCTTGCATTGCTAGTGGGAATGCAGAAGAACGTGGCCACTTTGAAAGAGAGTTTTGTGGCTTCTTAAAAAACTAAACATATTCTTACCATACTATCTAGTGATCATGCACCTGGGTATTTGCCCAATGGAACTAAAAACTACGTCCACCCAGAAAGCTGCACAAGAAATAAAAAATAAAATAACAATGTAAAAATAAGCCTAAAAAGCCACACTATGTTGTCTATTGCAGCTTTATTTATAATTGCCAAAACTTGAAGCAACCAAGGTGCCCTTCAGTAGGTGAAGGGATAAATTGAAGGATGTCCAGCCAAGGGAATATAATGAGGCCCCCAAAAGAAATGAGCAATCAAGCCATCAAAAGGTGTGAAAGAATCTTAGATGTGTATTACTACAAAGCCAATTTGAAGAGGCTTCATACCGTAGGATTCCAACTATATGGCATTCTGGAAAAAGAGAAATTGGAGACACTGAAAAATATTAGTGTTTTTTAGAAGTTGTATGGGGTAAAAGGAGAGGTTGAAGATAGGGAAGAATAAGCAGATGGAGCACAGAGACTGTTAGGTCAGTGAAAATATTGTATATGATACCATAGTGATAGATACCTTATATAATTGTTCAAATCTATATAATGTATAACATCAATACTGAACCTTAAGTCCAAACTATGGACTTTGGGTGATAATGCCGTGACAGTGTAGTTCATCAGTTGTTACAATGGGCCACTCTGTGAGAGATTTGATAATGGGGGAGGCTATGCATGTCTGGGGTAGGAGGTATAAATCTCTATTATTTTACCTTCAATTTTGTGGTAACCCTAAAACTTCTTCAAAAAATAAAGCTGAATAAAAATATTTTTTAAAAAGGGACCTTTCATATTTTGGACATTCATCCTTTGCCAGATACATGTTTTACAAATATGTCTTTTTTCCTTTTTTTTCTTTATTTCTTTTTTTTTTTTTTTTTTTTGACACAGAGAGAGATCACAAGTAGGCAGAGAGGCAGGGAGAGAGAGAGGAGGAAGCAGGCTCCCCGCTGAGCAGAGAGCCCAATGTGGGACTCGATCCCAGCCGCCCCTGTTTTACAAATATGTCTTACTAATCTTTGACTTGTGTTTTAATTATCTTAATAGTGTCTTTATAGCAAAAGTTATAAATTTTAGTGAAGTACAAATTAAGTTTTTTTTTTTTAAAGTAGGATAGCTGGAGAAAAAGGAACCTTCATGCACTACTAGTGAGAATGCAAACTGGTGAAGACACTGTGGAAAACACTAAGGAGACTCCACAAGAAATTAAAAATAGAATTACCATATTACCCAGGAATTCCACTACTGGGCATTTACCCTAAAGAAATGAAAATACTAATTTGAGGGGCGCCTGGTTGGCTCAGTGGGTTAAAGCCTCTGCCTTCAGCTCAGGTCAAGATCCCAGGGTCCTGGGATGGAGCCCCACTTCGGGCTCTCTGCTCAGCGAGGGGTCTGCTTCCCCCTCTCTTTCTGCCTACCTTGTTCCCTTCTTGTAATCTCTGTCAAATAAACAAATAAAATCTTAAAAAAAAAAAAAGAAAAGAATATACTAATTTGAAAAGATATATGCATGCCTATGTTTATTGGAAGATTATTTACATAACTAAAATACAACAGCAACCCAAAAATCCATCAATAGCTGAATGGATAAAGAAGACGTGGTATACACACACACACACACACACACACACACACACACACACACCCCACAATGGAATATTACTCAGCCATAAAGGTGAATGAGAGCTTGACATTTGCAACAACATGGATAGAGCTAGACAGTATCATGCTGAGTAAAACAAGTCATCCAAAGAAAGATAAATATCATGTGATTTCACTCATGAGTGCAATTTAAGAAACAGAGCAAATAAAATAACAAAGGAAAAAGAGACAAAAAAAATAGATTTTTTTTTTAAAGATTTTATTCTATTTGACAGATAGAGATCACAAGTAGGCAGAGAGGCAGGCAGAGAGAGAGAGAGAGAGAGGAGGAAGCTGACTCCCCGCCGAGCAGAGAGTCCCATGCTCGATCCCAGGATCCTGGGATCGTGACCTGAGCCGAAGGCAGAGGCTTTAACCCACTGAACCACCCAGGGGCCCCCAGATTCTTATATATAGAGAATAAACTGGTGGTTGCCAGAGGGGAGGCTGGTGGGGGAGGGGTGAAACAGATAAAGGGGATTAAGAGTACACCGACTGTGGTGAGCACCGAGTATTGTATATAATTGTTGAATCATTATATTGTACATGACACTAAAACAATATAAGTTAATTACACTTCAATAAAAAAGGAGGCAAAAATACATATCCTTGATTGAACATGAATCAAAATCAATGTAAGCTAATTAGACAAGAACACAGTATTTATGTATAAATAAGTCAGTATATGTTAGAATGACAAGGAAAATACATGTATAAAGACTTTACTTACACTCTGGCAGAGAAAGCTTACAGATTAGACAAGTAAAAACTCTAATGGGTATTTTGGACCCCTGATTTTGCAACAGCCAGGTAGTCAAAAAAATTCTTACTGCAGAGGAGGAGTCAAGATGGCGGAGAAGTAGCAGCCTGAGACTACATCAGGTAACAGGAGATCAGCTCGATAGCTTATCTAAACATAGCAAACACCTACAAATCCAACGGGAGAGCGAAGAGAAGAAGAACAGCAACTCTAGAAACAGAAAATCAACCACTTTCTGAAAGGTAGGACTGGCGGAGAAGTGAATCTAAAACGACGGGAAGATAGACCGCGGGGGGAGGGGCCGGCTCCCGGCAAGCGGCGGAGGAACGGAGCACAAAATCAGGACTTTTAAAAGTCTGTTCCACTGAGGGACATTGCTCCAGGGGCTAAACCGGGGTGAAGCCCACGCGGGGCCAGCGTGGCCCCAGGCCCCGCAAGGTCACAGAAGGATCGGGGGTGTCAGAGTGTTGGAGAGCTCGCAGGTATTAGAACGGAGAAACCGGCTGCAAAGACAGAGCCGAGGACTGAACTCTCAGCTCGGGGTTACCTTGAACTGGTCGCGGGCTGGGTGAGCTCGGAGCGCGGCTAGAGGCTGGGGATACGGGAGTGATTGGGTGCTGTCCTCTGGGGGCGCACTGAGGAGTGGGGCCCCAGGCTCTCGGCTCCTCCGGGCCGGAGACTGGGACGCCGCCATTTTCATTCCCGTCCTCCGGAACTCTACGGAGAGCGTTCAGGGAACAGAAGCTCCCAAAAGCGAACCCGAGCCGATTACTTAGTCCGGCCGCCGGTAAGGGCGGTGCAATCCCGCCTCGGGCAAAGACACTTGAGAGTCACTACAACAGGCCCCTCCCCCAGAAGATCAACAAAATATCCAGCCAGGACGAAGTTCATCTATCAAGGAGAAAGCAGATTCAATTCCTAAGACAGCAGAGCAATTCCAGAGGAGGAGAAAGCAAAGCACGGAACTCATGGCTTTCTCCCCATGATTCTTTAGTCTTGCGGCTACTTCAATTTTTTTTTCTTTTTTCAATTTTTTATTTTTTTTTCTTTTTTCAATTTTTTTTTCTTTTTTCTTTTTTCTTCTTCTGCTAAATTTTTTTAAAAACTTTTACCCTTTTCTTTTTTTAACGTTTTTTGACTAGTTCATCTAAATATATATATTTTTTCTTTCTTTTTTATATTTTTTATTTGTTTTATTTTTTAAATTTTTTTCTTTTTTTTTTTTTTTTTTTCTTTTTTTTCAGAACCTGTTTTTTATCCCCTTCCCCCCCCCCACAATTTGGGGTCTCTTCTGATTTGGTTACAGCGCATTTTTCCGGGGTCTTTGCCACCCTATTAGTAGTTTATTTGCTCCTTCATATCCTCTTATCTGGACAAAATGACAAGGCGGAAAAAATCACCACAAACAAAAGAACAAGAGACAGTACCGAAGGCTAGGGACCTAATCAACACAGACATTGGTACTATGTCAGATCAAGAGTTCAGAATGACGATTCTGAACATTCTAGCCGGGCTCGAAAAAGGCATGGAAGATATTAGAGAAACCCTCTCTGGAGATATTAAAGCCCTTTCTGGAGAAATTAAAGAACTAAAGTCTAACCAAGTTGAAATCAAAAAAGCTATTAATGAGGTGCAATCAAAAATGGAGGCTCTCACTGCTAGGATAAATGAGGCAGAAGAAAGAATTAGTGATATAGAAGACCAAATGACAGAGAATAAGGAAGCTGAGCAAAAGAGGGACAAACAGCTACTGGACCATGAGGGGAGAATTCGAGAGATAAGTGACACCATAAGACGAAACAACATTAGAATAATTGGGATTCCAGAAGAAGAAGAAACAGAGAGGGGAGCAGAGGGTCTATTGGAGAGAATCATTGGAGAGAATTTCCCTAATATGGCAAAGGGAACAAGCATTAAAATCCAGGAGATGCAGAGAACCCCCCTCAAAGTCAACAAGAATAGGTCCACACCCCGTCACCTAATAGTAAAATTGACAAGTCTTAGTGACAAAGAGAAAATCCTGAAAGCAGCCCGAGAAAAGAAATCAGTAACATACAATGGTAAAAATATTAGATTGGCGGCAGACTTATCCACAGAGACCTGGCAGGCCAGAAAGAGCTGGCATGATATATTCAGAGCACTAAACGAGAAAAACATGCAGCCAAGAATACTCTATCCAGCTAGGCTATCATTGAAAATAGAAGGAGAGATAAAAAGCTTCCAGGACAAACAAAAACTGAAAGAATTTGCAAACACCAAACCAGCTCTACAGGAAATATTGAAAGGGGTCCTCTAAGCAAAGAGAGAGCCTAAAAGTAGTAGATCAGAAAGGTACAGAGACAATATACAGTAACAGTCACCTTACAGGCAATACAATGGCACTAAATTCATATCTCTCAATAGTTACCCTGAATGTTAATGGGCTAAATGCCCCAATCAAAAGACACAGGGTATCAGAATGGATAAAAAAACAAAACCCATCAGTATGTTGCCTACAAGAAACTCATTTTAGACGCGAAGACACCTCCAGATTTAAAGTGAGGGGGTGGAAAACAATTTACCATGCTAATGGGCATCAGAAGAAAGCTGGGGTGGCAATCCTTATATCAGATCAATTAGATTTTAAGCCAAAGACTATAATAAGAGATGAGGAAGGACACTATATCCTACTCAAAGGGTCTGTCCAACAAGAAGATCTAACAATTTTAAATATCTATGCCCCTAACGTGGGAGCAGCCAACTATATCAACCAATTAATAACAAAATCAAAGAAACACATCAATAATAATACAATAATAGTAGGGGACTTTAACACTCCCCTCACTGAAATGGACAGATCATCCAAGCAAAAGATCAACAAGGAAATAAAGGCCTTAAATGACACACTGGACCAGATGGACATCACAGATATATTCAGAACATTTCATCCCAAAGCAACAGAATACACATTCTTCTCTAGTGCACATGGAACCTTCTCCAGAATAGATCACATCCTGGGTCACAAATCAGGTCTCAACCGGTATCAAAAGATTAGGATTATTCCCTGCATATTTTCAGACCACAATGCTCTGAAGCTAGAACTCAATCACAAGAGGAAAGCTGGAAAGAACCCAAATACATGGAGACTAAACAGCATCCTTCTAAAGAATGAATGGGTCAACCAGGAAATTAAAGAAGAATTGAAAAAATTCATGGAAACAAATGATAATGAAAACACAACAGTTCAAAATCTGTGGGACACAGCAAAGGCAGTCCTGAGAGGAAAATATATAGCGGTACAAGCCTTTCTCAAGAAACAAGAAAGGTCTCAAGTACACAACCTAACCCTACGCGTAAAGGAGCTGGAGAAAGAACAAGAAAGAAACCCTAAACCCAGCAGGAGAAGAGAAATCATAAAGATCAGAGCAGAAATCAATGAAATAGATACCAAAAAAACAATAGAAAAAATCAATGAAACTAGGAGCTGGTTCTTTGAAAGAATCAATAGGATTGATAAACCCCGGGCCAGACTCATCAAAAAGAAAAGAGAAAGGACCCAAATCAATAAAATCATGAATGAAAGAGGAGAGATCACAACTAACACCAAAGAAATACAGACAATTATAAGAACATACTATGAGCAGCTCTACGCCAACAAATTGGCCAATCTGGAAGAAATGGATGCATTCCTAGAGACATATAAACTACCACAACTGAACCAGGAAGAAATAGAAAACCTGAACAGGCCCATAACCAGTAAGGAGATTGAAACAGTCATCAAAAATCTCCAAACAAACAAAAGCCCAGGGCCAGACGGCTTCCCAGGGGAATTCTACCAAACATTTAAAGAAGAACTCATTCCTATTCTCCTGAAACTGTTCCAAAAAATAGAAATGGAAGGAAAACTTCCAAACTCATTCTATGAGGCCAGCATCACCTTGATCCCAAAACCAGACAAGGATCCCACCAAAAAAGAGAACTACAGACCAATATCCTTGATGAACACAGATGCAAAAATTCTCGCCAAAATACTAGCCAATAGGATTCAACAGTACATTAAAAGGATTATTCACCACGATCAAGTGGGATTTATTCCAGGGCTGCAGGGTTGGTTCAACATCCGCAAATCAATCAATGTGATAGAACACATTAATAAAAGAAAGAACAAGAACCATATGATACTCTCAATAGATGCTGAAAAAGCATTTGACAAAGTACAGCATCCCTTCCTGATCAAAACTCTTCAAAGTGTAGGGATAGAGGGCACATACCTCAATATTATCAAAGCCATCTATGAAAAACCCACCGCAAATATCATTCTCAATGGAGAAAAACTGAAAGCTTTTCCATTAAGGTCAGGAACACGGCAGGGATGTCCATTATCACCACTGCTATTCAACATAGTATTAGAAGTCCTAGCCTCAGCAATCAGACAACAAAAAGAAATTAAAGGCATCCAAATTGGTAAAGAAGAAGTCAAACTATCACTCTTCGCAGATGATATGATACTATATGTGGAAAACCCAAAAGACTCCACTCCAAAACTGCTAGAACTTGTACAGGAATTCAGTAAAGTGTCAGGATATAAAATCAATGCACAGAAATCAGTTGCATTTCTGTACACCAACAACAAGACTGAAGAAAGAGAAATTAAGGAGTCAATCCCATTCACAATTGTACCCAAAACTATAAGATACCTAGGAATAAACCTAACCAAAGAGACTAAGAATCTATACACAGAAAATTATAAAGTACTCATGAAAGAAATTGAGGAAGACACAAAAAAATGGAAAAATGTTCCATGCTCCTGGATTGGAAGAATAAATATTGTGAAAATGTCTATGCTACCTAAAGCAATCTACACATTTAATGCAATCCCTATCAAAATACCATCCATTTTTTTCAAAGAAATGGAACAAATAATCCTAAAATTTATATGGAACCAGAAAAGACCTCGAATAGCCAAAGGAATATTGAAGAACAAAGCCAAAGTTGGTGGCATCACAATTCCGGACTTCAAGCTCTATTACAAAGCTGTCATCAAGACAGCATGGTACTGGCACAAAAACAGACACATAGACCAGTGGAACAGAATAGAGAGCCCAGAAATCGACCCTCAACTCTATGGTCAACTAATCTTCGACAAAGCAGGAAAGAATGTCCAATGGAAAAAAGACAGCCTCTTCAATAAATGGTGCTGGGAAAATTGGACAGCCACATGCAGAAAAATGAAATTGGACCACTTCCTTACACCACACACGAAAATAGACTCCAAATGGATGAAGGACCTCAATGTGAGAAAGGAATCCATCAAAATCCTTGAGGAGAACGCAGGCAGCAACCTCTTCGACCTCAGCCGCAGCAACATCTTCCTAGGAACAACGGCAAAGGCAAGGGAAGCAAGGGCGAAAATGAACTATTGGGATTTCATCAAGATCAAAAGCTTTTGCACAGCAAAGGAAACAGTTAACAAAACCAAAAGACAGCTGACAGAATGGGAGAAGATATTTGCAAACGACATATCAGATAAAGGGCTAGTATCCAAAATCTATAAGGAACTTAGCAAACTCAACACCCAAAGAACAAACAATCCAATCAAGAAATGGGCAGAGGACATGAACAGACATTTCTGCAAAGAAGACATCCAGATGGCCAACAGACACATGAAAAAGTGCTCTACGTCACTCGGCATCAGGGAAATACAAATCAAAACCACAATGAGATATCACCTCACACCAGTCAGAATGGCTAAAATTAACAAGTCAGGAAATGACAGATGCTGGAGAGGATGTGGAGAAAGGGGAACCCTCCTCCACTGTTGGTGGGAATGCAAGCTGGTGCAACCACTCTGGAAAACATCATGGAGGTTCCTCAAAATGTTGAAAATAGAACTACCCTATGACCCAGCAATTGCACTACTGGGTATTTACCCTAAAGATACAAACATAGTGATCCGAAGGGGCACGTGTACCCGAATGTTTATAGCAGCAATGTCTACAATAGCCAGACTATGGAAAGAACCTAGATGTCCATCAACAGATGAATGGATCAAGAAGATGTGGTATATATACACAATGGAATACTATGCAGCCATCAAAAGAAATGAAATCTTGCCATTTGCGACGACGTGGATGGAACTAGAGCGTATCATGCTTAGTGAAATAAGTCAATCGGAGAAAGACAACTATCATATGATCTCCCTGATATGAGGACATGGAGAAGCAACATGGGGGGGTAGGGGGATAGGAGAAGAATAAATGAAACAAGATGGGATTGGGAGGGAGACAAACCATAAATGACTCTTAATCTCACAAAACAAACTGGGGGTTGCTGGGGGGAGGTGGGATTGGGAGAGGGGGAGCGGGCTATGGACATTGGGGAGGGGAGGCGAACCATAAGAGACTATGGACTCTGAAAAACAACCTGAGGGTTTTGAAGGGTCAGGGGTGGGAGGTTGGGGGAACAGGTGGTGGGTGATGGGGAGGGCACGTTTTGCATGGAACACTGGGTGTTGTGCAAAAAGAATGAATACTGTTACGCTGAAAAAAATAAATAAATAGAAAGCAAAAAAAAAAAAAAAGTGCTATCTAAGTTAGTACAAGTTGAAAGTTGTGAGGACACTTTTTATGATACTTGGAAAATTAAATGAGAGGTTCTCTGGAAGTATGAAAAATTCATGGAATTAGTGAAAGTAATTCAGAATAATATGGGGGAAAGCATGATGTTCTAGAAGTCACAGAAGATAAAAATACATCAAATAGATAAAAAAGAAAATTGAGAATTATATGTGTATATAAATGTTTCATGAGTCATAAAAGTGGTATTGAAAATTAGTAGAGAAAAATTGTTTTATTAATAGTAAAGGAAAATCATTTTGAAATATAAGACTGAGATAATCTCATTCATGGTTGGTGCAAAATAAATTCAGAGGCTCTAAAAAGTTTCTAAGGAAAAATAAAGTACTAGAAATTAAAAAAAAAAAAATTCTTACTGGTGTTACAGAATTTCACACACAAATATTATCTCCATTTCACTGTAGAATCATTGAAAAATGATGTAGATATGTAATAATCACCTATGAATAGCTTAGTAGGTGTTAAGATTTAAAAATATGAATAATCACTATTGTTATGTTAAACATAGAAAATTGTTGTACGAGAATGTCCCAGAAAAGCCAGAGAAAAGCCATAATCTAAAAACAAAATAGTGAAAAGATGCTTTTCTGCCACTCTCCTGCCAAGCTTTGCTCTGCTGCCGTGGATTTCTTATAAACTTGATCAGGCATGAACTTTACAGAAGCAAGACTTCCAGAACCTGAGATGTGAAACACAGCAGAGGGTTTAAAATGAGGATCTTGTTCCAGTAAGAACAGGAACCAGAGGTTTATATAAGGTGTTCACTGGGACTTAATTTTGCCATGGGTTAACTGCATCCTCATGTGGGCTCTATTACTAAGAAAACCAATGTAAACACACAATCCTTAGCAAGATCTGCATTAGGAAAATAAATATATTATAAGAAAGATGAAATTAAGCAAGCTATGAAAGATAGACTTTCTTTATCTTCAAAATCTCTCCTAAAAGTAAATGTAGACAAACAGGGCGCCTGGGTGGCGCAGTCAGTTGAGTGTCCAACTCCTGGTTTTGGTTGAGGTCATGATCTCAGGGTCATGAGACTAGACCCTCCACTGGGCTCCATGGAGCGTGAAACCTGCTTGAGATTGTCTCTCTCCTTCTCCCTCTGCCCCTCCAACCTAGCTTTCGCTCTCTCTCCCTAAAAAAAATTGCCAACAGTTCTTCTCAGATTTTGATAGTTCTCAGTATCACTTTATCTAGAAGGTATACTGACTAATTGCATGTACTCTGATAGTTCAGATAAAAGATAAAGTTAACTTTAATTATTAACACTGAGCTATGAAGGAAAAAAAAGTATATATATAATTTACAGGAGAAAACGGTAGAAAAGTACAATGATGTAAAAATGAAACGGTGTCACGTATTTACAATACATGACCACTTTACATCAAGAATGACTTGGTATAGGGGCGCCTGGGTGGCTCAGTGGGTTAAAGCCTCTGCCTTCGGCTCAGGTCATGAACTCAGGGTCCTGGGATCGAGCCCCGCATCGGGCTCTCTGCTCGGCAGGGAGCCTGCTTCCTCCTCTCTCTCTCTCTCTGCCTGCCTCTCCGCCTACTTGTGATCTCTGTCAAATAAATAAATTAAAAAAAATTAAAAAAAAAAGAATGACTTGGTATAACACATTCATGTTTTAAATATGCTTGCTGCTTTTTAATATCTGATTTGGGGGGAAATTTGACAAAAGAGATACATTGATGAATTCTTTAAAAAAAAAAAGTGAAGAATAAAAATTAGTTAGTCTTATCGATCAAGCCAGAATTACACCATCTTTTTTTCACATTAAAATTAGAATGTTCATTTAAAAGATTAATTTTATGAGGCAAGTTAATTCCTTCCATTCGTCTTTAATCTGAAGCCAGCACTTTTTACTGACTCCTCCATTTATTAATGGCATGCAATGATAAATCTGTTGACAGATCAACTGTCCATATGTGTGAGGCTCTGATTCAGGTCTCTTATTCGATTAGTCTATCAATCATTGCACAAATACCGCTCTATTTATTACATATTATATATAAATATTATGTATATACATATAAATTTTTGTTGGTGTATATATACTTAACTGATTGTATACCCAGCAGTATCTTTAAACTCTCGTGAATTATGTTTGGTAGACTACTTTGTATTTTCTAAATAGGTAATTATATCATCTGTGATAATTAATTATAATTTTGTATCTTTCCAATTCTTATAATTTTATTAATTTTTCTTCTTTTTTTTTAAGATTTTATTTATTTATTTGACAGAGAGAGTGATCACAAGTAGGCAGAGGCAGGCAGAGAGAAAGGAGGAAGCAGGCTCCCCGCTGAGCAGAGAGCCCAATGCGGGGCTCAATCCCAGGACCCTGAGATCATGACCTGAGCCGAAGGCAGTGGCTTAGTCCACTGAGCCACCAAGGCGCCCCTAATTTTTCTTCTTTTGTTGAACTGTCTGGCATCTGGAGGAGAATCTTAAATTAAGAAAGTGATATCATTGGGGCACCTGGGTGGCTCGGTGAGTTAAAGCCTCTGCCTTCAGCTCAGGTCATGATCCCGGGATCCTGGGATCAAGCCCCGCATCGGGCTCTCTGCTCAGTGGGAAGCCTGCTTCCCTCTCTCTCTGCCTGCCTCTCTGCCTACTTGTGATCTCCGTCTATCAAATAAATAAATAAACTCTTAAAAAAATAAAAAAGAAAGTGATATGAGGGTATGCCTGGATGGCTCAGTGGGTTAGGCGTCCAACTCTTGATTTCGCTTCATGTCATGATCTCAGGGTTGTGAGACTGAGCCCTGCATTGGCTCCATGGTGGGCATGAGCCTGCCTAAGATTCTCTCTGCCCCTCCCTACACAGGCCCCTAGAGCTCTCACACTCCCTTCCTCTCTCCCTAAAAAAATAAAGATGATACTCCATCATTAAATATTTGCTCTAAAATATTGCTATTCTATCAAGTTGTAAAAATCCACTTTGATTCCCAGTGTGCTAAAATGCTTTTCTGTAAAATCATGAAATAAGTTGCAGTAACTGTTTTTATGTGACTTTTGAAATAACCACATAATTTTTTTTAGAATGTTTAATGTGCTGATTTATATAACAGATGATCTAATGTTAAAATATACCTTTCATTCCTGTGACAAACCAAATTGTTTTCACTTACTATGAGATTAAGACTACTTCTATTTGGTTAATATTTTTGCCACTATATTTATGTGTGAGAATGACTGTCATTTTCCTTTCTTGTATTATTCCTGCCCAGATGCAGTATTAACATTAAACTAACACAGTGGATAAAGCTGGAAAGTTCTTCCCCTTTTTCCTCCTGGAATATGTTCTATAAAATTGGAATTATTTACTTTGAATGGTAGAACTTAACCATAAAGTGTCCTGATACTGGAATTTTATTGTAGGAAGAGTCTTAATTTATTAATTTTTAATTTCCTTTATATGATGTTATAAATCCATTTAGGCTTTCTATTTGTATAAGAGTCATACTGGGTAAAGCTATATTTTTCTGGTCAATAACTTATTTCTCGTAAGATTTTATTCTATTTTTTTTAGCATCATGCCTTCCTAGTGTTTCCCTTTCTTTGTGAATCTCTGCTCTACCTAAAGCTGTGTCCTTTTTTTGTTACTATTTTTTCTAATTAAAGCTCTTAATTAATTTTACTTAAATTTCATTTTAGTTTCTTTTTTTCTTTTTTTGAAGAACCAACTTCTGGCTTTGTTTACTATCTCTATTACACTTTCTAAATATATTATTAATTCCTAATACGATCTTTCCTTCTTTCCATGCCCATTTTTATTTTTTGTGCTCTATTTTGAAATTAGCTTGTTAATTTTTTTGGTCATTGTTATTTTGTTACCCTAGGTACTCCCCAAGAAGAAGCTATATAATGGGATTTAAAAAGCAATGACTTTATTAGGAGGAATTAGTATGAGAGAAAATGAGGGGGAGCCAGGAGAGTCAGGGGGCAGCTGGACTGCAATCAGTACTGACTTAGATATGGAGGTGGGAGGAGAGGAAGGAAGGTTGGATGAAATCATCTTAGATGTCAGCAAGGTCCAAGGAGCATTAGGTGAGGCCATGGAGGATCTGTTAAGTGAAAGTCACTAGAGAGGAGGTCACATCTCCCAAAAACAAGGAGACTGCCCTCTGCCTGAGTAGCCTGTGGGAAGTGGGATCTTAGCTGCCTGATTTCAGAGTACAGCAGCTGGAGTTCTGGGTTAATTACATTCCCTGTAATTGAGATCTGAGAGTCACCGTCCCATGGTAGACGTGGCTGTTTCCTAATATAGTCCTTGATGTTATAAATATCCCTGAATTTTGCAGCATCCCTCAAGATTTCAGGGCTTTTATCTTTCAGTCTTATATTCTGTTAAATATCTTTCTTTGGCCTATGAGCTATTTAGATGTCTGTTTTCCAATATCCAAACAATAAATTTCTTAACGTTATTTTCTGTAATCAATGCTATAATAAAAGACCACCCATGGTCAAACAATAGTGTCTTTTGGAATCACGCAGTTTAGAGCATGACCACATGCTAAATCCCTATCTCTCCACGCAGCATCCAAAAATCAGCAGTGGGAAAAAATAAAATCAGTCATTCTGCAAATAGAATTAAGAGACTTAGCTTAATAGAAACCTTGACTCACAAGAGTTAAAATATATATCCGGGAACAGCAAAGTCCTCTCTGGAGACAATGCAGGAGCAGAGTCAGAGGGGAATTATGCATAAGAGGGAACACCAGCTAGGGAGGACTCTCAGCAGGGAACATCACCCTTCAGAGGGAGATACCAAGAGGAAATCTCAGACCTGGAGGACCAGAATACTAGCTACTCTAAGAAATATAAGAAAGGAGCTTAGAAAGTATCAAATATAATAGCTTTCAGTCCTGAGGTGGGACCACTTATGGGGGAACAACACCCTTGAAAGTAGGGTTGTCACTTGGATATAATTAGGTAAAGAAAAATTGGAAAGCAAGAAGTTGCTATTAAGGCCCCTATCAAAGAATCAGAATACAGATTAATCTGCATTCCTCTACCTAAAATCTTTAGTTAAAAGCAAACTAACAAACCCTGTCCTTTCAGTGTATCAACCAAAGGGAATACTCTAGAACTAAGAAATTAAGTACATAAACCACACACATTCTTCATTATTGCACTGTTTCCATAAAACCACCTATCGTTATTTATTCTTGCTTGCCTAGGAAAATCCTACCCACTTTGTCACAAAAAGAAAAAAGGAATGCAGTATCCATGCAAAACTACTAAAAGTAGAAAATAATAATCAGAATTTTTCAACTGCTAAAAAACAAATAATCCAATTTAAAAAATGGCAGAAGACATAAACAGAAATTTCTCTAAAGAAGACATCTAGATGGCCAACAGACACATGAAAAGATGCTCAACATCACTCATCGTCATGGAAATGCAAATCAAAACCACAATGAGTTATCACCTCACACTTGTTAGAATGGCTAAAAACAAAAACAAAAACAACATTCACAAGAAACAAGAAGTGTCGCTGAGGACGTGGGAAAAGAAGGGACCCTCATGCACTATTGGTGCAGACACTGTGGAAAACAGTATGGAGGTTCCTCAAAAAATTAAAAATTAAAATTAAAATTTAAAAAATTAAAAATTAAAAAGAGCCACCCTATGATTTAGTAGTTGCACCACTGGGTATTTACCCAAAGAATATGAAAACAGTGATTCAAAAGGATATTTGCACCCCTATGTTTACTGCAGCATTATTTACAATAGCCAAACTATGGAGGCAGTACAAGTTTCCATCAATAGATGAATAAATACATATATACATACAATGGAACTTTGAATTGCTGAAAAATACTCCTTATAAAATCACCATCATGACAAAGAAAAACTATAATAATACCACACTCCAACATGAACTATATCAAAGCAAAAAGAGAAAAATATGTGAAACCATAATATGGGATACATGTCAACAAACTGTGTATCATATTGCTTATATAACCCAGAATATAGTCTATTAAGTGATTTTGAACAAAAAACTCTCATTCAATATCCAGTGGGATATATTCTCAGAACAGTAAGGACTGTGTGGAAATCTTAAACAACATTCAAGAGGATTATTATGGGTCATAGCACTGATGTTGTGAGTTTGTAAGAATTTTACGTATGTTGTAAGACAAAGCGAATAACTTTTTATATTAACCTTATAAAAAAAGAAACAAAATTTTAAAAAGAGATGAATAAAAAATTAAGAAAATGAGACATTTACATTGGAAACCAGTTTGCTAGTTTTCTAAAAAATTAGTTTTATACCTACACAATGAACCAGCAATTCCACTCCTAGTGAAATAAATTCCACTCCCAAGATTAATAAAAACATGACCACAAAACTTAAATAAATTAAAATGTAGTAAAAGTTGTATTCATTATGGTCAAAATCTGGGGGAAAAAATTGTTCAGCAACAGGAGAATAGATAAATAATTTCCAGTCTATTCATACAATGGGATGTTATTACTAAATGAAAAGGAAAAAACTACTGATACATAAAACACTACATTTGAAACAGAATACTGTTACACTGAAAATAAATAAATTAAAAAAATAAGATATTAATATGCCAAAAAAAAAAAAGAATATGAGGCGGCAGGTACAGTCAAGTATTTATGGTATGTTTCCATTTATATGAAGTTCTAGAATGGGCAAAATTTTATGGCACCTCTAAGGTGGGAAATTGACCGGGAAGGGGCATTAGTAAACTTGAAAAATTCTCAGGGTGAGAGAAATATTCCATATCTTGTAAAGAGTGTGCTTTATAAAGATGCTTGCATATTTCATGATGCATTGATCAGTATCACTCAATATCTGTTCTTTAAATTGTGTGTAAATTTTATCTCGGCAGAAAAGGTCAGCAATAAATACTTAATGCTAAATTTAAATGAAAAATTTGAAATATGAATGTGAAGGCAGTTTTCTATCTCCCTCTACTGAAAGGACGTGGGAGCAATTACACTGCAAGGGAAATTAACATGTTCAGCACCCAGATCCTTCCAGTTAGGTAAACCATGGCTCTTTGAGAAATCCCTAACTCTAATCCCAAAGCTAGGAAAGTACAAGATGAACCCAAAACATAACTGTGTCTGAAAACAGTTTATCACCGAGTGATTAATGGAAAAATGTCATTAGGACACCAGCTTAAAAGAACTCCTAGTGGCTAAATCTGGGACAATTTGAACATCAAAAATGAATATAATATTAATGCATAAAAAGTTGAATAAAAATAAACTCATAAGTCATTAATATAACCAAAAGAAGGATAAACAAAGAGGGAAAGTTTTTAAAACTTTTTTTTTCTTTTTTGCAGAAGGCCAGCTAATAACCATAGAAAGATAGCCAGAATTAGGACTTTTAAAACTATGAATTATAATAATTATAACCAGTTCAGATAAAGATCATCAATGGGTGCCAAAAGCATTAGATAAAGGTATTTAGAGAACAGGGTATTTTTAGGATATCAGAGACTTTTCTGAAAGATCATTTACTAATTTCAAAATGAGTATGGGAGAGAGTTGGATGCCCACACCCTAATCAAGGAAATCGTGCTCAGCATCACTAATAGTAGAACAAGATGGCACCATGTTTCTCTTTATGCAAATCATAAGAAATATATGTATTTCTTATGAAGTACATGTTATTCTTGATAAAGAATGTTTAACCTGACTGTAACCTAGCCTGTAAATTGATGGTTCTCAACCAGGGTGGTTTTACCCAAAGGTGAAAATCATTTGGCAAAGTCTGAAGACATGTTTGGTTGCTATGTGTGAAGAGGTGCTGCGGCATTTGGTGGGTAGAGGCCAGGAATCCAGCTAAATGTCTTCCAACACAAAGGGCAACACCCCACAGCATATCAGTAGTGCTGAGGTTGACAAAATCCTGCTCTCTACCTACTTTCCTCCTCACAAGTAATACGGGAAGTAGAATAGCAAATACCATTAGCAAACAGTTAGGCAACTCCAGAATGTGGTATATTCTGCCATAGGACTACTATGATTTTTAAAAATAGTAATGTATGAGGAAATAATGGGAGAAGCTGTTCTAGAATAAAAAGATGACTAAATAAGATAACGCCTTATGTATTAATAAACTCAATTGCATTTAGACAAACCGAAAGAAAACACATCCTTGAACAAATAGAGGGAATTTAATATGAACCAGGTATTTTTACATCATAGTTAATAATTTCATAGGATTGATAATTGTGGTCATGTAGGAAAACACCCCTATTCTAGGGTGATAGACGTTAAAGAATTTGAGAAGAGTATTATGATGAATACAACTTGTGTTCAAATAGTACACAAATGACAGAAATTAATCTCAAAAGATAATGTTCAATTTAAAAATTAACAGAATCAAGTATATAACATCATTTATAAAAGTTTAAAGTGTACATTTTTCAAGAACATATACATATTGCAGTAAATGCCTATGGAGGGAATGGGTGTGTGGGGGGGTATACAGATAATAAAAAATGAATGAATGAATGCAAAGAAGAGAGGGACTTTGCAGAGATCCAGGGTGACAACATGCCATGAGCCAAGGAATACTGCGTAAAAAAATTCTCTGCCTCTAAGTACAAAAATAAATCCAAACATCCAAATATAAATATTAGTGTATGCATGCGTCCCAAAACATAACTTAAAGAGATAATTATATTTTTTTAAAAAAGGAAACTGATAAATAGGGTTGATTCTGGTGAAGAAATGGAAAGGTAGAGAGGATGAAAATACATCTATTTTCTAATTTGAAAGATTCAAATTAAGAGAGTTGTACTAATAGTGGCCCTGAAACACAGACCTTCTGGATGTGATTCTGGTAACGGAGTGCTTACTAGAGGACGGCTGCAGGACCCTAGGGGGTGGTAGCAGGGTACGAACTATGAATCTCACCTGTGGATTTGGAGAAGGTAAGGGGAGGCATAGATTTAAAGAGCAAACATTGCATATAGTCACTTAAGAGTTAATAAGATAGAGGGAATGGTAATTATCCAGATTTTGAACTTGGCCAGATTTTGTTAAATGACTTGGAAGCCATAAAGAAAATAATTGACAGACTCAGGTCAGCCAATTTTCAAATCAGCGAATGTTATTAAAGCCTGAATTTGTCCCTGACAAGTGTTTAAAGAAGCTCTTATCTCCTGAATCCGGCGGGTAGACTGAGTGTCTCCAAGCCCAGGAATTAATCTTACATGGAAGAGTTGCATGGGAGGCAAAACACTTAGTCTTGACAGTTCTCTTGTGCTAAATCAGGGCCCTAAGAGGGAAGCAGTGGGACTCTGGAACCTGAAAAGAGCTTATTTGAGTAGATGCACTTGAACACCTTGAAGCAATGTCTCATCCAAGTGGAAGTGCTGAAAGGAGTGCCTCAAAGACCATGTGGACACAATCAACCTGCAGGGCCCTCAGAAACAGCGGATGAATGGTGGGAGATGACAGACAACCAAATGTAATCAAGCCGTAACCCAATCTCATATTTTCTTTCTGGATGTCGTATCTTTGCTGGATCTCAAATGACCTTGGTGTCCTTCAGAACATGTCACCAGTCCATTCTATTAAATATGTTATGCTAATTACATCTGATGGACAAGAAATGGTAAGTATTAGGGGAGCCCTAGTGACTCACAGGCATGTCAGAGAGTAGGAAGTTCATAGAACCACATAGATTAAGGATCCTACCACTCCAATGAAATGTTTAGGGACCTAGTTTTCTGGAGCATGCAGAATCATCACCTCTAAAATAAGGGAAAAGTTATAGCACTAAGAAAGAGGCAGAATGGTTGGCCTTGGAGCCTGGAGATATTGCACTTGGAAGTAAGGTTATCACCCATTTATGGGGTGACTTAAAGTATGGCATTTTCTAATGGGGCCTAGTGCAAGAAAGGGAACGGCAGCTCCAAGATGTTGTGCAGGCTTCCCTGCCATTCATTCCACTTGGTCATGCAAATCCAATAGTATGTCAGAGAAAAGGATACAGTATGGAGACTCTGGCAGACCCCAGGCGAGGAGTCTCAGAACAGACCCCTAGGGTTCTCAAAGAAGGCAATGCCATCTCCAGAAGTGGACTGCTTTTTATTTGAAAACTAGCTCCTCATATGCAAAAACCAGTTCCTAGTAGAGAATGAGTCCTGACCATGGGAGTCTGGAGCTGCCCATCATGGTCTGGGTATTATCACACCCATTAATCTATAAAATCAGGCAGCCTTGAGAGCAATACTTCCTATAATGAAAATAATATATTGAGGTTCAGGCCCAACAGGTGCAGAGGACAACAGTAATTTACACAGACAGATGGACCTAACCCTCAAGTTACCTGTCTCTATGACATGGATGTCTCCCTCTTAGCTCACACATGCGACTTCATGGGTGGTATCTTTCTGTAAGCTAATGCAGAAGAACAAGAAATCAGGTATGATCCGTGAGTATGCCTTCTTGAGAGGTCAGCAGGAGATAAAAATGGAAAGTATTTGAGCACCTACCTACTTAGCAGTGGCCCTGAAGGACAGTGGTGAGAAAAAAATCCTCCCAGTACTTGGAGAAATACACTTGTCATCAATGTTGAATGAGGGGACAAGTGACTAAAGGTAACAATAAACACACCTGACCGGAAAGTGGTGAATCACATAGTCTCTTGGCTAGGGGCCTCGATACAAAGCAAAACCGAAAGACTAAAGACAAAGACGTCTATGCAAGAGGCACAGGGATGGACATATGGATGTGGACATAAAAAGTGTGGTTGTTTTTTTTTTTTTTTTTTTTTTGATTCCCATATCCTATCTGCCAGATTTTTTCCCCTTTAAACCACAGAAGAGGCATTTTAGTAACCAGATGGGAAGGATGGTGGCATCCAGTGAACATCAGTCACTCTCAATCCTCCATCAGCCCAGTGCTTGAATAATGGGTGATAAATAGAGCTGTAATATCAGGGCTCAAGGTTATTCCTGGGTGCAATAGAATGGGCTTCCTCTCAGCAGAGTGATCTAGCTGTTCCCAGACCGAATGTGTGATCTGTGAGCCTTAGAGAACAGCCATTTAGTGACAATATACCAGACCCTTCCTGTAAGGGGCAATGTATAGTTTTCACCTGAACTGAAAAGTACTTTAAGTTTGTCTTTTCTCCTGTCTGCCAGCACCATGATCTAAAGACTTCACAGAAAGTGCTTTACCAACATAGATTCCTGTTGTTCCTGAAACATCACCTAAAAGCTTGGGTACATAACAAAGGAGAAAAAAAAATGGGTGTATTACCAAGGGATGCACCAGCCCTCCAAATACACATCAATAGCAAGCTAAAAAGGTGAGAATGGTTTGTTAAATGACATCTATGTTTTCCAACTTGAGAGAGCAACTCTACAAGGCAGGACACAGTACCCTATTTGTGACATACTAACGGCCAACGTATGAGGCTGTGTCCCAGTACACTGAATACATACATTCAGAAACTAATGCATGAAAGTAGGAATGGTTTTTCTCACTTTTATTCATAGTGTCTCCCCGTTATTCTCAATATTTGCAGAATTTTATTTGTACTCTGGCAGGGATAGATAAAACATCTATGTAAAACGTGCTTTTCCACTGTGCACTATAAATATATTACGATTTTGAGATTTTTTTCCATGTTTTTAGTCACTTGGTAAGGTTAAAAGTTTGAGCCTGACAAAATATTGTTTTGAGTTTCGATAGCAACATTAGAGGTATATGTAAGTGCAGCTTTACATCTGTAGTTTAAATTTTCTGTTTTAGAAAGGAAAAATATTTCTCAAGTGTAAGTCAGTTAAAAAAATCAATTACTCAAATATGTCAGTGATCTAAAGTCCAACAGGAACATTTGTCCAAATTCAAAAACAAATGTCAATGCCTATGGATCGATTACATGAGAATCTTCAACTCACCTGACCTTTTTACTGAAAAATTCTTAGACATTTATGGTAGAGGAAAGATATCCCCAACAGATTTGATAAAGGTCAAAGTATAGACTTGAGTATTATTTGAAATTTAGTTTCCAATAATTATTTATGACCTGAATTCAAAATCACTTGTAAGGAAAATTTTAAATGGCTCTCATCTAGAATCAGGCAAATTTCTTTTGCGTTTCTTAATGTACTTGTTTTTTATTTCTGCTCCATCCCAACACTTCCATATCTCCTCACCTTCACAAAGTAAAACCGACCAAGGAAGGACTTTCTTCCCTCCCCCTATAGGGGTAGTCAAAGTACCCAATTTAAGGAGTTTTGAATGACATTGGTTTCTACTTAACTTGGATTAACAGATAAACCTTAGTGGAGGCAAGGATATGACACAGAAGAAGAGAAAATGTAGAACAGGAGCAGAAATTTTTAAAGACCCAGGAGCTAAACAAACAAACAAAAAACAGTGGTCAGGATTGTGGGATCTTCTTACAAAGTCAGTAATGGCCTAATGAATAATAATTCCCATTTTATTTCTCTGTGCTACAGGGCATGAATTTCCAGTGCTTGACTGGTAATAATTGTCTTGTTTGTTTACATTCTTACCCAAATGGCTCAGATTCAAATTTTCTAAAGTGCAGCAAGGCAAAGCCTGCTTTTGTATTGCACATAATCACTCCTTTTTTAAGGATGCTTGATGATTTTTTAAGACTGGTGGATTGATAATCATGGTTAAAACTTATTTTTAATATATTAAAAAATCAAGTGTTCCTGTAATCACATATGATATCACTATTTACCTGCATCATATAGCCGGGGTTTGCTTGCTTTGTATATTTGTATTTGACACTGTAACATAGGAGGCTTATGTTCCAAAAATATAAAAAAAAAAAAATAGGTTCAAAACAGCAAGAAGAAAAATACTTAAATATTTAATTGATTTATGAGAGTGTGAGGTTTAATTCTAATTCTGCCATGTACTAGCTGTGAAGCCTGGGGCACATTCCCTAAACTTTCTGAGTCTGCTTTCTCATCTGTAAAAAGAAAAACCAGAATAGTGCTTCTCTTATAGGATTGATTTGTTGATGAAATCACATATGTTAAGGGCTTATAAAGCACATGGGACCTACAAAGCATTCATAAACATTAGCTGTAAATACTTAATGATACTCAGTCTGAAAGAAAAGAGAAACATGTATTTTAATAGATATATGTGTACCTTCCATTACTTTTTAATATTTAAGGCAAAGATGCAGAGATTAAGTGACTTTTCTTCTTCCTTTCTCTTTTGGCCTTTTTTAATTCTATCCATGCTAACCTCCAGATGATACCCTCCACTTTTTGTAAGACATACTTTCTTTGTTTGATAAAATACTTTTTAAAGAGACACCTGGGTGGCTCAAATGGTTAAGCCTCTGCCTTTGGCTCAGCTCAAAATCCCAGGGTCCTGGTAATCTGGAACGGAGTCCCCCATTGGGTTCCCTGCTCAGAGAGGAGTCTGCTTCTCCCTCTGCCCCTCCCCCTGCTCATGCTTCTGTGTTCTTTCATTCTATCTCTTTCTCCCCCCGTCCCTTTCTGAAATAAATACATAAAATCTTTAAAAAATACTTTCTTAAGAATAATTATCTTATCGGGGCACCTGGGTGGCTCAGTGGGTTAAAGCCTCTGCCTTCAGCTCAGGTCATGGTCTCAGGGTCCTGGGATTGTGCCCCACGTTGGGCTCTCTGCTCAGTGGGGAGCCTGATTCCTCCACTCTCCCTGCCTGCCTCTCTGACTACTTGTAATCTCTATCAAATAAATAAATAAAATCTTTAAAAAAAGAATAATTATCTTGTCATTTGTTTATTTCTTTAGCATGATAATTATTATTGTGGTGATTACTAGAAAGCTTAAAGTCATAGACTCAAATATGGACCTTGGAAAATTTTTCTTTTTCCAGGGTACTTCAACCCATGGTAAAAATATACAAAAAGGCCTCAGTCTATAAAATTCAAATAATTCCAGAACAACTATTTTGAACTTAAGCAGATCAGTAATGAAAAGAAAAGCTAATATGATTCATTGCTGTTAAAATAATAATTCCAGTACAAGCCTACTTCAAGAAGTGAGGTGAGTCTCAAACAGCTTAACATTACACCCAAGGAAGCAATAAAATAAAGAACAAACAAAACCCAAAACCCTCAGGAAGAAGAAAACAATAAAGTAATAGCAGAAATAAATGATATAGAAACTAAAACAAACAATAGAACAGATCAAACACATCAGTAAAACCAGGAGCTGGTTCTTTGAAAAGATAACAAAATTGATAAAACTCTAGCCAGACTCATCAAAAAGAGAGAGAGAGAGAGAGAGAGAGAGAGAGACAGAGAGAAACTCAGACAAAATCAGAAATCAAAAAGCAGAAATAACAGCCAACACCACAGAAATATAACGTAAAAGAATATCATGAAAAATGATATGCTAACAAATTGGACAACCCAGAAAAAATAGGTAAATTCTAGAAATACATAACCTACCAAAACTGAATCAGAAAGAAGTAGAAAATTTGAACAGACTAATTATCAGCAATGAAATTGAATCAATAATAAAAAAACTTCCAACAAACAAAAGTCCAGGACATGACAGCTTCATAGGTGAATTCTACTAAACATTAAAAAAAGACTTAATACCTATTCCTCTCAAAATTTTCCAAAAACCAGAAGTGGAAGGTAAACTTCCAAATTTGTTCTTTGAGACAAACATTACCCTGATATCAAAACCAGTTAAAAACACTAGATAAAAAGAGAATTACAGGGCAATATCTGTGATAAACACAGATGCAAAAATCATCAACAAATTTTTGCATACCGAACCAAAGAATACATTAAAAAAAAATCATTCACCATGAGCAAGTGGGATTTATTCCTGGAATGTAAGGGTGGTTCAATATTTGCAAATCAAATAAAATGATACATCACATCAATAAGAGAAAGGATAAAAATCATATGGTATCTCAACAGATGCAGAAAAAGCACTTCATAAAGTACAACATCCATTCATGATAAAAACCCTCAACAAAGTAGGTTTAGAAGAAACATACCTCAACATAATAAAGGTCACATGCTCACATTATACTCAATGGTGAAGAGTTTACAGGCTTCCCCTAACATCAGGATAAGACAAGGGTGTCCACTCTAACTACTTTTATTAAACTTAAGTACTGGAAGTCCTAGCCAGAGCAATCAGACCAGGAACAAAAGGAACAAAAGGCACCCAGACTGGTAAGGAAGAAGTAAAACTTTCACTATTTGCAGATGACATGATACCAAATATAGAAAACCCTAAAGATTACAGCGAAAACCTACTAGAAGTGATAAATGAATTCAGTAAAGTTAAAGGATTCAAAATCAATGTTGAGAAATCCGTTTCAACCCTTTACACCAATAATGAAGCAACAGGAAAAGAAATTAAGAAAGCAATCCCAGCAATCCCTGTGCACCGGGGTGGCACAGTTAGCTAAATGTCTCTTAAAAAAAAAAAAAAAAGATTTTATTTAGGACTCCTGGAGGGCTCAGTAGGTTAAGCATCTGCCTTTGGTTCAGGTCATGATCTTTGGGTCCCAGGATGGAGCCCTGCATTGGGCTTCCTGCTCAGCGAGGGGTCTGCTTTTCTCTCTCTCTCCCCTTCTGCTCCTCCCCACCACTCGTTCTCACTCTCAAATAAGTCATAATTTTTTTTTCAGATTTTTAATTTTATTTATCTATTTGACACAGAGAGAAAGAGCAGGCACACAAGCAGGGGGAGCAACCACATGAAAAAAAATTTTCAGTTTTCCCAGAATATTATTTTTCTCTAATATAAAATATATATAAAACATATATATATAATATAAAATATCTCTTTAGATATTCTGTTTCCTGAGTTCTGTCAATATAAACCCCAAATGTGCCAGAATGCTTAAATCCATATCACTAACAGACTTCTAAATATATATATGTACATATATATTTATAATATTCATATATATATGAATATTCAGTCATAAAAAGAATGAAACCTTGCCATTTGCAACAACATGGATGGAGTTAGAGAGTATAATGTAAATAAATAAAATGTAAATAAGTCAGTGAGAGAAAGACAAATACCATTTGGTTTCACTCATACGTGGAAGTTAAGAAACAAACAAAGGGGCGGAAAAAAGAGACAAACCAAAAAATGGACACTTCATTACAGAGAACAGAGGTTTATCAGAGGGGAGGGGGGTGGAGAGATGCAAGAAATAGGTGATGGGGATTAAGACACTTGTCATGATGAGCACTGGATAGTGTACAGAATTGTTGGATCACTGTATTATACACCTGAAACTAATATACCACTGTAAGTCAACTATAATGGAATTAAAATTTTTTAAATGACAAAAAATAATTATTCCAATAGCCACCCATGCTCACCAGGGTTATACATATTAGGAGCAAAGTTTTAAATTTATATATTTATAAAGGTTATCTAACTAATAGCATATTCTATTGCTTAAATATTTTAAATATAGTCGAATTTCTAAAAATTGAGAGAAACATCCTACCCTACTAGGAAATAAATGAATTTAATAAGAAGTTTAGAGGGTACCGAATTTCTTCAATTACACCCAGAAGGTAGAGTATAATATGAAAATTGGGCTTATCTTTAGCGCTTAGGTGACTAGTCACTGGTTTCTTGATATATTTGTCTTTTAAAACATTACATTCAGGGCGCCTGGGTGGCTCAGTGGGTTAAGCCGCTGCCTTCGGCTCGGGTCATGATCTCAGGGTCCTGGGATCGGGTCCCGCATCGGGCTCTCTGCTCGGCAGGGAGCCTGCTTCCCTCTCACTCTCTCTGCCTGCCTCTCTGCCTACTTGTGATCTCTCTCTCTGTCAAATAAATAAATAAAATCTTTAAAAAAAAAAACCAAAAAAAAAAACAACAACATTACATTCACTAAGCTCTATCAGTGGGCACACATGAAATCATTATGCTGGGAACATATCGAATATAGTCAAAAATAAAACACATCAAATCATATTCTGAATGAGTATGGACATAAAGTCATGCCCTTCCTCTATTTTGATTTTTTTTCTTTCACCTTCCCAGACGGTCAAAATAGAAAGCCCTCTTCTTTTTGATATGTACTTTATCCCTCCCCACATCCATTCCATCACAGCCATTTGCTGGGCATCTACCATGAGGCAAGCACTATTGCAGAATGAAGTTGAGCTCTCCCATCAAACTGACAGTCCCTTATGTCATATTCACATTAACCTGGGATTTCGACAGAAGAGAAGTACGAATGTTCATTTAGCTCATATGAAAACGTGTTCTCTAAGGGAAACATTCTGAGGATGATAATGGGAAAGTTCTAAATCAAATACCACTAATCTAAAATAGAATTAATTTTCTTTATTGGATATTTGAACCCTTGTTAAACATGCAACTGTACTCTAACAGTTTTAGTAAAAGTTTTGAGTTTGAAGCAGTGAGAGTAATAATCGATGAGATTATGCCATGTAAATAAACATGCCAATAGGAATTTGCCAAGCCCACTTGTTGCCCCTATGGAAAACCGTAAGCTGGATCTTGAAATAAATGCACAGAAATGGGTCAATTCTGTGCATTTGGGATGCACAAATACATGTGTATACTCCCAAAAGAGGACAAGACCTGGAAGGCATCAGATTGGAAGCTGTAGGCAGGTCATCAAGAAAGCACTAGGTGACGGGGGTTGGCAGGTTTCCTTACTGAAGTCTCTTCTATTCCCACACAGACTGCTTTCTATCCAATAGAATACAATAAGGACCTTATGAGTAAGAAAAAAATCTCAGATTGTAATTACATCATCAATCTAATTTAGCTAACAAGCTTTCTGAACACCTGACCACCAGGAAACTCCTGCTGATGGGGCATCTGCACAAAGGAATTTTAAATTCTTCAGCCCACCCTACAAAATTCTAAACCTTTTTTGAAAAAAAAAAATCTATCATTCAAGGCACCTAATACTTCCTGGGTAAATCATTACAGGCTTTCAGCTGTTATTCAGTTTTTATACTTATCAGTTTTCTGTAAATGCAAGACAAGTGACAGTTTGGTCTTAGATAATTGGACTATTTAGACTTATATTTGTATAAATAACCAGAATGCATATCCATGTGTGACAGTTTAATTTTCAGTTTTTCCAGAATATTATTTTTCTCTAATGGCTTACTCATATAAAATATCTCTTTAGAAGTCTGTTAATGACATGGATTTAAGCATTCTGGCACATTTTGGGTTTGTATTGACAGAACTCAGGAAACAGAATCTCTAAATTAACTTGCTTACAGCCATCAATATCCCGTTTCAAAATTATGCACTTATTTCTGAGTTTATTTAAGAGTATTCTCAGTAATCTAACTGGCTTTATTACAACATGTAAAGTCAGAGGTATGAGATACAAGAGATTTAAATCAATTTAGATTAACATCTTTTGTGGCGATCTCAGAAAATTAAATTCTGATGGAACTGGATTTCTAATTATATCTCCCTTCCAGTCAAAGATAATACTATTAACTGTCAATAAATAAAATCCCAGGCATCTCTTCATTTAAAATTTATAAATAGGTCAACTTCCCCAGCATCATGCAAATCTGCTACATAGATCCCATATATCTGAAAACATGCACTTAACTATAATTTTTTAAGAATCCTCTATTCCTCACTGAAGGCATTTCTCTCTCTTCAGAGAGTATCCCTCTCTGAGGGCAGGTCCATTTCTATATCACACACCACTGAATTACTAGATCCTAGTACAGTATGTAGCATATGATATATACAGAATGATAGTTTGAATTAGAATTTAAGAAATCACATTGAAAATAATTTCTTCCTTTTTTTTAACATAGAATAAAAACACTTTTCTGCCCTCTGTATTTTCCCCTACTTTACCACACAAAATCTGGCAATGGACTGCTATTAGACTATGTTAGTTACTCATCTAGGGATTAAAATATTGTCCCAAATCCGCATAATTCGTGATATTTATTGCTACGTAAGAGGGAAAGGAGGAATTTTTTGCTTCACTGTTAACATGTCAATATTTTTTTAAAAAATGTTTCAATATATTCCTCTACTCAAAAGAAATGGTCTGAATCTTCTACAGATCAGATCACCCTTTTTATTACATTATTTCCTGCTAATGCTGCAGTCTTCACTGTCTCACCTGATACTCCCCTTCCCACCAGCGCTCATACTTGGCTAGCTGTCACTCCTACTGCATATCTCATTCTGGATATCTTTTCTATGTACTTACATAGGTCACTATATTTCACCTACCGACGTACAGAACAGACCGTACTTAACTGTCTGGGGTGTTGGGTTTTTTCCCACCGTGGCCGTCACTGGGTCCATCGCTCTCTCAGACCCCTAGTGCCACGCACCTTGGAGATGGTTGATCAATACTTGTTGGTAAATGGATAAGAGAATGAACAAATGAGCATGGGGACTATTTGTCTTTTGTTTTCTACTTCTTTGTTATTTCACTGTGCCTACGCAGAGAGAACAGAGAGATTCTGCTTGATGTTCACATTGAGAAAATTTTCCTTTGAAACCCCAATCAATAAGATGATATCTGAGCATGAAAATATTATGGTACAAAATGTTTATGTTTTGTCTTGCATAAGCAAAATAAGGAGGGCTACTTACATAATCACTAGTTAAATTTAACGTCACCCATTTGGGTCTTTTTTCCTCAGTTAGGACGCAGCATTTTAAAAGCGAATAAATGACGACATTCTGGGGCACCTGAGTGGCTCAGTCGGTTAAGCGTCTAACTCTTGGTTTTGGCTCAGGCTGTGAGCTCAGAATCCTGAGATCGGGCCCGCCTGGGGCTCTGCGCTCAGTGTGGAGTCCATGTGAGACTCTCCCTCTCCCTCTCCCCTGCCCCCCACTCATGCTCTCACACATGTACATGCACGTGCTCTCTCTCTCTCAAAATAAATGAGATCATTTTTAAAAAAATAAGACACTCCAAAGAGAGAGAAATAAAAACAAGTGACTATATTTGGTCCCTTCAGTTTATATTATGCTGCATTCAATTAGGATTATGAAGAAAAATCATTTTTAGAACATTTTTTGGTACTGTATAGAAAGATTTAGACCCTAATGAAGTATCAGAAAATACATGTCAACAGCAGAGCCCTAAGCTAGAGCTGGCTGAGCCCACGTGGACGATTCACTAGTGTCAGAACGGGAGACATAAAGTCAGGGACCAGAAAGGATCTTCAGAGTTTTTAGTTGTACTTATTGGGCTAAATAGGGAAAAGTATGTTGACTTCATCTTTCCAAAGTGCAACAGAAATTGGATGTAAATGTTTGGGTAGGTGAGAAAAGAACAATTCACAAATAAGAAACAAGAAAATAAATCAAAATTCCAAAAAGTTTGAAATAGAAATGTTGGCAACTATGTTTTTTTAGAATAATACAAGATAAAACAGTTATTTTCTCTTGGATGAATGTGTATGCCAAAAATGTTGGCCTAAAAGAGTATATAAAAGGAGTGTTTCCTGAATGAGTTTGGTTTTAAGCAGCAACCAGACAGCAGAAAGAAGTAATGATTTCTTGACTCAGAATGCCAATTAATTTCCTTCTAAACACACTTTTCATTTCCAGTTTGAAGGGCCTTGGTCTTAAATGTGGAAAACAGATGAAATGTTTGTGCTACACATGCGCATACACCAAGACACAGCCATTCACCCAGCGACGATGCGCAGAGGATTCACCTCCTCACACATGCGCTACAAGAGCCAATTCTGTAACTACTATGGGGCCTTTCTGTCAATGCTGCATTGCAAATTTCTTTGACCAGATTTCTATAATGAGAAGCTTACTTCAGAAAAAAAAATGAGGCAGACTAAGAAATAAGGAGAACATACTAGTCAAGTGAAAGCAATACTATTATCAAATTGGTGAGTATTACTAACAGTTTAAAAGTTGTTCATCATAAATGGGGATCATCCATGTTAAAAAAAATTGTGATGTTTGATATTAAAATACTGACTTTTTCCATTTCAAGAAATATTGCTGGAAATTCATTACATTTCTTCAATAAACTCACGAGGTGATAGACCAGGTGGTCCATGTCAGAAATGGACTGCCGGCCCCATTTGACTTCTAGATTCAAACTCATTAGCTACGTGGCCTTGGTAAGTGGCCTAACCTGAATCTGAGTGTGCACTCTGGAAAACTAGAACTAAATGACAATATAGGTGAGAAATTATTTCAACAATGTTTGAGGTTATTTTGTAACCTTGAGCAAGGTAAATTCTCAAAGACTTTCTTTTAAAAGTAGACAAAAATATATACAGATCATAAAACAAAAAAAGTAACAAAAAGAAGTGTGTTAACTATGCTGGAATTAAAAAACTTAATAAAAATAAAAACAAAATTAAAAAAGAATATATAGCTCATAAAAGTGTTAAGATATTAAATGAGATCTTATATTTCAATGGCCCAGCACTATAAATGTGACATATTTGTAGTTATCAGTAACTGGTAGCTATTTTAATAAACATTATATCAGTAAAAATGAACAAACAACTAGAAATTTATGTATAGGTAAGTAAAATACAAATTAAAATGACCTTCTTGTCTATCAGTTAGCAAAGCATTAAAAATAATCATACTGTTAGCTATAGAATAATGAAATGAAAATGTTTATATAGGCATGAGAATGTTTATTGTAGGTGAGTGAGAATGCAAATTGATATAATTTTTCTAAAGGACAATTTGGTGATGTGTATAAAAATTTTAAAAAATAAACATTCTCTTGACCAAACCATACTATTTCTAGGAATTTACCCTAAGTCATTTTAAATATCCAAAGATGAATGTGCACACACAAACTGTAATACTGATTATATATCTTAAAAAAAAACTAATTTTTATTTTTTATATTTTAAGATTTTATTTATTTATTTGAGGGAGAGAGAGAGAGAACAGAACCTGGGGGAGGGGCAGAAGGAGAGGGAGAAGCAGACTTCTTGTTGAGCAGGGAGCCTAAGGGAGGGCTCAATCCCAGGACCTTGGGATCATGACCTGAGCTGAAGACAGATGCTTAACCGACTGAGTTGCCCAGGTACCCCAAAAACCTGATTTTTAAAAATAGGTTATATTTGAATTAAGATATAGCACAATCACACAATGGCTTTTATGAAAACATATTACACATTATGATATGATTTTAGAGACCTAAACATAGCCAGTGTAAAAAATAAAATAATGCCAGCAAAGGGTTATCTGTCTTCTTTTCTAAGGAAAAAAAAAATAGCTTCTATACTAACTTAAAACTGAAATGAACCATATGCTCACATATATAAAACACACATATACACACACAAGCTCATTGTTTCTGTTTAGAATCTGTCTCAATATTTTATTTAATATTTTATTTGTTTTCTTTTGAACAAAGCTTTCCTTCTTCAATTTAATTCAACTGAATACACCCCTTAAGTGTACATAGTTAGACATAGCCAATTCATGTCTTTCATTTGCTTTCAGCTTTCAGTGCTCTATTAAGAATTCTTCTAAATCATAAAACCATATATGATAGTACTTGAGTGTCTTGTGGGAGATTATCTTTAGGTGGTAAAAGGTCTGTATCCTAACACAGAAACACAGTTGAGTTGTATCGATATAAAACACCTAACGCAAGGCCATATAATTAATAAATGAGTCTCCGAACATTTTACTAAATCAAACTAAAAAAGAGATCCTATGTTGCTATGGCTCCCAGTGCATCTGAAAATGATATAAGATTACGACCTCGGCTTTTGAGGAGAGTTATAATATATAGCCAGATGCGTCTTTCTCTGTTTTTGTATCTAACTGCTAATTAAGTTTTTATACATGTTGTGCAAAGCTTAATCTAAGATGTTCTCAGATCTCAGGACCAAGAAAAAATGGCGCCTCTCCTGATGGTTTGATTTCTTTAAGAAAATAGCCATCACACAAACCACCATTTTCCCTTTTGACCTAACTGGTAGAAAGAATTGTTTTCAACACATCAGCCTTTCTCATCACGGATCTCTCATATGCCTTCCCTCACCACCTCTTTCTTTACATGACTCATGGAAGAGGTGGCAAGGAATGATGCTGATTCAATCAAGAAGAGCTATTTCTCCTTAACAACTTCATTTAACTCCCCAAATCAAGGCATGCTGCCTCTGACAAGTTTTCCCTTGCAGCGTGTGATCATTTCAAAAATCCTGTGTGATGACTTTTATTATTCTTACTTCCATTATTTCAATCAGTCTGTATACTGAGACTTAGGTATAAGGAGTTGACCAGAATAAAGTAATCAGTAATGGAGCTGCTTCTGGCTCCAAAATCTTTGATTTATGCATTTTCCACTGCACTATGTCCTTCTGATATAAAATATACTGTGGTGTGAGTTCAGTCTTTATGGACCCTTAGAAAGAAGAAAGCATCTAATACAAATCTCCTCCCTCCCACCCTATATTTCCTGAATTGTTGCTACACACTGATATCTAAGACATTCTTCCAGAATTATGATATAAAATAAGTAATTTATGATTTTCCACTTTTAGGGTACTAACACTATTTTCTATGTAGTACAAATAATTCAATATCCTATCTATAGGAACAATAATTCCTCCTTTATTAACATGATGGAGAAAATAGAGTTTACAACCTGTGAAAATTCTTTAGGTGGTGATGGTGGTAGATGTGTTAAAAATAAAATGTTCCCACCATTTTACTTGTCATACCTAAGAAATGAACTAATAAGAGTGAAGTTACCCTGCCTTGTCTCTCACTATTGGTAGCTGCCAACAGCCATGTTAATTCCGCCAGAAACTACATGTAACACATCTGCCAATCATTAGTCCTGATGATAACGTATTAGATCCGGCAGCCAACTGACCCTTTAAAAAGTATTTACTCATAGTTAGAATTGTATTGGCTATAGGGTTTTTTTTTCATCAAATATTTTGTCTTTATAATAGTCAGGTAATTCCAATCTCATGGTGAGTCAGTATCATCCCACAGCATTTTAAGTCCTATGCAAACTGCTTATATTTATTATTTTTTATTTTCAGTAGCATCCTTCTTCATAGAGTAACCAACAATGCCTCTATTATACTCCTTAAAATAGTATATCACTTAATAACCTTCAGGTATGCTTTGGTGTTACAATCTTTATCCAATATCTTACCTCAGCTCTTAACTCAGAGATCAGTCTATCCTTGCTCTTTTGAGATTTTGATTCTTCCTTTATATCTCCAGATATTTCTTCCATTTCATTTTCATGCTGACCAGGAATAAGGTTAAACTGAAAAAAAAGGAAAAGTTAAAATTATAATCACATAATGCTCCAGTGTCTGGCTCCAGCATAACTCATATTAGTCTTTCATTTTGCTTTTAATTTAGTTTTTTGAACGTTTCTTTTTTATGTGGATTTTGGCAGCCTTTATCGTTGCTGTGGTAATTAATGTAGTTAAACCTTTTATTTCTTATATTTGAAAAATTTTTGGTTGTTAGAAAACAAATCAGCCATCTCCATAAATCCAAACTCACCAATTGAAAAAATTGGGCAAAACTTGGTTACCACACAGAATTCTGGTAACTGACCAACTGAATTCTAAAGAAATCTAATTAATACTGATATATACTGATATATTATAATATATAATATTATATAATATAATATAAATATTATATTATATTATATATTATAATATATACTGATATATTATAATACTGATATATTATAGTCTTGAATATTTATAATACAGGACTCTCTGTAATTCTACATAATGTCCATTTTTTATGAAGTCCAAAGAGTATATAAATTAAAATAGAGGCAAACTTGGGCAACAGGAAAAAATATCATCTATACAATGCTAGAACTGGTAAAAATATGTTTATAAAAGATGCCAATAAATTAGCAGGAAAACAGGATAAATACACTATGGCATATCCAGATAATGGAATATTATTCAGCACTAAAAAGCCATGAAAAGACACAGAGAAAACTTAAATATATATTACTAAGTGAAAGAAGCCAATGTGAAAAGCCTACTTACTCTATAACTCTACTTTTTGACACTCTGGAAAAGGCGAAACCATGGAGACAATATAAAATCAGTGCTTTTGGGGAGGAGTCAAGATGGCGGAGAAGTAGCAGGCTGAGACTACATCAGGTAGCAGGAGATCAGCTCGATAGCTTATCTAAACATTGCAAACACCTACAAATCCAACGGGAGATCGAAGAGAAGAAGAACAGCAATTCTAGAAACAGAAAATCAATCACTTTCTGAAAGGTAGGACTGGCGGAGAAGTGAATCTAAAATGATGGGGAAGATAGACCGTGCTGGGAGGGGCCAGCTCCGGCAAGCAGCAGAGCAACGGAGCACAAAATCAGGACTTTTAAAAGTCTGTTCCACTGAAGGACATTGCTCCAGAGGCTAAACCGGGGTGAAGCCCATGCGGGGTCAGCGTGGCCCCAGGTCCCACAGGGTCACAGAAGGATCGGGGGTGTCGGAGTGTCGCAGAGCTCGCAGGTATTAGGACGGAGAAGCCGGCTACAGAGACAGAGCCCAGGACTGAACTCTCAGCTCGGGGTTACCTTGAACCAGTCGTGGGCTGGGTGAGCTCAGAGCGCGGCTGGAAGCTGGGGATACAGGAATGATTGGGTGCTGTCTTCTGGGGGCGCACTGAGGATTGGGGCCCCGGGCTCACGGCTCCTCCGGGCCGGAGACTAGGAGGCCGCCATTTTCATTCCCATCCTCCAGAACTCTACGGAAAGCGTTCAGGGAACAGAAGCTCCCAAAAGCGACCCGGAGCGGATTACTTAGTCCGGCCCCCCCATAAGGGCGGTGCAATTCCGCCTCAGGCAAAGACACTTGAGAGTCACTACAACAGGCCCCTCCCCAGAAGATCAACAAAATATCCAGCCAGGACGAAGTTCATCTATCAAGGAAAGCAGGTTCAATACCTAAGACAGCAGCAGAATTCCAGAGGGGGAGAAAGCAAAGCACGGAACTCATGGCTTTCTCCCCATGATTCTTTAGTCTTGCGGTTAATTCAATTTTTTTTTCAATTTTTTTTCTCTCTTTTTTCTTCTTCTGCTAAATTTTTTAAAACTTTTACCCTTTTCTTTTTTAACGTTTTTTGACTCGTTTATCTAAAATATATATTTTTTCTTTATTTGTTTTATTTTTTAAATTTTTTTCTTTTTTTTTCTGAACCTCTTTTTATCCCCTTTCTCCCCCCCACAATTTGGGGTCTCTTCCGATTTGGTTACAGCACATTTTTCTGGGGTCTTTGCCACCCATTTAGTATTTTATTTGATCCTTCGTATACTCTTATCTGGACAAAATGACAAGGCAGAAAAAAACACCACAAACAAAAGAACAAGAGGCAGTACCGAAGGCTAGGGACCTAATCAACACAGACATTGGCAATATGTCAGATCAAGAGTTCAAAATGACCATTCTGAACGTTCTAGCCAGGCTTGAAAAAGGCCTGGAAGATATTAGAGAAACCCTCTCTGGAGATATAAAAGCCCTTTCTAGAGAAAGTCTAGAGACTTTAAAGAACTAAAGTCTAACCAAGTTGAAATCAAAAAAGCTATTTATAAGGTGCAATCAAAAATGGAGACTCTCACTGCTAGTATAAATGAGGCAGAAGAAAGAATTAGTGATATAGAAGACCAAATGACAGAGAATAAAGAAGCCGAGCAAAAGAGGGACAAACAGCTGCTGGACCACGAGGGGAGAATTCGAGAGATAAGTGACACCATAAGACGAAACAACATTAGAATAATTGGGATTCCAGAAGAAGAAGAAACAGAGAGGGGAGCAGAAGGTCTATTGGAGAGAATTATTGGAGAGAATTTCCCTGATATGGCAAAGGGAACAAGCATCAAAATCCAGGAGATGCAGAGAACCCCCCTCAAAGTCAACAAGAATAGGTCCACACCCCGTCACCTAATAGTAAAATTTACAAGTCTTAGTGACAAAGAGAAAATCCTGAAAGCAGCCCGGGAAAAAAAGTCTGTAACATACAATGGTAAAAATATTAGATTGGCAGCAGAATTATCCACAGAGACCTGGCAGGCCAGAAAGAGCTGGCATGATATATTCAGAGCACTAAACGAGAAAAACATGCAGCCAAGAATACTCTATCCAGCTAGGCTATCATTGAAAATAGAAGGAGAGATCAAAAGCTTCCAGGACAAACAAAAACTGAAAGAATTTGCAAACACCAAACCAGCTCTCCAGGAAATATTGAAAGGGGTCCTCTAAGCAAAGAGAGAGCCTAAAAGTAGTAGATCAGAAAGGTACAGAGACAATATACAGTAACAGTCACCTTACAGGCAATACAATGGCACTAAATTCATATCTCTCAATAGTTACCCTGAATGTTAATGGGCTAAATGCCCCAATCAAAAGACACAGGGTATCAGAATGGATAAAAAAAAACAAAACCCATCCATATGTTGCCTACAAGAAACTCATTATAGATGCGAAGACACCTCCAGATTTAAAGTGAGGGGGTGGAAAACAATTTACCATGCTAATGGGCATCAGAAGAAAGCTGGGGTGGCAATCCTTGTATCAGATCAATTAGATTTTAAGCCAAGGACTATAATAAGAGATGAGGAAGGACACTATATCATACTCAAAGGGTCCGTCCAACAAGAAGATCTAACAATTTTAAATATCTATGCCCCTAACGTGGGAGCAGCCAACTATATAAACCAATTAATAACAAAATCAAAGAAACACATCAATAATAATACAATAATAGTAGGGGACTTGAACACTCCCCTCACTGAAATGGACAGATCATCCAAACAAAAGATCAACAAGGAAATAAGGGTCTTAAATGACACACTGGACCAGATGGACATCACAGATATATTCAGAACATTTCATCCCAAAGCAACAGAATACACATTCTTCTCTAGTGCACATGGAACATTCTCCAGAAGAGATCACATCCTGGGTCACAAATCAGGTCTCAACTGGTATCAAAAGATTGGGATCATTCCCTGCATCTTTTCAGACCACAATGCTCTGAAGCTAGAACTCAATCACAAGAGGAAAGCAGGAAAGAACCCAAATATATAGAGACTAAACAGCATCCTTCTAAAGAATGAATGGGTCAATCAGGAAATTAAAGAAGAATTGAAAAAATTCATGGAAACAAATGATAATGAAAACACAACAGTTCAAAATCTGTGGGACACAGCAAAGGCAGTCCTGAGAGGAAAATACATAGCGGTACAAGCCTTTCTCAAGAAACAGGAAAGGTCTCAAGTACACAACCTAACCCTACGCGTAAAGGAGCTGGAGAAAGAACAAGAAAGAAACCCTAAACCCAGCAGGAGAAGAGAAATCATAAAGATCAGAGCAGAAATCAATGAAACAGAAACCAAAAAAACAATAGAAAAAAATCAATGAAACTAGGAGCTCGTTCTTTGAAAGAATCAATAAGATTGATAAACCCCTGGACAGACTTATCAAAAAGAAAAGAGAAAGGACCCAAATAAATAAAATCATGAATGAAAGAGGAGAGATCACAACTAACACCAAAGAAATACAGACAATTATAAGAACATACTATGAGCAACTCTACACCAACAAATTTGACAATCTGGAAGAAATGGATGCATTCCTAGAGACATATAAACTACCACAACTGAACCAGGAAGAAATAGAAAACCTGAACAGGCCCTAACCAGTAAGGAGATTGAAACAGTCATCAAAAATCTCCAAACAAACAAAAGCCCAGGGCCAGACGGCTTCCCAGGGGAATTCTACCAAACATTTAAAGAAGAACTCATTCCTATTCTCCTGAAACTGTTCCAAAAAATAGAAATGGAAGGAAAACTTCCAAACTCATTTTATGAGGCCAGCATCACCTTGATCCCAAAACCAGACAGGGATCCCACCAAAAAAGAGAACTACAGACCAATATCCTTGATGAACACAGATGCAAAAATTCTCGCCAAAATACTAGCCAATAGGATTCAACAGTACATTAAAAGGATTATTCACCAAGATCAAGTGGGATTTATTCCAGGGCTGCAGGGTTGGTTCAACATCCGCAAATCAATGTGATAGAACACATTAATAAAAGAAAGAACAAGAACCATGTGATACTCTCAATAGATGCTGAAAAAGCTTTTGACAAAGTACAGCACCCCTTCCTTCCTGATCAAAACTCTTCAAAGTGTAGGGATAGAGGGCACATACCTCAATATTATCAAAGCCATCTATGAAAAACCCACCACAAATATAATTCTCAATGTAGAAAAACTGAAAGCTTTTACGTTAAGGTCAGGAACACGGCAGGAATGTCCATTATCACCGCTGCTATTCAACATAGTACTAGAAGTCCTAGCCTCAGCAATCAGACAACAAAAAGAAATTAAAGGCATCCAAATCGGCAAAAAAGAAGTCAAACTATCACTCTTCGCAGATGATATGATACTATATGTGGAAAACCCAAAAGACTCCACTCCAAAACTGCTAGAACTTGTACAAGAATTCAGTAAAGTGTCAGGATATAAAATGAATGCACAGAAATCAGTTGCATTTCTGTACACCAACAAGACAGAAGAAAGAGAAATTAAGGAGTCAATCCCATTTACAATTGCACCCAAAACTATAAGATACCTAGGAATAAACCTAACCAAAGAGGCTAAGAATCTATATGCAGAAAACTATAAAGTACTCATGAAAGAAATTGAGAAAGACACAAAGAAATGGACAAACGCCCCATGCTCATGGATTGGAAGATCAAATATTGTGAAAATGTCCATGCTACCTAAAGCAATCTACACATTTAATGCAATACCTATCAAAATACCATCCATTTTTTTCAAAGAAATGGAAGAAATAATCCTAAAATTTATATGGAACCAGAAAAGACCTCGAATAGCCAAAGGAATATTGAAAAAGAAAGCCAAAGTGGGTGGCATCACAATTCCGGACTTCAAGCTCTATTACAAAGCTGTAATCATCAAGACAGCATGGTACTGGCACAAAAACAGACACATAGATCAATGGAACAGAATAGAGAGCCCAGAAATAGACCCTCAACTCTATGGTCAACTAATCTTCAACAAAGCAGGAAAGAATGTCCAATGGAAAAAAGACAGCCTCTTCAATAAATGGTGCTGGGAAAATTGGACAGCCACATGCAGAAAAATGAAATTGGACCACTTCCTTACACCACACATGAAAATAGACTCAAAATGGATGAAGGACCTCAATGTGAGAAAGGAATCCATCAAAATCCTTGAGGAGAATGCAGGCAGAAACTTCTTCGACCTCAGCTGTAGCAACATCTTCCTAGGAACAACGGCAAAGGCAAGGGAAGCAAGGGCAAAAATGAACTATTGGGATTTCATCAAGATCAAAAGCTTTTGCAAAGCAAAGGAAACAGTTAACAAAACCAAAAGACAACTGACAGAATGGGAGAAGATATTTGCAAACGACATATCAGATAAAGGGCTAGTATCCAAAATCTATAAGGAACTTAGTAAACTCAACACCCAAAGAACAAACAATCCAATCAAGAAATGGGCAGAGGACATGAACAGACATTTCTGCAAAGGAGACATCCAGATGGCCAACAGACACATGAAAAAGTGCTCCACGTTACTCGGCATCAGGGAAATACAAATCAAAACCACAATGAGATATCACCTCACACCAGTCAGAATGGCTAAAATGAACAAGTCAGGAAATGACAGATGCTGGCGAGGATGCGGAGAAAGGGGAACCCTCCTACACTGTTGGTGGGAATGCAAGCTGGTGCAACCACTCTGGAAAACAGCATGGAGGTTCCTCAAAATGTTGAAAATAGAACTACCCTATGACCCAGCAATTGCACTACTGGGTATTTACCCTAAAGATACAAACGCAGTGATCCGAAGGGGCACGTGTACCTGAATGTTTATAGCAGCAATGTCTACAATAGCCAAACTATGGAAAGAACCTAGATGTCCATCAATAGATGAATGGATAAAGAAGAAGTGGTATATATACACAATGGAATACTATGCAGCCATCAAAAGAAATGAAATCTTGCTATTTGCGACGACGTGGATGGAACTAGAGGGCATCATGCTTAGTGAAATAAGTCAATCGGAGAAAGACAACTATCATATGATCTCCCTGATATATGAGGACATGGAGATGCAACATGGGGGGTTAGGGGGATAGGTGAAGATTAAATGAAACAAGATGGGATTGGGAGGGAGACAAACCATAAATGACTCTTAATCTCACAGAACAAACTGAGGGTTGCAGGGGGGAGGTGGGGTTGGGATAGGGGGAGGGGGTTATGGACATTGGGGAGGGTATGTGCTATCGAGAGTGCTGTGAAGTGTGTCAACCTGGCGATGCACAGACCTGTACCCCTGGGGATAAAAATACATTATATGTTTATTAAAAAAAAAAAAAGAAAGAAAGGATGAATACCCAACTTTTGTAGCAACATGGACGGGACTGGAAGTGATTATGCTGAGTGAAATAAGTCAAGCAGAGAGAGCCAAGTATCATATGGTTTCACTTATTTGCAGAGCATAACAAATGACATGGAGGACATTGGGAGGTGGAGAGGAGAAGGAAGTTGAGGGAAATTGGAAGGGGAGGCGAACCATAAGAGACTATGGGCTCTGAAAAACAACCTGAGGGTTTTGAAGGGGCGGGGGTGGGAGGTTGGGGGAACAGGTGGTGGGTAGTAGGGAGGGCACGTATTGCATGGAGCACTGGGTGTGGTGCAAAAACAATGAACACTGTTTTGCTGAAAAAATAAATTAATTAATTTAAAAAAACATCAGTGCTTTTCAAGGTCTTGGGGAGGAAGGGATGAATAGGTGGCACACAGAGATTTTCAGGGCAGTGAAACTATCTGGTACAACACTGGTGGATATACGTCATTATACATTTGTCTAAACACAGAGAATGCACAACACCAAGAGTATACTCTAAGGTAAACTATGGACTGTGATGTGTCAATGTAGGCTCATCATTTGCAACAAGTGTATCACTCTGGTGGAGGACACTGATAACAAGGCTGTGCTTAAGCGCAGACAGGGAGCACAGGGGAAATGTATGTATCTCCCACTCAATTTTGCTGAGAATCAGAAACTGCTCTAAAAAAGTCTACAAAAAGAAACATAGGAACATGAGAAAAATCCTGGAAATGCACAGTAATTATTCCTCCTAACTGTTCTTATAGTTTTCAGCAGAAACACAAAATTTGATAAACCTACAAAATGTGTAATACATACACATATAATATTTTGTTTTGTTAACATATTTTTCTCTAAAATATGTAGGTAAATATTTTCAGAATTTAGATAATTTGTAAGAAATCCCACAATAAATTAGAAAATAAAAGCAAACATTATACTACCTATTATAATTAAAGTGATATTACTCATAATAACATTACCATTGTTAATAGTAATATTGAGTATGTAATAGTCTCTAGGAACTGGACTTAATATGTATTTCCTGAGTTAAAGGTAGAATAATCCTATGAGTTAGGTATATAGTACCATCTTTACCTTAAAGAAAAATGAGCCATATTTTTACTAGGCTTAAGCAAGTTTTCCAAATTTGCAAAGCTTGTAACTGGAAGACCACATTTTAAGAATGTTTTTGTCAAATTCATTACCTGAGTTCTTAATTATAAACTGGTAGCTACACCTATAATTATAAAGCTAAAAGCTATTGTACAGTTTACGGAAAGGCAAAAGACTTAAAGCCACATGCTCGAAATGAACTACAACAGCGCTGGGGTGCCAACGTGCCAAGTACAGAGAGGCTCCTTGCTCAGAGTTAGTAACATGGAGAACATGCCATGGAAAGCAAGTGTGGAACCAGATACAATGTGATGAAGTTCAAAGTCTGTCCATGCCCACCCTACTTCATGTCAATAGACAATGTGGCATTCACCTCTGGCTAAACTTAACTAAACTAAACTAAAAGTCACTTTGCTAAAGAAAATAATGAATTACAAGAGTAAAATCAAAGAAATCAAAGCATCAGGTTTTGGTTTGAGTTCACCAAAGTAAAACCCAACTCATTCTGGTAATTGAATGCCTTTAGTTTTACTTCTAAAATCTTGACCATTAATTCTCAGGGAATTAGATCAATCAATAAGCTCTCTCACTGTTAACAGGGCTGCAATCAATGTTACCACTCAAAGGAGATAAGAGGTAAGAAAATAACTTTTCATACAGTATGGGAAATCCACACCAATTATCTAAAATAATTCCATTTTCACTGACAGTGGAAAATCAAGGATCTTTGGACATATGAAGAAACCAAGAACATGAAAAAAATAGCCAAGATTTGAAATCACAATGTCTGATAGAGGTGGAAAAAAGGACAGAGATAAATAGTATAACTTAAGATATGAAAGAAAATGTTATTAAAAATATAATCACTGGGAAAAATGAATTGCACTCATAAATTAAGGACAGAACAATTTCAAAATTTCAAAGAACAATAAAGGAAAATTTTTAAAATGTGTCTAGTAATCCTTTCCTTTGGAAATATTTACCAGAAACATTGGAAAAGAGAGAGGTTAAAGCGTCTTGAAGCGCTGTTCTCGGAACTGTTCACTTGATTCATTCACTCCTTTGGAAAGCTGAAGTGCACCCACAGCACCGCATACTAACCAAAATTCTGACAATCTCCAAACATCTAGTTCTATCTTGTAGGTCTCCTTTGAACTTCGGACCCACATGTCCAACTCCTTGTCACTTCTATAGGTATCTAAAATTTTATGCATTGCAAAGACAAATTAAGAATTCCCCGAAACTTGTTTCTCTGCCAATCTCTGCCATTTCAGTTAAGTATCAACTCTATCCTTCCCTTTAATCAGACCAAGGATTTTGGATTTATTTTTAACTCTTTTCTTTCTCTGACACATCATATCCAAACCAAAATCAAAATAATTTGGGCGCCTGGGTGGCTCAGTGGGTTAAGCCGCTGCCTTCGGCTCAGGTCATGATCTCAGGGTTCTGGGGTCGAGTCCCGCATCGGGCTCTCTGCTCGGCGGCGAGCCTGCTTCCTCCTCTCTCTCTGCCTGCCTCTCTGCCTACTTGTGATCTCTATCTGTCAAGTAAATGAATAAAATCTTTAAAAAAAAAAATAATTCAATATTGCCTTCAAACTATACATAATAAATCCAACCATTTCTCTACCTATACTACTACTGCCTTGATCAAAAGCCACCATGTTCTCTCGCATCAGTTATTTTAATAGCTGCCACAATCTCTGCTTCTCCATGTAGCTCTGTAGTCCCTTTCCCAAAACAGCAGTCAATAAAGCATTTTTAAAGTAAATCAAATCATGTAATTAGGCTGCTCAACTCTTTCCAGTGGCTTTCCAACCCATTCAGAGTATAAGTCAAAGTCCTTACCATCTGCCCGGTCCTGGATCCCCTCAATGCTCTTCTCCTACTCCTACCTCTTATTCTGTTAGTCACTCTGGCCTTCTCACTGTTCCTACACACTCCAGGCAGGAAACAGCAAAAAATAAAAACAGTAAATGAAATATTGTACAGTGAAGGCACTCAAAACACTGTAACGGGGAAAAAAAATACACCCTGATGGCCAGATTAATAAAACAACTATACTTTTCCCTATGAAAATTTGAGTTATTTTGATCATTTTAAAATTATACTTTGGACTCAAAATCATCTTAATTTTGCTACTTACCCTATTAAACTTCAGGTTCAGATTAATGGAGTTATAATTAAAATCTAATTAGTAGCTGAAAAGTTGAAAGCTATAGATGTGTAGATGTTAAGGATTATTTTTTGCAGAATTATGGATGTCATCCACAAGTGATACATCACATTACTTAAATTGAAAGTGACAGAAATAGAAGGTACCTGAGAAAGTGAATGAATCAGCATTAGAAAGCATTTTCCAAGTTCAGGTCCTTTTATTTAATAGTTAAATTTAAGTATAGTCTCTTATAAGACTTCTTTTTCTGAAATTGTATCATAATATAATTCTAAAATTCCTCTTTAAAATTTCTCTTTTCAAACGCAGTATTGAAAGGTTAAACCAGGCAACTTTTCACATCTCTGACTTCAGAAATATCTACCATAATTTGCTTCTGGAAAATTAGCAATGTTATATGTAAATATTTATTCTCCTACATTCAAATTAGCATGGAATGAAGGTCTTTTTGAAAATGATTCTGGAAAACAAAAATATTGTGTAACTTACAAATAAAAATATTTTCTTACTTATTCAGATCAAGTAGGAAAAGAAAATTTCATTTCAGGGGTGCCTGGGTGGCTCAGTGGATTAAGCCGCTGCCTTCGGCTCAGGTCATGATCTCAGGGTCCTGGGATTGAGCCCCGCATCGGGCTCTCTGCTCCGCAGGGAGCCTGCTTCCTCCTCTCTCTCTGCCTGCCTCTCTGCCTACTTGTGATCTCTCTCTCTCTGTCAAATAAATAAAATAATAAAATCTTTTAAAAAAAAGAAAATTTCATTTCAAAAATGGCACAAAAATATAATCCAACATACCCTGTTATTTTGACTTTGCCTCACATTTTATCCTTCAAAATAATCTAAAATGATTAGGTACTTATTGCTTCTCCCAAAGATCTGGCTTTTGTGAAATATTGTGTTCAATATTTATGTCAATGTTATTAATAATACAACAAAATTCAATCTCCTCAATCACTAAACCCATAATTTCTCCCATAACTCTCAACAAATGATCTTGCAGCTTCTTCATGGAAAAGCAGAAAAGCTATAGATAGGAAAGATCTTCAACTTCTTGTAACATAATCTACAAATTTTCAACCATCTATACAAATCTTTCCTTCTTTCCTTTTGTTAAAGAACTTAAAATACCCTTCTCCTAGAGTCAAACGCTAATCATTTTATCTGTAGTCAGGATTTGGTACCTTTGGGGTACTCAGTTAACTCATTCTAAGAATTGTTTGCCTGCTGGATTTGCAGGATCTCTTGGTTTCTCCCTCATCAACATTTAGTTGCTTGATAGCTTCCATTTAGGTTCTAAAGCAAAGTATGAGAGATCAAGTATAGAAGATCCTCTCCTTTTCTTTCTCTCTCCCACCTCTGGAAAAAACACCTCTTTTCCGGTTTTGGAGGTTTCCACTCCAGTTCTGTTTCCTCTCACTTTCAAGTGCCTTGGAAGAGTTGCTCACATTCACACTTGCCCCATGCTCTCCTTTCACTCATTCCTACATTGGCTTTTGCTACACCCATTCCCAATATTTCCCAACACACAATATTCAACCTGAATCCATGGCAGAATCTGATTACTGTTAACAATGCCTTTGCTCAAGCACTCTTTTCTTCTGGTTCATGGGAGGAAAGGTTTACTTTCTCTGCAGTTTCCCTTTCTCTGTCTGCCTTACGAGGTACTAATCCTCCAAAACTTCTTTTGTTTCATTCAGTACACCAACACGGGGGTGGGGGTGGGGGCGGGATCCCGTTTACTCCCATGCTTCCACCACCATCTCATGGTTCATTGTTCACATTTCTTTCTTACACTCATAAATTCCAAATCCCACCAAATATTCCTAGCTCAAGCTCAGTATACTCAGTACTGAATACATGATCATTTCCCCTCAAGTTTCTCTTCTTCATGGATGCGCCTTCTTTGGCGGAAGGCAACTCCATAGATAAGGTCAGAAATACAAAATCTCTTCTAACACCCTAGTATCCCTATACATTTCCGACAGTCACTGAATCACCAAGCATCGATGTTATTTCTCAACTCTCCACATCCCCCAACCAAACTTAGGACACCTGATGGTTTCTTTCTGGATTACCAACAGACTCATAGAACTTTCCTCATCACCAGTACCCCCGAAATCTCTTCTTCACACTGTAAGTTGAGTCATTTTTCTCAGTTATGTAATCAAACTAATGCTGGTTAACACAATGCAATGGCTTTTCCCATTGCCCTCATGTTGACACAGACATTTATAATTTGGCTTTGGAATAAGTATTGAATATCAAATAGTACAGAGACTAAGACCAAGTTTTTAGCAATTGGGTAGGTTCTGGTGGTGATACCATATTCTTACGGAAAGTGAGGAAAGGAGGAAATGTGCCCAAACAGAAAATGACCCAAATGCAGTGGACCCAGGGATAGCTAACAACAAGGTAAATGTTCCAAATGATTTTAATAACTCTAAGTGCATGGAGAAGCCTCCAAAATTTAACATAACTGCAAAAATTTTAGCCAAAACTATTTAAACTAATCTTCACCTAATCCCCTCCCTCAATCTTAAAGAATGATAGTAAAGAATAAAACAATGTTTAACTATGCTCACAGCAAATTTTCTTCTATTCTTTAAGTCAAAATAAAACACTAATTAGCTAATCTTAGTGGTATTTAAACTGTTTTGCTCTCATGCTAATGTATCCTTTACTTTTTTTAAAGACTTGACTAAATAGTATATTGATTTAGATAAAAAAATGAATTTCCTGCTGAATTTTAAATATTTTAAATAAAATGGCTGCATCATATCTTACAGAATGTTAACATCTAAAACCCACAGAACTGTAATGCTATCATCTATTCAAAAAATTGTAATAATTTTATTTCTTGAATTTTTATTTCTATTTCACCTTCCCTAGATCATCATACTGTAACATGTTTCTATTTGAAAATGTTTTTACTCAGTAGAATTCAATAAAAATACATATATAAAATTTGTATGTATATATTGTGGCTATAAGGTTCCAAATGTTAAAAAGTTTCTTTGGATTGAATTATCTCTACAAGTATTATGGGTACATGGCTGCTTAAAAATAAGACAAGATAGCACATATTGTGATAAGTAATTATTAAATATAAACTCATCATTTGCTGGAAATGCATTTCTTAATGAGATAGATAGATACATTTTTTTCAATTAGTTTGTGTATCCATGGATGAAATTACTTATTGATAGAATGAAATAAGAATTATCATTAGTTTTCTCTATTCTTTTTTAAACTTAGGCACTGAGAAAGTTGATCACATGCTAAAAGAAATGGAAGATGTTTTGTTATAGCAAAGGCATTGTGTTGTTTTTTAATATCTTTCTAAATAAATGACAAAGCTACTTCTGATCTTATAACAAAATTAATTTTTATCATCTGTAAACTGACAAATCCATTGGGTCCCATTCCAGTATTTTCATGAAAAAGAAATGAGAAAACCACTTGAAATGACAAAAGTTTTGTGATCCACTGATTAGCTGGTTTCTCAAAACAAATATTTCAAAATATCTCTATGTTTGGTACTTCTGAATTTTCCCCACTGGCAAAATGTTCTAAAACCACACATGGGTTGGGAGACAAGCATGACTTTCATTTGAAAAGTGGATGGAGGGTAATGGGGGAAAAGAGAACTCACTTGAAAAGTACAAACTTCTTTAGGCAAATGGATTTTTTTTTAAGATTTTATTTATTTATTTGACAGAAATCACAAGTAGGCAGAGAGGCAGGCAGAAGGGGTGGGGAGGGGGAAGCAGACCCACTGCTGAGCAGAGAGCCAGATGCGGGGCTCGATCCCAGGACTCTGGGATCATGACCTGAGCTGAAGGCAGAGGCCTAACCCACTGAGCCACCCAGGTGCCCCTAGGCAAATGGATTTTTGAAGGCCGCATATGAAAGTTTGGGAATCTGAAGTTGAAATCCACATAACTATCCCATGGGGACCTGTGGGAAGATGGTAGTGGTGCAGTGGTGGTAGTCCTTTTAGGGTATGCAAATCTCTGCACGAAAATAGGCAGAGCAATGACAACAAAATTAAAACCCATGGAAGCCTATAGCAAAATGAGGTGGGAAGTTTTCCCTAAAATCCTAAGATAACAGGTGTGTTAAGACAATCTACTCTGCTTAAAGAACTCCAGAATATCAGCATCTGTTTGAGAAAATTAAAAGGAAGGAACAACATTCCCTGAGCACAGGAGAACCTCAAAACGACAGTACTCCTCCCCGGAAAATGTGTCAGGTTGATGTGAAAACAGTAGATGAAACTAAGGGAGTTTTACACATTGAAGGCAAGAGGCCCACAATGAAATCTGAAGTATAATAATCTATATCCTGTATACTCTCAAAAACCAAAACAGATAAAACTTCCTTTAAAAACACATCCTAGAGGCATCTGGGTGGCTCAGTTGGTTAAGCATCTGACTCTTGATTTCAGCTCAGGTCATGATCTCACAGTCATTAGATCAAGCCTGCATTGGGTTCCATGCTCAGCATGGAGTCCGCTTGAGATTCTCTCTCTCTTTCTCTCTCTCTGCTCCTGTTCTCTTTCTCTCTCTCCAAAATAAATAAAATCTTAAAAAAAAAACAAAAACAAAATAAACAAAAAAAACCACCCTGCACTAAAGTGGGAAATGCTGAAAATGGAATCGATATGAAAGGAACAATGGCAATAAAGGCAGAGTGATCCAGAGAAAACATTTAGGGAACAGAGTCAGGGAGTTTTGGAAAAGACAAGACAAAGTCATAAATTTAGGGCACTTTACACAAATACTGAGTATTGAGCTCTAGAAAACACTTTTTCCTCCACTCTCTTTCTATGTAAGAGTGAGTAACAAAAAGGATCATAGTTGAATCATGTTATGTAATTATAACAACAAAAGAATGAGGAAAGGAATGATGCTCTTATAAAGTATGCTATAGATAATAAGAACATTCTAGAGTGTGCTATATATGTAGAATATAGAATACAGAGAGAGTATTCTAGAGTATGCTATAGATAATAAGAACATTCTAGAAATACATGCCCACTAGAGAAAAAGAAAACAAGACAAATTTTTAATTATGACCTAAACAAAAATAATAAAATTATACATAATATGAAGGAGCAACACACCCTAGAATTAGAGAAACTCAGAAATGTTATAGGAAAAGAATTAGGAATAAAAGAAAAAGTATTTCAGAATAAACTATAAGGAACATAAGAGCAAGTAAATGAAACAGATAATGTCTTAAGAGATAAGGTAAAAAGATAAGATGCTAAAAATCCAAAAGTAATCAAGATAAAATATTTAAAAAAGATATCAGAAACTGTAAATGAGTAGAGTGAAAAGGATTTAGCATATTTATAAATTTCCCAATTTTTCCTCTAAAATGGCCTGAAATAGTGACCATAATTGCAGCAACATACTCATGTATGCAGACTGTGGTCTTAAGATATTTCCTATTATGAGAACCCAGGACTCTTTGAAGATGAATCATGCCATTGAGTGTATATCTTAACATACCACAGAGTAAGTAAACTATAAAAGAGTACTACGATTTCATCGAATGTTCACAGTTGCTAATATAAAAAAGGTTTTGCTCTTTTGAATATCATAAGGATAATAAGTACAGGTACTATGAAAACATCCAATAAGTTTAAATTCATGAACTTATAATACTACTTTAGAAACCTAATTTAATACTGGGGAATGCTAGTGATCCAATTCATTTAAAGAAAAGGAAAGTAACCTACCCTGTATCCCAACTATGTCTAAATGAACAAAATACCATATGGAAGGAAGTTCTTGATCTTGCGGTTGTGAGTTTGAGCACCACATTGGGTTAGAGATTACTTAAATATATATATTAAATATATATATTATATATATATAATATAGAGTACTTTATATATATAAATATAATAATATTTATATTATTAAATAATAATATAATAATAATATTATAATATATATTATATATAATAATATAATATAATAATATAAATTGGGTTAGAGATTACTTAAAAATAAATATATATATTTATATTTTTATATATTTTATATATTATTTATACATATATAAATGTATAATATGTAAATAATATATATAAATAAATATATATTTATTATATAATATAAATATATAAATAAATATATATTATTTATATATTTATATATATTATATATAATATATATTATATATAATATAAATATATATAATTTATATTATATATTATAATTATATATATAATTATATATAATTATATATTTATATTATAATATATATAATATAAATATATATTTATATTATTTTTTTAAAAATTTTTATTGATTTGTTTATTTACAGCATAACAGTGTTCATTGTTTTGGCATCACACCCAGTGCTCCATGCAGTACGTGCCCTCCCTATTACCCACCACCTGGTTCCTCAACCTCCCACCCCCCCACCCCGCCACCCCTTCATAACCCTCTGGTTGTTTTTCAGAGTCCATAGTCTCTCATGGTTCATCTCCCCTTCCAGATTCCCTCAACTCCCTCTCCTCTCCATCTCCCCATGTCCTCCATGTTCTTTGTTATGCTCCACAAATAAGTGAGACCATATGACACTTGACTCTCTCTGCTTGACTTATTTCGCTCAGCATAATTTCTTCCAGTCCCGTCCATGTTGCTACAAAAGTTGGGTATTCGTCCTTTCTGATGGAGGCATAATACTCCATTGTGTATATGGACCACATCTTCCTTATCCCTATCCATTCATCCGTTGAGGGGCATCTTGGTTCTTTCCACAGTTTGGCGACCGTAGCCATTGCTGCAATAAACATTGGGGTACAAATGGCCCTTCTTTTCACTTCATCTGTATCTTTGGGGTAAATACCCAGCAGTGCAATTGCAGGGTCATAGGGAAGCTCTATTTTTAATTTCTTCAGGAATCTCCACACTGTTCTCCAAAGTTGCTGCACTAACTTGCATTCCCACCAACAGTGTAATTTTTATATACTATTTATATATTATATATATTATTTATACATATATAAGTATATATTATTTATATATTTATATTATTTTATATATTTATATTATATATATATATATATTTTTTTTTTTTTAAAGTAATCTCTAACCCAATGTTGTGCTCAGCCTCAGAACCCCACGATCAAGAATTGCATGCTCCACCGACAGAGCCAGCCAGGTGCACCAGAGAGGAAGTTCTTTTTATTTAAATGATCCAGAAAGGGGAGCCTGGGTGACTCAGTTGGTTAGGCGTCTATGTCTTGAGCCCTCCCTCTTCAGCAGGGAGCCTGCTTCTTCCATTCTCTCTGCCTGCCACTCTCCCGACTTGTGCTTGCTCTCTCTGTCTCAAAAAACTAAACAAAATCTTAAAAAAAAAAAAAACTTCCAAATAATAACTTCAGAAGAAATAATATAATTAGAATATGATTTTGCAACTCCTAATTAATGGAATGAGCATCATCAGCACCACCAAGAAACAAACAAATACCATGTGCTTCCTAATGAAGAACACATTATCTAGGAGACAGTCTTGAAACTGAATCAAATCATACCTTCTGATCAAACAAGATTTAATAGGAAATACAGAAGACAGAGTAACATATTAAACCATACAATGTATAAATGCAATCTATAAAATTCAGAATAGAATCCTAAAGGATAAATAACCTATTTTTAAAAAAAGCAAATTTTAAGAAGGACAAAAAGAAAAAGTTGCATAAAGAGAAAACCTACATATTAAAATGCACCTAAAAAGACATCCAATTAGGTTGTAGGACCCAAGATGGCAGAGGGAGTAGGAGACTGAGATATCACTAGGTCCCAGGAGTTCAGCTAGATAATTACCAAACACCTACAAACTCAAGAGGAGATCAAAGAGAAGGAGAGCAGCAATTCTAGGAAAGAGAAATGACCACTTTCTGGAAGGTAGGACATGCAGAGAAGTGAATCCAAAGCGACGGGAAGATAGACTGTTGGAGGAGGAGCCACCTCCTGGCAAGTGGTGGAGCAGTGGTGCACAAAATTGGAACTTTCAGAAGTCTAATCCACTGAAGGACATTGCTCCAGAGGCTAAGTGGAGGTGGAGCCCTCGTGAGGACAGTGTGGTCTCAGGACCCTCAGGGTCACAGAAAGACCAGGGGGGTCTGAGTGTGGCAAAGCTGCCAGGTATCAGAGTAGGGAAACCAACTCCAGAGATGAAGCCAAGAAGTGAGCTCTCAGCTCAGGGTTACCTTAAACCATGATGCAAGGCACAGTTGGGCCACTGCTCTTTGAGGAGGGATCCCACAAATCGCAGATCTGGAGGACCCCCTCATTCCATCCCCAGGAGGAGCAGCATGGGAGAGCGCAACATGAGTCTACTGGGTTTGGAGACACCAAATGGGGCCATGCGCCAGAGACAGAAATGCTCAGTCACAGGCCAGGTGAGCACTGAGTGTGGCCAGAGACCAGGGAAACAGGAATGATTGACTGCTTTTCTCTGAGGGCACACTGAGGAGTGGGGCCTCAAGCTCTCGGCTCCTCTGGGCCAGAGACTGGGAGGCTGCCATCTTCATTTTCATCCTCCAAAACTGTATGGAAAGCATTCAGGGAACAAAAGTTACCTAGAGGGAACCCAAGGAGATTACTGAGCCTGGCCCCTGGCAAGGGCAGTGCAATTCCACCTCAGGCAAAGACATTTCAGAATCATGGCAACAGGCCCCTCCCCCAGAAGATCAGCAAGAACATCCAACCAAGACCAAGTACACCGATCAATGAGAACTATGGATCTCCAGAACTATGAGAAAACAACACATAGAATTCATGGCTTTTTCCCATTATCCTTTAGCCTTGCAAAGTTAAATGTTTTTAATTTTATTTTTTTCTTGTTCTCTTTTTTTTAACTTTCCCCACTTTCCTCTTTTAACATTTTTTAACTATTTTATTTTAACAATATCTTTTTTAAAAAAATCTTTTAAAATTTTCATTGTTATAGTCATATAATATCCCCTCATTGTAGCTAACATATTTTTTGTATACATACAGGTTTTTTTTTTTCTTTAAAATTTTGGGACAAAATTTCAAAATATACCCTAAATCTAGTGCATGGCTCTGTTCTAGTCTGCAGTCTGATCACATTCTCTCCCTGTTTTTTTTTTCTTTTTTTCTTTTCCAACCAACTTATCAGTTCCTTTTTTAGATCTTTTCTAATTTCATCTTTACAGTCATATTCCATCCCTTCATTATGTTTATCCTTATTTTTGGATATATATGTTTTCCTTCCTTTAAGATTTTGGGATGCAGTTTCTTCTAACAGACCACAATACACCCCAAATCAAGTGGGTGGCTCTGTTCTATTCACCAGTCTATTATATTATATAATATAATAGAAGAAAGGGGGGGAGATATATAGATAGATAGATATAGATATATATATATATAATATTATATAATATATATAGAAGAAGGGGGAGATATATGTGTGTGTGTGTGTATTATATGTGTATTACATATACACACACACACACACATACATATATCCCCCACCCCTTTCTTCTCCCCCCAGTATCAGGTCACTTCTGATGTGGCTTGTGTATATTTTTCTGGGGTATTTGCCACCCTTTTTGTATTTTATTCTCTCACTCACACATTCTTTTAACAATAATTTTTTAAAATATTTTTATTTATTTGACAGAGAGAAATCACAACTAGGCAGAGAGGCAGGCAGAGAGAGAGGAGGAAGCAGGCTCCCTGCTAAGCAGAGAGCCCGATGCGGGGCTCGATCCCAGAACCCTGGGATCATGACCTGAGCTGAAGGCAGAGGCTTTAACCCACTGAGCCACCCAGGTGCCCCATCTCACTCATACATTCTTATCTGGATAAAATAACAAGGTGGAAAAACTCACCACAAAAAAAAAGAACAAGAGGTAATACCAATGGCTAGGGACCTAATCAATATGAACATTGGTAAAATGTAAGAACTAGAGTTCAGAATGATGATTATTAAGGTGCTAGCTGGGCTTGAAAAGGCATGAAGGATATTAGAGAGTCCCTTCCTGGAGAAATAAAATCCCTTTCTGGAGAAATAAAAGAACTAAAATCTAACCAAGTTGAAATCAAAAAAGCTATTAATGAGGTGCAATAAAAAATGGAAGCTCTTACTGCTACGATAAATGAGGCAGAAGAGAGAATTAGTGATATAGAAGAACAAATAATGGAGAATAAAGAAGTTGAGCAAAAGAGAGACAAACTAATACCGGACCATGAGGGGAAAATTCGAGAGATAAATGATACCATAAGATGAAACACTATTAGAATAATTGGGATCCCAGAAGAAGAAGAAAGAGATAGAGGGGCAGAAGGTATATTGGAGCAAATTATTGTAGAGAATTTCTCTAATAGGCAAAGGGAACAAGCATCAAAATCAGGGAGGCACCGAGAAACACCCTCAAAATCAATAAAAATAGGTCCATACTCTGTCATCTAATAGTAAAACTTACGATTCTTAGTAATAAAGAGAAAATCCTGAAAGCAGCTTGGGAAAAGAGGTCTGTAACATACAATGGTAGAAATATTAGATTGGCATCAGACCTATCCACAGAGACCTGGCAGGCCAGAAACAGTTGGCATGATATATTCAGAGCACTGAATGAAAAAGATATGCAGGCAAGAACACTATATCCAGCTAGCCTGTCATTAAAATAGAAGGAGGGATAAAAAGTTTCCAGGACAAACAAAAATTAAAAGAATTTGCAAACAACAAACCAGGCCTACAGGAAATATTGAAAGGGGTCCTCTAAGCAAAGAGAGAGACTAAGAGTAGTAGACCAGAGAGGAACAAAGACAATATGCAGCAACAGTCACCTTACGGGCAATACAGTGGCACTAAAATAATATCTTTCAATAGTTACCATGAATGTAAATAAGCTAAATGCCCCCAATCAAAAGACACAGGATATCATAATGGAAAACCAAAACCCATCAATATTCTGTCTACAAGAAACTCAGTGAAGACCCAAAGACACCTCCAGATTTAAAGTGAGGGGGTGGAAAACAATTTACCATGCTAATGGACATCAAAAGAAAGCTGGGGTGGCAATCCTTATATCAGATCAATTAGATTTTAAGCCAAAGACTATAATAAGAGATGAGGAAGGACACTATATCATACTTAAAGGGTCTATCCAACAAGAAGATCTAACAATTTTACAAATCTATGCTCCTAACATGGGAGCAGCCAATTACATAAACCAATTAATAACAAAATCAAAGAAACACATTGACAATAATACAATAATCGTAGGGGACTTTAACACCCCCCCTCACTTAAATGGACAGATCATCTAAGCAAAAGATCGACAAGGAAATAAAGGTTTAAATGACACACTGGACCAGATGGACATTACAGATATATTTAGAACATTCCATCCCAAAGCAAAAGAATACACATTCTTCTCCAGGGCACATGGAACATTCTCCAGAATAGATCACATTCTCCATCACAAATTAGTTCTCAACCAACCGTAAGATTGGGATCATTCCCTGCATATTTTCAGACGACAATGCTCTGAAGCTAGAACTCAAATCACAAGAGGGAAGTTGGAAAGAACTCAAATACATGGAGGCTAAAGAGCATCCTACAAAGGACTGAATGGGGCAATCTGGAAACTAAAGAAGAACTGAAAAAAATCATGGAAACAAATGAAAATAAAAACACAACTGTTCAAAATCTTTGGGACACAGCAAAAGCAGTCCTGAGAGGAAAGTATATAGCGATACAAGACTTTTTTAGAAACAAGAAAGGTCTCAAGTACACAACCTAACCCTACACCTAAAGGACCTGAAGAAAGAACAGGAAAGAAAGCCTAAACCCAGCAGGAGAAGAGAAATAATAAAAACCAGAGCAGAAATCAATGAACTAGAAACCAGAAGAATAGTAGAACAAATCAACAAAACTAAGAGCTGACTCTTTGAAATCATTAATAAGATTGAGAAACCCCTGGCCAGACTTATCAAAAAGAAAAGAGAAAGGGACCCAAATTAATAAAATCATGAATAGAAGAGGAGAGATCACAACCAACACCAAATAAATATAAATAATTATAAGATTGTATTATGAGGAACTATACATCAGCAAATTTGACAATCTGAAAGAAATGGATGCATTCCTAGAGACATATAAACTACCAAAACTGAACCAGGACAAAACAAAAAAACCTGAACAGACCCATAACCAGTAAGGAGATTGAAGGAGTCATCAAAAATCTCCCAACAAATAAGAGTCCAGGGCCAGATGACTTCCCAGAGGAAGCCTACCAAATATTTAAAGAAGAATTAATACCCACTCTCCTGAAACTGTTCAAAAACAGAAATGGAAGGAAAACTTCCAAACTCATTTTATGATGCCGGCATTACCTTGATCCCAAAACCAGACAAAGACCCCATCAAAAAGGAGAATTACAGACCAATATCCTTGATGAACACAGATGCAAAAATTCTCACCAAAATACTAGCCAATAGGATCCAACAGTACATTAAAAGGATTATTCACCATGACCAAGTGGGATTTATTCCTGAGCTGGAAGATTGGTTCAACATCCACAAATCAATAAATGTGTACAATACATTAATAGAAGAAAGAACAAGAACCATATGATACTTTCAATAGATGCTGGAAAAGTGTTTGACAAAGTACAGCATCCCTTCTTGATCAAAACTCTTCAAAGTGTAGGAATAGAGGATCCATACCTCAATATGATCAAAGCCATCTATGAAAAACCCACAGTGAATATCATTCTCAATGAGGAAAAACTAAGAGCTTTTCCCCTAAGGTCAGGAACACAGCAGGGATGTGCACTATCACCACTGCTATTCAACATAGTACTAGAAGTCCTCGTATCAGCAATCAGACAATAAAAAGAAGTTAAAGGCATCTGAATTGGCAAAGTCAAACTCTCACTCTTTGCAGATGATATGATACTTTATGTGGAAAACCCAAAAGGCTCTACTTCAAAACTGCAAGAACTCATACAGAAATTCAGTAAAGTGTCAGGATATAAAATCAATGCACAGAAATCAGTTGCATTTCTATACATCAACAGCAAGACAGAAGAAAGAGAAATTAAGGAGTCAATCCAATTTATAATTGAACCCTAAACCGTAAGATACCTAGGAATAAACCTAACCAAAGAGGCAATGAATCTGTACTCAGAAAACTATAAAGTACTCATGAAAGAAATTGAGGAAGACACAAAGAAATGGACAAACGCCCCATGCTCATGGATTGGAAGATCAAATATTGTGAAAATGTCTATGCTACCTAAAGCAACCTACACATTTAATGCAATCCCTATCAAAATACCACTGATTTTTTTCAAAGATATGGAACAAATAATCCTAAAATCTATATGGAACCAGAAAATACCCCAAATAGCAAGAGGAATGTTGAAAAAGAAAGCCAAAGTTGGTGGCATCACAATTCCAGCCTTCAAGCTCTATTACAAAGCTGTCATCATCAAGACAGCATGGTACTGGCACAAAAACAGACACATAGATCAATGGAACAGAATAGAGAGCCCAGAAATAGACCCTCAACTCTATGGTCAACCAATCTTCGACAAAGCAGGAAAGAATGTCCAACGGCATAAAGACAGTCTCTTCAACAAATGGTGCTGGGAAAATTGGACAGCCACATGCAGAAGAATGAAACTGGACCATTTCCTTACACCACACACAAAAATAGACTCAAAAGGAATGAAAGACCTCAATGTGAGACAGGAATCCATCAAAATCCTTGAGGAGAACACAGGTAGCAACGTTTTTGACCTCAGCTGCAGCAGTTTCTTCTTGAAACATCACCAAAGGTGATGTTTGAGAAGCAAACATATAAATGAACTATCAGGACTTCATCAGGATCAAAAGGTTTTGCACAGCAAAGGAAACAGTCAACAAAACCAAAAGACAACTGACACAATGGGAGAAGATATTTGCAAATGACATATGAGATAAAGGGCTAGTATCCAAAATCTATAAAGAACTTACCAAACTCAACACCCAAAGAATAATCTAATCAAGCAATAGGAAGAGGACACAAACATATATTTCTGCAAAGAAGACATCCAGGTGGCCAACAGACCCATGAAAAAGTGCTCAACATCACTCAACATCAGGGAAATACAAATCAAAACCACAATGAGATACCACCTCATAGCAGTCAGAATGGCTAAAATTAGCAAGTCAGGAAACAACAGATGTTGGAGAGGATGTGAGAAAAGGGAACCCTCCTACACTGTTGGTGGGGATGCACGCTGGTGCAGCCACTCTGGAAAACAGCATGGAGGCTCCTCAAAAGTTGAAAATAGAGTTACCCTACGTCCCAGTAATCACACTACTGTGTATTTACCCTAAAGATATAAATGTAGTGATCTAAAGGGGCACGTGTGCCCGAATGTTTATAGCAGCAATGTCCACAATAGCCAAACTATGGAAAGAACCCAGACGTCCATCAACAGATGGATGGATGAAAAAGATGTGGTATACACACACACACACACACACACACACACACACACAATGGAATACTATGCAGCCATCAAAATAAATGAGATCTTGCTATTTGCAACGACGTGGCTTGAACTAGAGAGTATTATGCCGAGTCAATCAGAGAATAATAAAGAAGTCAATCAGAGAAAGACAATTATCCTATGATCTCTCTGATATGAGAAATTTGAGAGGCAGGGCAGGGGATTGTGGGTGGTAGGGAAGGAGAAAATGAAACAAAATTGGATCGGGAGGGAGACATACTATAAGAGACTCTTAATCTCACAAAACAAACTGAGGGTTGCTGGGTGGAGGGGGTAGGGAGAGGGTGGCTGGGTTATGGATCATTGGGGAGGGTATATGCTATGGTGAGTGCTGTGAAATGTGTAAGCCTGATAAGTCACAGACCTGTACCCCTGGGGCAAATAATATTATATGTTAATAAAATAAATAAAAAAAAAGACATCCAATTAGAATGTCTAAGCTTTATTTGATTTTGATTCAAATAAGTAAACTGAAAATAAAATTGGTATTTCTTGAAAATTGGAAATTTTATCACCATATATTTGATATTAGCAAATTAATGTTTTTATTTTAGGTTTCAAAATGGTATTTCTATGTTTAATAATAGTCCTTACATTTTGAGATACATACAGAAATAGGCCCAGATAGAATAAACCAATGCTGTAATGTGGATGGATTTGGTATGGTTAAAAATGATCAGCCAAGAGACAATCATTATTAAATACAGCTCATGGAAAAATTGGGGTTCATGATAGTATATTATTTGTTTTTGTATATAGTTGAGATTTTCTATTATAAAAAACTTAAAAAATAACGGTCCCCTGCTTATAAAATCTCTTATGCCTGTGCATGAGCATACTTGGAAAGCTGCCCAACTCTGGCTTATCTGAAAGTATAGGATCTATTAATCTACAGTCTTTGTTCTGTTAGTAATTCAGGTTCAGAATCTGTATCTATTAAAGACATGATTAGATTTTCATATAGAAATCACGTAATATACATGTTATAGCAGGGGACTTTTATCTTCTGTATGTGGTTGTGGGGGTGCAGATGAATACGAATGGTAGTTTGTCTAAGAGTTAATCAAGTCCTAAGATTAGAAATCAGGAGTATGAAAAATGACGCATTTCTATTGTGTCCAGTGGAAAGTGTGCATTCTAAATACCACTGTTGAACTACCCAATTTCCAGCTGCATTCAAGTGCAGGCTCAGTAGTTGCCTCAATAATCCAAGGTTATACATTTCACTGATAGCAGATTTCTGTCCACAGAATCACTCAAAGGCCAGGGGAAAGCCAATTAGAGTCTCAAAGAATAATTTATTATTCTTAACAGATTTATCCACAAGGTTATCAGAGAGGATCACACTGGTCAATGGAGGATTAATCATGACTTGCGGAGAATGTTCATCTGAGAAATTTAATTTGTATCTTGTCAAGAAGTTAACTAGTATGTATTTTAGATTAAAAAAATCTACTAAGAGAATACAATGGGGGTGCTTTGTGTGGATGTTTGTCAAGAGATATTTATACAAACTTTTTTTTACCAATAGAAAGAAATTATTTTGCACAATGACTGATGAACAGGGAAATCAATCACTTTCCTTTATTCCTTGCTGAATCTAAAGATATTGCTTTTTTTCCCTCTTAACTTTTTTTTTTTTTAAAGATTTTATTTATGTATTTGACAGAGAGAGATCACAAGTAGGCAGAGAGGTAGGCAGAGAGAGAGTGAGAGGGAAGCAGGCTCCCTGCGGAGCAGAGAGCCCGATGCGGGGCTCGATCCCAGGCCCCTGAGATCATGACCTGAGCCGAAGGCAGCGGCTTAACCCACTGAGCCACCCAGGCGCCCCCCCTCTTAACTTTTGATTTATCCATTTCTAACAACTTCAGGTACTAAATCACAACAACAACAAAAGTTGTATTGCTTGGGCACAGACTCTCAATAAAATTTCTACCATTTTTATAAAAGATTAACAGCAGAGTAGTCAAAAGACTACTAGAAAAACATCAGGAAGACTGTGTTCTACATCTGGTCTGACTAAAGCTCTTCTCTGGCCTTGGACAACCACACTTTTAGGCCTCAAATTATTCTGCTTTTCATAAAAGGAGTAAGATAAGCTAGAGTTTATTCTATGTAATTTTCCAGTGTGAATACTATGTGAAAGTGAGAGACTGAAATTATATACCTTGATAAATTAGCAAAAGGAAGAATGATAAACAGATTAGAAATTATGTAAAAAAATAAAATGTTACCTAAAATAAGGTAGTAACTTTTGTACTTTTTTAATCCAGAAAAGAAAATATATTTAATGTTATTTTAAAACAAGTTATCATGGGGTGCCTGGGTGGCTCAGTGGGTTAAAGCCTCTGCCTTCGGCTCAGGTCATGATCCCAGGGTTCTGGGATCAAGCCCCGCATCAGGCTCTCTGCTCCATGGGGAGCCTTCTTCCTCTTCTCTCTCTGCCTGCCTCTCTGCCTATTGTGATTTCTCTCTGTCAAATAAATAAAATATTTTAAAAAAATAAAATAAAAAAAAATAAAGCCTCTGCCTTCAGCTCAGATCATGATCCCAGGGTCCTGGGATCAAGCCCCACATTGGGCTCTCTGCTCAGCGGGAAGCCTGCCTCCCCACCCCGCTCTGTCTGCCTCTCTGCCTACTTGTGATCTCTGTCTGTCAAATAAAAAATAAATCTTTAAGGAAAAATAAAAAACAAAAACAAGTTATCATGACTAACCAAAACATTCACGAAACATATTCTAACTAAAAACTAACCACTTTTTTTCCAAAAGCCACATGTAAGGGAAACAGGATGGAAAAACCACACTTCTAATATATGGCCAAAACAATAGTGACTACAGATCACGATGGAGTAGGAGAAACAAAATCTGGCAACCTGAAACTATTAAAATAGCAAGAAAAATAGAGCAAACAACTGTTATAAAAACACTGATTATCAGGCAATTCTGGAGACATGGAAAACAAAGAAAAATAGCCCCCACATTGCTCATTTACTGCCTGGAGGGAATGTTCAGCTCATAGATTAGGAAAGAAAAGCAAGGTGGTCTCCCTGAGTTGAGGTGAAGCTAAAGGAGGTGGGCTGAGGCTTAGTGTGGGCAAGAGTTCCAGAAGGATCCTGAGCACAGGGAGAACCCTGGAGGTCTACTGAGTACTCACCAGGGGGGTGATCAGAGCATAACTTTGAGAAAAGTTACCCCCAAAAGGATTAAAAGAAATAATCTCACCAACTGAGATAAGGCCAGCAATAAGAATTCTTAATTCCAACTTCTTGAGATAAACCTCACAATTCATGCCCCATTAGGTGAAGTACTCAGAATGGTTTGCCTCTGGACTCAGTAGGAAAAATAACCATAGACTAAATGCTACTCAGCTCTCACCTAACCAGGCTTAAAAGCTTCACAGCAAAAATGATAAAAATGTCTCCAAGTAATAGAACTAGGTCACAGAAAAAAGCTCAAAAATATTTTTTAAATATAAAAATATTCACCACCCATTCAACAAGATAAAATTCCTAATAACAGGAGTCCAACCAAAAATTACATGTCATGCAAACAAATACAAACACATGACCCATAATGAGTAGTAAAATCAATCAATTGAAACTTGCTCATAAATAATAAAAATGATAGAATTAAAAATGACCAAGAAGGCCTTAATGTTCCCCTCAGCTTGATTAAAATTTAAACAGGTTTATTTGTGATGACATGCTCTTTAATTTTCATTTTCTTCATGTTTCTTTTGAAAACAATATCCAGCAACTATAAATTCCTTCTCAACTTCTTTGAAGTATAAACCTTCTCCCAGCCTTCTGCCAGCTTTATGACCCAGGCATGTCTTTCTCTAGGGGCTGGGAACCATCTCTTTGAAATGTACCCATTGAAGGAGGTAGCACTCTTTGCCCAATCTCTATGGGAGGGCAGAAGCCTAACTTCCATTGTGCCATTTAGCAAATTCTGCTAACCTAATCATAGAGAAGACCATCTGAAAACTCAGGAACAATCAAGGGTGCTGGATATAGCCCACTAACCAAATCTCCTCTCTCAAAGCCCTCCAGTATATTTCCATTAGCTCACCACAATAGCACTACAATGGGTGCTAATTAGCAAGCTCCAAGACAACTTCAAGTGGCTGGATGTAATTGGAGTCCCCGAGAAAGGGTTGGGGACAAGTATTTTTTAAAAATAATGATCAAAAAGTTTCCAAATTAAAAAAAAAAAACAACTAGATACACAGATTCAAGAAATTCCACAAACTCAAGGGCAAAGATATATAAAGATTATCTCAACACATATCAAAATCAAATTCAAAGCCAGTAGTGAAAAAAAAGTCTTTTTCTCCCCCATCATTTACAACTATCAAATGTCTTTTAAAAATCTTAAAAAAAAAAAAAGATTTATTGGAACGAGAGGAGAGATGAGAACTAGGGTGGAGAGGGCAAAGGAAGAGAGAAACTTAAGCAGGCTCCACACTGAGCGCAAGCCTGATGCACAACTCGATCTCATGACCCTGCGATCACAACCTGAGCCAAAGGCAGGTGTCTGACACTTAACTGACTGGGCCAACCAGGCTCCTGTAAAGATCTTTTTAGAAAAATGTTGTCGAGCTTAGACACAATTGACATACAACACTGTATAAGTTGAAGGTATACAATGTGATGATTTGATACTCCTACACTGTGAAACGTTTACCACAATGAAGTTAGTTAATACACCCTTCACCTCATACAATTATCATATTGCTGTGACTGTTGTGCTAGTGAAAATATTAAAGCTCTATTATTATAGCAACTTGTAAGTATGCAGCATAGCATTGCTAACTAGGGTCACCATTCCGCTTTCCGACCAGCAAGGAATGAGAGTTCCTATTGCTCCACATCCTTGGCCGCATTTGGTGTTGTCAGTCTTCTGGATATTGGCCATTCTCACAGGCGTGCAGTGGTATCTCAATCTTGTTTTCATTTTCATTTTCCTCATGATATAGTATGTGGAGCATCTTTCCATGTCTATTTGCCATATGTGTATCCGCTTTAGTGAGGTGTCTAAGTTCTTGGCCCATTTTTAAATCAGGTTGCTTGTGTTCTTACTGTTGGGTTTTAAGAGTTCTTTGTGTATTTTGGATAATCAGACCTTTTAATTTTTTTAAAATGAGGTTTCCATTAAAAAAAGATCAGCATAATGTTTATGTCTTTATTGAGTTATGGCAGGAATAGTGGCTGAGATAGCAGAATACAGAATAGCATTAAAAAACCAACATAAAGTGGAAGAAGCCAGTCAAAATCCCATTTATGGGAAATGTCCAGAATTGGCAATTCTACAGTGTTCAACGGGATTAGTGATTACCTCAACCCGTGGTGCTTGGAGGGCCATGCTAATGGACAGAGGTTTCTTTTCGGACTGATGAAATATCTTAAAGCTGATTGTGGTGACGGCAACACAAGTCTGTGAATGCAGTGGCCGCTGAACTGTGCTCTAAGTGGATGAGTTGTACAGCCCGTGAATTATATCACCATAAAGCTGTTAAAAATATGTAAAAAGCAAAGATTGCTTCATTGAAAGAATCACGGCAATTATGCCGTCTCCTTTCATTGTAAATCGCAAAGAGCTTTTGTTAGGAGCGTTCTTAATGAAACTACCTGAACCACAAAATGAGCTTTCACCTCTTAATCTGTCTCATTGGCATCCCTATCTGAGGAAAAATTAAAAAGCCTACTCACTCCTTGCTCTGTGTATTTCATTACTTACTACTGAGATGGGGGAGAATTAGATACTTCCCAAACTCTGTCAATATTAAAATAGAACTTAAACTTATGACTTAAGTCTAAAATGCATACGATGCTCTTTACTTTTTATGCAAATAAGCTACTCTTGGAAACATTCCATCTTATATAATTTTCCACTAATTTGGTGACTTGAAGTTGGTTAATGCATTCCTCCTCTCCCCTAACATATGGCATTTTTGAAATCTTTGGAGCTAGGAGCCTGACCTGTGCAAATCCTTCCCATGACCAAATAGCTGACAATCCACTTTTCTTCTTTGGGACTTAATGTCTTTTTGTGTAACCAAGGCTATATGTAGAATCAGCAAAAGCCATCTATACAGTGGGGGCGGGGGGAGGGAAGCCAGAACAATGGAAAATGGGCCAAAAGCAAAGGGTTGGAATCCTCCTGCAACTCTCCTTTCCTTGACCTAAAACATTTACCTCTCCTTATTAAGTCCATTCCAAGTGTCTTTTGACTACTTCTCACTGAGTCAGACTCAGGTAATGGAAGGTGTCTCAGCCCTGAAGGTGATTATTGTCTAGGTGAAGAGATAAAAAGCAAGCAGGCACTTGTAATAGGTAATAAAATAACAGCATGGACACCAGAAAATCACACTATGCAGAAAAAAGCATCTGCTGAAATTTCGGAGGTTGAGCTAAGGGAAAGCAGAGGAACATGAGTAAATTCAGGTTTTATAGAGGCTGATTTTTTTTTTTTTTTTTTTTTTTTTTACAACTGGGGACAAAGCACAATTAGGAATGAAAATAGTTATTTCGAATGAGGAAACAACATTCACAATATTTGGAAAGCCGACATATACTGTAATAGATCACAAAATCCTGAAAAATCATATAAAGGTCTAGGAATAACTACTAAGTAACAACTAAAAATTTTTCCTAGCCTTTTGACTGTCATCAACCTCTATTATGACAGTGACTGTGTAACATCATTTTTAATAGAGAGGGTTTAGTCTTTCTTCCGGACTAGCTGGTCAGTTTTTTGTGAATTAGGTTTGGATAAATAAGCTCACAAGATAATACACAAGCCTGTTTGCTGTTGGGAATATTTACTTTTTGAAACTTGTGCCCCACAAATATAGGTATCCTAAAATTTATCTTTTCTACGATTTTTTCATTTAAAAGTATCAACCATGTTTCTGAGAGGAGAGAGCTTCCATACTGACTAGGTATACAAGACAACAGTTCCAAAAATACATTCCACCAGATACAAACTTTTTGTATCCTCAATTCAATTTCAACTTGGTAGGATCCCAAATATTTCTATGGCTACTTCATGTCCAAGAGAGAAGAGGACAAGAGTGTTAGGGGAACATTCAAAGTGGAAAGAGGGAGAGGTTTAAACAAGTGTGTATCAATTATCTTATTTTTGCAAATTACATATCTTTTGCAAATAGGTCTTGCTAGTATGGCTGCTGAGGTCCAGGAAGGGGTCCATGTCAGGGACATGGAACTGAAACCTCTTCAGCTTGTCTGTACAGTGGCCTTTGCAGAGAAGGAACCATGTTCATTCTCCTCTGTAGATCTGAAAGTAGTGTATGTAGTTCAAAACACTAAATCACAAGTAACAAGTATCTTTCTTTTAGCACAGTATTTTCTCTACAACACATAAATTACTTTTAATTCAATCTACCAGTCATTATGAAAAATAAGGAAAGTAAAGTATACATTCCATTTCATAATTTATATTTCTAACTAGGAATACATGTAACTTTTTCAGTTGCATGTATCAGATCATCACATGGAAAGAAACCAGGACTTGCAATGAATAGATCTGGTTAAGCTGCAGGTTCTTCAGTAAGGCTGGTGTATTCATCAGGGTTCATCAGAGAAACAGACAAATAGAAGATAGATATCATTCTTTTTTTTTTTTTAAAGATTTTATTTATTTATTTGACAGAGAGAGATCACAATAGGCAGAGAGGCAGGCAGAGAGAGTGAGAGGGAAGCAGGCTCCCCACCAAGCGGAGAGCCCCATGCGGGACTCGATCCCAGGACCCCGAGATCATGACCTGAGCCGAAGGCAGCGGCTTAAACCACTGAGCCACCCAGGCGCCCCGATAGATATCATTCTTATTTTGCTTTATATTACATTTTAATCTCTCCGTATATTTTTAAATTTTATTTTTTCCCATAAAGATACTTATCATAAGGAACTGGCTCACATGATTTATGGAGGCTGACAAGTCCCCAGTTTCTGCAGTTGGCAAGCTGAAGAGACCAAGGAGAGCCAGTGGTGAAAGTTCCAGGCCAAGTTAAAGACCTAAGAACCAGAGCAGCCCTTGTAGAGGTCCAGTCTGAGTTGCACAGGCTTGAGATCCAGGAAGAGCTGATGTTTCAGTTCAAGTTTGAAGTCAAGAAAAAACTGATATCCTAGCTGGAAGATAATCAGGCAGGTGGCGTTATCTCTTAGTTGCAGGAGGGTCAGGTTTTTTTTTTTTTCTTTTTGACCCACTTTTATCATTATGCTCAAACTATTAGTTTCTATAATTAAATATCAACGGATTCTTTTGTGTTAGGTTTTAATTTTTAAAATGGTATTGTTTAAGTTAAATAGATGTTAAAACATCTGATTTCAACCTTTTTCTTTATATCTAGTTTCAGGTATATCTATACCATCTATATCTTTATATCCACAAGCAAAGTGGTTTCTGAATAGCCTAATTTTCTTTTGTAATTCTTATAATAGCCTTTGAGTTAAGTAAGTCATCACGGTGTTCTGAGCGTTACCTTGGCAATGTCTATAAATTATCCACTAGTAGTTCTATTAATTCCGACTAATGTAATTTAGTGCTTATATTATTCTTAATTAGGTTTGTTTAAAATGGTCTTGAAGGCAATTCTATTGGCAAACTGGTGTCCCATAATGCTTCATTGTTCTTATACATTTATAGAATTCTAACGCGGTATTTTATCAGCCTCATTCCTTGGCCTGATAAGCTAATTTATGTCTTGCAAAGAACAAACTGAAGAGATTTTCATGACAGAGAGGCTGTTAGGGGTGAAGGTTCACTCCAATGCCCTGGAAAATCTAAAATCCTCAGGGAAGTAGAATTGGAGCCTCATCAGGCCAATAAAAGAAGTCTAGGATTTCCACTACCCTCCTTACTCTGTAGGTGCAGTGGTTACTCAGAAATATAAGCATATGGAGCCAGAGAATAAAAGGGTTGGTCACCACACGTTATAATACCATTTGCTCAGCACCGCCTAGAGGGAGATGAAAACAGATGTGACATATATTATCATGAAGCTGGCAGTTCGAAAAGAAACACAAAAACACCTACACGTTTTGAGAAGGTCTTTTAAAATCTTTTATACTTCTTTGAAGTGAAATAGTAAAGGAAGCATTCTGTGGACTGCAACCATTCCTCTTTATAAAGCATATGTAAAGTGAGGTCAATGGTAAGATGTGACTGGCCGGTAGGAGGCAAAAGCATTCTGTGTGACTGTTCTAGACTGAGAAAACAGCAAGGACCAAAAGGTACTAGTGAAGGTCCTCCAAAGAAAAAGAACATAGATATAAATATAAGGAGTTTAACTATAAACACACACACACACACACACACACACATAGATAAGACACAGAGAAAGAGACACAGTTATTACAGGAACTGACTCATGTAATTATGGAGACCAAGAGGTTCCAGGATTTGCAGTGTGTGCACTGGAAAACCAAGAGAGGCAGTAAAGTAAATTCTAGTCCAAGTCCAAAGACCTGAGAATTGGGAGCCAAAGTTATAACCCCCAGTCCAAGTCTGAGAGCCCAAGAACCAGCTGTGGTAATGTTTGGGGCAGGAGGAGATGGAATTAACCATCCCAAGTACACAATGTGTCAATCTGGCATCCATAAGCATCCTTTAAAACTACACTTAGTTTTCTCATTAAGACAAAAACAAGGTCTTAATTCTATCTAACATGATAAAACTTTTCTGCATAGAACTGAAAATGTACTAATTCTTCTCCAGAAGAGGCAGTAAAGTCCTTGGGTAATGTTTACTCTTCTGATATCCTTAAGTTAAATACTCTGAAATTAAATTAATAATGCTTAAATACTGACATAAAAGCAATACACCTTATGTTAATGATAGGGAATCAGAGGAAAGAAAAAGATGTAAAAAGATAAGCATTGCTGGTTGCTGCTGCTGGCAGACAGAGGGACAGGGAGAGAGACAGGCATACTCAAAACAAAATAAGGAACAAACACTCATGACACTGCCAGTCCTCATTTCTATCACGGGTCACCTGGTTGTCGCTGCTTCAACCATTCATTCTGTGTTCCCTTTGCCTTCAGCGAGCACCTAGATGGTCATGATTCTGGTCATTCTGGTAGGATGACCCAAACCTTCATTGCTGAAGTCTCAGGGCCATTAGTAATCCTGCGTGCATTGGGTTGTTGTAGTTTTCCATCAACCATAATCACAGGGTAATACTAAGACTCCCTAAGGGATCTCCTGCATTCCTGATACAACCTTCCTAAGCTCCATGGGGAGTGCCAGTTCAAATTTCCCCTGGTAGTCAGGATCAATCACCCCAGCCAGCGTAGGAACACATATCCACCAGTTGATTTAAAAAAATAAAATGAAATGAAATCATGTAGACTATGGTAAATAGAAAAAGGGAGGGGAGCTTCTATCTCTACTTAAAGTATCCATCCCTGTGGATGGCAAACTATTGGCCTACAACTCCAGGAGTCCCTCCATCTGTTACTCTTTTGTTCCCAGGAGGAGGAGAAGTTATTTCACTGGTGAATTTAAAGGAAAAACTGGTCACTTGTAGCTCTCCTCCTTCCTCTTCCATTCTTTGGGTAAGAGAGATCTGCAAGAGATACACCTTCCACAATCTTTCTCAAACACAAAGGATGAAGAGTGAAAGGGTCTCACATGAAAAATAGCTTTCACCAGTCCAGTTCATCTGTGGGGATATAAGTCAAACTTTTTAATATGGATTTTAGGATTAGGAAGCTCACTTTTCCTTAAATATAAGTCTTATCAGTAACAATTAAGGCAATATATTAATATATTTATTAATAACATATTTATCAGTTAATGTTACTAATTATGTAATATATTGGTTCCTGCAGCAGAAACTGGTTAGATGGTTACAAGATTCATTTTCTCTTTCTTTTTAAGTATATAGCTTGAATACATTTCCCAACATTCCTTACAATTCGGTGTCACTATGCAAATGGATTCTCGCCTGTGGGTTGTAAGTGGAAATAAGGTACATCACCCCCAAGCCTAGAGCACAAAGCATCCCCACGTGATTCCCATTCTCTTTCTTTCTAATCTTGACCAGATGCAGAGTGTCAGCTGCATGACCTCTGAGAGCCCAGGGCACAGAGTCGCCGCACAGAAAGAGAAGGCTACCCTCCAAACACGTGTAGGGGGTATATGTGAGTCAAAAATTATCCTCTATTGGGTCCTATCTAGTGAAATTTGAGGCACTGCTCATTAGAGCAGCTGAGGATAGAAAAGAGTGGTATCATTATCAGACATCCTTTGAATCGTCAACACCTGGTGGTTTAATCAGGTGGAATTAGATTTCCTTAGACTTCCAGTTACTTGGAGGGCAGCTACACTCTAAGTAAAAGGGAAGTCCCTGAAGTGTTTGAAACAAGGTTGTCATATGATCCAGTTTTTGTATTTAGAAATATCACTCTGGTTGCTGGATGGAAAAATAAAAAGGTCAACAGTGATGGATAAGAGACCTGGCAAGAGGGAGCAAAACTGGAGATGTGATGGTTAGGACTGGGAAAGGGGCTGAGATGGAAAGCTATAATATAATGGAAAGCTGTATAATAATACAGCTATAATAACTGTATAATATAATACAGTTTAAACTTATAATTCATAAGATATATTAACAATTTTGGTCATTTCTATGGAACAATTTCTTTAAGTCACAAAATTATCAAAATCAGACAATTTTCAAATAAGTTTTGAGCTCATGGCAGTACTAACACTCCACCATCCACCTATTTCAAAGAAGTATCTTCGAGGACACTTTCCTTATGTGTGCAGAATAGCTTCCATATTGGTAAGGGAAAGAAAAGCAAAAATAAACTATTGGGACTACATCAAAATAAAAAGCTTCTGCACAGAAAGGTAACAATCAACAAAACTAAAAGACAACCTCCTGAATGGGAGAAGATATTTGCAAACAACATATCTGATCAAGACTTACTATCCAAAATAAAGAATTCATACAATCAACACCCAAAATCCCCCAAATAATCCAATTAAAAATGGTCAGAAAACATGAACAGACATTTCTCCAAAGAAGACGTATAGATGGCCGACGGACACATGAACTGATGCTCTATATATCACTCATCCCCGGGAAAATGCAAATCAAAGCCACATTGAGATACACCTCACACCTGTAAGAATGGTTAAAATAAAAAAGACAAGAAATAACAAGTGTTGGCAAGGATGTGGGGGAAAAGGAACCCTCATGCACTGTTGGTGGAAATGTAATTTGGCACAGGCACTGTGGAAAACAGTATGGAGTTTCCCCCCAAAAAATTAAAAATAAAAATACTATATGACACAATTATTACACTACTGGATATTTATCCCCCCAAAATGAAATACTAATTCACAAAAATATATACAGCCTTACATCTCTTGCAGCATTGTTTACAATCACCGAATTATGGAAGCAACCTAAGTGTCCAGTGGCATAATCTTCTAAGAAGTGAACGTATTTTCAACCAAACTTCAAGTAAAAAATTTAAAAAAGAAAAATTCAGAAAAAATCTTATTTCTGAAAAATTAATGTTGTTAGTGTAGAATTTTAGCTACATATAATCCTTCTATTTCCCCCAAATCAGAAAGGTGTTTCGAGGTATTTCAGAGAAGGCTTTATTGACAGCCCTTACTGCCACATATAGTCACACAAAGCCTGTCTCTGTAAGTATTTAACATAAATATTTATAAAAGAACATTGTAAATTATAAATTACTAGAAACATTGTTATTATCACGAAAAGAGAGAAGACTCCTCTATAAAATCCCTTAAAAAATACCAATAAAAGTACAAAATTGTCAAAGACAAATTATACTTCATTTTTCAGTTTGAGACCAATTTTAAAACGTTAGCAGTATTCTCCACATATGGTAAGATCTCTTCCATTATGGAAAGAATCAGAGTCATTTATTGTTAAAGCAAAAGTACCATAATTGTTTGTAATCAATATTACTTCCATGAATATTTGATTCTCTAAATCATGAGATTTCATGAAAATGACCATTGCAAAAAATCGGAATTCATAATCTAGTTCCAAATCAATACTTACAGATGTGCAAAGGAAAAGCTCGATAAGTATTAAATTCAGCACAGGAACAGCATGTGGAATATAATCATTTCTACCACTCATTGTCTTGGTTGCATTTTAAATACGTATTAGATTTTACAATTAAGTTCTTATATTTACTCTTCACGAAATGTCAGTGATTTACAAATGATTTCCCTCTAAAGATGCCAGATTTCCAAATACATTTTAAAAAACCCTGGTCTATTAAGCACATGGGTTTCCATCTCTAAAAATTGCTAATCTTTGTATCAGCAGTTCCCAGCCAGGCTGTATTTGCTTGTAACAGTTTCAGGCATCTGAAACAGAATTACACTTGTACTCAAGAGGTTTTTATAGATGAAGAACTACAGTAAAATGAAGGTCATATATCATAATTTTTGAGGACTGGAGTAAAAAGGAGTATTTACATGAAGTCCCAAAGTATTCACATGAAGTATACAACATGACACATTTCTAGACTGCCATTCAACTGAACAGAAACTTCGAATATTTTACACTTATAATTACTCCGCAACACCATTTCTAAATGTACCATAAAATTCTTCTTGTTCTAATCGATTATAAAACAAACAAAGTATACATAAAAATTATGTGACAACATATTTTTATTCAGTTTTTAAATATTTTCAAATATTCCACAATATTTTTTAAAATAATTTAAACATATGTGCATACCACATCTCTTCAAAATAAAAAAAGTTTTAGGGAGTAGAGAGATTTTAAAAAGTAATCTCATATAAATAATTCAAACAACATTTTTCTTTATCTCTGTTAAAATGAACTTTACATCATCTACTGTAAAACATTTTTATTCATTGTCACTTCCACTCAATGTTCAAATTTGTAGTTCACTGAACTGAAACATGTGCTCAAAGTTTAAATAGTTGAACAAGTTTCTCACGACAATGTTGAGGTTTTCCCTTTTCCAAAATCCCTATAATTTTATCTAGTAAAAGGATTACATGTGTACTAATATATATTTCTATATGGGTTTTTTACATTAAAATGTAAACCCATTTTATACTGTAAAATAAAATACATTGGTTTTATTTTTTTCTCATCTATAAAGCTTTGTTAAAGTAGACTTGTTCCCACTTAATGTCCAAAATGTCATCTTTGAATATAAAACATTAAACATTTTAAAATATACATATCCTTTTGTGAACCAACTCAAAACCATTCCCCTTTTCAAAAACAGATGCTACATAAATGTTAAATTGCTTGAATAAAAAGCATTAAGAAACTAACGTTATCAAGTCTGCACTGTCCACTAGTGGCAAAAGATAGTAAATGCACATTTACTTTAAAATTATAATTAAAACCCATTCTATCATCAATACTAGCTTTCTCAAATTTAGAGTCCAATATATTATAAGGGCAAATACACAAACACTCTAAACATAAATGATTTTTGTATTCTGAACTATTTTTCCCGTATAACAATAATTTACTGTCCTTGTTCACATCTGTTCACATCTGTGAATACAAATACTATGACTCCATACATAAATGCAGGTGTGTGCGTACACACACACACATTGTATGTATACACCTAAAGCTTGAGCTAGAAACAAAACAACTCTGACAATCTAACACGAATCTACAAAGGAGAGGTAAACTTGATGTGGCTTGTTAGCTTTAATTGTTTAATTTACCCTTCTTTGAGAGGCGTTCTCAAACTAACAGTCTGTGGCTCTCACCGAGATTACTTTTCGTTAATAAATGATTTTTAAGCAGGAGATATTTGCTTAATAGTATTAGGAAAAGCTCTCCCTCCTTTGAAATCTCAGGGCCCACTGTGTTAACAGAAACTATCTCAGAGCCAATGCGCGACCATCACCATACTTCACGGACGTCAGGACGCCTGCGAGTGACTCAGAAGGCTTTGGCAACTAAGGTTCCTCATGTGATTTCAGAAAACTTAAGTTAATGACTCTAAACTTCACCACTTGCTGGAAACAAACCTGAAGCAACATTAATATGCGGTTTCACAAAGAGAAATATTGCTTACCAGTTTTTTTTAACAACAGATGGAATAATGCTTCTGATTGAGGCACAATTACATACAGAGTTCAGACACTCACCTTCTCTAGACAGCTGGTCAGCATATACATGCTTTGTATACACAGATATACATATGTGTATATACACATAATATATAATGTATAATATATAATTAGGATAAACACACATATATACACACCCAAATAAATGTTGACTCATTTGAAGCATTTGGCTTGTCATCATTTTGTCAGGATTTTTCTTTTCTTTGATCATTATTCTACCCCACCTGCTTACCTGGAACGATGCTTTGGTATACACAAGATGGGCAATTAATATTGTTTTAACAATGAATATTAATAAATCATTGAGATGGGAAAGGGTCAGACAGCATTTTAGCGATGAAAATGCAAAGGAAAATTATAAAGGCAAGTGGCTGATCCTGAGTAACCCATAAAGCCAATATGAAAAGAACCTAGGTGCACTTGAGATATGTTGATATTTTCAGACTGCTCATGAAAGATAAAATTGTTTACTGCAAGTGCTAATGATATAATGACCTCCTTAGCAGTCCCCTTACACGTGCCTGGAATGGATAGTTAATGGTGTCACACTGATCATTCAAAATATGTGTTCTTTAGAAAAAGATTCCTTATGGATTGAGTTTGACTGAGTTCACATGGACATGGGAGTGAAAATATCCCTTTTATGGAGGAAATTCAATTTTTTAACTTTTCTTCGTCTATGGAGCTTTCTGCCCACTAGGTAACACATCCGAACACGACAACAGTCAGTTTCATTTTCCCTTTACATTGTATGCCTCCATACCTCTTTCAGATTTTTTGGCTTTGATTCTTTCAGTTCTTCATATTTCCATTTCCATACAGACAAAGCTGACTCCAGTCGTTCTATTTCTTTTTCCAAAGATGAGCGCATTCTAAACAAAGAATTAAAAGTAAAATAGACTTACAATTTAAAAATAATTGTAGGGCTTGAAGTCCGGAATTGTATAAAGAAGATGTGGTATATATACACAATGGAATACTATGCAGCCATCAAAAGAAATGAAATCTTGCCATTTGCAATGACGTGGATGGAACTAGAGCATATCATGCTTAGTGAAATAAGTCAATCAGAGAAAGACAACTATCATATGATCTCCCTGATATGAGGACATGGAGAAGCAACATGGGGGGTTAGGGGGATAGGAGAAGAATAAATGAAACAAGATGGGATTGGGAGGGAGACAAACCATAAAGGACTCTTAATCTCACAAAACAAACTGGGGGTTGCTGGGGGGAGGTGGGATTGGGAGGGGGGAGGGGGCTACGGACATTGGGGAGGGTATGTGCTATTGTGAGTGCTGTGAAGTGTGTAAACCTGGCGATTCACAGACCTGTACCCCTGGGGATAAAAATACATTATATGTTTATTTAAAAAAAAAATTTGGAAGGGGAGGCGAACCATAAGAGACTATGGACTCTGGAAAACAACCTGAGGGTTTTGAAGGGTCAGGGGTGGGAGGTTGGGGGAACAGGTGGTGGGTAATGGGGAGGGCACGTTTTGCATGGAGCACTGGGTGTTGTGCAAAAACAATGAATACTGTTACGCTGAAAAAATAAATAAAATGAAAAAAAAAGAATATATACTTTGAGGTATTATTAGGAGGTTTAAATAAAATATATGTGCTTGTCACATTGTAGATAAATTTAATAAATTTTAGTTTATTTCCTTCAAAAAAAATAATTATAGGAATATATTCAATGTTTGATTTCCTGTTTTCCTTATTTTCATACTTGTATATAGCCATTGTAATCACAGGAAAACTTTTCTAGCTTATTAAAAATTATAAATATTGAATAAAACTTGGTTTAATTTGTTATTCTAACAATTAGCATTAAACATATGTAATTTGGCTTTGCTAGTATCAAAATATTTGACTTTCTGCCTGCTTTCTCCTGTATTTTTCATGTATTTCTCTCATTCTCTTATTCATATTGTTTCCTTATATAGGAGGATATATAAATATATCTAATTTTAACATGACTTTTATCCAACTTCATATTCTGACTATATATGAATAAAAATCCTTTGATATGAAAGATAATGCCAAGGACTCCACAAAATAATTTAACAAATCATTTACTGGAGATATAAAAATACTTTTAAAAAAATATTTGCAATTTTGTTTTAATGAAGCAATTTCACTGGCATCTTTATTTAAAATACTTGAAATTAATTTATCCATTTGTACAACAAATGACAAGTTAGGATTGAAATCTGGTCCTTTAATATCTCAATTATTGACTTTTTTTTGTATGGCCATATGTCTGTCAGAGTGACTCACTGAAAATAATTGTTTACTTCTGGTGGTAATTAGCATATATCGACCCTTGCAGATGGCCAATCCTCATCTGTGTGTGGTGCACCAGATTAGTGTTAGAAAATACTCAATCTCTTTTCTTTACCTCAATGGACAGAGTTGCTTTCCCTAATCCTTGTTTCTAGGCTTTGACACTGGGATGTTTGTAAAGAAACTGTGTGGCTGGGCTGCTTCTCTTATGTCTCAGCCATCACTGTGAAAATTTTCCCCAAGGAATTGCTGTCCCCAAATAAAAACATAAAACAGATCTGAGCCCAACCTTACTATGGCGACAAGTGATCTTTTTTTGTATCCATATGGGCTAAAATAAATCAGTTTTAGGCTTCTGAATTTCATGGTGTGTGTGTGTGTGTGTGTTGTTCTTTTGTGATTTTCCTGCAGCAAAAGATAACTGACATAGAAAATGATACTTAAAAGAGGGATGCTACAGGAAAAAATGGTGATAAAACATAAGCAGCTGGGAAAATGGTGATAATGGTAAGTGACGATGAAATCATCACTTGCAGTGTTTTGGAAAATGGAAAAGGTGCCTGACTTCAGTGGAATGCTAGTGGGCACCATGAGGCTGAGCCTTCAAAGTGTTTATGCAACTGGTTTTACTTTCTTGTATTTTGGCCATAGCAAAGAGAAGTATGTAGCAATGCAGACTCACTGCTCCCCATGGGAGTAGGAGAGATGGGATCATAACCAATCTTTCCTGAAGAGCCCAGTCTAGAGCAGTCAGCATTTAGTTGGCTCACAGAGTCCAGCTGAGTAAAGTCTCATTATTGTATACCACTGAGATTCTGTGGCTGTTAGTTAAACCTTACTGTAATTATAATTAACCAATACACACACTTGGCTCTATTTTAGTTTAATGTCATTAGAAAGATCTTAGAAACATTCACAGATCTAGAAGATGTACCCAGAATCAAAACAGAATGTCATTTACATATCTATGAGAAATATGAATCTTCCAGTTAGTAATACTATGAAAATAATTTAAAATAGAATTAGGTCATGAATATATTAATTTAATCCAATCAATGGCTAAACACCTTATTAAAAAGTTATATAAGTGTATTTGCATGAACCAAGCCATAGAACTGAAGAGAACATGTGAGAGTGTTAGGGTTTAACCTCAGAAGACTCAGGTTGAAAAACACCAGCACCGTTTATGAGTATAATTTTAAATACCTTATTAACAGCAAACATATTAAAACTAACAAACAAAAGGGCTTGATATAAAAGTATGTCCTATGAATACTGCCTATGAATGTCCACAACTACAGATTAACAACCTCAGTCCAAAATCCTGATAGATAAGCAGACCCAGCCAGTTAATGACCCCAACTTACTTACCAAGATTTTATTTATTTATTTTAAGATTTTATTTATTTATTTGACAGAGAGAGAGAGAAAGAGAACACAAGCAGGTGAGTGGGGGAGGGTGAAGCAGGCTTCCCGCTATGCAGGGATCCTAATGTGGGGCTGGATCCCAGGACCCTGGGATCATAACCTGAGCTGAAGGCAGACTCTTGATGACTGAGCCACCCAGATGCCCCCCAGGATATTATCTTTATTCTTAGTGACTATGTTTGGGATTTCAAGAAGGGGATTAGGTATAGAAATAATGAACAAACTGCCAAATACTAAGATTTGATGTCACACTTAAATGGAACATGTAAAAATCACTGTACATTAAAATGTGTTCTATATTTGGCATTTGGATAATAAGGTTTTTGGATGATTAGGCATATTTGAATATTAAAAGAAACTGATTATTGACTTAGACTTGTAAATTTGTTTCAAAATATAAGAAAATTTCACTAAATTTGTAACTTCATTGGAATGTTTAAGAATCACCATATTTAGAATTTTACTTTACTAGATTTGCATAAGAACATGGGAATCTTTTTTCTGTCAGGGATTGAAAATTTTAAAAAGGAAAAGGAATATAGTAAATTAATAAATTCACTTCATTAAAGGATATTAGTTAATACCCTTATTACATTTGTGTAACAAGCACCATTGATAAATTTTCTCAAAATTTATCAGTAAAATAGTATAAAAACTTACTTGAGAAAAGTCTACATTTTAAAATTTCCAAGTTCAAGATCATACATGTTCAGAAATCACTACCAGTTTTTTAACATAACATTTTAATAAATCAAATGATAATGTTAGCAAAAAACTCATATTAAGATAAAAATGATTTCTTTTTACTGTAGAATAAATGTTAATTCTCAAAAATGTCATCAAAAAGTACTGGGGTAAATATTCTTTCAAGAATTTTCAATTAGCAATAATCGCGCCTCGGATAAACCTCATTGGCTACAATACTGCCACTGCACAAAGCTCTTTCAAGAATTTTATAAGAGGCTCAAGAAGACCAATTCAAACTATGTATTAATTAAACTTTTAATATTAGTTATAGAGAAACATAGGTGTATCCTAAAGATATAATTACATCTCAATTACACCTAGACTTAGAATAGTCAAAGCCAGTTCATGAAATGAAAATAACAGAATTTTGCCCAACTGTATTAAAGTGAAACTCCTTATTTAAGGCAAATTAATAATGTTTAAAATAGAGTATTATTTATCTCTTAATGCAATCTTATCTTTTTTTTTTAAGATTTTATTTATTTATTTGACAGAGAGAGATCACAAGTAGATAGAGAGGCAGGCAGAGAGAGAGAGAGAGGGAAGCAGGCTCCCTGCTGAGCAGAGAGCCCGATGTGGGACTCGATCCCAGGACCCTGAGATCATTACCTGAGCCGAAGGCAGCGGCTTAACCCACTGAGCCACCCAGGCGCCCTTAATGAAATCTTATCTTAAATGCAATAACTAATATTTATTAGTTTACTGAAATTAAATTATGTATTTTTGTTACATAAAATGGTAAAATTTAGTCAGAGAAGTGAAAGGACAGGCAATTCATAAACACATTTAGTGGTAATCTGATGCTTGGATATTTTTTAGTATGGCTTCATGAAAAAAATTTTGTGACTCTATGCAAGCAAGCATTGAGGACACAAGGACATTGCACACTTAAATTTATGCAGCAGAGGGCACTCTTTAAATTCTTAATTTCTGGCCTAATCAGTTTATTCTATATTTTGGAGGGATTTTCAAAATTGATTAATTTTACAGGTATATTTATAACTGAAATTTAAACTATCATCATATCACTTGAACTACAACAAGGTGACAGAAAAAAACTCATTTTACTCTACAGAGTATTGCATATTTTATGCACTTCTTTTAAAAAATAACAAGGTCCAAAAAAATGAAGTATTTTTAATATGATGATATGAACTTTTAAAGATCTAATTGCTAAAATATATAACATTTGCAGAACTAAAAGACAAGGTATGAACCAAAATGACTTTTATGGAAAGATATAATTGTATTTCTATGTAATCTTTTGATACTTTGTTAACTATCATGATCCCATAATAATTGAAGATAAAAGGGTACCTTGGTGGCTCAGTTGTTAAGCATCTGCCTTAGGCTCAGGTCATGATCCCAGGGTCCTGGGATCTGAGCCCTGCATCAGGCTCCCTGCTCAGCGGGAAGACTGTTTCTCCCTCTTCCACCCTCCCTGCTTGTGTTCCCTCTCTCACTCTCTCTCTGTCAAATAAATAAATAAAATCTTTTTAAAAAATTGAACATAAAATTTGGACATATATATTGACAGGAAAATAAACCAAAATATTTTTCAGGGATGAAAATTTCTGAAACATTAATTTTAGGGACAGAATTAATCATTTTTGAACTGTTTCATTGTAAAATATCTAATAAGTATTTTCTTAAAGGTCTACTAATATCAAATGCTTTTGCCAGACAAAAACAAATTAACTTGTAATAACATCTAGATATCAATTTTTCTATTAGTTCAAATTCTAGAGTTGGTATCAAACTATAAAGAATAAAAAGAAGTTTATAAATGTGTTCTTAATCAGCAGAGTTTGTCATTTTGTGATTCTATTCCCAAGTAGTTACAATTACATCTTTGAGCATTTGCAGCATCTTTCAGCGAATAGCCAACGCCATATATAGTTAATTTAATTAGAAAAGAGATGAATTTATAGACTACTGTAAAGATCAGAGACGTTTGGAAGGATCAGAGACTGAGACTCAGAGGCGATCCAGCCAGGAACAAAGGACTACTCCCATGCCACAGAGCTGATCTATGAAGACCCCACTGCCTGTTGCCTATGCACTTTCTTGGTTATCAATTATGTGTCCAAAAAGTAAATATTTCAAACTAGCCAATTTAAGTAGTAAAGGATGAGAATAGCTCAAAGAATCTTTTTGAGGTGATTCTGGGAAGATCCAGAGAAGCAAATGGGGAACGTGCACAGCCAGGGGTTCCAAAGAGGATGCCACAGCTATCTTCCTATCAGCATTTCAATGCAGCCACCATTTAGGGACAGACAGCACAGCATGGCCTCAGCACCACCAACCCCAGACACGGTGAGAGTGTCACTAGAGACCAGAGCCCACTGCCACCTCCGGATCAAGATGTAGCTCCTGCCTCAGCCTTTCTCCTCATCGCGATGGATTCTGGGTGCTCGCTGCTTCTTGGGGCATTCGTTTCTGCTATAAAGTCTGGGTGGCTACCTCTGAAGAGATGCTCCTATGTCAAGTTTCTGCTCCTTAACTACCAGGGAAACTCACGTTGAGACTTACTAGCAATTGTGTAGTCTATGCAGAGACACAGAGTCCATCTCCCTAGGTAGGGGACTGCCCAAACAAAAAGGATACTAGAGAGTGGAAAACAATTGCAAAAGTACACAAAAAGTGACTTGAAATGGATTAAAGATGAGACTGAAACTGTAAAACTCCTAGAAGAAAACTGAAGGGAAAAATTCCTGGATACTGATATTTGGCAATACTTTCTTGGATTTGGCACCAAAAGCACAGGCACCAAAAGCAAACATAAATCAGTGGAAGTACATCAAGCTGAGAAGCTTTTGCCCAGGAAAAGAAATAATCAACAAAATGAAAAGACAACCGGTGGAATGGAGAAAATATGTGGAAACCGTGTATCTGATAAGAGGTTAATGTCCAAATTATATAAGGAACTCACACAGCTCAAAAGCAAAAACAAAACAAAACAAAACAAAAAACACCCCCAAACAAACCAAAACAAAGAATGAGCAAGGCAGAGTGGACAGTTTTCCAAGAAGACATACAAATGGCCAAGTAAATGAACAGATGCTTAACATAACTCATCATCAGGGAAAAGCAAACCAAACCCTCAGTGAGGTATCTCCTCACCATTTTAGAATGGCTGTTATCAAAAAGACAAGCAGTAACAAGTGAGGCTAAGAGTGTGGTTAAAATGCCATTGTTGAGGAGAATGTCAACTGGTGTAGCCACTATGGAAAAAGATATGCAGGTTCCTCAAAAAATTAAGAATAGGACTGTCATACAATATAGCAATCCCGTTTCTAAGTATACAACCCAAGGAAAGGAAATCAGTACCTCCAACAGGCGTTGGTGTTCACTGCAGCATTATTCACAAAAGCCAAGATACAGAAGCAATCTGATTGTCCATCTACACATGCAAGATACGGAAAATGTGAGGGGTGTGTGCGTACGTACATATGCAGGACGTTATCACTAAGTGAAATAAGCCGGACCCGGAACGACAAATACTATACCCTTTCATTTACACGCACAATCTTAAAAGTTGAACTCACAGTAACAGAGAGTCGAATGGTGAGCGCCAGGGGCTGGGGAGTGGGGAGAGTTAGAAGACGTCAGTCAAACGGCACACACTTTCAAACTTACTTATGGAGTAAATTCTGGGAATCTAATGTGCGGCACAGCGACTGTAGCTAAAAATAGAGCGCTGTACACCAGAGATTTGCTGAGAGGGTACATCGTGAGCAGTCTCACCACACACACAAATTATTAATGGTGTTAAGTGATGGACGTGTTAACTAGCGGGACTGTGGCAATCATTTCATAGTGCTACCGAAACATCACGTGCGCTCGCCAGGATGAGCGCGGGTGACATATGAAAGTGCTGACTCACTATATCATACAACGGCAACTGACACGGCGCTGCATGTTAACTGCAATTAAAAGAGACACTTAAAGAAAACCCACCCAAAACCCATTCTGTTGAACAACTTAAATATACACAAATTTTGTTTCTCAGTTATACTTCAATGAAGCTAGAAAAATACGTATGTATAAAGGAAGACAAGCCATAAATCACTTTTTTAAAAAGGCAAAGGTTTACCGCATACCCTGTTAGTACTAATGAATAAGTAAGCAGGCCTGTCTCTGTCTAATCTTGAATACTATTACATTAAATAGTATTAACTAGACTTGCATGCCAACTTGTTGTGCTCACTGAGGAACTCTCAACAAGATTTTAAGTCTCATTTTATTGAGGAAAAAACACACCATTGAATGAAGCAAAGCAAAATAATTGAAGCATATTACCTTTCTGCTATAGAAAATAAACCAAGAAATAAACTTGAGAGCGGAGGACGGAAGCTGTGCTGAAATGACATGGAGCCAACATTTTCTAAGGGATACAGGTGCCCTCTGCAGTTTAATTTGAGAACTGGTTCTAAATGGTAAAATATTTTACCTCATTGCCACCTTTACTTGTGATCTGACGTTGCCAAAGTTCCTCTCCCTCAATGTCTAGTTACACCTGACTCTCTCTCTAAGAGGATCAGATTCCCCTCCCCACCTACATTTTCTGCCTGGGAAGTCTTTATCTGAGAGAGCAAAAATGTATAAATTCTAATACATGAGGAACTTCTAGACACTGGATCATTATTTTCATAAAACCGAACAGTGCTCAGAATGCAAATAATGTGATAAAGTTTATTGTTTCTGATAAGGAGGTTCTCATCAGTGACAATGGTGGGAAGGAGCCCGAGTTCTCTTGGCTGATTGCTGCGCTCCAGTTAAGAGAATTTTCCTACTAGCTGGAAACAGAGAAAAAATTACATTCACATGTTCTCAACTCTGGCCCATCCACTTGCTGAGATTCCAGGAGGAAAACTTTAAAAAGTTAGACAGATTTATTGCAACAGCATATACTATATCCTTGGGAAACATTCTCTTGTGATAGAAAAAAGGCTTTGTGATTGCCTCAGATGGCCGGCATGCTGATGCTGACTCATGGACACATAACACCCACGGGCCTGTTTATGAAAGAGAGGAGTGAGGAGACAAAGTGGAATCAGAGGTCTCCTTTCCCCCTTATTTTCTGGCCTGACTATGGTTTATATATTGAAGTCCCAGCAAACTGGAGAATTTACTTACTATAGGGATTATTAATTTATTCCCAGGGAGTCAAACATAATGTGTGTGTGTGTGTGTGTGTGTGTGTGTGTCTGAGTGGGAGTGTAGAGATACACATGTGTATCATTAAAGCTGGCACCTCAGGCAGTTTACACGGAGGAAGGAGCAGCTTCCTATGGTCCTACTCCACTATGTCAGGGAAGTGACACTGTGAGTGGGTGTGAGAGACGTCCATAACCACTAAAAAGTTAAATCCTTCAAGAAATAAAACAGAGCTTAGAACTTGACAGCAACTTACAATTCCAGATGAAATTAATTTTTAATATGGGTACAGGCCTAAAAATTAATTCAATTTTTTCTCCTTCCCGCTAGTGTCAATTACCTCTATTTGGAATTTATACTTGATGGTAGAATAACAAATCTTTATTCCAAACACAGGAATATTATTACAATCTGTTGTATTATGATTGTATTACCACAATCGATTCATATGGTGAGGTACAGACAAAGCATCTGAAAAAGGGAATTAGTGGTGGGACTAAATTTCAGAGGGACTAATGAGAAATTTCTGGCTAACAGATACAGAAAGGTTTGTGGGCATGTTATCATTATTCCAATCCATTTAAACAAGGAAAATTGAAACCATAATATATATTTATATTCATATTTATTTATATTCATACTTATTTCTCCCATTTTTTCCTACCCATTAAGAATCTTATAAGTAAAGAGACAGAAAAATAATGATTTTCAGATTTGGGGACTGTATTTGACAGTGTATTGACTATTCCACACAATGCTAATAATTGTCTAAGGCGATCATAAATAAATAACAAAAAAATCATACTGAGTAATTTACACTAGTCGTAACCTTCCCACACAAAATTAATGTTTGATCCTCACAAGAATTCAGTAAAGAGGGGAGAAGTGATGCTACATGACTTTGAGACAAGGTCATTAAAACGCCGTCTATTTCTCTTTGTGTCAAGATGTTCACTTTCGACCAAGCCACTACACTCTAAGGAATCAAAGTGGCCACATGGATAGTCCTTCATGTTCAACTGATACCTCAAAATGACAGTCTCAAATATGAGAGTAAAATCAGGAGGCTTCAGATGATTCTGGCCCCCAGCCTTCAAGTCATCTCCAGCCTTGAGCCATCCAGCTGAATCCACATGTAGTGAAAGATGAGTTGTCCACACAAAGCCATGCTCAAGCTTCATGAACAGAATAAATCTGTTGTTGTTTCAACACTAACCACTGGGTGGGAAGTTTTGTTATAAAACAACATATAACTGGAATAGAGGTACCACTATCCATACTTTTACAAAGGCGACAACAGCACAGTCCCGGCTAACCCACTACCATGTAGCTGAATGTTAGTGCCAAGGAGAATATCCAGGTCATTTAATCTCAACTCTAGTGCTCACAAATGATTAATGAATAAAGCACGTTTTTCTGCAATCAATAACTCATAAATTGTGAACTGTCCCTTATAAATATTAACATATTTTTCATTTTTATTGATCTGCTGATGTCTACTAATGCTGTAAAAATTAGGAAACCCACTGGCTATTCTAGCCATATACATTACTGATTCAAACACAATTAAGGTGAATCTGCCAAAGATGATGAGAACAAGGTTATAATAAAAGAATGATAGAAACTAAAAATGAACAAGTTATAAATTAGTCTTCAAAATTCAAAAATTGATTTCTTTGTCATTGTTTCTGGTAATTTCTTCTGATCCTTTCTTGTCTTTTGGTTTTTCCGTTATAATCAAGAGTTCCCTTTAATATTTCTTGCAGGGCTAGTTTAGTTGTCATGAGCTTCTTTTTGTCTGGGAAATTCTTTATCTTTCCTTACATTCTGAATGTCAGCCTTGCTGGATGGATTCTTCCCATTTAGCCCTTGAAAATATGATGCCCTCCCTTCTGGCTCGCCAAGTTTGTTGAGAAATCTCTTATGGGTTTTCCCTTTTAAGTGAAGGACTTCTTTTGTCTTGTTGCTTTTCATATTTTTGCATCACTATATCTTGCAAATATAATTACAATATGCCTTGGTGTTGGCCTGCTTTTGTTGATTCTCATGGGAGTTCTCTGTGCCTCCTAGATCTGGATGACTATTTCCTTCCTCAGATTAGGGAAATTTTCTGTTATTATTTCTTCAAATATATTTACTGCTCCATTTTCTTTCTCTTCTTCTGGGACTCCAATAATATGAATACTACTACATTTGATAGAGTCACTGATTCTCCAAGTCTATTCTCATGTTGTATAATTCTCTCTTTTGTTCTGCCTCATTATTTTCCATTATTTTGTTTTCTAGGTCACTGATTCATTCCTCTGCTTTTCCAGCCTGTAGTTCCTTGCATCAAGCCTGTTGCCAATCTCATTTATTGCATTTTTCATCGCTGACTGATTCTTTTTAAACTCTTTTATTTTGTGGTAAGGGTCCAAATGGCAATAAATACATATATATCAATAATAACTTTCAATGTAAAGGAATAAATGCTCCAATCTAAAGACACAGGGTGTCAGAATAGATTAAAAAAATTATTTGCTACCTATAAGAGATTCATTTTAGACCTAATGACACCTGCAGATTGAAAGTGAGGGGATGGAGAAATATTTATCATGCAAATGGATATCAAAAGAAAGTCAGGGGCGCCTGGGTGGCTCAGTGGATTAAGCCGCTGCTCAGGTCATGATCTCAGGGTTCTGGGATCGAGCCCCGCATCGGGCTCTCTGCTCTGTAGGGAGCCTGCTTCCTCCTCTCTCTCTGCCTGCCTCTCTGCCTACTTGTGATCTCTCTCTCTGTCAAATAAATAAATAAAATCTTAAAAAAAAAAAAAAAGAAAGTCAGAGGAGTGATGCTTATATTAGACTAAATATACAGACTGAAACTAGAATTTTTTGTTCTTGTATTGTTTCTGTCCTGCTTTGGTAGCAGGGCAGTAGTAATGGTCTCATGGAATGATTTTAAACATATTTCCTCTATTCCATTATTTGTAAGATTTTGATAAAATTGTCATTAATTATTTTTTTTAATGTTTGATAGAATTCACCAATGAAACCATGTGGTCTTGGGCTCTTCTGTGTTGGAATATTTTTGATTCCTAATTCAACTTTCATTCTTATTATTGGTCTAAGAAGATTTCCTATTTCTTGGATTCAAGATTCATGATTCAATCTTGGTAATTTATTTGTTTTTAGAAATCTTTTTTTTTTCCTAAGTTTGTTTATAGTAACATCATACTCTATATTTCTGTGGATATCTATTATATTGTTTTCTCCTCCATTTCTCATTTTGGTTTTTGAGTCTTCTCTCTTTTTTCTTGGTTAATGTAGTTAAAGCATTGCCAATTTTGTTGATTTTATTATTATTACTATTTTTTAAACTGGTCACTACTTTAATGTTAAGTTTTTGTTTATGTTGGTCTCTTTTTTATTTAATTCTGATTTTTCTTTGTTATTTCCCCCTCTACTAAATTTTAGCTAAGTTCTTTTTTTTTCTAGTTCCTTGTGGTATGATGTTATTTATTTGCACTTTTTTTCTTAACACAAGCATTTTTAGCATAAATTTCACTCTAACATCTGCTTTTGCTGCATCCCACAGATTTTAGAATATTGTGTTTTCTTTTTCTTATGTTTTGAAACATGCTGATCTGCTGTTGTATTTCCTATTTGGCCCACTTCCTGTGCAGTAGTGTGTTATTAATATTTACATATTAAATATTTAATATTTTAAAAATTCAAAAAATGAATATACATCAAACTCATTTTTAAAATATTAATACTTCATGGCTAATCATAGGTCAAATACATTATCAAATAGCCTGCCTGCTAGACTTAACTTCAATAAGTTTGAAAATCAGGCTTGGTTAAGGGAAAAAATGATTAGCACTTACTCTCTTTCTTTCCATAAAATTTTTTGGAACTCATCCAGATGCACCTGCAAAGCTGAAATTTCAGGCACTTTACTCTCCAAAGGCAGGTTTATTGCTTGCAGTCTTAATGCAGATTTCAGTGTACAATTTTCAGAACCACCATTTTTGAATGAATTAGGACTGTCAAGATTGAGTTTCATCTCCTCATTTAATCTTAACTGGTCAATAATCAAACCTTCTTCCTGAAAAGAAAAAACCATATAAAACAATTATTTTTATTTTTTAAATCTGGTGAGAAAAATAATGAAGAAAACATATTTTTGAAGGAAATAAATGTTATGATTCAGCATGAAATTTATATTTTCATTTCTTTATCAGTCTTTAAGAGGTATATGGTTGAACTTGAACTTGCATTCCTCAAGTTTTTTTTCTTCTATGTTCTACATTACATTTCAGTCTTTGAAAAATTTCCATTTCAATGGAATCTAGGTTATAGCTACCATAAATCTCATGCATCATAGAAAGGCTTAAAATTTTAGATAGAATTATAGAAGAGCAAGACATTATGATTTATATTTTGAGAGGTGGAATTAAGTAGAAAGGAATAATGATATAAACTGATATTATTTAAAGAGATAAAATGAATTCCTAAAGTTTCTACAAGTATGGTCCATAGGTTGTTAACAGTATTTTCCAGGTTAAAAAAATGGATAAATAAGGTTATGAACTGCTATATAAAATAAATTTTTAAAAAGTTTATTTCAGGGGTGCCTGGGTGGCTCAGTGGGTTAAGCCTCTGTCTTCAGCTCAGGTCATGATCTCTGGGCCCTGGGATCGAGCCCCACATCGGGCTCTCTGCTCAGCAGGGAGCCTGCTTCCCTTCATCTCTCTGCTTGCCTCTCTGCCTACTTGTGATCTCTGTCTGTCAAATAAATAAAATCTTAAAAAAAAAGTTTATTTCATGCAGAATTCTCAAAAACTTCAAGATTTCAAGAATACCAAGAAATTCCCAGAGTGGATAATGTGAAGCATTCCATAAAGATATTTCCCTACGGTACCCATTTTATAGGAATTAATTGTGAGGCTAAAGTCCCAAACCTCGGGAAATGTTTAAACTACTGTATGAATAATTTATTATTATTGTCATAATTAGGGTTAAAGAGAGCAGTCTCTCTAAATATTTAATTTTCACATTAAAAAATGCTGAGTTAATTTTTCTTAAAACTATAAGTAAGATCAGTAATATGGGCTACTGAATTGTGTCTCATTCAAAAACTTATATTTTGAAGTCTTTCTGCCCCCAGTACCTTAGAATGACACTGTATTTGGTATAGGGTCTTTAAAGAGGTCATTAAGTTAAAAATGAGGTCATGATGGTGGGCCTAGAGACAGTATCTTTATGAGGAAATGTGGAGATAAACACACACAGAGAAAAGATGATATAAAGACACAGGGAGAAGATGGTCATCTATAAGCCAAGGAGAGGTCTCTCAAGAAACCAAACCTGTCTACACCTTGATCTCACACTTCTAGCCTCTAGAACTATGAGAAAATAAATTTCTGTTGCTGAAGCCACCCAGTCTGTGGTACCTGGTTATGGCAGCCCAAGCAAATAAATATCTGGGTCCGTCATTTTCCCTTTCCTCCCCATTACTGTACACGGCATTTGAATATGCTCATAATCTCCGAATTCCTCTACTGAGTTCTTTTCTTACCTTACTATCTGTGTTGTCCTTTGTAGGAAATTCTCTTTTCACCAGACGTTCTCTGATAGACTGACATGTTTGTGAACCAATGTGAAATCGTTCTCCTCGTGCAGAGGGCACTTCTATGAAACCAGGATGCTTCAGGTCCTGGGTGATTTCTAACACCTTTTGATGTGGCAAACTTTGTTTCTTTTTCAATGCACTCAATTCTTTCATTGTCATCTCTAATTTTATTCTGAGCTGTCTTCCCTCCTCCCTGGCGCTGTTCCTTTCAGCCCGAACTTTGCTCCACTTTTCTCTCCAGTTGGCAGTGCAGTCCGACCACCAGCGCATGGTCTTCTCCATCTGGGCAGCTCTGGCCTTGACTTCTTCAAGTTCCCGCAGGCGAAGCTCTTCACAGATATTCCACTCACTGGTGTTGCATGAGTGTGCACAGACATTGTGAGCAGAATGTGACTGCAGCCCCTGAAGTGGCGAACAGTAATGACAAGTGTCCCTGGGCAGGGAAGCAGGTGCTACCATGTCACAAGCTGGTTTTGTTGATGACTGTTGCATCTGGAAGATTTGTGTTTCCTCAATTAACCGATGGATGGAATCTAAATTCATCTTTATCTTTTCAGGTCTAAGAAAAGACAGAGAACATAATTAATATTTGAGTTTCCCTTGCAATTACGAGAGCAAGACCTACATTTAAAAAAGAAGTAGTTTTACTTGTGACTTCTCTCTCTCTGTCAAATAAATAAAATATTAAAAAAAAATAAAAATAAAAATAAAAAAGAAGTAGTTTTATGAAAACAATATATCTTTCAATATTGCATATTTTCCTTTCCACTGTAACTAAAAATATGGAAAAACTCATGCATTTATAATTATCCTCAAAAAAACAGAAATTGCTCATATTACATTTTGCCAAATGAGTAAAAATAAAAATATAATGATGCAATTGGGGGTAGCATATGACATGAATAATTCATTTTAAGAAATCCAATTCTTTTCAGTTAATATTTACTGTAATATATGTTGTTCACTAACTACTCAGTGATCCTCTTTTCCCTGCTAATTCAAGCACAACCTATTTAAGTGGAAGGCAGAATCTATTGATTTCTGGGAGGATAAATGTCTATTTTAATCCCAGGGCTAAATCCTAACTGTTCTCTTCCATGATGGCCTCCATTTCACTGAGCACTCGCTAGTCTCAAGTCAGCATAGGAACTAGTCCTGGCTGAGATTTCAGGGGAAATCTTCAGGGAAAGTTCCCACCTAAAAAACACGGAAAAAAAAAAAAATCACAAAAGGAAAAACTCTTTTCTTCTGCTTCTTTCTGCCTAAACCAAGACATGATTCTGGAAGAAGGCAAGTGTAACAGCCACCTTATAATATTTAAAATGGTAGAAGAGAAAGAGGAAAAGCACTTGATTTAACGACTGAACTGTAGCATGAAAGCTAGAATGTGTACCTGTGGTTTTCTTGCCATGTGAGAATGATTACCTAACTTTATTTAAGGTGTGATTGTTGAGTTTTCTGTCACTTGCAGTCAAAATGGCCTCAGACTGATACATGAATTATTTTCATCCCATGGTTAAAATTATGATAAATTCTAAAAAATATATACTGAATAAGACATGGTGTTTGTCTTAACGATTTTGTAGTTCAGTGGATGAGACAGGCACATAAAAATTAAAAAATAAATATTCACACAGTAAAATATATTTATTATTCCATCAATTTCTTATTTAGTACATATTATATGTCAAGTTGGTACCAGGTTGCTAGGGTATGTAGGAGGTGCTGTAAGGAACACTGCTCAGGAAAGTGATTAAATGTCTCCTACATGAAGAGGCTTCCTGGCACAGGAAACACTGAGGGGTCTTAGCAATTTCAACGCTTTACAAAGGAATTGCAGGCCACTTTCTATATAAATAACAAAGACAAATTAATTAGTAAAAGCAGACCTACTTATCAGTATGTACATCCATTACTTTATTCAATATGGCGACATAGTTATATTGATGACAGCAAGTAGGACCTTTCCTTTAAACTAAACACTTAAAACATGCAGGTTAATCTACAAATTAATAAAGTTCTATAGTTATATAAGATTGCCCATTTAAAAAAAAATTTTTTTTAATTTATTTGACAGAGATCACAAGTAGACAGGCAGGCATAGAGAGGGGAGGAAGCAGGCTCCCTGCAGAGCAGAGAGCCCGATGCAGGGCTTGATCCCAGGATCCTGGGATCATGACCTGAGCTGAAGGCAGAGGCTTTAACCCACTGAGCCACCCAGGTGCCCCAGATTGCCCATTTTTACTATCAAATAAGATATATCGGTATAAATAACATTTAACATACATGACATTAACTCCTCTCATTTTTGATTTGCTTTTATACAGTTACATAAGCTGTCTCCTTACATACCATCCACTTCATCAACTGAAGGGGTTTCATAATACTAACAACCTAGAAAATAAGTTTTTTTCTTTTTTTTAAGGATTTTTTTTTTTTTTTTTTAGAGGGAAATAGAGCATGAGCAGGGGTGGGGGCAGAGAAAGAGGGAGAGAGAGAATCCTCAAGCAGACTGCCCTCTGGGCGTGGAGCCTGATGTGGGGCTCAATCCCAGAACCCTGATACCATGACCTGAGTCAAAATCAAGAGTTGGCTACTTAACTGACTGAGCTACCCAGGCGCCCCCAGAATAAATCTTTATATGCTGACTTACAAAATAAGTCTTTATTGAAAAAAAAATTAAATGTATATCACTCTCAAGTTAAAAGAAAAAAACCTATTTTATCAAGTGTTCTGTAGAGGTGCCAAACCAATTCACTCCTTATTATAACACTCAGAATAATACAGATTCAAGGTTGTAATTATTTTTGTTAGCATTGGTACATGTCCAAGCACATTTGAATTAGTGCTGATTTGGAGTAATTGTTCCCTACATTTATTGCAATTCAGAGGGTAATGATAATAAAGCTGACCAAATTTCTTGGACCATTAGTAAACTGAGACCAATATTAAAAATGAAAATAAGGAACTCTTGGAAGCACACCACATAGTTTATGTATATGTTCACGTATCATACAAATACATATATTTGTGTGTGTGTGTGAGCAAATATATATATATTCATCATCAACTATTTAATGATACTTCCAATATTTCCCTTGGCTGGAATTCCAAAATAAAAACAGAAAACTTATTTTAGCATATTAAATTTAAATTTATCCTTGCCATTTTTCAAACTAAATCAGTATCATAAAATTATAATGTCCTTAAAAATTCTCATTAACTTTTATTTCACTATTGTTTTGAAGACTCTATAATTGGATTCTGGTACATGGAGACCTTTCCTACCAATTAACTATGTATTTTTTCACATCTGACTAAACAAAATTGAGTTGGGTTTAATCATTCAGTCCTTGAACTTGAATAATTTTTCCTGTTCTAAAGTGTTTCTCAAGCAAGTGTAAATGACATATTGAATCCTTGTGTGCATCTATTAAGACACTCATTTTCCCTATACATATGTGCATGTTCCTTATGTTTTATTTCAATGACTGTGGAAGTATTTGTCAGTGGTTGTAGCACAAAGTCTTCGGTGCATGAGAAAATATTTTAATGCTATTGACTCGGGTTTCTTACCCTAAATTTTGCATTGTCCTTACCATAAAAAGGAGGGAGAGGGCACAAGGAAACTCTTGATGGTGGTGGATATGCCTAATACTTTGATTATGGCGATGGGCTCACAGGTGCATGCCAATGTCCTAATTCATCAAATCATATATGTTAAATATGTGCAATATTTTGTATCTACTACACCTCAATAAAGCTATTAAAAATGTTCATATAATCAGGCTACCCTGAAGACTAACAGTATTTTTAGTGTAGTATATAACCAAATAAATTAAATATGATGGGCCTACTCTATATAAATAATACTATTAAACATTATATTTCACTAAAGAGAATTTTAATGTATAAGACATTGAGTTCCAGATTATATTGATTCAAGCTCTGATTCTGTCACTTCCCATATAAATGATCTTGGACAAATAATATAAATTGCCTTTGATTCACTATCCTTATCTGTAAGAGTAGACAGAAATATCATTGTACTTCAGTTAGTTCTTGTGACCATTAAATGAAAAACACCACAGACTGTCCAGTCCAGGTTGTCTCTTAGGAAAGGTGACACTTTTCCCCAGTGCTATACAAGTCATCAAATACGTTAGTTTGGACTACTGTATCATTTTTTTTTTTCAGTTTCCTTTCTCTTTTGGAAAGAGAGATGTTATACTTTAAAAACAAGGACAGCAAAGGATAAATGAGATTTACCAAAAAATTCCTAAATTCATGTAATAAAGGTAAAATCAATTTCTATATCATATTCATATTATCAGTGAAATAGTCAGCGCTACTATTATCTGCCTCCTAGAGATGAAGAAACCAGGGCTTAGAGATCTAATGTAATCAACTCAAGTCATATACTTAGAACGGGCCAACCCAGTTCAGGAATTAAGAAATTTCAATCCAGAGTCCTTGCCTCCCTATATCAAAAGCCTACAACTTCAAAATACTATGATCACAATACTAAGATCATCTTTTAGGTTATTTCGGAAATATAATTGGCAGATTTCCATTTTGGATATGTTTATGCTCCAATATTTCCCACTAAATCACACCACAATTAGTCAACTGATCCCAACACTGGGCTTTGACGGAATTTCATTTCATCAGAGCTCAAAGGAACTGCAAGTTTAGGGCCTGTAAATCCCTGCAGTCCTTGTCTCTCTCATCCTGCTTCTGTGCCCCACGCTTCAGTTACCCTGATGTGTCCATTCCCTGCACAAACCTCCCCTCAACTTTCTCCTTTGATCAATCAGATTGCTATGCAAGAGGCTCTCTCCTCTCTCCACACACTCACCTTCCCTTGGTTTCTCATCTTTCAGGTATCAGTCAGTGAGACCCCTGCTTGACTCTCCTCCATCCCTTACAGGCCTGACATCTGAGATCTGAGCAGAAAGTTTACTTTGAGCTTCCTCTGTGGTAGTGAACAAAATACACATGGATTCTGCCATCCTGGGACCTTGTTAATAACCAAAAGCAATAAATCAAGCTACAATCACAAATTTTAACACTCTTTGAGAGAAATAAACAGTGTGTTGTGATTCAACACATACCTTAAACTTAAGGAAGTCTCTCCAAATGACAGATTCTTTTTTATTTATTTATTTATTTGACAGAGATCACAAGTAGATAGAGAGGCAGGCAGAGAGAGAGAGAGAGGGAAGCAGGCTCCCTGCTGAGCAGAGAGCCCGATGCGGGACTCGATCCCAGGACCCCGAGATCATGACCTGAGCCGAAGGCAGCGGCTTAACCCACTGAGCCACCCAGGCGCCCCCAAATGACCGATTCTTATGTACTATCTGAAGAATGAGGTGGGCCAGAAATAAAAGCATTGTTGGCAGACGTTATACTATCAGGGCAGAATCGAATAGGGTCCAGAGGGATTTTTGCTTTATTGTTTGTACTTATTGCTTTCCATTAACCTATAGGAAATGAATTCTAAATGAAACCCTTCTTGGACTTTTTTTCCCCTAAGAAGCGCAGGACCGCTAATACATACACAATAATGTTAATAAAAACCATAAGCAAAGGGGCGCCTGGGTGGCTCAGTGGGTTAAGCCTCTGCCTTCAGCTCGGGTCATGATCTCAGGGTCCTGGGATCGAGCCCCGTATCGGGCTCTCTGCTTGGCAGGGAGCCTGCTTCCTCCCCTCTCTGGCTGCTGCTCTGCCTACTTGTAATCTCTCTCTCTCTCTCTCTCTCTAAAAAAAAAAAAAAAACATAAGCAAAGAGTAAATAGATTAATACAGATTCAAAACATAACACTAAGGAACAGTTGTTACTTTAGGTATGATGCCATACATGCTGATAAAAAGCAAAAAAGAAAAATCAGTTTTTAATATTCAGGAAAGTAAAACACCATACTGTTATTTTAAAGTGTGGCCCATCAAACATATGCATGTGATTAGTATAATAAAAATGTGTGTACTGCACAGGTTTAAAGCAGAAAAAAATATTTTTAGGAAAGTTTTGTAAGAGAACACTAAATATGAAATATGAGACGCCAGCTGTAATAGGAAGGGAGGTGAACAATTATAGGGAATGGCGAGATCATGCCACTACGGGAAAGCTCAGCTTCTGCCCATGGTAAGTACTATATTCTAAAAATCCATACACTGTGGCAAATTATACAGTTATAGTCTATATTTGTTGTTGTGAATGTGAGATTTTGGAACCATACAGAAGCAGGAAATACTTGCACAAAAAGGCAATTAATAATATCGAATAAATTTATATGTTATTTAAAGCTTGGATACTTTTTATCCCCAAAAGCTTTGTAGTAAAAGCATAAATGAAAACACTTTAAAACACATATATTTATGTTTCCTAACAGGCATTATCAAACTGTAAATTGTATTATCTGATCAATTAGAAATTAACTTTATTTTAAAGAATTGGCATGGAATTCATATAAGCCCCACCCTTTTCTTAGCAGACTCTTCTTCCCTGCTTCCTAAGTCTTTAACCTCTTACTCTTCCCCAGTGTTGTTGAAGACATGTGTGATGCCTTATTTTAGTCTAGATTTTCAGTAAAAAATTATTTGAGAAAAATATATTTCTTAGATAATGCTCAATGATAAAAAATTAACTCCATTTCTTTAAAAAATCTATTTCAGAACACTCTCTCCACATCAAATCTTGATGTCATTACTGCCATTCCCAGACAATAGCAATGTCTTCTCTGCTTAAAGAGGAAAACAAAGACAAACAAAACCCGTAAAAAAAGACTACAATTATAATAAACACCTTATAGATCAGACATATAAAGAGATCAGACTTATTTCTTTGGAATATGAATAGAGGAATAAAGAAAGATCCAAAATCCACAATCCATTTCCATTTTATAAAAGCCAATGTATCATTTGTAATGAAGCTTGGAAAATGAAAATTTCTTTTTTCTGGCAAGCTGATCATCTTGAAGCTCTTATAATGCTTTGCCTGCCAATTACCAATTTAGGTTCAGATCATTTAGAATTTCTTGGAGGATATAACATAATGTAACTATTCTTATGTAGAACTTAGGGTATCCATCAGGTTCAAGCAAGTTCTGTTTTAAAATATTCCTGAAATATCTCACCAGTGCACAAATATTGCGACATAAATATATTTTATCTAAGGTTTGAGTTTATAGCTTAAATATGTTTCTTCTACACGTTTTGCATGGAGCACTGGGTGTTGTGCAAAAAGAATGAATAATGTTACACTGAAAAAATAAATAAAATGGAAAAAAAATATGTTTCTTCTAACGATATATGCAAAACCTATGTTACTAATTACCTATTTGCATGGAAGCCTGAGACTTGTTAAATCCCTTGGCATTTCCTAATATTTATGTTTAAATTTCAAGGTTTCGGTGAACAAAACCACAAATGATCCCAATTTTCTCATGCAATCGAATCCAACTTAATAGCGGCAAATAAATGAAAATATCTGTTGAGAATTATGCCAAGAATAAAATTAGTATTAGCCGTGGAACTATAAAGCCCTTTTGAATCTGATTGTCATACAAGAATAATCTTGCTCCTATTTCCAGGTGGCCAACAATCAGAGTGCACGTCTTATTGAAAAGAGCACTGAAAAAAATGTGGTCATGTCGAAGATCCTACCACTTCCCAAAGTTGAACAGGTGACCCTGAATCTGGAATATGAATCACTTTTGTATAATTTCATAAAAATTAATGAATGAGAGGAAAATGTAACTTTGCCCATAAATATTAGTTAAAAATAAAAATTCCAAAGAGCAAATAGCCAATAGCAAAATCATGATTATTATTAATTTATAATGTGAAAGTGAATTACCCTGTAAAATAATTCCTATCACAGTTCTACAACAAACCAGGAAGTGCTAAAAGAGAGGGGTTATGCTTTCTTTTGTTATTCAAAAACTATTTATTTGTTAAGATTATAAATTTTCTTTAATATTGGATCCATCGACATTTTCTAATATTTCTGTCCATTTCAGGGTTGAAACCACCAACTATTCCAGTCTTCCTATGCATTTCCTAAGCAAAATTCCTACATCATTTATCCCATTCACACGTGCTCCTAAAGAATGTATGAGGCAAAGTCAGAAATTCTTCATAGATCTGGTTACACTTTGCACTGAACAAGAGAAAGCCCTTTGCTGTCAATGTGATTCAGTAATATTTTCTCACACCCACTGGATGGACTGTGCGCAGCTGCCAACCACTCTGTGTTAGCTGACTGGAAAGCTTTCACGGGCTTAGTAATGAAGTTTGGAGAATACAGTCCCACTGATGGTCATGTTTACTGCTGAAATGCAGTTATAAAATTTTTTAATAAAAAAATGATTCTTAAAGTCTGTTTCATTTCCCCAATTGCACATTCTTTACATTAATAATCCAAATTGGCTAAAATGTATCCCACATCAAAAGGCTAACAGAAAAAACTGGAATCAGAAGCAGAAATGGTATAATGTATGTAGACTTTTACGAGCCATACCTATGCAAAGTATTTCCGAATACTTAGCTTCATTCACTCTACTTCTGACTAAGGCAAACCAATATTCATATAAAATCATGCAAGATAGTATTTGTTAAGCTTTATTTCTTAATGTATGATTTGGAATTGAATTTTCAGGGAAAAGAGCTATGACCATATTGGGTGGCAGAGAAAAAATTCATCCTTTGAATTATAAATCAAAGAAGTCTTTAAAAAGTTTAACTCCCCCAAATCACAAGACTGCTGATTTATCGGGGCTCCTGGGTGGCTCAGTGGGTTAAAGCCTCTGCCTTCAGCTCAGGTCATGATCCCATGGTCCTGGGATCAGGCCCCACATTTCGTTCTCTGCTCCGCAGGGAGCCTGCTTCCTCCTCTCTCTCTGCCTGTCTCTCTGCCTACTTGTGATCTCTGTCAAATAAATAATTAAAATATTAAAAAAAAAAAAAGACTGCTGATTGACCAAAAGTTATAGAGAACATCAAGAAGAGATGGGGCAAGGTAATTTTTTTTTTTCTGATAAGACCACATTTTAGAAACCCAGACTCCAGAGTTTAAGAGGCAATTTGGAAGCCCTCAGACTTGTAGCTACTCCCCATCAAGGGCTACTGAGGGCCTAGTATCCAAAATATTTGCCAGAGTCATCTTCAGAAGTTTCAAATATACCCCCCAAGAAGTTGTGTAAGATTGTCATCCTTGTCTTTTTTTTTTTTTAAGATTTTATTTATTTATTTGAGAGAGAGAGCGTGCACAAGAGCAGGGTTGGGAGGCGTAGCATGAGGGGCTGATGCAGGGCTGGATCCCAGGCCCCGAGCTGAAGGCAGCCACTTAACCAACTGAGCCACCCAGCTGTCCTGTCATCCTTGTCTTGATGGTCAAGTAAAGCAATGTTTTAAATATAGAAATTAGTATTTGTTTTTTCAGTTTAATCATTAGACAGTGCCATGATAAAACACATATAACTTGCACTAAGGAGCAACAGACAATTCTGCAAATAGTTAACTAACATAGTAAAGGTGGTAGATTAGTTTCCTATTGCTGCTGTAGCAAACAATCACAAACTTAATGGCCTAAAGCAACACAGATTTATTATCTCACACTTCTGAAGTTCAGATGCTCAAAATAAATCTCTAAAATCAAAGTGTGGGCAGGGCTGGTTTCTTCTAAGGTCTCTAAGGGGTGGATCATTTCCTGGCCCTTTTCAGCTCCCCTTACCTTCCTTGGCTCATGGTCCCTTCATCAGACCACTCCAACTCTTTATTCCCATCATCATATCCCCTATAGCCAAGGCTGATTGTCTTTTCTTCTCCTGTAAGGACCTTTGTAATTATATTGACCCCATCCCGATAATCCAGGATAATCTCCCCATCTCAGAAGGCTTAATTTAGCCACACCCGTAAAATCTGACGTAACAGATATGAGGTAACAGATTACAGGTTCCAGATATTAAGATGTGGACATCTCTGGGTGCCAAGTAGCCTTGTTCAGCTACATCCGTGATATAGCAGAAAAGAGACTGGATTTTGAAACCACATAAATATGACATCAAGTTCTTTCCATAATTTGCCTATTTCTTGCTTTGTGATTTACCATCTTGTGGCCTTAGAAACTTAATTTATGTGAAAGTTTCATCTATAAAAGAGGGATATTAAAAGCTTTGTCATGGTTGTTTCAAGGGCACCTCATGAATTTTCCCTCTGTATGGGTCATTTCCCTCGGTGTACCCTCAGCAACTGTTGCATCATCGCCACCTTCTCCGTGAAGGAATGCCCCCATTTCTCTGATCCTACGACAAAAGAGACAATTTATCTCACGTGTTATTTTCACGGCTTTCATTTCCTCACCTCCCATTCTTTCATCCACCCATTTTAACTGGGAATCTGTACCTTCCATTCCACAGAAATCCCACTTGTCAAGATCACAGATGACTTTAAGAGTGAGAAATTGGTTATTCATTTTTTACCCTTGCCTAATGTGACCTCAGCAATGTTCACAACAACTGATCATTCCTTGCTCTTTGAACACATCTGTCACATTTTTTTCCTTACCACCACATGCTTCTCATTATTCTGTTATCTCCTCCTTCTTGGCCTCCTTTCTTTCTCCCTGCTGCTCCTCTCTAAACAATGGAGAGTCCAAAGCCTGCTAAGATGAAAGCGTCTTTGCCATTGAATGCCAAGTTGTTACCTCCAGTCCCTTCACCTCTCCTGAGCTTCAGACACATAGTGACTCTGTACGTCTACTTGGACACCCTAAAAAATCTCATCGACCCAACATACAAACTTGAACTTCTGCTCCCCAGCCTGCGGCAGATTTGTTTTCTTTCCATTGCTAACATCCCAGCAAATGCTCCCACCACCCAACAGCTGACGTAAAAATCCTAGTTTCTCTATGACTCACATTTTGTCAGCAAGTTCTACTGCCTCATTTCTTCAGATAACTTCCTAGATCCATGTATTTCTTTCCGCCTTCACTGTCTCTATCCTGTGGAAATCACCAGCACCCCTTCTAGCATTACTACTTCCGAAATGTCTACTAATACTTCTGTCTAGTTAATATGCAGAAGTCTAAAATTTTTTAAAATTTTAATAAAATTACGTAACTGTCTCATTACAACTTGCTAACACCTCTATTACAATTAGAATAAAGTGAAAACACTGAACCACAGTCTGTTTCACATGATCTGCCACCAACCTTACTCCCTGGCCTTGATTCCCATCCCCCATCCTTTTCTTTCCTTCCCTTTCTCCTCCAGTCACACTGACTTTCCTCCTGTTCTTTGAAGACATCATGTTCATTCCTGCCTTAGGATCCTGTGGGTGGAATGCTCTTCCCTCCCATCCCTGGATTCAGGTATGTTCCCCTTTCTGAATATTTAAATTTTGAGAGGCACTGAAGGTTCAAATGAAGAGGATGAAATGTCACCAGTATAATTAGAGCACAGTGTCCAGATGTAGTAACTCTACATTTATAGAATGTGTCTACTTCTAAAACACTTTCAGTATACATTTTGCACAATGCCTGCTGAAATTCTCTTAGGTAGGTATGGGTGCCTGCACCAAGGTTAGAATACATGACTGGTAAGTGGCCGAGACAGAACTTGACTCGGAAGTTTCATCTCAAAATTCAGAGCTATTGCCACTATACCAATTTGTTTCTTTTACAAATGTTCAGGATAAACATCAGTATCCTGACAGAAACACAGCAAAGTGTATGATCTCAATGCCCCTTGATTTATGGAGAGTGAGGGTCAAGGAGAAGAATTTAGTTTCAAACCATCAAACCTTCCAGAGGGCTACGGAATTTAGTAGTCAATGCCACCTACTTGTGTTTCTTCTAACAGGAAAACCCAAAGGCCAGAAGGACTGGATGCAGAAGAAAATAGTGGTACCAACACTCCATGTTGGTTCTAATGTTCTTAGCCTCAGAACAAGAGACTCTTTTGGAGTTCAGCTTTCCTCTATGGACAAACATTGAATTCCTTGTTCAAAAGAGGGAAATTTTTTTTAAAAGGCCCAGTACCCTTAATGTGCCTTTCCAAGTCACCTCAAAAAACATATACAATTCACGTATGTGTATATGTATATATACATATGTATATATGTATGTGTATACACGTATGTGTATATGTATATACACACACTTATAAATATATACACACACAGTACACATATATATTTTAATTAGGTTGCATATGATTTTAATATCATTTAGCAGACTGAGCCAAACTTTTGTGTATATTTAGGAAAGTCAGCAATACTTGCAGAAAATAATTCCTTCATGTCAAATCACTTTTCTTTAAATATAATTTTTTAAGATTTTATTTATTTGACAGAAAGAGACAGCGAGAGAGCGAACACAAGCAGGGGAGTGGGTAAAGGAGAAGCAGGCTTCTCGCTGAGCAGGGAGCCTGATGCAGGGCTCAATCCCAGGACCCTGGGATCATGAACTGAACCGAAGGCAGATGCTTAATGACTGAGCCTCCCAGGCACCCTCACTTTTCTGTTAAATCCATTTTCACTACAATTATATACAGCGAATGAAGACTTGAGACAAAATCATAGTTATTCTCCATGTATTGTGAAAATGAACTTCTACGTTCCATTATTGTTCCAAGGATCATGTCACATGCTTATATAGACTTTTTTAGATTTCAAAAAATATGTCTGCATAGGTTATAAGTTCTCAGACCACAGACTGCAGATCATAAGTTAATATGCTCTACCGCAGACCATAAATTAATAATCACTAGCATATATGAAGATTATATTTCTACATTATATTTCTACTTTATATTTATACTATATTATATTATATATACTATATTATATTTATACTACATTATATTTCTACATTATATTTCTAATCATACATGCATAGTTATGCTAGGACAGAAAAAAAGCACTGCCTATATTTAAAGACTAGACATTTAGAAACTGACAGATATGGTTGAGTATATGAAGATACACAGTTAAAATATTGTTCATTGAAAATTCACTCTCGTTAAATAGTAAATAGTAAGATAAATTTTAAAGAATTATTAAGAATATTAATGCTTTTCCCAAATAAAGTACAATTTAAGAATAAGAAAATTTATTGACTAAGAGTTAATATTAACTAGAATTATTTACCATGTCTTTTAGTGTCATTTTAGTGACACAGAGTAATCCTCAACTCTATTTTTTATGTTTAGAATCAAAATGAGAAAACATCTTGGTATTGTTCAGAACCTACACATTATAGATGTATGTTGAATTCCAAACTCAAATTTTTGGTTTGTGACTTAGTCTAATCTTGCCAAAAGATCCCTGAAAGAAGTAGCTCAAGAGAATTCTTGGACACCAAATATAAAAAAGAAAAGAGAAAACCAGCCTAACATATTAAATTATAAACATATGGATGGAATTTCCTTTAAATTACACTTGAGTCTAAACCTTAAGGGTAAAGAATTTAACAAAATACATTTGAGGTTTCCATAATACAAAACATTTGAGAAGTTAGACAGGGAATTCAACTATCCCAAAGACAGATGAGATTTTCACTCTAATATTGAGTAAACAGAACCTTCTCTCCTATTTTGGAATACTTTACTCTAAAATCAAAATATAAATCTTTAGTAAGCATCTTTGTAATATATAGTAATGAATCCATATATTAGATAGCTAAGATGTTTTTTTAAAAATCTGTTCTTATATTCTGGAGCTAGAAAAACTGAGAAATCAAGAGAAAAGCAAAATTAAAAAGGTATATATTTAAAAACAGTAATTTTCCCATAATTTGTCCTATCCTTTCTGACATAACCTAGAGCAATCTTTTTCAGATAATAATGCTTTTGACTGTTAAGTATCTCATGGTATGTGAGTACCTAGAAACAGCAAAGATTTAAGTATTACAAAGGAAATCAGGTACTTTTTATTATCCTCAAAAAAAGCACATTTTTAAAAATACTGCCTACCAATGTATATAAAATAGTAACAGTTTTCAATGTTGAAAATATAGATAAAATATTAAGGTAGCAAAAGCTGCATAGAAAGAATATTTTCATTTAATTTTAAAGCAATTATGATTGCAGTAAAAATATGTAAACTTTTAAAAGTGATTTTATCTAGATTATGTGATTACACTTTTCTTCTTTATGGTGCTTTCTAATATATACAGCATAGTTTTTATATATGCAAATATGCATATATATATCACTCCAATGACAATTCAATAATACACAAAACAGAGATTTTGAATTAAATTCTAAATTTAAATATATTTGCATCCAAATGGCTCAACAGATGGCGGAGCTGGAGCACACTGGAAAAACCATCAGAAGGACCATAAATAATAGCGGGACTGTGCAGCTTTTAGATACTGTAAGGTAATGATGCATCACAGGTATATTTGGTGACAAGAAAACATACTACAATGTATGGAATGAATACTGCAGAAATAAAAAGAGGCTAAATCAAATGTAAATCTGCTCTAATTCCTAAATTCTCTTCTGGGATTAGAACATTCTACTAGAGTACTTCCCGTGAACCCAGTACTGGTTAAGACACTGAGGTGGAGGCAATGTGTCTTAAGTAGGGTTATGTGTGTATGTGTCAGTATTTCAGACATTGACAACATATGTGGATTTCCAACCTCACCACTGAGAAGTTTATGTAGACCACACATTCATTATTGCTTCATTAACAGTAACCATTTTATTTCCTGATCATGACTAGCTGATTCTCATTCTCTCTCTCCCTTCTTCTCAATCTCTCGGTATCTCCCCCATCCCCCATACAATTACACTGGGAGGCTTTAATTCATTTCAATACCAAGACTAACACTTGTGAGAATCTAAATTTCGTGTTTATAGCTGAATTCATTATTAAGAAAATTATAGATTCACATGCAGTTGTAGGAAAGAATACCAAAATATCCCATGTATTCTTCAGCCAGTTTCCCCCAATAATAACATTTTCCAAAACTATAACAGAATGTCCAAACAGGATATTGAAATCAATAAAGTCATATATTCCTTAATCATATATTCCCAATTTAACACGGACTTCTTTGGTTTGTCTATTTTGTTCCATACAATTTTATCATATGTATAGTTTCATGTATCTACCACCACAGTCAAGATAGAACACACAATCTTCATGTTCCCCCTCCCTGTCTCCAGTCCCTGGAAACCATTAGATTGTCTCCATGTCTAAAAGTTTCTCTTTTCTAAAATATTATAGAAATTGAATAATTCACCATGTAATCTTTGGAGACTTTCATTCACTCAGCATAGCATTCTGGAGATCATCCAAGTTGTTGCATATATGAACAGCCCACTTTTCAGTTTTTGTTTTTATCGCTGAGGAGAATCCCACCACATTGTCTGTTTAACCTGCTAACCTGTGGAAGGACATCTGAGCTGTTTTTAGGTTGTGGCTATTATAAAAAAATAAACAAAAAAAAACCAAAAAACAAAAACAGCTATAAACATTGGTATAGGTGTTCTTGCGTGAACATAAGTTTTCACTTCTCTAGAATAAATGTCCATGAGTTTTACTGCTGAGTCCTATAGTAATTGCATATTTAGTTTTATACGGAACTGCCAACCTGTTTTCCAGAAAAAAAAAAAAACCATACTATTTTACTTTCTCATCTTCTCCAGCATTTAGTGTTGTCACTTTAAAAAAAAAAAATTCAGACATTCTGATAAGGACACAGCTCACTGGGGTTCCAATTTGCATTTTCCTGATAGCTAAGAATACCTTTGTCATGTGTTTACATACTCCATGTATACTTCAGTGAAATGACTTTTCATGTCTTTGACCATTTTCTAAATGTACTTTTTGTTTTTATTGTTTGGTTTTCAGAGACACAGTCTTTTGTCAGAAATGTGGTTTGCAAATATTTACTCTCAATATGTATCTTTTCTTTCCATTCCCTTAACATGGTCTTTCACATACCAACAGTTTCTTTAATTTAGAAACTATTCAATTTATCATTATGTCTTTATGGACTTTGCTTTAGTGTCCAATCTAAGAATTCCTCACCTAGACCTAGATCCTGAAGATTTTCTCCTACATTTTCATTTCAAAAGTTGTATAGTGTAATGTTTTATCATTAAGTCAATGACTCGTTTTGAGTGTCTTTTTGTATCACCATGTAAGGTTTCAGACATGATTGTCTCCTGTGTATAGAGGTCCAACTGCTCCAACACCTTCTGTTGACAGGCTATTCTTCTTTTACTGAATTTCTTTTATATCTTTGTTAAAAATGACATAAGTCTATTTATCTAGGTCTGTTTCTGAACTGTCCACTCTGTTTCATTAACCCATGTGCTATCACAACCCTTCTGCAAGTTATACAATATCTTGATTACTGCTCTATATAGTAAGACTTACTATCCGGTGAGGCAATTCCTCCCATTTTATTCATCTTTGTCAAGATTGCCTTAGCTATTCTAGAGCTTGTGCATTTCTCTATAAATTTTAGAATAAGCTCATCTATGTGCATACATAAAAATTATTGTGGTTTCAATCGAAATTGAATATAACCTAGATGTAAATTTGGGGAGATACAGTGTATTTACATAAACACAGTATGATTGCCCTATTTAGCTCTTCCTTGAATTCTTCTATCAGCATTTTGAAATTATCAGCATATAAGGCTTGTACAGGTTTGGTTAAGTTGCATTTTCTTTGGAGTAAATATAAAGTTTTTTTTTCTTTCCTATGTGCTTATGTTAGGGTACAGAAATAAAATTGATTTTTTTGTGTGTGGTGCTCTTATATACTGCGACCTTGCTGAACTCATTAATTCTTGGTGTTTTATTTTGTTGGAAGATTCCTTGGGATTTTTCTACGTAGATGTTCATGTCATCTATAAATGGGGATAGTTGTATAATTTCCTTTTTGATCTAAGTGCTCATTATTTATTTTTCTTGCATTACGGCAGTGGCTGGCACTTCCAGTAATGTTAAATAAGAATGGTGTAAACAGACATTCTTGTCATGTTCCCCATCTTAGGGGAAAATAGTCTTTCCATATTAAGTATGATGATAACTGCATATTTTTTTTAGATGATTTATTGCCAGTTGAGGCATTCCTCTCCATTCCTAGCTTGCTGAGAGTTTTTATCTTGAATGAGTGCTGAACTGTACCAAATGCTTTTTTAATATCAATTCATGTGATTAAATGACTTTTATTCTTTCTCTTGTTGAGTGAGATTACACTGATTTATCCTCAAATGTTGAACCAGCCTTGTATACCTGAAATAAGTTCCTCTTTGTCATGGTGTTTGTTTATATTTTACATTTGCATATTAAGTTTCTGTTGAAGATTTTTATGCAAGTTCATGCAAGATATTGGTCTGTAGTTTTCTTTTTTTAGCACTGTCTTTGTCAGTAATAACAGCTTCATAAAACAAATTGGGGGGGCACCTGGGTGGCTCAGTAGGTTAATCCTCTGCCTTCAGCTCAGGTCATAACGTCAGGGTCCTGGGATCGAGCCCCGCATTGGGCTCTCCGCTCAGCGGGGAGCCTGCCTTCCCCTCTCTCTCTGCCTGCCTCTCTGCCTACTTGTGATCTCTCTCTGTCAAATACATAAATAAAATCTTTAAAAACAAAACAAAACAAAAAAAACCCAAAAAACAAACTGGGAAATGTGCCATCTTTAATTTTTAGGAAGAGTATGTTAATACTTAAAATACTTAGTAGTGCTATGGTCTGAATGTTTGTGACTACCTCCCTATCTCCCATTGCCCAAATAACGTATGTTGAAAACCTAATGCCTGATATGGTGGTATTAAGAAGTGGAGACTTTGCAGGGTGTTTTGGTGATGAAGATGGAACCTCATGAATGGGATTAGTGACTATAAAAGAGGCCCTGGAGAGTGTGCCTGTCCCTCCCACATGTGAGGACACAGTGAGAACTTACAAGCTATGAACCAGGAAGAAGGCCCTTGTCAAAATGTGACCACGCTTGTGCCCTGTTCATGGACTTCCCAGACTCCAAAACTATGAGAAATAGGTTTCTGTTGTTTATTACCTACCCATTTTGTGACATTTTGTTACAGCAGCCTGGATAGATTAAAACAGATAGAATCCTACAGTGAAGCCAAATGGGTCTGGTAATTTCATTTTTGTAAGAGTTTTAATTATAAATTTAAATTTCTTTAATATTTGTAAGACAATTTACTGTTTCATTTTGGTTGATTTTGATAGCTATGTTTTCAAGGAATTGGTCCATTTCTCCTAGACTGCTTATTTACGATCATAAAGATGTTCATAATATTCACCTGTTTTCTTAGTAGCTGCAGGATTTATAGTGATTTCTCTCTTATAATCCTGACATCATCATTGGTGATTTATGTCTACTCTCTTTTCTATATCTAATGAATAAATATTCATTAACTATTCTTTTTTGAAGAATCAACTTTGTTTTCACTGGTTTTTCTCTACTATTTTCCAGTTTTGAATTTCATTGATCTCTGCTCTTACCTTTATTATTTCCTTCCTTCTTTTTTTTTTTTAAGATTTTATTTATTTATTCGACAGAGAGAGACACAGTGAGGGAGGGAGAGGGAGCGAGAGGGGGAGAGAGAGAGAGAGAGTGACAGAGTACAAGCAGGGGCAGTGGAAGAGGGAGAAGCAGCCTCCCCACTGAGCAGAGAGCCTGACATGGGACTTGATCCCAGGACCCTGGGATCATGACCTGAGCCAATGGCAGAAGCTTAATGACTGAGCCACCCAAGGTGTCTCATCCTTTCTTCTTCTTTATTTGGGTATATTTTGTCTTTTTTTCCTAATTTCTTAAAGTAGGAGTTTACTGTTTTCAGACTTTTTTTTGTTTCTAATGTAAGAATTTAATGCTACAGATTTTGTTCTTTGCATTCCTTTAGTTGTCTCCTAAATATTTGATATGCTATACTTTTATTTCATTCAGTTATGTATAATTTTTATTTCCTTTGAGAATTCTTCATTGACCCAGGCATTATTTAGACATGTGCTGTTTAATTTTCTACTTCTTCAGAAATACTGCTATTGTTGATTTCTGGTTGATTCCATTATGGTAAGAGAACATACCCTGCATAATTTTCATTGTTTTGGTATTAAAGGTTGTTTTGGCCAAGACACAGCTTATCTTGGTACAGATTCCATGACACTTGAAAACACATGTATTCTTCCATATATAACAATTAGATCATTTTGGTTGATTGCATTATTCAGATCTCTATCTTCACAGAGTTTTGGTCTTGTTTCCTAGACTCATTAGTTAGCTTATAAGTTGCTCTGAGGAGTTGTTGAAGTTCCCAGCTATAATTTCACCTTTCAGCTCCACCAGATTTTGCTTCATACAATTAAAAATTTTGTTACTTTGTTGTGTACTCATTTAGGATCATTATGTATTCCTTGTGGATTGATCTTTTTATCATGAAATGTCCCTCTTTGTAAATCTGTGGTGTTTTTGTTTTGTTTCACTCTAAGTAACTTCTCTGATATTAATATAGCCACTCTAGCTTTTATTTTAACAAATCAGAGAGGGAGATGAACCATGAGAGACTATGGATCCTGGGAAACAAACAGGGTTTCAGAGGAGAGGGAGTGGGGGGATGGAGTAACAGGGTGATGGGTACTAAGGAGGGAATGTGTTGTGATGAGCACTGGGTATTATATATACCTACTGAATTACTGAACATCATTTTTAAATATTTTTATATTTAAATCATTTTAAATATATTTAAATCATTTTAAATACTGAACATAATTTTTAAAAAATGCTTGCATAGTGTATTTTTTTGATTTTTAAATTTCAACTTCTGTATGTCATTGAGTTTGAAATGAGTTTCTTGTTAATTGCATATAGTTTGCTCATTTTTAAAAATTTTATTTATTAAATTTTTTATTTATTATTCAAGTTTTTATTTAAATTCTAGTTGGTTAACAATACAGTGTAATATTAGTTTCAGGAATAGAATTTAGTGATTTATCATTCACATACAACACCTTGTGCTCATCACAAGTGCACTCCTTAATAGCCATCGTCGATTTAACCCACCCCCACCTGCCTCCTCTCCAGCCACCCTCAGTTTGCTCTCTATAGTTAAGGGTTTCTTTATGGTTTTCTACCTTTCTAGTTTTTGTTTTGTTTGTTCTTTTGTTTTATCCACCCTGCTAATCTCTGTCTTTTAATTGGTGAAATTATGCCATCTACATTTAAGGTAATTACTGATATGCTAGAGCTTATATTGGGCATATTATTATGTGTTTTCTGCTTCCCTTATTTCATTCATATTTGTCACACTTTTTTTCTTTTCCTTTCATGCAGATCACTTGAGCATTTTTAAAGATATTGTCTGCTTGATACACTAGAGAGTTTTTGAGTGTATCGCTTTGTATAGTTTTCAAATTTGTTGCCCTGGGAATGAAAATATACAAATGTGACATCAGAGTCAATTGAAATCAATATTTCACCATTTTGAGTGAAATGAGGAAAACTTACTTCCTTTTAGGTGCTTGTACCTCCTCCATTCTTAAATATCACTTTCTTTAACATAAGATAGTCCTGTGATTCTTCTTTCAATTATCAAATGTGATTTATAAAATTTATGAGGATAAAGATATTCTATTATATGTAATCATATTTGTGGCATTTGATTGTTCTTGTATTCTGGTGTACCAAGAGTCTTTCTTTTATCATTTTATTTCTGTTTGAAGAACTTCCTTTAAGGGTAGTTTCTCTTCAACTGATATCTATATTTCCCTTTATTTCCTGAAGAATGATTTCACCAGATATATGATTTTTAGTTCTTTCCTTTCACCACTTGAAAATGTGCCACATCCTTGTGGAAATAATGTGAACATTATAGCATATAATTTTTTCATTTTAACTCTTATCCTTAAATTTCAAATATAGATAGTGGCTAAGTAGCGATGTGATCATTTTGGGTATTGCTAATAAAAAATAAATGCCAATAAAACGCAAGATTAGGGGGCGCCTGGGTGGCTCAGTGGGTTAAACTGCTGCCTTCGGCTCAGGTCAGGATCTCGGGGTCCTGGTATCGAGTCCCGCATCGGGCTCTCTGCTCAGCAGGGAGCCTGCTTCCCTCTCTCTCTCTACCTGCCTCTCTATCTACTTGTGATCACTCTCTGTCAAATAAATAAATAAAATCTTTAAAAAAAAAAAGCAAGATTAGGGCCATGACTTCAGGCCACATAACTATGTTATGTTTGTTCTATGGCTTCAAATGCTTCCTAAACCCCAGGAAATTGGATAAAACAGTAAAGAAAAACAGTTCAGAATGTTTCCTCCCAATGTACATATCAAGGTTTTATATTATTATATAAAGAGTATAGTGGGCACATCTCTACAATGTCCTCCAGTTATCCCCAACTTTTAGTAGTCACAACCTTCTGTAATTCCCTGCTGTTCATTAAGGCTGGCCCTAGTGACCCACTTCTAGTGAATATAACATTGCCAGAATGAAAAACATCATTTCTGAAGTTAGGTTATAAAAAGAGTGTGACTTCCATCTTGGCAGCACTTTGTCAACTGCGCTTTTGGTGATCACTCTGATGAAGCCAAGAGCCACTTCATAAGCTGTCCTGTAGAGAGGCTCAAGAACTGAGGCAAGAAACTGACTAACAGCTTATAAAAAATTAAATCCTGCCCACACTATTCTGAGGAAACTTGGAAACAGATCCACCCCAAGTTGAGCCTAAAGATCACTGCAGTCCTGATTGACACTTTCATTAAATCCCCTTCAGAGACCCAACTAAGCCACACCTGGATTCCTAACCCACAGAAACTGTGAGACAATAAATGCTGTTTTAAACCACTAAATGTTGGTATAATTTGTTGTGCAGCAAAACAGAAAGGCAGTATATGATTATAAAAAAACACTTCCTCAAATTATCAATTATCATTGCTATCCATCACAATCTACTCTGACCTCACACAAAAGTGTCAATACTTAAGAAATAAATTGTTAAAACTGACCAATTAAGGTCAGGCTAACTGGAAAGTTAAAATGAGGGAATGTAAAATGAGGGAATCAGAAACAGTAAATCTCAATCCAAAATGCCAATCATAGGATTAAAGTAAGTCAATTTTATGGTGTAGCTTCAGATGATCTTAAAATGTAAAGAGCACATGGCACTAAAGATACATTCTATTCAGGGAATCAAATGTATGAAATATTACATTATCTTGTTTAAATTACATGTGTTGACATAAGGTAAAACTGGCTGGTCTTTTTGAAGCTTATCACAAAGGACAGGTACTCACGCCATTAGTCTATAGGAAGAACATTATGTGACTAATCCAAAAAGACCAAGCAAATGAGATGTGTAATCAGGAGGATGGCCACAGATGAACATAACTACCTTTTATTGTTTTTGCTTATTTTATTTAAGCTAATTGAAATCCCAAAACAATTTTAGAGTCTACAGACATCTTCCATTTATTAGTCATTCTTCTAAAATTCTGATATTGGTTTGACAGCAGAGAAAAGTTTCTTTACAAATTACTTTAAAATGACTAAAAAACTGAAGTTCTCATCAAAAAAATGTTAATTTTCAGAAAAATCTATTTTTTGCCTCTGCTGATATCTGGGAAATCAAAAACCAACAAGAGAAAAATATTCTGGGTTTTCACTGGTATAAAAGGCCCTTTGAAGAGGTAATAGTATCAGGAAATGTAAACTGACATAAAACAATGCCTTTAATAACGTAAAAAGAAAATAGTGTACAGATTTACTTTCCTAAAATGTTTCTTAAGAGCACATGACTATCTATAATTAGGTAACTCAACAAATATGATTTTTCTCTATAGCTAAATATAAAAATGGGCATGCTCATTTGTACATTTTGACATTCTAATAAATGCATTTATTAAAAAGAAATTTTACAATTAAAATCAAGATACTGTTTTACTTTTGAAAAATGAAAATTGTCTACAAATTATTTAGACTTCTTCCTTCCCATTTTTCAATGCAAACTACAATAGTTTGAGGAAAGCTGTCCATGCAAACAGCACCTTATTTAAGTTTAGTAGTGCTTATTTTGAACACATAAAGTGGCATTAAAATCTGTTTTTTAGTTTTATCAATTGAAATCAATTTGAAGATAACATGTATTTTCAGTGCTTAACAACTAAGATATTTTGTAATATTTATCATTTTTGATATAAGAATAATATCTGCAAATCAGATGGTGATAAACTGAAGAGTCTGGTATCTACAGTGAAATCCAGAGAAAGAGAGAAATTATCAAATTTTTTCTTAAGCATTTCACATAGGGCGCCTGGGTGGTTTAAGCCGCTGGCTTCGGCTCAGGTCATGATCTCAGAGTCCTGGGATCGAGTCCTGCATTGGGCTCTCTGCTCGGCAGGGAGCCTGCTTCCCTCTCACTCTCTCTGCCTGCCTTTCTGCCTACTTGTGATCTCTCTCTGTCAAATAAATAAATAAAATCTTTAAAAAAAAAAAAAAGCATTTCACATATTTGAGTCTTTTCACTTTTCACCATAACCCAAATAGTATATTTGCTTGTATTTATCTTTCTATGCCTATTTTCTACTTATTCTGAGTGCAGATGTAGATGTGTGAGAGTGGATATATGGACGACAGACAAATTTCTCAGAAAAAACTTTTCCAACCTTTTATTATTATAGATAAATTTTATTAATTGTAACTGCACAGTCTCTGGTCTAACAGAAAAGATTTCCAAATCTTTATAATACCACTTTAGTCTAGCTCTTCTGTACTAGTCAAGTGACAATGTGCACATGCCAGTATTTTCATTTTCCTGGCTACTGTTCTTTCACTTAAATCTGGAATGTAATTAGAAATCATATTTAAAAATTCCTTATTTCAAACAAAGATATCAATTTGATACGTTAAACAGTAATCCATTTGCATCTGTAAAATTTGTTTTAAACAATAAAAAAATTCCATTGTTGTTGGAAAACTTCCAAAGCAATTCCTGTGATATTTAGAATGGGCTCTGATTTCACAGTTTTACAAGTTACTAGTTTAAAGTGAAACTTGACAGTGTATTTAACAAAACCTCCAAATTCATTTATGTTCCAGAAAGAATAACACAAATCTTGCAACTATTTGGCACTTGTCTCCTAAGGGAATTTTGAAATTATTTTTAGATATTTTATTTTATTTTTACTTAAAGTCACATTACATGATATTTATATTCTTTATTCAAAATGATATACTGGGTATTTTAAATTTTTTAAAATTAATTTAACTTACTAGTTAAATACTACTGATATTTTCCCTAAGAAATGATTTTTAAATAGAGAACTTTGTTCAAAAACTAAGGATGACTAACATAACATAATAAAATTTTAATAACATAATAAATAACATAATAAAAATTCAAAAAAATTAAAATAAAGTGGGAGTTAACAAAAAATAAAAACAAAAGTAAAAAAGGTAAATTATGCATAAAAAGAGGTCTGGGGTAAATATTAGCAAAATATTGTAAGCGGTTTCTGGGTGGTAGAAAAATGGGTAATTCCTTTTAGTTCATCTGCATTTCTTACATTTTCTACAACAAACATATATGATATTAAAAAAAAAAAAAAAGAACTTTGAGGGGTGCTGGGTGACTCAAGTTGGTTAAGCAGCCGATTCTTGATTTCTGCTAGGTATGATCTCAGGATCCTGGAACTGAGCCCCAGGATGGGCTCTGTGCTCCATGCGGAGTCTGCTTCAGGATTCTCCCTCATCCCTATCCCTGATGTTCTCTCTTTTTAAAATAAATAAATAAACCTTAAAAAAAAAAAAAAAAAAGACCTTTCCAACAAATTGTGCATATCATCTTGTTGCCTGTTTGGCAGGCCTTTGTATTGCATTAGCTAACTTCCGGTGTAATCACAGTTAATATAACATATAAATACCATATTTAGGAAATTTAAGACAAAAAAGTATAGAAAATGCAACTACCTAGAAAACGCAAACACTGATACATTTGAAAACAGAAAAAGGTAGGAGAAATGACTACACGGAATTTAAGACAGGCATCAAGTATTTATTTTAGTCATTGCTATTAAGAGCGCAGTGAGGCTCGTTTATTGTCAGTGTTTTCCTTTCTTGACTTAAATACGCAGTTTTTGTTGCCAGATACTCAGAGTGAGGGACATGAATTTGCTCCTGGGTTACCAAACTCCTTTACTTTGGGAAATCTGCTACAAAACATGGAAAATAAAGCACACTGGACCAACAGTTATTCTCAGTAGCAGCATTCTAACCACAAGAATTAGATGTCAGTTCAAATAAGAGAAGGTGAATTAACTGATCAATTTCTGACTGTTAGCTCCTTAGGAAGCCTCCATAAGCTTCCACTTAGTGCGAATTCTGAACTTGTACCCTTTCTTCAAAAATGTTTAACAGAGTTTAGTCCATGTTTTAAAATTATGTGATTACTCTCTGTATTTCCCACTAAGCTGGGAGCTCAGTGTGAGTAAGGACCATGTTTGTTTTCACTCATCATTCCATCCCCAGGGACAAGGTCAGTGTGTGAGTTAAAGTAAACATTAAGTAAATATTTGTGGTTGAATGAAAGAGTAAATGAATGAGAGATATTTACGAGAAAAGTGTCTCTAGAATCCAGCAAAGATTTATGAAGAATTTATAAAGATAATATTTTCATATATGGAAATGATACCAATTTTTCACACTTCTAGATAAAAGACAATGAGTGAACACACCCCAATTAATTTTGTGAAGTCAAAACAACCGTCATACCAAGACCTGACAAGAACTTTATAACAAATATCTCCCACTAACGTCAATATAAAAACATGCATAGAAACATTAGCAAGAAAAATCTAGTGATTAAAAAGATTACTATATCATAAAGAAGTTGAATATATTCCAGGGACCTAACTTTGGTTTAGCATCTGCTTATCAACTACTGCAATTTATTTACTAAACCATGCTAATAAAATGGAGAAGAATTTCAATAAATAAAAGCATTTGATAAAATTCAAAGCAGTTTATGATTTAAAAACCTAGCAAATCAAATACAAAAAGGAAAGTATGTCATATGATAATAGTTATCTGCAGAAAACCTAAAGCAATAATCCTTAATAGTGTATTACTGAAAGCTTCCCCCCCCCCAAATGGAAAACAGGAAAGGGATACCTGCTACCGCTGCCACTCAGTATTATACAGCAAGTGAAAAGAAAATTAAACAGGAATAGAAAGGAATAAATAAAACTATATTGTAACATGCTTGTAGTATGTAGTAAAAATTCAAATCAATTCACCAACTATTAGAACCAGTAAGTGAAATTAGTAATGTTATCCGAAATAAAGTCAATATACACAATCACATATATTTCTATGTTCTAGAAACAAATACATATCAAATACAAAATTTTTTAAAGCAATACCATTTTATAATTGCATTAAATGGATCAAAATGGCTAGGGATATCACAGAAGATAGGTAAACATATGTTCTATAATCCACAGTACATTATTGAAAGAAACTAAAGAATATCTAAATAAATGAAGGCCTATGTCATGATTACGGATTGGAAAGCGTAAGATTGAAAGATGACACTGTTCCCCAAATCAACCTGCAGATTCACTGTAATCCCACTCAAAAATCAAGAAGGTTAATTTTGTGGAAACTGGCAAGTTGATTCTAACATTCATTTGTAAATGTCAATAGTGAAAAATGCCAAGAAAATGTTAAAGAAGAACAAAGAGGAATTATATGACTGGATATGAAAACAATATAAAGCTACAATAATTAAAACAATGAAGTTTTGGTACAAGGAGAGACAAATAGACTAACGCAAGAGAACACAATTGAAATACAGACTCTCATGTCAGTGGTACCTGATTATGACAGTTCAGTATGAGAAATTATTTTTCCTTTTTTCAACAAAGGGTGCTCGTCAACCACATATCCATATGGAACTAACTGCTATATCACACCATATAAAAAGATCACTTCCATTAGAGAACTGACAAAAAAAAAGTTAATTAAGAAAAATCTCTCATTGCCTTGTAGAAAGCAAAGAGGATAACAAGCATTAGGGTGAATGTTTGTGCACTGAACTTTATTAATAAACTAAGAATTTCTGTTCATGAGACGATATTGTTCCCAGAATGTAAATGCAAACAACTGCATGGGAGAAGATCTTGGCCATATGTATATCCACCAAGGATTCAAATCTAGAATGTATAAAGAATTATCAGAAATTTTCAAGAAAAATCTAACAAGATTTTTTTAAAGACATGCCAGATTATGTTTAAATATACTTCATGAAAGATGATATTCAAATAGTCACTAAACATATAAAATGTTCTTACATCATCAGTTATCAAGGGAATTCAATGTAAAGCCACTACCCATAAGAATTTTCAGTCACATTATTCCTAATAGCTCAAAACTAAAACTGTCCATTTTCCATAAACTAAACATGGATACAGAAAGTTTGTTAATAGTCATGGATAGAAAACTGTATAACAATAAAAATGGGTGCTCTGGTGCTACAGAGTGATACATCTCATATACAGAATGACAAGTGAAAGAAGCTGGTACAAAGTGATACCTTTTAGATGATCCCATTTATAACAAGTTCAAAAAGAGGCCAAGCAACTCCTCATGACAGAGATTGATGGTGTTTACCTTTAGTTAGAACAGCCATGACTGGGAGAAGGCCTGAGGGAGGCTTCTAGAATGCTAACAAGGGTCTATTATTTGATCTGGGTGGTGGCTGCATGGGTGTGTCCTTTTTGAAAATTCATTGAGCAGCATATGTTCACAACTTGCTCACTTTACATGAAGCCAACGCTGATGAGCCTCATCATTTAGATAATAAGAAAACAGCCAGGCTATCTTTACAAATACTACGTCTGCCCAGATTTCTAGCCATCAAGAAGCTTTCGGATTAGGTGGCAGAATACACATGATACGGGGAATATTATCACAATATACTTTAGTGTGTGTGCTCTAATGGAAGCACGGGGACAGCATAGAAGAGGGGAAATTATCCCTCTGCTTGCGGTAGAGAGAAACATTATCAGTGTCTGTGGTCACAGGATGGGGAGAAGAACATGGTGACATGACTACTTCATGTAGCTCACAGTTGTCAGCAGACTGTAATCAGCTCACTTGAAAGGAAATACGTTCCCTGAAAGGGCAATACCTCGCTTAAACTAAATGATTCCCAATTAGTTGTACTGAAATAGTTTGTTTTATTATGCGGATTCTGAATGGGCATAAAACACAAAAATTTCCAGTAAATTCACTGTTGAATTCAACAAAAAGCTTGATGAAATTTGTTCATATAATATACAATTAAAATGGTTTCTTTCTCTAATCATGTCTCTTTAATGCAAGGAAACATAACACACTATTTGATTCATGCTTTACTTATGCAATCACCCAGATTAAATTCTCAGGATGTTTCCTTGTTACATGAAATTAAAGCTTATTAAAAGAGTTACTTTGGGTTATCAGAATTTCATTACCAAATATCTCTCCTCTTAATGGAAATGAAGGCTTGAGTCTCAGAAAACAAATGGTTTGTAAGGCCCTTAAGTTTCATGACAAAACAGCCAATTGTCCAGTTTCCCTTAAACACGCACACACACAAAAACTATGATCATATGCTTGATAACGTCTCCATTCACCATTATCTTTCTTGCATTTATAAAAATATTTAATTTAGATAGATAACCAACAAGATTATCTGGGCTTGCTTCAAAATAATGAGCACTAAAACAAACTGTAGTGGGGGTGGGCGTGTAGGAGACAAACCCAACCACTTCTAACTTCTTTGAACATATTTCCATTTTCAAAAATTTGGGACACATAAAAAAAGAATAAAGAAAATTATTTTGCTCTTCATATGCTTAAATTAAAATGGAAGAAAGAAAAAAGAAAGTAACTTGATATTTTGGAAGACGAGATTCAAATGTTGAATTCCACTTTTTCATTATGTTTACAAAAGCCAGATCTACTTTTAAATTTCTAACAATCTTTGGCAGCATAAAAGATCTGACCTCAGAGTCTCAAGTCTCCCACTAAGTTCTGTTGCATAAAATCTAGAAAACAAACCCATATTCAAATTTCTACTATACTTTAAAGTAATCTGCACAACTCAGAAGAACTCTCAAATATCATGTCAATTAAACATTTCATAAAATAAAAAACCTGAAATTTAAAACAAAGTAACACTTTAAAACAGCAGATATTCCTACAAGTTAAAAAAATATATATACTGAAGAATTGTTTTTCCTAAACAGTGAATAAGAAAGTATTCTGATTACTTTGGGACTGTTCTGGCTTAAATACACTATCGTAAGGTAAAATAACAGAGCAGGCAAGCACATCTTAACAGATGTTAACTGATGTTAACTTGAATACAAAACATTTTGAATACAAAAACATTTTCTTCCCCATATTGTTATACCTCAACGTTAGTCAAACATCTCTTAACTATTAAATTGTTTACAATTAATTAATTGTTAACTATTAAATTGTAACATCTCTTAACTATTAGAATTGTTTTTCCTAAACAGTGAATAAGAAAGCATTCTGATTACTTTGGGACTGTTCTGGCTTTACTGCTGCTTTTAGCCATTCTTCCTGATTATACAATAGCTATTAGCTTTTTGAAGAAAACTTCTGTACTTTCTCTTGTTACTCCAAAAAGTGAGCAGGAAATTGGGAGGAGGGTATCCTGCGAAGGAGGTTGACATAACCTCCCACCAGGTGTGAGATCTTGGAGAAGTCAACTTCTCCAGGTAAGTCTGAACAACAAACATGGAGTGATGAGACCTACTTCATCAGTTTGCCTTGAGACTGCAACGCTGCAATACGTAAAGAGATCGAGGCACAGCGCTGACATTCAGTAGGGTAACTATTATTTTATGACTCTTTTTACTATATAAGATTCCCTTCGGGGCGCCTGGGTGGCTCGGGGGGTTAAAGCCTCTGCCTTCGGCTCAGGTCATGATCCCAGGGTCCTGGGATCGAGCCCCGCATCGAGCTCTCTGCTCCGCAGGGAGCCTGCTTCCTCCTCTCTCTCTGCCTGCCTCTCTGCCTAGTTGTGATTTCTCTCTGTCAAATAAATATTAAAAAAAAAAAAAAAAAGATTCCCTTTCTGCATATCATGAATTGATGACAAAGACTAAAATATAGAATGTAAAACCAATGTTCACACTTTTCTTATTACCAGTACCAAGTTTTCAGTGAAGATAGCAGATAATATCCTGACAATCAGCTCTTTAAACAGTTTATTCTATTTTCTATCCCTCCTTTGGGCACTAAAATATCTGCTAAAATGAAATCGAGAAAAAATAAGATTAATACAATTTGGAAAGGAAAGCACTTAAGGAAAAACAAAGAAGATGATAGAGAAATATAAACAAACCCACTTCCAAATTATCTGAAGCTATGGGAACGATGAAATGATACACTGAAATAAACAACTCAAACTGATGTTTCCTTGGTTCCTGTCCAAACAGGATCCACAATTCACATATAAAGGGCTCACACACATTAAAAGCAAGCTGTTCTATTACTCTACTCTGGTCCTGTCATCAACTCTTGGCTCACACTTATAAGAGCTACACAGTCTTAAAAAGAACAGACCTTGTGCCTATAAAAGGATGTTGGTGTAGAAACTATTTGAAAACCCAAATACAGTTCAATTTGGTAATTTATGTGTGTGTGTGTACACGTGCGCATGCACACGCATGTGGGGGGCTGTGTGTGGTGTCTGAGCATGTAATGGGGTTGGGGGGGCTAACAGTGAGAAAAATGAGGTGTCTAAACTAAGTTTCCTACTCAATTCGCTCCTTTTTTGTCTGTGGCCCCATGCTCTGGTTAATTATCTTATTCTGGATTTATGACATCACATAGTAATTTTAATCATCGTTTCTACCATCAGGCTATGAGCTTCTATGAGCTTCTGCAACTTGCTTTTTATCTTTGCGTTCACAGTGACTAGAATACAGAAGATACTCAATTAATGAACCTAGAGGGATCTAAAAGATAGAAGATACTCAATGAATCTAGAGGAAACCAAATGAACCATTCAATTAAAAGAGCTTACAAATGCCAAAATCCACGTGCATGCAATTATGTTTATGCATGTCCACTGGGCCTTAACAAATTAATCTTATTTTATTCACGTGGAATCCTCAGGTCTGTTGGAAATGCAAAGAGTTATTTGCTGTGTGTGTTTGTGTTTATGTGGAAACAGAAAACATGAATTTTGCTGCTTCAGGGAGTTTAGGGAAGGCCTCTATTTCTTACTCTCATGAAGATTAACCGACTTTCCTCCATTTTTTCCCATTAATCATCATCACCACCATCCTCTCAGTTTGTGTAAGCCAAAATTTTATTAGACTTCCCTTCCTGATCCTTCTTCATCATCCCCTATTTCCAATCAATTACCAGGTCCTGTTCATTTCACCGTCAAGGAAGTTTCTAATCTACAGTTACTTTTCTCCTTCTCAGCTACCTGAGTCCGAACATTGCCCCCTCACGCAGGTTACCGGAGAAGAGTCCCAGCAGTTCTCCAAAACTATTCCAATACTTCCAATACTGCTCACCACTCACCAACTGCAGAGATATTGTTGTATTTTTAATCTGATTATTTCATCTTTGCTGAAAACCTCAATTTGCTTTCCTGTTATTCTCAGGATTAAATTCAGAATCCTAACAGGAGCGACACCAGCCTCACCTGCTGGTCTCCCTTCTTCTCCTTCCCACTGCAGCCTCCCCAAGCTTCCTGTTCTTGCGTACCTGGAGACTGCACTTCTTATTCTAGCCAAGCTTGTAGTCCTGGATTACCAAAATAATTCAGCTTCCTTTGGATATCAAGGCTCTATTCTTACGTCAATTCTTCAGAGAGAATATTTCTTTCACAAAAAATGTAGAAGTTCCAATTTGAACTAAATATGTATGTTCTGTATTTTAAAAATAGATAATTCTTAAATATTCATTAAATCCTAGATTTCTTTTTCTTCCTCTTGATTAATTCAAACTATCAACCTACTCAATTAATACTCAACATGTAACAGATATAATTTATGCTATACATATATTTAACCCTAACATACAAAGGAGCTACTCAAATTCATTACTATGTTTTTTCAACTGCTTTTCTATTACTTAAAAAGAACCACCACAGACAGTTGTTTTCTACTGCTTTATAACGTCCATCATCAAGAGATCACATAGAGCCACAATTTCTACATGATTATAAAGCTCAGAGGACCTAAAAGGAAAGTATCTTCTGAAATAAATCATTTGGTTAACATTTAAATTTTTTTTTTCCATTTTATTTTTTCAGCGTAACAGTATTCATTGTTTTTGCACAACACCCAGTGCTCCATGCAAAACGTGCCCTCCACATTACCCACACCTGTTCCCCCAACCTCCCACCCCTGACCCTTCAAAACCCTCAGGTTGTTTTTCAGAGTCCATAGTCTCTTATGGTTCGCCTCCCCTTCCAAATTTTTTTTTTTTTAATAAACATATAATGTATTTTTATCCCCAGGGGTACAGGTCTGTGAATCGCCAGGTTTACACACTTCACAGCACTCATGATAGCACTTACATTTAAATTTTTGTCACAAAATACATTTTTTAAAAACTTAACACTTTCCATAAAGTAGAACAAAGACTACTTGACATATTAATGTGATGTGGATTTTGAATCTTTTTAAATAAAATGATTCAAATATATTTTATTAAAATACTGAAACTTCCTGGAGTGCCTGAGTGGCTCAGTCAGTTGGGTGGCCAACTCTTGATTTTGGCTCGAGTCATGACCCCATGACCAGACACCCCTGTGGGACTGAGACCCTAATGGGCCTCTGCGCTCAGCTCAGTCTGTTTGAGGATTCTCTCCCTTTCCCTCTGCCCCTCCCCCAGCTTGCATGCTTATTCTCTTTCTCTCTAAATAAATAAATAAATAAATCTTTTGAATAAATAAATAAATAAAATACTGGAACCTCCTAGCAGAGATAGGAAAAGCTGATTTTCCTTTCTGTAAACTCAACCAGGACTTATAACGTTTGCAGTCTCCTTACTTGCAACAATAGAGTGTTTAACAATAAAAGATGAAGCACTGATAATGCAATAATGAAAATCTAACACTCTAAGTATATTTCTGCTTCTACTTCATGGGAGTTCTACTGCATTCTGTGTCAGCAGGAAAATCTACTGTATTTCCAACACAGGTAACAAAAGATACCCACGTTTGGTGACTGTATCATCTTCCGATTTAAGTGAACATGCTCGGTGCTTTAAATCCGAAGTCAGTCTGGTATTTGTCTCCTCTAGCTCCAGACAGTCACTCTTTTAACTCAGCTTTTCTCCTTCCCAGGAGAGGCAGACCGCTGTCCTTCATGCTTCACAGAACACCAAGATCAGCACCTGTCATCCCTGCTCTCTCTCCTGTTCCAACCTTCCACAAAGCCTTCTACCTTTCAATCAATCACCTTGCTCTCCTTTTCAAAACTCCTGTGCCTCCCTAAATCACTAACTTTCTTAAAGTTTGCGTTGTACCATTCTAGTAAGAAAGTGTTTTCTTGAAATTTTCCATGGAAGTGCTGTATGATTTTATATTTAGACTTCCTAATTAAGAAAATTCTTCAAAATAGAGTCCCTCTCTCAAAAAAAAAAAAGAAAGAAAGAAAAGAAAAGAAACAAAACAATGAATCTTGGAACACTGAAAAAAATAAAATTAAATTAAGGTGTTAAAAAAAAAGATAAGAAAAGAGGGGCGCCTGGGTGGTTCAGTGGGTTAAGCTGCTGCCTTCGGCTCAGGTCATGATCTCAGGGTCCTGGGATCAAGTCCCACATCAGGCTCTCTGCTCGGCAGGGAGCCTGCTTCCTCCTCTCTCTCTGCCTGCCTCTCTGCTTGCTTGTGATCTTTCTCTGTCCAATAAATAAATAAAATCTTTAAAAAAAAAAAAAAAAGAAAAGAGAAAAATCACTACATTTACCAGTACCCAGACAATACCCTGAATTCAGGAAGCATTCAAAAGCAATGCAGACTATGAAACTAACAATAAAGACTTTATTTTCTAGATTGTTAAGGCAGATTGGGAGAAAATTTTTTTTTTTTTCTGACATTCTAGAACTGCGAAACAAATTCGTGGGGTTTTTTTGTTATTGCATTTTTATTTATTTAATTTTTTTAAGATTTTATTTATCTATTTGACAGAGAAAGACAGGGAGCACAAGCAAGGGGAGGAGCAGAGGGAGAGGGAGAAACATGCTCTGCCCTGAGAAGTGAACCCAACTCGGGGCTCCATCCCAGAGCCTGAGCAGATGGCAGAAGTTTAACAGACTGAGTCACCCAGAAGCCCCTGCATTTTTATTTTAATCAGATGGAAGCCCTATGTGTGATGCATAGTGACATTGTGAATGGGGGTTTACCACCCGCTGAGTGTGTTTATGCAAATGACTGTCCATTTATGAAAGTTCTTCACTGAGGTTTACAAATAACTTCCTTGGTTGATAAAACAAAGGTAGAGCTAAGAAATTCATGTGAAAAACACTGCTGACTATCTCTACAAATTTTTGGCCCTATTGGGTTTTTTTGTTGTTGTGTAAACCAGCGTCCCTTTACAGAATGCCCCCTATTCAAAGATGAACACTCTTGCAAACCTCCCTGTCACTCTACATTGGACTGAAAAATTGTTATACAAACTCAAATTCACATAATCAAAAGCGAGCAGGGGGTAATTATGCAAGTTTAAAAGATAAACTGGGGCATATTAAACATTTTAAGAATTTGAAAAAAAATTGACTCAAATTGGGACAGCTCTAAACTAGAAGTGGTTTGGAGCTCTTTATCCGTAGGAGCTCAGGGAGAGGCTTTTGCAGATAAAAGGCAGAAGCAATGTAACGAAATTAATGATTGATTATAGTTTAAAGCCTAGTTGGCTGTTTGTGATTGGCTGACCTTTGGTTTCAATCTCTTTACCCTTACAGCTTAGATTTTGGTTTGTTTATGTAGGTCACCATAGCATTAGAGTGACATCAGTCAAATGACCTCTTTGTTTAATTAATTTAACAAGAGTAGTTTTAATCCTTTAAAAGTACCCATATTTATTTCAATTTTCAGCCACTTTAGGGTTTTAAAATCTTTTCAGCAACTCATGTGAAACAAAGGCAAAATAAAAGACAAAACCAGGAAATGCATATGTAAGTGTATTTTGATAATCACCTTATTAAAACAACAAATATGTGTATACAATAATGTCTATTCACTTCTGCATGCTCCTAACGTAGACTGAGGATAAACATTTCTTGGATTTTGAGCTTTGATGCATTCCATGAACAAATATTTACTGAATTTGTCCTGTGTGTCAGGCACACTGTTCTAGGGCTCTGAAGGTACATTAGGAAATAAATGGATTTAAATGTCTGTTCTCAGGATGCCTGAGTGGTTCTATCTGTTAAGCATCCAACTCTTGATTTTGGTTCAGGTCATTATCTCAGGGTCATCAAGCCCTATGGTGGGCTCTGCGCTGAGCTTGGAGCCTGCTTAAGATACTCTCTCCTTCTCCCTCTGCCCCTCTCTGCTAGTGCTCTCTCTCTCTTTAAACAAAAAATAAATAAATAAAATCTTTAAAAATAAATAAATGTTCTCATGGAACTCAGATTGTGATTATATGTGAAATCTGACTCACAGAAACTCAAGCGTATATTGGGTTTTTCCTCCAAAGATTCACTTGCAGCAAATTAGCAAGATGTTTTCACATCTTAAAATGGAACCAAAATTTTGCGATGAAAGAATCCAAACAAATTATTTTGAACATGTTGGAAGAACTGGATATAACAGAACTGCATAAACTCTAACACAAACTAACCCAGTTTTGGGAGTTTAATCACATATTCCTAATTAATCTTCCAAATATAAATATTTACACATGTTCAACTCTTCTTTTATGAAGGAACTCTGGGCTGAGAATGAACTGAACTTTCCAAAAGTTCTCAAAAATATTTTAAACAGGAAACCAGCTGCCTCCACCCACCCATGGCAATGTGTTCAAAGTGTCATACCGCAGGAGCTCATCTAAGTCCTTGAATTCTCCAAATTTCTGCAGGTCAGACTTAGTCCTTGAATTATAAGTCGTTATGAATGTGACTGGAGAGCAAGTTGAGAAAATAAAATTATTAGTGAATATGGACCTACCCAAGGTTCATAATTATGGTTTTTTTTTGAAATACATGATTAATCTATTTTGAAATCACAAGGCTATCTACCTCTGAATAGGAATAGCATACGTTTCAGAAGGTAATCATATCTCTTGTGACATAAATGGAAAAAATACAAAACAAATATGTAAAGTTGATTTTGTATATAATTAAAACATAGTCATTTACAGTACTACCTTCCCATAAAAAGTATTACAAATATACTAAACCAATTATTTTCTCTTGGTAAGGAAGATACTAATATTCAGAAAAAATAAAATAAAATAATATAAAAAAGCAAAGGAGAAACAATGGAACTATTTGAAACTGAATGCTTTTTTGTTATAACAAAAAGAGAAATGGTAATATATACATATATATGACCACAAATTATCAGAACAGCAATTGATAATACATTGGTGTTTAGAGAAAAGGCTGACTTTTTATCTTAGTTACTTGCATGAGATTATAGTCTTGTTACATTTCTATAGACTCTCCTAAGTTTAAATTGATATCAATCATATATTTTGTAAAATAAAAGAAGTAATTAGCTTTCAGATATATTATTTGGAGGAAAATACCTTCTCCAGAAAAAAAAAATACTTAAGTTACCTCTTAAACTAATGAAATCCAAAATCTTGATTTCACTGGGAAAATTTCATGTATTATCTTAAAACATGAAATATCAAAAAGTGTTAATGTTAGATTTTGATTTGAAGAACACTTACTATAACAGTTACTATACATGCTGATGAAACATTTTCCTGTTCATGCATTCTCCATTTTAGCCAAAATGTCTTTGTACTCTGTTTAGATATAGAGTCTCCAATTATCTTTTTTTTTTTTTTTAAGATTTTATTTATTTTGGGGGGCATCTGGGTGGCTCAGTTCATTAAGCATCTGCCTTTGGCTCAGGTTATGATCCCAAATGCGTAGGATCAAGTCCCGCACAGGGATCCTCACTCAGTAGGGAGTATGCTTCTCCCGCTGCTCTTCCCCCCAGCTTGTGTGCTCTCTCTCTCTCTAGTCAATAAAAATCTTTTAAAGATTTTTTTTTTTTTTTAATTTTTGAAAGAGAGAGAGCATGAGCAGTGGGGAGAAGCGGAGGGAGAGGGAGAAGCAGACTCCCTGCTGAGCAGGGAGCCTGATGTGGGACTTAATCCAAGGACCCCGGGATCATGACCTGAACCAAAAGCAGGTGCTTAACTGACTGAGTCACCCAGGAGCCCCACCAATCATCTTTTTAAGTGTTGATATTTGGGGTTTTTGTCCTTTGGCATGAAAGAAAGTAACACTGAAGAGAAAAGCAATTTAAGTATAAAGCAGAATTCTTTCCTAGCAAATTGCTAATGGATCTGAAATCAGTTTTCACCTCTTTGAAATGTAGGCATAGTGTTTTACTCCCTTAGTAAAGACCAGAAACTGGATTTAAAATGTCAAAACAACAGGAAGTAAAGAGCCAGTGTTTACATTTCTCAAGAGATCTGAATTTCCAGTCCCTAAAATAGAAAACGTAAGACATGTGCAAGGAGAACTGCAAAAAGCTGAAGACCAGATTAAACTCCTATATTTCTGAAAAGTTGCTATTTTTTTAATTTACCCTCCAGTCATATAAATATTTCAACTCTTTCCCAAATAATCCCTATAATGCCACGGTTTTAAATCTTCCTCTGAACCTCTATTTTTACTTTTTTCTATCTCTCTACTCTACCAGATTTGGATCTTTCATTTAATTTATTTAAAAAAGAAAAAAAAACTCTAAGAAATGGGTGGAATCCTAGAATTGGGTTGATCATTTTCATTACTGCTTACTTTTCACACTAATTAGAATTTCTTAAATTATAGCAAAGGGAGAATATATTCATACCAGTAATTTCCAGATGTCACCATATTTTACATACTGCTCAGAATCAATATAGCAAAAATACATCAACATAACCGTCATCAGAATGGTAGAGCGGAAATCAGAGAACACTGGATTCAGAATCAGAAAACCTGGGGTAAGTCTGTTCCTTAGAATGGTCACGTGAACACATATCTTCATTTACAATGAGGAGATAAATCTAATGCCTTCAACATGACCTACACTTGCCGAGAGAGCACTGAGCAATTGTTTCTATGCGGAAGTACTATAGCCTGTGCTGTCTAATAGGTCAGTCACAAGCCTGATGGATCGAGGAAACTTTTGAAGTGAAGGTAGTCTGAACTGAGATGCACTCTAAGTCTAAATTAGGGACAGTGTGGAAAATAAAAATGTGGACTATCTCATTAATTTTATATTCATTATATTTTAAGATTTTAATAAAGATACTGAGCTAAGTAAAAAATATTATTCAAATCAATGTCACATTTTTAAATTTTAATTTAAAAAATTTTTCTTTTTCCTGAAGATTTTATTCATTTATTTGACAGAGAGAGAGAGATCACAAGTAGACAGAAAGGCAGGCAGAGACAGAGGGGGAACAGCAGGCTCTCCGCTGAGCAGAGAGTCCAATGCTGGGCTCGATCTAGCTCGATCCCAGCTGAGATAATGACCTAAGCCAAAACCAGAGGCTTAACCCACTGAGCCACCCAGGCACCCTTATTTTTTAATTTTTAAAATGTAACTTTAAATTACAAATGTTGCTTGAGTTCTATTTCTGTTGGACACCTCTACTCTAGAATATCCAAAAGAAATTTAAGTGTTTTTCTTTTTCATAGAGAATTTTACAGAAATAGAAAACTTTGTTTTGATTTTTCCGAACATGTGCTCAGTGTGTTCTCACCAAATTTCTTCCTATCTATGCTTCAAATGAAGATGACTGCTAATAACTTTACAGATATATGGTTAAAAAATGCATTCTATTGATAATTTAAACACACATCAGAGCTATGGCTGCCATTCAAATATAAATGAACAGGACACTTTCATTCTCTGCCACTTAGTCACATAATGAAGAAGCCGCAGTAGTCAAATCCAAGTAAAATGGGCATCATTTGAAACACTGGATAGGACTGTTCAACATTCTCATCTAAGCTTTAAAAGAAACCCCATTTGTTTGAAGCTGTTTAGACAGCAAGGGCTTTTAGACAAAAATAATTATTACACACTAAAACATATATAGTTGTTAAAATATCAGTTTTATTATGAACTAAAGCCCAAGAATAATATTATTGATTCATGTTTCTGAACATCATTAATAACTATAACTAAATTTTTATCCAAAACATTGGCAAAATAATAAATATTTAGAAAAATCACGAGTTTACAATTTGTTAGATGTAAAAAATTCTATGTCTATACCTTATCCTTTCCTAAAGATTCTATCATACAGTACTCTGTAAGACCAACCAAAACATCATCAAAAATAGCAATGACAACATAGGGGATATAATCAATAATACTGTAATACACTTATCATGGTGAGCATTTCAAAAGGTATAGAATTGTTGAATCAGTATGTTCTGTCCCTGAACCTAATTTAATATTACATGTCATCTATGCGTTAGTTAAAAAATTTTAAATTGGTAACTGTATGAGGTGATGGATATGCTAAAGAAATAGCAAGAAGTAAGTGGATGAAATTATTAACAAAATTAGAGTCTCAGTATGGGAATGGGTATTAAAATTAGTGTTTAGTTGTGGGTATTTATCTTTTGCCATAATAAACTCCAAACATAAAATACCGTGTTTTTCCATGTATTTTTTAACAGGAGTAGTTTTTCACACTTAAATAAATTTTTTAACAATTATTAAAAAAATAAGATGTATCTGGTAAAACCAATTATGATACTAATTGGTTAGGTAATGGAATGTTTCCAGAGACGAAAAACTAATTTAATGTCCAAAATATTTTCACATGCAGTATCCTTATAATATTCTCATCTCTCAGTTCCTATTAATTACAATAGTTTTACCTCACCCACCTACTGGCTGGTATACAGCCTAGGCACTATTACCATACTAGCATTTCTTCCCATTTCAATGTTAAGCACCTTTCTGATTACCTTCTCCTATTGTCCCTAAAATTCTCTTCTTCGACTCAACTTGGATGTCCTATTAATTGACCCCATTACCTTCTATTTACCACCTACTTCATATCGACACTGCCCTCCCTTTTCCAAGCTCCATTATTAACAAATTACCCTCAGCTAGAATGGTATTCTCTTAACCTTACTTGTCTAGAAAACTCCAATTCTGGTTGGCATCCAACTATCTGCCTGCTCTACAAATGCATCTGAGCACCTGCCAATACTTTGAGAAAACACTGCTCGGTTTCAGGTCTCACTTCAATTCTTGACTCTGAATATCAAATAAGCCCTTGGTACTGCCAGCTCAACCCTACTACATTTCCCCTATCAATTGACTTTCCCCTTCTCATCCATGCCCATAAGGCCAAACTTCCCATGTGTATGTTCCAGCTGAATCCCCTCTAGCTGAATCCCCTCTAATTGACTAAGAGACTTTGCTCCTGCAAATCCAGTCCTCTCTGTCCTACCTAAGCAAATTAAACCTCCCTCCTAAATCATTCTCATCAGCAAATGGACAGACATGCTATAATACCTATGATCTGAAAAACAGAAATCATCTTGATCCCCATCCAGGGGATCCACCACTTTTATCTGGCATTTTTTTAAGTAAAAATCTTTAGAAGATATTTTCACTCATCTCATTCTCTCGAACACATTCTGTCAGTTTTCAAGCCTAGATCTCTACAAAAACAGGAAATCAATGACTTCTGTATTGCAAAATCTAATTAACAGTTAAGTCCTATTTTCCTTGACCAATCAACAACATGTTATATAACTGACAATTTCATCTTTCCAGAATGACTCATTTACTTAGCTTCTGGAAGACTCCTCTCTCCCCGTTCCCCCTACCTCACTGAGAACTGCTCCTCATTCTGCCCTGGTGGGTCTGCCTCTGATGTAGAAGTGCTCTAGCATTACTATTTTTTTTGGGGGGGGGGGAATTCTACAAATTGAAGACAAGGATTATAAGATACCATTTGTAAGCTCTGCAATGAACATGTTTTTTACTCAAAAGGGTTCTTCTATTTTCAGCTACCAAAAATTGCTTCTATCAGTTTTAACATCAAATATCTTTTCATCTTTTCTATATATAACAGTAACTCTTAGCAAATATCATCATACATAAATCACCCAGATATTTACTTATATGAAAATATCAGTAATCTGCAAAGCTATGACTTTAATGGAATGGCATTGAGCACAACCCACCTTTTCTTTGATGGGCTGCTTCTCTCCAATAAGATGCCCAGTTTCCCTTTAGCACACTTGATAACAATTGTGCATCTACAGCTGACCAGGGCACTGAGGACCAAACTGAGGACCAGGCCCTGAGTATGCAAAAGGCTGTCTGTAAAATATAATCATGGAATACAGCCTAGACCTGTTTAATTAAAATGAAATGTCTTAAAGTCAGTGATGAAAGTATTTGGACTGACAAATGTACTTATTATTTTAGTAATGATAATTTAAAAGAATGGATCTTTACATTTCAACTATCTTCATCTGCTTGGGCATATGGCAAAAAGGCCAGTAAAACCTACTTAAATGACAATAAACTTGAAAACAAGTAGATAGTACATTTGTAAAATGATAGCATAGACACTATTATATATATATACATGTATATAATTATAACATATATTTTTTATAAAACACCTATTTAGAGAAAAGTAAAATATGTTTAAGGTTAGATATAGGAGTAAAAATGTTAAATGGGGTTTATTCTTTTTACTACACACATACGGCGCCCTACATTATCTATTAGCAACATAAATTTTATATATGTTCTTCGCCCATTCAAATAAAACTTACATGATACTTTTCTTTGATAATAGTTGAGTCTTTCCATAATTTTAAGAATGTGTGGTCCTAAGCATTCACTTATATCACACATCAAAAAGAAATGAAAGAATCCCAGTGCGCTCCCAATATCAATTCCAGAGACCACACGCATTTTTTTATGAACTTGTGATATCTGATGAAATTTCCTCTGAGAAATCAAAAGACATATTTGAATACAATGTACAAGAAAATAAAAGAGAGGAAAGCATGAATTGAATGTGAAAACAGCCAATTTAAATATAAAAACTGCTTATTTTCAGTATCAACTTCTTCATTCTATTCCCAAAGGTCAGAATGGGTCACCTGAGAGAAGTGGGATTCACTCAGTTTACAATGCTGTCTCACTGCCTCTTCCCTGTACTCTATTACCCAATGCCATCCCAAACCACTCTGCTTAACTTCTGCCAGACTTACATTCCGAAAATACCAGTGGAGCGGAGTGGAAATAGCTCGGGAGCCAGAAAGACATTATTTGGAATCTTTGCTCCAGAACTTAGTCTATCTGTGGCTTTAGAGAAATCATTTAACATTTCTGAACATCAAATTTCTTCATGTGTAAAATGCAGATATGTAAAATGAAGTTCATTCTATTATGCAACTATCAAAATTATAGATAAGTATGTAAATTATCTTACACATAGGAAATGCTATTATTTGCTGGCAGTGTGGTGGTGGTGATGATAATGAGGACGACGACGACAAAGCAAAGAGGAATAAATACTCCCCATCACTTCAGAAATGCCCAATTGCCCCCATTGTCCGATACATAGGGACAAAACTACTCTGTGTCTTCGGAGTATATAGTTTTGCACCTCACAACTTTATCTCACTCTTGAGCACAATGCCTGCTACTTACAGTGGTGCATTTCTTTTCTTTACCAGTGAGGCTCACCCCTCACCTTCCTTGTTTCATACTAATTCTTGCCTCAAAACTCTGCTTCAACTATTACTGCAAAGTAGAATGGTCTTTTTGCTTTTCGACAACTATCTAAATTCGTCTGATTTTTCAAGACTCAGCTCAGGAAGCTGGACTTTTCTTTCAAGGCTTCTAGGAAATCTTGATAAAAATAGGATTTTTGAAGGTTTTGCCATTATAGAAAATTTCAATTAACCTTGCAGTATCAGCCCAGGAGAAATGGTACTTCTCCAAAGAGAAGTTGTCCTTATATCATTTTTAATTTTAAAGACTCACTGTCATTATATTTGTGGCTCTAATAATTAGAGTAAACCCTCATAAATTTCAAGGTCACAACTGTAGCAAAGCACCAGGAAGCTATGTCCCAGTGATCAAGCAATTACTGCATCCAACAAAAACATGAAAAATGCAAAAGAGAGACCATGATATGATCTGTCATTTTACAAGAAAACTATTTTTTTTAAGTTCTGGGGGAAAAAGCAATTCACATAAAGCATTTTTCTGAATGTCATGCAAATAGATTTATTGATACCTTAAATCAATTTTGCAAAATCACAGAAAAATTACACAGATATTGTATCTCTAGCTTTTTAAGATTCCTTTTCAATCTAATGGTTATGTAAAAATGTAGATAAATGTCAGAATTCAGGAATATTTAATGCATATGCAAGGATATTCAACAAAAAAATGACTAAAAACAAGGCATTTAATCAACAGTTTTAACAAAACCCAATTCCACAAAGTATTAGCAAAGTATATTTACATGATATCAGGAAACAGAGAACTAGCCTTGATATAAATGAGCATATCAAAAAATATCACTAAAAAATATCATTGTGTATTTCAACTGCATATGTTACTTACATGTGTCTGTTTTTAAATATCTTCATTATATTTCTATTCAATAGACATACCCACTCAACATTCATTTTATAATTTATCTTTGTGGAAAATATTAACAAATATTTCCCAATGGTTTTCAGAGATCTTTTTTTTCCCCTTTTAGTTCTATAATTACCTTCCAATGAAGATCCATTTCTTTTTTATTATCTACAGGATTTTATTATTTGATTCTATGTCCCTATTTCCTCCATACTACCCAGGTAACTTATATAAGGAAATCAGTATTAGCTCTAAGTTTGAAGTATACTCTTCTGTTAACAATAACAGGAATTCAGCATGAGGACTATCCATCAAAATTAAAATAACTCTGAATGCATGAGACATAAATGAGGGTTCGCATAACAGTTTTATATTTTTTAAAAATTCTAAGGATATAGATTACTTCAAACATATTGACTAACTCATATTCACTTGGAACTACAAAACAAAGTTTTAATATCAACATAATCTATGAATGTCTAAATTTAGAGTTGAAATTCTTACCTGAGTTCTGCTTAGTATAGTTACTTTTTAAAAACAGGAGAAGTATGGCAAGCTGTCAGGATAAATAATACCAACAGTGGAAAATGGAAGAAAGAGGGAAGGAATCAAGTCCACTTTAAGAAGAAACTCCAAATCCCTCTGTTTCCCAGACCTACAGTAGTTTTGTTCTGCATCTTATAAGCAACTGTCTTTTTCTTTGCTCCGAGAATACCACATGCTCTGCTCCAGCAGGAAAATATAATAATTAAATAGAAAACCACAAGGTTATTAGGCATCTTACCCTCTGGGCTTGCTGGGCTGCTCCAGCGGCTCAGTGTTACAGACACATGTGTAAACAACAGAATTTCCTGCATCCTTTTCTCATCTGTATAGCTCTGGGGTCCTGGCCAACAGGATTATTTCCAGCATTAAGGCCACTCCACACTAACTCAAAAAAGATTCCCATTGGTTGTGAGGTTTTATCAAAACCAATACCACAACACCCTCTTTGGATCACAAGTGAGTGAACCAAAATGAAATCACTTTAATGTTCCCTAAGTACCATTATACAAGGCTTTCTACCCAATGCCAACCATTTGAAACCATGTACTGTGAGTGAAAAAGGAAGAAAATAATCATTCCCTTCATCAACAAGTATTTAACATATAAATTTAACAGCAATAGATGTAACTTGTATTGGAAAAAACTCAAATGGTGAAGGAAAAAAAAAACTAATAAAGTATCTATCTGCAAGACTTAGAGATTATACTACAGATCACAGGAGCAATAGGAAATGCCATTGGTTCAATATGATTTTTAGTAGATTGGCAAAAAAAGAATACTTAATAAAATATGTGAGCAAGCAAATGATACAAAAACTGAATGTCAAAACCCTGAATTTCAGTCACGTGGCAGGAATTGGGAGCTTCATCTCCAGAGGGCCCCTGCCCCCCAGGAAGAATTCACTGGCCCCTGGGGTGAGGGAGGAAGGGAGTGACCTTCAGTGACAGGACACAGCTGTCAGGAAGCTCTGACGACGGGGGTGGCGGCAAACCATATAAAAGAGAGCCTCTCTGGTTGATACCACAAGCACTGAATGCCCAAAGAAAGAGGCAAGGACAGAAGAAACACAATCGGCATGTTTCTTATAAACAGCATGAACACAGCATTTGGAAGTTAGAGTTAACGTCTGCAAGTCATTTTACTCTTCCTCCCTCCTTAATCTGGATGATCATTCTTAGATGAATAACGTATTTGCCATCTACTTCCAGTTAACAGATCCTCTTCCTCTTATCCCCCAATGCAACAGAGAGGTGACCATTCTCCCACAGAATGGGAACCAACCACTGAGCATGGGTTTCCCTTCCCAGGTGTTTTTGGTGGGGGGGGGGGGGGAGATATGCTCAATCGCCATTCTCTCTCCTCTTCTCTGAACTCTCTGTTCTGTCTGAAATTCCCCATTGGATTTTAAACATTGTCAAGGCTTTAGTCAATTTCACTTATGTCTGTGTACTTCCCTATCAATTCGGTCATTTTCATTTGCAGGTACAATTTGCCTCCATTTCATGGTCAGGTGACTGAAAGATTTCTTTCCAACCAAAAACTCCATTTAATTTGCCATCTACTCCCTTTAAAGCACAAAAATGACTCTCTGCAAACACGCGTGCTTGTGCGTGCACACACACACACACACGGACTCACACAACATGCATATTTTGGTTTTTCAAAAGTTTATGTACTCCTCTAAGCACTCATTCTGCTTGTCATCGCACCATTGATGCCGCTGTTCACAGCCCTGAGACGCGGAGGCTCTCTTCTCTGTCTTGGCACAACGCTCTCCTGGTCTTTCTCTTGACCTTTCGCGCTGGTTCTCCCCAGTCTCTCTGGTAGTGCTTCTTTTCTCCCCCATCCTTCCATGTACAACAGATACATTCCCTTGTTAATCAACTATCTCTCTGGATAATGTCATCCATTCTCACGGTCTGAATTACCATCGTTCTTTTCAGACAACTTCCACATAGCTACATTTGGATTCAATCCCCTCTTGAGTCTCTGACACTAATATGCATCAACACACTAGACCCTGCCACTAGAAAATATGACAGATATGTCAACATATTTAAAACTGAAATCATCTTCTCTCCATGGATTCACTGCATTGTTTCTCTCAATAACGCCAACACAACCTTGCAGTTTGCTCAAGAAAAACCCTGGAAGTCATCTCTGACTCCTATTCTATTTCCAATCCAGTACCAGTTCCTTTTGACTTTACTTCAGTAATATGCCCAGTAATGTCCCCTCTCCTTTCCACAGCCACATCCTGGGTCGAGCAGCCATCATAATCTGCCTGGATTGCTACAAGTGTCCTACATTATTCATCTGTTCCCAAACTTGTTCCTCTCCATATTTAGCAAGAGTTACAGTGGTCTATTCTTAGTACTCATGCTATTTGAAATCTTGAAAGACTTTTAGCCCTCTTATCAAATCTGTACAATACATTTTTCAAAGTGAAACTTTTCTGGATTACTTTTTCTGTCTTGTTGACCATACCATGTCTTTCTACCCTCCCTCCCTTTATTAGCTTATTCTCCTTTTAAGGTGGAGTACTTCCAAGGGATTACCACTGGTCCTATTCTCATTCCACATCTTCTGTTTGGGTGATCACATCTATTTTTGTGGCTTCTTTGGCTACACATACCATTGTGGGGTGAACTGCGTCCTCTGAAAAGATATGTTGAATGAAGTCCTCTCTCCCAGTCCCTGTGAATGTGACCTTATTTGTAAACAGGGTCTTTGCAGATGTAATCAACCTAAAATGAGGTCAAGTGAATGAGGGTGGGCCCTAGTCCAATGAATGACTGGTGTCCTTATAAAGAGAGAGGAATTTAGATACAGGCACCCAGGGGCAAACTCCATGAGAAGATACTGGCGGAGAGTAGAGTGATGCTCCTACAAGCCAAGGATTATTGGCAACTACCAGAATCTAGAAAGACACAAGGAAGGACCCTCCCCTAGAGCCTTTAGAGAGAGTATGGCTTTGCTGACACCTGGGTTTTATACTTTTATCATCTAGAACTGGGAGATAATACCTATTGTTTTAAGCCACCAGGTTTTGTTATGGTAGCCCTAAAAACTACACTAATATACATTTAATTCCCAAATACATATGGTCAGTCCATAACCATTTATCAAGCCTGAGATCTGGATGTCTTACAGTCTAATGAGAACGGGCACTAAGAGCCATTTAAACCCCTCAGTAATTCCCAAGCAGCAAATCTCTTATGTTTCTTCCAAACGTCTCCGGCGTCTTGCATTCTCAATCTGAAATAATGATGCCGCCACCCACGCAGTCTGTCAAGCCAGAAACCCTTTTATTATTCCCAGGACGTTATACCACTCCACCCCTGACCCATAGTAACTACTATTAGAGTAAAACCTGAAAGAACTGTCCATTTCTGTCTCCATCTCATCTGCTTCCCTCTCTGTTGAGCCCACACCGATCAGACTTTTGATTCCCCACAGCAGGTTTTACTCTCAAGTTTATGAACTACTAGTAGATCAGTAAAATCTAACTATATATGTAAAGCATCTTCTCATTTGAAACTTTGTCAAGTGAAAGCTCATTTTCCCACACAACCTCACTTCTCCTGGAAAGAAAGTTCATACTTTGTGCTTATTACCAAGTCTGGCTCACAAATGCTTTGTTGACAGACAGGACCTACCAGCATGACGGGAACAAAATTATCTAAGTCCCCATCTGAGTTCAAATGGTACACTGCAACCATGGCTCACACACCACACACACATACACACACACACACACACACACACACGTGCACAAGCATCTTCATTATCTCAATACTCCGTACCCCATAACAAGCAAGGGGAGCATAAGAAAAAAGGAGGAGAATATTCAGCCTTGGAATTTTCATAATTTCTTGGCAAGTTCACAGTATCTTATGGCACTCAACACACATCCGTGAAAGCTGATGTGTTGTATGTGTGGATTCTAATTTTATTTTATATATTAGGTCCTCCCTGTCAAAAGTCTGCTATTTACCTACCTAGCATGATTTCTCTGTTTCCTCCCTATAGCTAGAAAAAAAAAAAAAAAGCTGATGTTACCAAGACTCCCATTACACCATTACAGACATACTTAGCTATGTGGTACAGTTTGGCAGTAAAACAGAAGTGGGGGCCTGATAAGAATTTTTGAAAAGTTTTGTCTTCCTTATATGGATGCCTCTCCATTTCACTTCTTTCTTTATCCTTCCTTGAACAAGGATAGGAAGCTGGAGATGGAGAAGTATGAACTGATCTTAAGGTCATGAAGTCATAATTCACAGGAAGCCCCATCAAGAATGGCAGAAGCAGCCAGTATCATGACTGGCCTCATGCAGGCTTTTGGTGATGGGAAGAAAAGAGAACTTACCTGGTTAAGTCACTGTCATCAGTCTCCTCCTGTAGCCTTACTATTAAACTGGGAACTGTAAGCCCATAGAAAGTTATAACACTATCTAACTGGAGAAACAATGGGGACTATATTAATAAAAACTGATTTTACTCAGGATCTCTATCAGCTAATTGAGAGAGTTCAGAAGAAACCCTAAGCTTGAAAACTCTCACAGTAACCTTTACCTAATTTCAGAGCTATTTCTCATGATCTCTCTGCGGCTTCTCCTGATTCCCATAGGAAGTTAATGTTACAATCAATGGCAATATTCATGTACTTATTTACTTGTTTCCTCAGAGAACTATAAATTTTTAAGGATATAATATTGTATTTGTCTTTTAATTTTTGGCAGATAAGCAAATAAATGGAGGGGTGAATGAAGGTACAAATGCGTACATGATGGGTGAATGGGTGCTCTGGAAAAGCAATGAAGGAAACAAAAATCTGAAAGATACACTTCTAAAACAATACATATATGGCGATTTTTAAATTTCTCCTACTATTAGGTTTTTTTCTTACTTTCACATGCTGAAAGAATTAATGGTGGCAACATCACACATATGTGCCTCTCAGTGACAAAGTAGGATAGAGAAATACTGGAAAGTAAGACAAACAACATATCTTCTGTGGATCTTAGTCACTACTTACATTCAGCTGTACTGTTAAATCTTAATTGCTATAATTTTAATGGCTTTAAAAATATTTGTAGAATTATTCAAAAGCATCGTTAACTGTCAAAGTAACTGGAAATGTCTTGCAAGGAAGCAGTTTGGTTCTGAAGTTGTGATTTTGTTCTGGCATCAACCCTTAGGCTCTGACAAAACCAACTAGACTTTTTACTTAAGTTTATAATAAGTATATGAAAAATTCATCTTTGCAAAACTGTGAAATTATAATGAATTTATCTTTGCAACTGACATTTCAGGAACCCTCCTTGGGAATACCTACTTATGAGAAAATGGCCCAGAGACAAATACTTTCTTCTTAAATAAGGAAAATATATATGTATATATATGACGTAATAAAGATTAAAAATTAGTCATTAGATTTTGATCAAGCTCATAGCAGAAGTAAATGGTTAACTGTTCTTTCCTTGGTTAATAACAGTTTGTGATTTACATAATGTTTTGGAGGGATTTCTCAAGCTCAGCACTATTGACATTTGGAACCAAAAACATTTCCAGACATTGCCAAACGTTCCCTGAGGGGCAAAACTGCTATCTAGTTGAGCTCCATTGTTCAGAGTGATGGAGTAGTGAAAGGTGAGGCTAAGACCCAGCTCAGCTCTGCCAGTAACCAGTTGTCAACTGTGGCCTGGGGGAAAGGGATCCCACCTCCCAAGCCTTGTTTTCCCTACATCCGTATTGTCAGGAAATTAGACTAGATAACCTCAAAGGCTTATCTTACTAAAACTTGAGTGCCTTAATATCTACCCCTTCACCACCTTCCCCAAACACACACACTCCCACTCTACTCACACTTGTCAAACACAGTCACTTCAAGCAGTCTGTATGCATTAGGGTATCAAATGCTAAGAGGTGAAAACAAAAATGTTACAACCCATGTGTAACATAGGAAACCCACCTCGAACTTGGTTTTACAGAATTATCATTAACGCTTCTTAGTTAATTCAGCTCAAGAAACACTATGTACAAAGAAACAAAAATTCTTCTCCTTAATACATCTTGTATTTTCCTCAAAAGAATACAACTAAACATTTACTGTATGAATGGAAAGTACTTTTTCTACTCAGGAACTATGTTAAATTATAATTTAACTTGTTGAACAAATGGAGGAAAGATGATCCACAAAGAGAAAATTTAATTTTACTAAACTGATTTAGAAAATCTATTTAATTTCTGAATCCTTAAACTATAATCATTAGACAACCTTGCTAAATCATCTCATTCAAGGCAGAAGTAATCCTCCTCAATGCATAACTATTCTGATTAATGTTAATAAATATTCTGGGAAGCAGTAAACTACTATTTGCTAATAGTTTATGAAAATCATTTTCTCCACATAATATTTGTTTCCTTTAACTATTTCCAAAATTCATTGGTTTTGCTAATCTGTCATTTTGAATTCTTGTAAAAAAAGAATTACCTGAACTCTGAAAGGAAAAAAATAAGTTATTTCCTTATATTGTAAGGGGTTTCCATTTTTTGGTAATATATTCCAGGTATGATCAAAATGCAATAAAAAAAAAATACCAAAACAGTAATGCTTCCTAGCACAATCTACTGTTCTAAAGAAACTGTGAGTCACGTCTTAAGAAATATGGATTTGTTCTCAACCCCAGTATGTTGCCTATGTTAGACCCTGTACTTAACGTCACTGAAGGAAAATCTGGGAAATAAAAACATATATATGTGTAGAAAATTATCATTTATCTTATGTTATAAGGATCTCTATAAGTGGTAAAACATTCTAATAAAAACATCAAGTCTCATAATTATGAAGCATGAATTTTTAAAGTACTATATTCAATTAACCTTAATTTTTTTGTAACATGAATTATTATCACACTATTAACCAGGCTTGAAATCTCTTAATAAATATTTAAAACAGACTATATCGGAGATAAACCAAAGCTATTCAAAAATGAAAGAAATCCGATGAGATAGTAGAAAACAACACAATGATCAAAGCACCATTAATGGGGTGCCTGGGTGGCTCAGTGGGTTAAACCTCTGCCTTTGGCTCAGGTCATGATCCCAGGGTCCTGGGATGGAGCCCTGCTCAGCAGGGAGCCTGCTTCCCTCTCTCTCTGACTGTCTCTCTGCCTACCTGTGATCTCGGTCTGTCAAATAAACAAATAAAATCTTTAAAAAAAAAAAAAAAGACACCATTAGTATAGTTATAAAATTTCTTTTCAAGAAAGAGCAAAACATGAAGCACAGTCTTGAGTATCAGTTTTTAAGCCTGAGATGAGATACTTAACAAAACTCGTTTATGGTATCAGGAGACTTTAATATAATGGACTCCAAATACATGTTTTCCTTGCCTCACATGCTATATCCCACTGACATGACAAAAATGTAGCTGTTGTTGAATTAAAAATAAACCCATAACATACTGAAATTAAGAGAAGGAGGGCTTACATCAGACAAGACATTTCTGGAAATTTCTAAACATCAAAAGCATATTGGATCTGATGACAGGGAAACCAATGTGGTGGAAACTACAAAATACAACATCCAAAAGAGAAAGCGGCCACAAGGTAAAAGTCAATCTTGCCAGAGTGTGTGGAGGAATCCAAGAGCAGCATAAACCCAAACCTATGGGGTATTTAGCACCAAGATCATCCCTGCACTACCTGCCTGACCACAGGCTGCTGGGACCTAGTTTCTCCTTCTCACACACGAAACAGCTGCTTAAGGACAGAAAAATGTCTGGAGAAATGTCTTAATTTTTTTTTTTATTAAGTATAATTAACATATGGTGTTACATTAGTTTCAGTTATATAATATAATGATTCAACAATTCTATACATTTGTCAGTGCTCATCACAGTAAATGGGTAAATGTACTCTTAATCCCTTTTATCTACTTCCCCCATCTCCCACCCTGTAGCCTCTGGCAACCATCTGTTAGTTCTCCATAGTTAAGAGTCTGGTTTTGTTTGTTTCTCTCATTGTTTTCCTTTGTTTGTTTTTTTGGTTTCTTAAATTCCACCTGTGAGTGAAATCACATGTTATTTGTCTTTCTCTGACTGACTCCATTCACTGAGCATCATTCCTTCTAGGTCCATCCCTTTGAAGAAATGCTATTAAATAAAGTAGATAATCTCCCTGAGGAGGTTCCAAGCATGAGCACACAGGACAGGGAGAGAAGGAGAACAAAGTTTCAGGAAAATTCAAGACTACAACAGCCACTGAAGAATAAAGAAAAGAGACCCCACTGCTAGTGAAACATACTCAAGAAATCCACTGAAAAATGAAATACTTTTTTAAAAGATTGTGGATGTCTAGAGTTTGCTCACCTGCTCTCCACCCACACACCATAGTGGGAAATCCTTTCTGGAAACAGGCTTTATCTCCTTCACAAGTCCCTTATCAGGGGTCCTTTCGGAGAGAGGTCTGCTGGGTAAACAAATGTACCCACTTCACCAACCTGCCCCCAAATCTGTCACTTCACCTGCAAAAACTGGCCAACATGTTGTTATACGGATTATTCTAAACGTGCAAAATAATATCCAGAGTCTGGCACATTGCGAGCACTAAAAAAAAAAAGGTGTAATAATAATAATAATAATAGTAACAATAATAATAACATAAGATTCAATTATGCAATATGAAAAAAATGAATGATATTCTTTTTATTCTAAACACTTAAAAAGAGTAAATGTCCCTCAGGATTTTATTGAAGAAAGAAAAGAAACTGAGGTTCATGTTTTTTAAAAATATATTTTTTTTCCATTTTATTTATTTTTTCAGCGTAACAGTATTCATTGTTTTTGCACAACACCCAGTGCTCCATGCAAAACGTGCCCTCTCCATTACCCACCACCTGTTCCCCCAACCTCCCACCCCTGACCCTTCAAAACCCTCAGGTTGTTTTTCAGAGTCCATAGTCTCTTATGGTTCGCCTAAAAATATATTTTTGAAAGGCAATCTTATTTTGATATATCCCTATACAATAAGGTCATAAAAATGTGTATGTTGACTTTTTTCATGATTTTAAAATGTCTCAAATCAATAAAAATGAAATCTTTTTGGTAATGAGCCAAAGAGAAATGTATAATTTCACCTAAATCCTAGATGTATGAAAATAAAAGTATTAAAAGTAGGCTTATATTACCAAACATATTTCCCAAATGTGTTTGGTAGTATAACAACAAGACCATATTTTTTTTTCTTCAAACAGAAATTGCATTCATTTTGTTATGATGAACACCGTGTATTACACGTAAGAGATGAATCATGAAATTCTACCCCTGTAACAAATATTACACTATGTGTTAATGAATGAGAATTTAAATAGAACTTTGGAGAAAAAAATTGCATTCTTATTGGTTCAAACTAGTAAAAATTTACCTTTCTCGCTAAATGACAGAAATTAACACAAGACAATTATTATAAGGTACCTTCTATGTTTACAATTTCCTTTATCTGTTGATTCTAGAAACCTTGAAAACTACCTCAAAGACAACTGTCTTATTTATAAGTATCCTATTTATAATATCTCTGAGATCTTAAAACTTGAAACTAATGCATATTACTACTTTAGACTAATCTACATGGACTCAGCAACATATGTTATTATTAAAAGTTTTAAAATACCCATAACCCAATGCATTTGTCTTCTATTTATTCCCCAAATCACTGTTCAAGCCAAGCTCAGAAGATGTTCTAGGTAATTGGAAAAATAACAAAATAATAATTATATTTTAATATTTTGACAGTGTATAGTCAGAAGTAAATCATTTTCACGTTAGTTTTCAAAAGGTTTTTAAAGTAATAGAGTTCATTCTTTTAAAAATTAAAAAAAAACATATATATTACACAGAAGTCATGTATATCAAAAGTGGAACTTTTCCCATTAATTCTTGGAGGAGGACTTGGAAACCTGCCCACTTGGAAACTCTCTTCCCATCTAATTTCCTCCAACAATAGCCCTTGGAGGTCATCCACAACTCCCCAGACTCTAAGGAGCACTTTGGAAAACAACTAATATAATCAAATCATTATTTTACAGATAAAGAATCTCGATTTCAGCTTGGGAAGAATTACATGTCCAAATTTTTTTTCTGTCTACCCACTCATTCTTAGTAATTTTATGAGAATTTAAATGTTTTTGTTAAAAAATAATACTTAAAACATAATAAATACTTATTTTAAAGAGACCAGAACACATAAACAAGCACAAATAAGACTATTATCCATAAACCCCAGGAACAAATAAGTAATCTAGTTATGTATTATTCACAACATTGTTAGCTAATTACTACAAATGACAAAAAGATCAGTTATGCTTCCTTTATCATGGTGGGAGATGCAAGATATACTAACCTGAATGTGTCATCCTATATGCTAAAAGTTTACTAATGTGGTAGAATTTTTCCTTCACTCCTGGTAGGGCATGCACTTAGCAAAGCCTTCAACATACCAGTCAATTCTTACTCATCTAGTGTGATTAGCCTTATGTCATCGTTCTAACAGTGGCCCAGGTCTTTTTAGACCTTATCATGACAGAGGATGGAGAAGTTAACATAGACCTATGAGAAGACCTATGCCCATTCCAAATGAATGCAAAATGTTTCTGAACCAAAGAACATCAGCAAAAACAGTGGAATAGGCAACTCTGGAGCTAAGAAATTGAAAACTTGCTAAAACTGTCAGAATCTACCTACTGGAACTCTGCAAGATAAGCACAGGTTTAGAGCAACCAGATACTTTACCAGGAAAAAGTACTCTGAAACAAAGCAGGAGGTTTTTGTGGCTCAAATCAATAAATTAATTTTATTCCTTAAGAAACTATATTAAAGGGCACCTGGGTGGCTCCGTGGTTTAAAGCTTCTGCCTTCGGCTCAGGTCATGATCCCAGGGTCCTGGGATCAAGCCCCCCACATCTGGCTCTCTGCTCCATGGGGAGCCTGCTTCCTCCTCTCTCTCTGCCTACTTGTAATCTCTGTCAAATACATAAATAAAATCTTAAAAAAAGAAAAACTAAACCTAAAACTAGCAGAAAGAAACTAAGATTTGAGCAGAGATAAACAATAGAGAGAATGAAAAAAACAATACAGAAACAAAGTTTTTTTTCTTTAAAATATCAACAAAACTGAAGCCTTTAAAAGTAGAATAATGAGAAAAGACAAGAATTGTATTGATAAAATAGAAATGAAAGTAGGGATATTTCTACCAAAGTTAGAGAAATAAAGAAGAGATTATAACAGAATACTATGAGCTACTGAATGCCAAAAAAACAGATCACCTAGATGAAATGGACAGATTCCTAGAGATGCAGAGACTACCAAAACTGACTTGGAGTCAACAGAAAATCTCATAGACCTGTAACAAGTAAAGAAAAATGAGCAATCCCAAACATAAAACCTATAACCAGAAGACAGTTTTAACTACTGAATTCTAAATTAATTAATTAACTGATTAATACCATTCCTTCTCAAGCTCTTCCAAAAACAGAACAGGAAGTAAACACTTCCTAATTCAATGAGGGTAGCATTATCCTGCTACCAAAACCAAAGATATCACAAGAAAACTACACACCAACATCCCTTTTAAATATGATTGTAAAAACAATCGCAATATCATAGAAAATAGAATATAATAGCATTTTAATAGGATTTTATATCACAAAGGACTAGGATATATTCCAAGAATGCAAAGGTGTTTCAACATATAAAAATCAATGTAACCAAACACTATAATAGAAGATCGGGAAAAAAACACAGGAGATCATGTCAATAGATAAAGAAAAAGCAATTTTCAGAATCTGACAACCTGCTGATAGTCATACTCAGTAAACCAGATGTAGAAAGGAATGTCCTCAACATGATAAAAGGTATATATGAAAAACCCACAGCTAATACAAAACTCAATTATAAAACACTGAAACCTTTCTCAACTCTCTAATGTATCAACAAGAAAGAATGCCCATATTCACATCACCTTTACTTGACATTTAACTGGAAGTCCTAACCAGAGTAATTACGCAAGAAAAAGATATAAAGGCATCTAAATTAGATACAAACTATCTCTGCTCACAGGTGGAATGATCTCATATGTAGAAAACCCTAAAGATCCCATATAAAATCTGTTAGAGGCCATAAACAAATTCTGCAAAATTATAGATTACAAGAACAACACAAGGATCAGGTGTATTTCAGTACAGTAGCAACAAACAATATGAAAGGATACTTTTTAAAAAATCCATTTACAACACTACCCAAAGGAATAAAATACCTAGTAATAAATTTACACAAGAAAGTGCAAGTGTTGTACACTGAAAACTACAAAACATTGCTGAAAGATGAAGAATACATAAATAAATAAAGGCATGCTATTCTCAAAGATTAGAAGACTTAATATGGTAAATGGCAATAGTTCTCAAAACTCTACTGATTCAATGCAGGGACTATCAGAATCACAATACCCTTTTCTTATGGAAATGAAAAATCAAACTTTAAAATTCTTCGGTAAATGCAATCTGCCCAAACAGCCAAATAATCTTGAAAAATTAGAACAAATTGGAGAATATACACTTCCCAGTTTCAAAATTTACTACAAAGCCACTCCTATAAGAACAGTATGGTAGAAGAATAAACTTATAGATCAATGGAATGGAATTGAGAGTCCAGAAATAAACCTACACATGTATGGCCAACTGATTTTGAACAAGATTGTGAAGACAATTAAATGGATTAAAAAAAAAAAGTCCGTTCAACCAATGGTGCGGGGATAACTTGATTCCACATCACTGAAACTTTACCTCACACACACCACACACACACACACACACAAACTTAAAATAGATCAAAGATCTAAATTTGAGAGTTAAAACTATAAAACCTTAGAAGTAAACATAAGGACAAATCTTCATTACCTGGAGCTTAGCAGTGGTTGCTTTTTAAAAATTTTTATTTTATTTATTTATTTTTATTATTTACTTATTAATATTTATTTATTTGAGAGAGAGAAAGCAAGAGGGGGAAGGGACAAAAGGAGAGGGAGAAAGAGAATCTTAAGCAGGCTCTACAACCAGTGCAGAGCCCAACACAGGGCTCAATCTCACAACCCTGAGATCATGACCGGAGCTGAAATCAAGAGTCAGACACTTAACCAACTGAGCCACCCAGGTGCCCATTGGCAGTGATTTCTTGAATGTGACATCAAAAGCACAAGCAACAACAACAAAAATAAATAAATAAATTGAACTTAATCAGGATGCATGAAAGAAAACCATAAAGAAAATCAAAAGACAGTATGAGAGAAAATGTTTGCAAATCATATATGTGACAATCAATGGCCTAGTATCCAGCATATAGAAAGAACCCTTGCAAGTCAACAACGAAAAGATAACCCAATTTATAAATATCCAAAGGACTTGAATATACATATCTTCAAAAGAGATAAACAAATGGCTAACAAACAGATGAAAGAGGTTCAGCATCTTAGTCATTAGGAAATGCAAACTGAAGCCACAATGCAGTATTTCTTTATACCCATTAGTTTGGCTAAAATAAAAAAGACATATAATAACAAATGTTGACACGAAGGATATGGAAGAAATAGATCCTACCCTATAAAATGGTGCAGCAGCGTTGGAAAATAGTCTGGTAGTTCCTCAAAATGTTAAACATAGAGTTTCCATGAGATCCAGTGACTGGTTCCACTCCTGGCTGCAGATGCAAATGGAAATCCTTACACCTACATAAGCACTCGTACTCAAATGCTTACGACAGTATTATTCACAACAGCCGAAATATGGGAGAAAAACCCAGCACCCACTGACTGGTAAATGTGGTGTATCTACATATTGGCATATTATTTGGCAGTGAAAAAGAGAATGGAGTACTGATACATGCTATAACATTAAGGAAGTTTGAAAACATTACACTAAGTAAAAGAAGCCAGAAAAAGACAACCTATTCTGTGATTCCATTTATATGAAATGTGCAGGATGGGATAATATAGAAAGAAAGTAGATTATTGTTTGTGTACTGCTGAGGTTGAAGGGAAATGGGAAGTGACTGCTAAAGGCTGCGGGGTTCTTGTTTCTTTTCCCTCTTGGGTGATAATAATGTTCTAAAACTGATTGTGATGTGGTTGCACAGCTCTGTGAATATACTAAAGCCCCCAAATTATATGCTTTAAATGGGTGAACTACAGGTCCTGTAGTTCATAAAGCTGTTTCATAAAAAAACAACAGCCTTTGTGAGAAGGAGCAAGTTTGCCTGTCATCAGAGCTCCCTTTAATCCTTACAAGCTCTGTAGAATTACTAATATAACTCATCTCTGTAGCTGGCTATTTTTTAAACTGCCTTTTCCCCTCCCTCACTGCATGATTTTCTGCTTCTCTACTTAGTAGTCTCTAAACATTTTTGATTATGCAATCATCAGCAAGTTATATTCAGTATGAACTCATTTATAAAAGTACACATATTCATTTATACAATATGTTCATGTACTATTGTGGCACTATGTGATATGTTATTAAAGTGTTATGAGAACACACATTTATAGGGGCACCTGGGTGACTCAGCGGGTTAAAGCCTCTGCCTTCGGCTCAGGTCATGATCCCAGGGTCCTCAGATCGAGCCCCACATCCAGCTCTCTGCTTGGCAGGGAGCCTGCTTCCTCCTCTCTCTCTCTGCCTGCCTCTCTGCCTACTTGTGATCTCCGTCTGTCAAATAAATAAAATCTTTAAAAAAAAAAAAAAAAGAACATACACATTTACAAATACAGTTTTAAAATGTAAATAACTTGTTATTATTCTTTATACTTTTAAATTGTGTTATGCAATCCACCCACATAGTATGTAAAAATGGTAGAAGTCCCAGCATGCACTGCTAGGTTTCCTGTCATCATACTTCCTTGTAATTCTTTTTGGAAGAGAACTATACCTTTCCTAATTTTCTGCTACATTGCCAGCTCACACACCTATAGAAAGATGCAAACACATGTGTTGCACAAAAATTTCCTGCCGGAGTAAATTTTTGGCATTTGGATTCCTTGTTTACTGGGGGATGAAAGCAAGGGATTTAGGAACATCTGTCAACCTCATAGAAACACACTTGAGAGTGAAAGTCCAGTTCTCTAGGAGGTTGGTATATGTCATTAAAAAGGAACACAAAAAGCAACTTTGTGCTATTATTCAGAATAACCTCTATCAAAATTTAGGGTAAGTCAGATGCTGATAATCACTTTTTCACATACCCACCCTATAATTGTCTACAATTCTTCAAAATTTTGGCACAAGGTTTTCTCAGTTCTTGTTTTGTTCTGGTGTTTGAATTTTCTTTTTCATCTTTGCAGTGATAAATGTGGAAAGGATGCATTGAAAGCTATTATGAGAATTATTTTGACCAAAAGTCATAACTATTTCTTTATAGTTGTACTCCTCCAACTCTGCGAATTCCTTCAGAGCAGTTCCCATGCCTTATTCAGCTTTCATCCTCAGTTTTCAGCACACTGGCTTGATAAGTACCAGGTTTACAGTGAACGCTATGATTTGCTCAATCAGTGATACATCAAGAATTTGGACAGGGTTTTTTGGTAACATAAACATATTTTTTTTTTTTTTTTACATAAACATATCTTAATTGAATGACTTTGAGGAAAGTTTCACAAATCACTGTGCATTGTTCTCTTTTTTTTTTTTTTTTAAGGATTTGGCTTGATGATATCCAAAATTCTGTTCATCCCTGATCTGGTCATATCTGGTGAGATAGCAAACTAAGATGATACATCTCGGGGCACCTGGGTGGCTCAGTCATTAAGTATCTGCCTTCGACTCAGGTCGTGATCTCAGGGTCCTGGGACTGAGTACTGCATCAGGCTCCCTGCTCAGCTGGAAGCCCGCTTCTCCCTCTCCCACTCCCCTGCTTGTGTGCCCTCTCTCACTGTGTCTCTCTCTGTCAAATAAATAAATAAAATCTTTAAAAATAAAATGAAATAAAATAAAATGCTACATCTCATACCAAATCATAACAGCTACCCAACTATGAATACAATATTGTCAGAGATAAAGGAAGGCATTCTTGGCTATCAGATTCATACAAAATTGGTAGATAAATCAACATGAACTCATCAAGAGTAAATCTGTTGATGAAAATGAAATGACAAAACTTAGATAAAACCAGATGATGTTTTATTTGGCATATTGATCTAGAAAATCTATTTGCTGGCAAATAATAACTTTGGACCCAGTAACCAGTAACTTTTGTCATTAATTAAAAGAAATATGCTAAGAGAGGCATATGGGGAGAGAAAAATATTGATTATCTCAAGATCCCCAAGTACATCAAAGTGTTATAAAGTTGTGTTTCTACTATTAGATTGTAGGTGAAAACACCTTGAGTTATATCTCTCATTCCCTTGCCAGAAAGAGTTACCTCTTCTGTTAAACTTTTGGATCAGCGGTTTAATTACACCTTCACACAAGCCCTATCATTTCTAGTTTCTAATCTACTAAATCCAACATGCCAGCAAATGTAACTTAGTAACTAGAAAATTAAAGAAACATTTCCATTTAATTCATTGCAATGTGCTTGTCGACCTTAAAACTTTATTTTTGCCCCCTGATAATCAAACAATTGCAGTAACTGTTTGATGTATTTAGGAAACTGTTCATATTTTTTGGTAGTCTGTTTTACAGTCCAGGCAAGGAACTCTTAGAGTTACTCTTAAATCTGTTTAACTTGAGACACATGACATTGAGTCCTTTGGTTTGGACAGTTTATCACTTCTATTAACTTTAAAATTCTATACACCATGAAAGAGTTTTCTCTTTCTGGCAGCATAATGATCTAAATAACCCTTAAAACTCTACCTATGATAAGACTTTTAAATAGCTGGTAAAAAACAGAAATGATGTTTTGCAGAACTGTAAAGAAACTGAGAAATATTAGGCTAAATGTAAAGTGAAATTAAGAAATCAATGGAGGAAGAGTGCTAAAGTCAACTTTCATTGTAAGGTTATTTCCCTAAACTCAGGAACCTTGCCCCTCCACTCTGAGGACATCTTAGGGCACAGGAGAAGTGAAAGCCTAGAACCAACAACATAGATCTTCACATTGAACTAGAACGCCAAATACTTATCACCTCACAATAAAAGTAAATGATGAATTAGCCTGTGTGTGGGATATAAATGATCAATTAATTTCTGCCTGTCTTGAGCTTGATCAAATGTTAACAGTAGAAATATTACCTGAAAATATGGAAATATAAGCTGGACCTGCATGAGTTTGCAGGTCAACTTGAAAAGAGGAGATTCAGATCACTTCCATGACCTGACTAATCTTGAAATTCTCAGCAAATTTATTTTAAAATGGTTCTGAGTTGAAAGTACTCCCAAGACTTCAAAACTTCTCCCAGATAAAGTCCCCCTGCAAATTATCTGCATATAAACATATATACACACATACACACATCACAGCACAACAAATATATGAGTACATGTGACATGATAAGTGAAACCAGGAAGAAAAAATAGAATACATTAAAAACTAGGAAGATGTCATGTATTAGAATTGCACAGACCAAAAGCAAGTAAGTTCAATGTGTGTCAATGTCTTTAAAGTATAAGAAAATCAAAAGGTTATGAAAGTTGTCCAAGTAGTTCTTAAACATGGCAACATTCTAAATATAAAAATTAAATGATTAAAATTTTAAAATTCACTGGAAGGGGTTAACCAGTAGATAGCCAAGCTAAGATGATTAACCAGCAGTCAGACCAAGCTGAAGTGACAATAAGTGAACTTGAAAATAGAAGCAAAGGAAAAATCTAGAATGCAGTCCGGAAATAAAAGACTTGGAGAATATGAAATGGAGATTACAGAATATGAAGGATCATGTAGAGATAAAAAAAAATACATCTAATCATAGTTTCAGAAACAGAACACAAAAAGGATGAAGGAAAAGAAATAATCAGCTATATTACAATAGACTTATAATATCATCATTTTGTGTATCACTAATTACTAAGGAAAGCAAGATATAGCCATCAGTGGCTACCAACATCATGTCACACAAGGAGAGTCATCCAATTACCACATATCTCCTAAAGGAAGTATCCAACACTTCTTGTGCAGAAGTTTTGGACACTTATTGCCAAAATCAAATCAAACCTCCAAATATAGCTTTGGTTTATAAGAAATACAGGGATGACAAGAAAATGAAATCCTACATGTGGTTACATCAATAAATAAATCTGAAGGAAAAAAGAAAGAACAGGGATTTATAGATTAAGAGATTTAAAATATGTATCAACCAAATGCAAAGTATGGATCACATCTAGATCTAATTATGAAGGAAAATATAAAAGAAGTTCATATATCATAAAAATTGGCACTATTAAGCAAAATTAAATATATCTTTTACCATTTCATGCAATAGCAATACTCTTTGTAGAAATATATACCAAAGACAAACTGGTGAACACACAAAAGGACTCATACCCAATACCATTAATTGCAAGAATAACTGAAAAAGCATAGATTGGAAATAGCATAAATATTTGTCAATATTGGAATGGATGAATTAGTAGCATATCAACACAACAAAATCTGTCCAGTTATAAAAAAGAATGAAGATATTTCTGTTACATGACCATAAAGTGATGTCTAGAATATAGTATCAAAAAGAACAGAAGGATAAAAGGTACAGCATAGAGATTATCATCAATGGTATTAGCTTATGGTGACAGATGGTAGCTATGCTTGCAGTGAGCACAGCGTAACAGACAGACTTGTCCACCATATAGACTTGAGGACCTGAAACTAATGTAACATTGTGTGTCAACTATACTTTAAAAAAAGTGTACAACATGCTACAATTTACCTAGGAAAGACATGACTAGATACACATATATTTAGTATATCACATGGACATATATTTAATACATGTTAAAAATAAATGAGTAAACTATAAAACTGACAACAGCTGGGGTTATTGGGTGGAGATAACAGGACAGAAGTTAAACTTCCTTCAGTGTATTTTGCTTAGTATATTCAACTTTGGGATCATGCAGAATTAAAAAGCAATCCATCTGTAAAACTTCAAAATAAAAGGAGACAAATGAACTTACATGTATATCCAGTTAGTGGCATAACTACACAGTGATTAAATATTTCAAGTTATTAAATCATGATAATTTGACAAAAAAAAAACCCTGCAAACACATTTAAACTATTTTCAGTAATCACTTTCTTGGTGGAGGTGTTGGTATTGATATTCTGAGACTGCTGTGTGTATACTGTGGATAAAGCAAAGGAGAAATTATGTGAGCTGTGATATGCTGATGTTATAATTCCTGGTATATATATGTTATATATACATTTGTATAAATATATATCATATATAATTATATAAAAATTAAATATGTAACCATATAAAGGGATATATATAAAACTATATACTTTAGAAAACTATACATGGTTTATATGTATATGTAAGATAAACATATGTATTTATCTTAACTTTGTTGAATGAAAGAGCCTAGGAATAATGGCAACAACTTCCCATTCAAAGGAACTATAAGTAAAAAATGGCACAATGTAAGCATCAGTAAAAATAACTTCAGTGTTGCCTTTTGGAGTATGCTAGTAAATTATCTGCCTAATTTTAAATTGTATTTTAGTGTGCTTTTTTTTTATCACATATTCAGACTAATAATGTTATGGTCATTCCTACTTGGCCATTTAACAAATAATGAGTACCATTTAAAGACAAGGTACTCATATTTGCAAAAATGTTTTTTCTCTTAAACACAAGCAAAATTACAGTCATGGGCAAAATTCATACCTGAATTAATAGATAGAGTATTTGATTAGAATATTTATGGTATTATTATTGTTTTTATTGTTCAAAGAAGGGAATGGGTGTTTGTAGAATAGCCAAAATTAAGTGCTAGTGAAAATCAGTCATGCCATCTTAGTTTTCCATACAAATATCTTAATACCAGTCAACAACAAACATGTTTATATTTCTGACAACTATCTTTAAAGTGAGAAAAAGCTTTTACATCTCTCAAAATCTTCACCCTTAATGACAGCCAATAAATAATATGGTATACACCAGAAAAATATAGCTTTATTAGTGACAATGATATTCAATTTTAAGAAATCAAATTATTTAAGAAAAGCTGCTGAGAAGTAATACTTTTATATGAGTTTTTTATTAAGAGAAATTTATATTAGGATGTATGCAGCAAAAGTTTCTAGTCACTTAATTTTTTACAAGCTCTAGTAGATACATTTATATAGAAATAGTATGGAAAAAATGGGGATACAGAAGATTAATTTTGAAAACTTTTTTTGGTTACAGTTTTCTCTCTCTTTACCACATAGGAAGTGAACTAACTTCTTGGATACTACAGGTCATATCAAATTAACCTCCCTTTCTCCCTGGCTCATCTCCAGTATTACTAGTATTTCACTCAGCCTCATTCTTGTAACTTTTGGAGTGTAAATTGTTTACAGCTGTAGACATCCTCTAACACTGAAAGCAATGACCAGGTTCAAAATTTAAGGGAGAAACTCAATCCAATTCCTTGGTCTTGACATTTTTTCCCAGTTGTAAACAGATCACTTCCAAAAACAAAAAATTGTATTACTCTGGAAGTAGTTCTTATAGCTAATGACATAGTTTTTGAATGTATGGTGATATTCAGTCCTTTCCTTCACTTTGTAATTTTTCTTTTAGATTCCACCTTTTATGGTCCATGCCCCAGGAATCAGAACTCTGTAACATTCAATTGCCCTTTTCCACTTACCAAAAAGCTTTAACTCCCTTTTCTAGACTCCTACCAGTTTGGTCTCTCTCTTAATTTTTTTTAATGTATTTTGTATCTCTTTTCTATTCCTTCTTTCAGAAATTTTCCTGTTAAACTATCGCGCTCTCTGGGAATGTATACCAGCTAGTTCTCCCAAAGAAAATATTAAACCTACTCTTTTAATTAGTCTATTTAGAATGACCAAGAAAAATCTGGCTATACTCCAGTGCTAACATTCCTTCTTTCCTTGGACTAGACAAATTATTTTTAAATCTCAATTTCCAAATAAACGTAAAATTAATATTTTGATTATTTAAACCATTTTTCAAGAGACAGTATATCTCAACAAATAATAAATGACTTGCTAAATAGTTCTGTTTTATTTTACCAAATTAAGAACAAAACTACTCAGTTTCTTAGCCATTTAGATTTTGCCCAAGCCTGTAAAGTACAAATCAAAATGGAAAGTTGGCCATAATGCCTATGGAGAGAGCCAAACCAAACAGTTTAGGTCAAAAAGTAAAATTTTTACCCAATGCTTAAATACTAGAAGTATTCACAGCTGCATATAATTTGTATTTTACAAATTCTAAGAATATGGTGCTGAGTATGGTTTTGTCCTAATTATCTGGTTTGGCTGCTGATCCTGACCAGCTTTTCAGGTATATTTCAAACACTGCACTTCACCTTGTGCTGGCAACAACAACAACAACAACAAAACAGCAAAATAAATCTATCTGAGTGAACAAATCTTCATGCTGTTGAATGGTATTAGATTGTGTACAAGGCTCCGGTGAGCTATGACTTTGATAGTCAAGTCAATATGTTCAAATTTGCAGTCAAGAACTTTTGGAACTTTGGCTGAAGCCTTCGTAGAAGAATTTGATTCTGCTTATTACATTTTATTGTATTTTGCTCCATCAATCTCTAACCTTGCAAATCAAAACAACTGCATGGTAAAACAATAATTCTACAACATTATAAAACAAAACAGACCTATGTACCTTAAGAGACTCTGACCAGACGTTTAAGAACTAAACATCTTGAGAACTCTTCTTTCAAAATGATATGTATAATTACATTTCAGACTAAAAACTCATATGTGCAGAAATGTAAAATTTCCACTTTCTTATGATTTCAGTTCAACTTCTGGGTGACCTCAGTTTTGACCCCTAGCTCCACTGAAGACAGAAGGCTCAGATTTTTCCCAATTCAAGGTAACGGTCACTTTCAAGTTGAAAATTTATTCTGTTGGTAGCTATCCAAATTTACTCATGGCCACATATCTACAGAGCCCCAAAGCCCCAGCTCTTCTGACAATACTTCGTTTTGCAAAGAAAGTGCTACCATCACCCCTGTTTTATGAACTCACCCACATGACACAAGCATTTTAAAACATATATCCAAGATTTCTCCAAGCATCCTTCTCCTTTACTTTTTTATATGAGTTAGCTCCCAGGGAGCAAGAGGTAAAGAGGTGGTCATAAAGGGCATGTGACTTGCATTCATCTGGATGGAGAGGTGAACACCTAACCCCTGAACCATCTTTAACCACTGCTATCTTGTGCACTGATATACTACATCCATGATGACTTTAGGTGTTTAGAAGTGGCTCCTGTCACAGGTATCATTAGTCTCATCCTGACTTGTCATGCATTCTACCTTTTCTCATTCTGACTCAAGGTGTCTTCTAAAGACTTCTTCCCTTACAAGGCTTGGGAACTCATGGCCACTTTGAACACACCACCTTGGAGTATATCAAATTCTCTAAGACTAACTTCAGGCCCATTTGCCAAAACACCATCCCTCAGCAATTGATAATTTCAACAGATATTATGTTTTGCCTCCTGCAATCTGGAAGGCCAGCCACAAAATCCCCAGTCTGTGAATTCCCCAAATCTATCACTTTCCTACTTTGATTTCTTAACCTATCAGCACTGAATGCCAATTAGGTCCCTCCAGAACCATCCTTTCTAACCTACTGACTAAACTTTTCCTTCATTTGTGGTAAAACAATAAGTATTTTAAAGTATCAAATATTTTTCCTTTGATAGTGTAGAACTATGTTCAGTACTCTGGGCATGGTTCTTAATTTTTAAAACTGTTTGATTTTTTTTTTTTTAAATCACAGAAAATCCTTTCTGCTTTCTACAAAGCCTGGCTCTTAAGAATCGAAATATATTTGGTCTTCCAAATGTAATTACAGCTTTTCATTTGAGAACCTTACAAAGTTACATAGACTTTCTTATAAAAAAATTATCATCCAGGTACACAGAAAGGAACTAATTCTGACTAAGTAGTAGAGGAAATATTGGTGTGAAAGGAATTATCAAAGAGCTTCCAGGTTTTTTGGGCAGAATATGATCTAGTTTGGTTTTTACAACAGGTTGAATTATTAGTCACAATTCTCCCCTTCTCTAAAGTGGTATTCATCTGCAATCCTGTGCTGGCCTCCTGGAGGCAGAGTACACTTCTCCAGTTTCCTGTATTGGTCTTCACCATGCAACTCTGTCCAAGGGAATATGGGAAGAAGTAGCATTCTGCCAGTTCTAAGCCTAAGAAGTATGAATTATTTTTCTCGAGTTCTGTTACTGCCATGGAAAAGGGCTTTCCCTAGGTAGCTGCTGCAACTGGAGGTTAGATCCCAGAATTACTCCTGTATCTTCCTAAGCTCAGGACCGGGGGTTGTGGGGGTGGGGGGGTGTCCAAGCCCAGTCAGACCTGCACCTAGAAACAGAAACTACAGCACAGCCTAGCCTGGACTGGCTGACCCCCAGCTGATCTTGTGTTGAATGCCACTGAGATATCCTGCCATCTATAAAGCAGACAGCTACAATTTGGAATGGGGAAATATGGGAATTGTTTTCCTTGTATTGTATTGAATAGATTTAACATAAAAACAATGAGGAAATCATGATTTTTAATTGACTCTTTTCTCTCCTTTTGGTAAAATAATCAGACAGTTGTTCAAAGGAGTATTCAGGGGAACCACTATACTCAACTGGTCAAGTCTTCCATTAAATGCAGAAATGTTCTTTTGAAAATTCCAAGCAAGTTCCCATGGTCTTTGCTTTCTACCTCCTAGTCCAAACTCCCACCTGTTCTCACATGGACTAATGCAACAGTTTCAAAACCCATCTTGTGACACTTGCTTTTATCACCATCTACCCCTTTCTAGTCTGTTCCTCATGCTAATAGGTTCGGTGCAAATATAACCTTATTGCTCCACGGCTTAAAATACGTCAATGCTTTCCCATTTGCTTTAGGAGAAAGACCAAACTGTTCAGCATGTTCTGTGGGGACCAGCATAATCTCTCTCCAGTCTACTTCTTCAGCCTCAACTCTTGATCTTAGCCATGTTCCACACACTGCAGACACAACAGCTCCTGTCAGTTCCTGAACAGAACTTGACTCTTTTTGACTCACAGGCTTCAATTACCATTAGTCACAGTCTTCTTGCCTATTGACAGTGAGTTCCTCGATGCCATGGTTGGTGTCTGCTAACTCCTTAGTCTGGGTTTCTAGTGAAAAGAGTCTGAGACAAAAGTTTGGGGACAGTTAGGTTGTCTGGGGATAATTCTAGGAGCAAGCATAGGGGCACAGTGGTGGGGCTGGGGGAATAGGAGGTACTATGGACTAAATTCATCCCTCAAAAATCATATGTGGAAGCCCTAACCCCCAGTGTAATAATATTTGGAAGTGGAGGTAATTGGATTTAGATGATATCATGAAGGTGGGACCCTTATGATGGGATTAGTATCCTTATAAGAAAGACACCAGGAACTTGCTTCCTCACTCTCTCTAACCTTTAAGGACATGGCAAGAAAGCAGCCATCTGTAAGCCACAATGAGGGTCCTCACTGGGAAACTGAATCAGCCTGCACCTTTATTTCCAGCCTCTAAGAACTGTGAAAACTAAATGTTTGCCTAAGTCACTACTGAGCTGACTTACACAGGATGCCATCAAATTCTTAATTATTGAAAATCTGGTAGGTTTTTAATATGACTATATTTATCAATATTCTCTTTTTGATTGGAGGTTTTATTTTTCTATCTTTAAAAAATTTTTAAAGATTTATTTATCTGAGAGAGAGAAAGAGAGAGAGAAAGCATGAGCGGGAAGAGGGGAAGAAGGAAAGAATCTCAAGCAGACTCCCTGTGCATCTCAGCACAGAGCCGGATGCAGGGTGATCCCATGACCCTGAGATCATGACCTGAGCCAAAATCAAGAGTCAGACACTTAACTGACTAAGCCACTCAGGTGCCCCTGGATTAGATTAGATATTAATGCCTTATTTAAGAAATCTTACCTTGTGGTGCAGATATGTTATCTACCTACTAAAAGTTTCTTAGCCTGGCCTTTTCTTTTCTTTGGGGGGGGGGGGAGGGCTTTTTTATGAATGCCAGTAATCTGCCTGGAATTTTTTTTAAGCTGCGATAAGAGCCCAATTTCATTTTTTTCCCCTTAGTGAGTATTGAACTCACTCTGGTACCAAACCCAACAAATTCATTTATATACTGCTCCAGAGCAATCTAGTTATAATGTAAGTCTTTCCACGTTGTTCTCTTGTTTAAAAACCTTCAGTGGTTCTCCATTATTTATCAAGTAAAGTCCAAGCTCCTCCACATCTCACATAAAGTTGATTTTGGTGACAGCCACCACCATATTCTTCCAATAACTTATGCTCTAAGGACACTTAATTACTTAATATCCCAAATGGAACACATATTCTTTTCTCAGTGAACTTACTGACTTATCTTCATTTCTAACATATAGTTTGTCTTCTATATGGTATTCTCTCTGTGACAGTAACACACATCAAACTTTGTACACCTTTTGCCTTGGATTGTTCTCTCCCCAATCTACCATACATTTCATTCACATCTGTGTGTATGAAAAACATACTTATCAAGTCCATCTTTAAATTTTATCTAACTTCTCTTTATCCCAATTAAAATTATGCCTTTTTAATCACCTCTATTGCATGTTATGGTGTTATAATGAATTCTTTATGCACATTTACCTTTTATGCTGAAAGTTAATTGAGAATGATAACACTCTATATCATATATTCTCTGTACACTAATACAATGAATACTAATTAAATTAAGCCAGAAATGAATGTTAATACACATAGTCCTATTCACTGACCCTAAAAGTACAGATAATATGACATTTTTAGGCAGGAAAAATAAATTGCTTGAACATACTTACCTTGCATTTAATAAAAACACCAAGCCTCCCTTCATTGAACTTTCATGTTTTTTGTTGGCTAAGTTCTTTCATTCATATTTTTATTTAGTAGTGACCTGCCAAATAATTTACAGTGTTCAAAGGAGAGTATTCAGTAACAAAAGAGAATGTAACACCAATAAGGTATTCAGTTTCCTGACTCTGGATAAGAGACAGAGAATAATGCCACGATTGTACATGTTTAGGGACAGGGAAACTACCTTAAGGGAACTTTGCTAGCTGTTCTTCCTTTCTAGAAAAGGGAGCATGAGTTGGCGAGACCAAACATAAATAACCTCTGTAAAAAGCGGTCATCAGGGGAACAACTACTGTCCCTGTGATAATAAAACCCATCTTTGCTGGCTTAAGAATAGTCCTTGAAGCAAGAAATTGGGCTCATTATACAAAATCAACAACTTCATTCTTTAAAGTCTTTCTTCTCAGATTATAAATCACTGGAGAAGCCCAATAAAGTATGCATTTGTAGTGCTATTACTGTGATTATTACTTGTAAGAATTAGCCTGATAGTTTAAATTGCATGTTGATAAATAGCAAATTATGAAAAGATTCAGAAAGATGTCAATCTCCCAAAATCAGTGCTTATATAAGTACCACAATTTTAATTTTGCTTTATTATTAAAATTATAAACAAGTATAATAATGACAACTTGAAATCTCAAATATAATTCTCAACTCAATATACTAGGATAGGGGAGGAAGCCAAGTGGTAGAGGAGTAGCAGACTGAAATGACATCAAATCCCAGGAGTTCAGCTAGATAGGTATCAAACCATTCCAAACATACAAACTCAACACGAGAGAGAAGAGAAGAAGAGCAGCAATTCTAGGAACAGAAAATCAACCACTTTCTGGAAGGTAGGATGTGTGGAGAAGTGAATCCGAAACAACAGGAAGATAGACCACGAGGGGAGGCACAAGGCTCCCAACAAGTGGTGCAGCAGCAGAGCACAAAATCAGAACATTTAGAAGTCTGCTCCACTGAGGGACATCACTCCAGAGGATAAGCGGGAGTAGAGGCTTCTCGAGGACACTGTAGTCTCAGGTCCCGCAGGGTCACAGAAAGAACCGGGGGTGTCAGAGTGTGGCAGAGCTGAGTGTATCCAAGCAGGGAAGCCGGGTGCAGAAACAGAGCCCAGGGGTGAGCTCTCAGCTCAGGGTTACCTTAAATCATGATCCAAGGCAGAGTTGGGCCGCTGCTCTTCGAGCAGGGACCCTACAAGTGTTAGATCTGGAGAGACCCCTTCCTTCCTCCTCCGGGAGGAATGGCAGGAATCTGCTGGGTTTGAAGACACCAAACAGGGCTCTGCACCAGGGATAGAAATGCTTGGTCACAGACCAGGTGAGCACAGAGTGCAGCCAGAGACCAGGGAAATGGGAGGGATGGACTGCTTTTCTCTGAGGGCACACTGAAGAGTGGGGTCCTGAGCTCTCAGCTCCTCTGGGCTGGAGACTGGGAGGCTGCCATTTTCACTCCCATCCTCCAAAGCTGTATGGAAAGCGTTCAGGGAACAAAAGCTACCTAGAGGTAACCCAAGCAGATTACTGAGCCTGGCCCCTGGCAAGGGCGATGCAATTCTGCCTCTAGTGAAGACATTTGAGAATCACTGCAAGACGCCCCTCCACAGAAGATCAGCAAGAACATCCAGCCAAGACCAAGTTCACTGATCAACAAGAACTGCGGAACTCCAGAGCTAGGGGGAAAGCAACGTATAGAATTCATGGCTTTTTCCCCATGATCCTTTCTAGCAAAGTTAAATTTAAAAAAAATTTTTTTCTTATTCTTTTTTTTAACTTTTCCTCTCTCCTCTTTTAACCTTTTTTAACTAGTTTATCTTAACAATACCTTCATTGTTATAGTCATATTTTAACCCTTCACTGTATTTAACCTTATTTTTCATTTACATATAAGGTTTTTTTCTTTAAAATTTTGGGATACAATTTCTTCTAACAGATCAAAATATACCTTACATCTAGCACATGGCTTTGTTCTAGTCTCCAGACTGATCATATTTTTTTCCTCTTTTTTTTTTTCTATTTCTTTTTCCAGCCATCTTATCAATTCCTTTTTAAGAAACATTTAAGGATTTAAAAAAGAATTAATACCTACTCTCCTGAAACTGTTCAAAAAACAGAAATGGAAGGAAAACTTCCAAACTCATTTTGAGGCCAGCATTACCTTGATCCCCAAACCAGACAAAGACCCCATCAAAAAGGAGAATTACAGACCAATATCCCTGATGAACACAGATGCAAAACTTCTCACCAAAATACTAGTCAATAGGATCCAACAGTACATTAAAAGGATGATTCACCACGACCAAGTGGGATTTATTTCTAGGCTGCAAGTTTAGTTCAACATCCACAAATCAATGTGATAAAATAATAAAAGAAAGAACAAGAACCATATGATACTTTCAATAGGCTCTGAAAAAGCATTTGACAAAGTACAGCATTCTTTCTTGATCAAAATTCTTAAAAGTGTAGAGACAGAGGGTACATACCTCAATATCATCAAAACCATCCCTGAAAAACCGACACTGAATATCATTTTCAATGGAGAAAAACTGAGAGCTTTTCCACTAATGTCAGGAACACAGCAGGGATATCCACTGCTATTCAACATAGTACTAGAAGTCCTAGCCTCAGCAATCAGACAACAAAAAGAAATTAAAGGCATCCACATCAACAAAGAAGTAGTCAAACTATCATTCCTCACGAATGATATGATACTTTATGTGGAAAATCCAAAAGATTCCACTCCAAATCTGCTAGAACTTGTACAGGAATTCAGTAAAGTGTCAGCATATAAAATCAATGCACAGAAATCAGTTGCATTTCTATACACCAACAACAAGACAGAAGAAAGAGAAATTAAGGAGTCGATCCCATTTACATCTGTACCTAAAACCGTAAGATACCTAGGAATAAACCTAACCAAAGAGGCGAAGAATCTGTACTCAGAAAACTATAAAGTACTTGTGAAAGAAATTGAGGAAGACACAAAGAAATGGACAAACGGTCCATGCTCATGGATTGGAAGATCAAATATTGTGAAAATGTCTATGCTACCTAAAGCAACCACATTTAATGCAATCCCTATCAAAACACTATCAATTTTTTCAAAGAAATGGAACAAATAATCCTAAAATGTATATGGAACCAGAAAAGACCCCAAATAGCCAGAGGAATGTTGAAAAAGAAAGCCAAAGTTGGTGGCATCACAATTCCAGACCTCACGCTCTATTACAAAGCTTTCATCATAGGGGCGCCTGGGTGGCTCAGTGGGTTAACGCCTCTGCCTTCAGCTCAGGTCATGATCCCAGCGTCCTGGGATCGAGCCCCACATCGGGTTCTCTGCTCAGCGGGGAGCCTGCTTCCTCCTGTGTCTCTGCCTGCCTCTCTGCCTACTTGTGATCTCTGTCTGTCAAATAAATAAATAAAATCTTAAAAAAAAAACAAAAAACAAAGCTTTCATCATCAAGGCAGGATGGTACTGCACCAAAAGAGACACATATATCAATGGAACAGAATAGAGAGCCCAGAAATGGACCCTCAACACTATGGTCAACTAATCTTTGACAAAGCAGGAAAGAATGTCCAATTGCAAAAAGACAGTATCTTCAACAAATTGTTTTGGGAAAAGTGGACAGCCACATACAGAAGAATGAAACTGGACCATTTCCTTACACCACACACAAAAATAGACTCAAAATGGAAGAAAGAACACAATATGAGACAGGAATCCATCAAAATCCTTGAGGAGAACATAGGCAGCAACCTTTTCAACCTCAGCCACAGCAACTTCTTCCTAGCAACATCACCAAAGGTGATGTTTAGGAAGCAAATGCAAAAATGAACTATTGGGACTTCATCAAGATCAAAAGCTTTTGTACAGCAAAGAAAACAGTCAACAAAACCAAAAGACAACTGACAGAATGGGAGAAGATATTTGCAGATAACATATGAGATGAAGGGCTAGCATCCAAAATCTATAAAGAACTTATCAAACTCAACACCCAAAGAATAATCTAATCAAGCAGTCGGAAGAGGACACAAACAGATATTTATGCAAAGAAGACATCCAGTTGGCCAACAGACCCATGAAAAAGTGTTCCACATCACTCGGCATCAGGGAAATACAAATCAAAACCACAATGAGATACCACCTCATAGCAGTCAGAATGGCTAAAATTCAAGTCAGGAAATGACAGATGTTGGAGGGGATACGGAGAAAAGGGGAGCCCTCCTACACTGTTGGTGGGAATGCTAGCTGATGCAGTCACTCTGGAAAACAGCATGGAGGCTCTTCAAAAAGTTGAAAATAGAGATACCCTACGACCCAATAATCACACTACTGGGTATTTACCCTAAAGATACAAAGGTAGTGGTCTGAAGGAACACGTGCACCCAAATGTTTTTAGTGGCAATGTCCACAATGGCCAAACTATAGAAAGAACCTAGATGTCCATCAACAGGCGAATGGATAAAAAAGATGTGGTATACACACACACACACACACACACATGTATATACACATATGTATATATATATATTCCACTGTGTGTGTATATATACACACACAGTGGAATGATGCAGCCATCAAAAGAAACGAAATCTTGCCATTTGCAACAGTGTGGATGGTACTAGAGGGTATTATGCTGAGCAAAATAAGTCAAGCAGAGAAAGTCAATTATCATATGATCTCTCTGATATGAAGAATTTGAGAGACAGGGCTGGGGGTTGGAGGTTAGGGAAGGAAAAATGAAACAAGGTGGGATTGGGAGGGAGACAAACCATAAGAGACTCTTAATCTCACAAAACAAACTGAGGGGGAGGAAGAGGGTGGTTGGGTTATGGACATTGGGGAGGGTATGTGATATGGTGAGTGCTGTGAAATGTGTAAGCCTGACAATTCACAGACCTGTGACCCTGGGGCAAATAATACATTATATGTTAATAAAAATAATTAATTAGGGGTGCCTGGGTGGCTCAGTGGGTTAAAGCCTCTGCCTTCAGCTCAGGTCATGATCTCAGGGTCCTGGGATCGAGCCCTGCATCCGGCTCTCTGCTCTGCGGGGAGCGTGCTTCCCCCTCTCTCTCTGCCTGCCTCTCTGCCTACTTGTGATCTTTGTCTGTCAAATAAGTAAAAAAAAAATCTTTAAAAAAAAATAAATAATTTTTTAAAATAAAAATAATTAATTTAAAAATGTTTTAAAAAGGTCTGAAGGTGAAAAAATACATACTAGGATAAAGATGCTTGCATATCTTTTATTGGAATTAATTTCTCTTTACTAAAATGTATTTTGTGAAAATAAATTTGAGTTCATTTAATATTAATTTTGCTCATTTTGTTGAAAATTTTAAATGACTGTAAACAACTATTACTACTATCTTATTCTTTGAAAATCTTATACAAAGATTAGAATGACCTTTTCAAAGCCTTACTATAATCTACAACATTGTGAATGTATCCGATGTCACTGAATTGTACATTTAAAAATGGTTAAAATGGTGAATTTAATAACATGCGTATTTTCCCATGATAAAAAAAAAATTACATTCTGTTCCTTGGGTGATGGATTACTCTTTTTAATTCTTCTGTAAATACTGCTATAATGGTTTAATAATTCTCTCTTCTCACTTCTTCTAGAAGTTCAAGCGCCCATTATTCCATGCTTCATACTTCCTTGACTCTCCTTCAGGTTTTTTTATCTTCTTAGGACTATGTGTACATGGTTCTGAGTTCACTAATTCTTTTTTCAACTGTGTCTAATCTGCTATCTGATCTATCCACTGAGTTTTTATCTCTACAGGTGCTTAATTTTCATTTTTAAAGTTCTACTTGAATGTTCTTTTTCAAACTTATCTGTACAAATCCCTCACTGTATAAGTACAGTTTTAAATGTAGCCTTTATCACTTTAAATACTTTATATGTGTTTTTCTTGTATTATGTATATGACAGTTCCAACACCTAGAGTTCTCTTGTGATTAAATCTGAATTTCTTGTTACTTTTTTTTTTAAAGATTTTATTTATTTATTTGACAGAGAGAGATCACAAGTAGGCAGAGAGGCAGGCAGAGAGAGAGAGAGGAGGAAGCAGGGTCCCCAGCAAGCAGAGAGCCCGATGCAGGGCTCCATTCCAGGACCCTGGGATCATGACCTGAGCCGAAGACAGAGGCTTTAACCCACTGAGCCACCCAGGTGCCCCTCTTGTTACTGTTTAATGCATGACTTATGCCATTGATTTCTCTGCCTACCTCCTGTTAACTGTTGTGGACTTCATCAAGGATGAACTTAGTGGAAAGGAAACCTAGGAGGTGTGTGTGTGTGCATGTGTGTGTACATGTGTGTGTGTGCATGTGTATGTGTGTGTTTCCAGCACACAGTGTCCCAAAACAACAAAAAAGGAATTCTATTAGCAAGGAAGAAGATAATTGTCTCTGCCACAATGTTCTTGAAAAACTCCACACTACGTAAGGTTTCTGAATACCTACATATGTCCTTCAACCACCTGGAATATAATTCTCCACATGCTTCATATGGGTAAGTCCCACTTCAACCTCCCAGGTCCATCACAGGCACGTCCTCCAGAAAGCCTTTCCTGGTGCTCCACCCACTACTCCAAAGTACTGCCGAGCACCTCAAACCTACTTTTATTAAAAAAAAAAACAAAAAAAAAAACCTTGTTTTTTTTAAAAAAAGATTTATTTCCTTGAATAATTTTGTTTTTTGTATTCTAACTCCCTCACTAAACCACAGAATCCCTGAACACGTATACTGTTTTTCCTCCTGATTCATGGCCCTGTCTCATGTTAGGTACTGAATAAATGTTCGCTGAGTAAAAGACTGAATACAGTGAAAATCTGGAAAGCTGAAAAATGAATTTTTCTACTGGTATCTTTGATAATCATGTTAGATATTTCCCCCTCTCCCTTCCCCTTTCTCCATTCTACCTGCTCTGTGCCCCAGGAAACTGAAATTTATGGGCTACATCAAACTCACTTGCTCTCTGGCTTGCTGTTGGGGTCATTCAATGACAAACATGGGCTGACGCTGGGAAGCCAGACCCCATTTTGTCCCCAATTTCCACCGTCGAAGTTACCACTTGTTGGCTATATGACCTCCCACCAATGACCACAGCTTCTTTCATGAAGTCTTCTCTGCTAAGCTATTTTTCTTTAGTTTCTGTGTAAGCCCTCCCTTTCCTCCATCTAAACCATGGCTGGGAATGCCACTCGACTGTGGCCCACTCCCGAATCTCACATTATCTCTTCTTTGGGACATTATACTGATAGGTCCCCCAGTAATGGGTCCGTGATCAGAGCGAGACTGATACAAAGTGAAGGTCAAGCAAAGCTTTATTTCGTGCCAAGCATCGAGAATCAAACTGACTGGTCGGGGCCATCTCTTACAAAGAGGCGACCCCTCCCAGCCTCACAGCCTAACTTTTATAGAGCAAAGGCCATGTGGTTGAGCCTGGCCACACACAGGTGGCCAGTGAGATTGCAACACACAGAGAAAACTGCACAGTCATGCTAGGTCACACACAGGTGGCCAACTGAATTTTAATTTACCCTAGTAGCTATTTGAACTAGCCTATCACCTTGGTCAGAACTGGTGCCCAAAAGGCGGGGCACCCTCTCATCGGTAGCTAGGGAGATAGTATGCGCGCCCCACTGACCGGAGGTCTCCACCTGGCCTGACCAGCCCTTGTATCTGGGCTTTGCTACCTGGGACTGGTTTCCTGGACTTGCTTTTAAGTAAGTGCCTCTGGGAGGGGCAGGGTCAATCTAAGTTTACTGCATAAACAACAAAATGGCTCCCTCTGGCTAAGTAGGCCCTTACAATACCTTGCCAAAACCTTTGCAACATTCCCTTTAACCTCTTCAAATTGCCCAATTTGAAGACTGCTGGCACTTGACCTATAACAATAATTTGACACTGCAGAACTGATTGTGGTGGCCCGGGGGGGGGGGGGGGGAGGGGGAGGGATATAGCATAGCTTATGAAAGACAACACAATCCAAGAATACTTTTTAAAATGTAGTAAATAAAATTTAAATAAAATGTTCAAAACAACAAGGACATTATGCTAAGTGACAAAAGCCTGTCACAGGAGGACAAGTACTTCAGGATCCTACTTAAATGAGGTATCCAAAATAGTCAAACTCAGAGAAGCAAAGACTAGAATGGCAGTTTCCAGGGGGTGGGGGGTGGGAGCTGGGAGAACTGGGGAGCTGCTGTTCAATGGATATAGTTGTGGTTATGCAAGATGAATGAGCTCTAAAGATCTGCTGTACGTAATGCCCAGAGTTGGCAATATAGTATTGTGCACTCCAAAATCTGTTAAGAGGTCAGATCTCATCTTAAGTGTCCGTACCAACAGATGAAGAAACAAACAAAGGCGGGGAGGGGGGGCGCGTGGTATGGAGAAAGACACAAGGACACTGGGAGGTAAGGATGTGTCTATTACTCTAATCATGGTGAGGGTGTCATGGGCCTTTGGATATGTTCAAACTCATCAAATTATGCACATTAAATACGTTCAGTTCTTTTTAATACATCAATTATTCCTCAGTAAAGCCGACGTAAGTTATTTAATGTTTAACTTTAAGGGAGAACCAAATACAACAGTAACTGATTATTTAAAAAAACTGAAAACCTTGTAATGGTATAGATTCCACGGGGTTAAAGAGAAAAAAAATGAGCATCTAGTTTAAGGGCTGATACTGGTGGGACAAGAATATAAAACCAAAAACTCATAAAAAGAATTTCAGAAGTAAATTTCTCCCTGCAGAACTAAAAGTTTCAAGACTGTATTTTTCTTAAGATCAAAGAAGATATTGAGCTATTGCTCCTTCTGAAGCCATCCCATCACTGTTCCTCAGTAATTCTATGACCGGGGACTTTGTCATTCCTTTGTGCAATCCCAGTATGGTTTGGATTAGAAAAGAAGCATACTGCAATGTGTAAGATTCTTTTCTGAGAAAAAAGTTAATAAATCTTCCAACAGCCCTTTGAAATTTCTCTTTGATAGAATGGGATTCCCAGATGAAAACACTTAAAGTATCTTTTTAGTCACTTCTAAGTGTCTTATCACTTCTTCAGATGGTGAATTATATTCAGAAATAGTTAAAGCAAGGGTAATTCTACGGGTCCAGAAATTATGCGAAGTTCAGTTCTTTTGAAAAACGCTCTTAGTATGGTAGTAATATACTGAGACAGACTGGTTTGCAAGCATACATCTGGACTCCATTTCTAAGGATTAGGACAAGATGTCATACATTGTATATATTTTTTTAATTTGCTATAAGTTAGTGAAAACATTAAAGGTCTACTCTGTCCTGTGCTAGTTCACATGGCAGTATAAATAATAGGACTGATTATATGAGATAAACACAGAGGAATTGTCTTAGCATGTGAAGAAAGCCTAATAAGTGGTACCCCTCACCCTTACCCGTGTACTCAATAAAAATTAAGTTAGAATAAGGCCTTTGGGAGACAAAACATCATCTTTATTATTCAAAAAAGTAAGTGGTAGGAGACAACACACAGTAGGGGGTAAAAGAAGCTACGTGACCTGCAGACTTATTCCAGCCTCAGAAGAAGCTAGAGCACCACATGCTTTCCTTGCAAGAGCTGGCAACCCAAGGTAGAACACAGTCAAAGGAGCAGAGAATGTGCGCTGCCTGGGGTCAGGCCCGCTCCCACAGAGAAAGCTGAGGATCTGAGCTGAACCAAACACAGCCCATTTCTTCTCAAATTTCCAGCAAGAACATCATTCCTTCCCACCCCTCAGAGAGTAAATGAAAGGTGGAAGACCTGAGAGTGTTGATGGCATCTCTCCTCCTGGCTCCAGAAGTGGAGAAGGACAGGTCTGCCCCAACTTTGCTCTGCTTTTCATTCCCTTTGCCCACTGGGCCAAGCCCATGGGCAACTGGATTCTGCCTCTTCTTCTCAAGGAAAATAAACCAAATGTCAATCAGGATGTCTTGCTTCCATTTTATTTAGATTGTGTCCCCAACGCCAACTACTGCTCCATTGTTAGATTTCTGATTTGACACGCTGGTTATAGTTTTTGCAGAGCTAATCTCTCAAAACTCAGCGATATACACCAATAATTTTTCTGTGCTTACAGAGTGATGCAGTGTGAGTGTCCTGCTCCCGCTCCAGTTTCTCTGGGGCTTTGACTAGAGCAACTTGACAGTGGCGGGTAACAGGATAGGTGGAGAGTCATCTGGAGGCATCTTTGCACACACGTCTGACAACTGATACTAGGCAGTTGAAGCTAATAGACGGGACCTCTTCTGGTGCCACGGGCTGGAGCATTACACACTGCCAATCCATATGGTCTGGGCTGCTTCACATCTTGGAGACCTCAATTTGGATGGACTTCTTACACAGTTGCTCAAGGCTCCAAAACAAGTGTCCTGAGAGAACCAGATGGAAGCTATATGGCTTTTTCTGATCGAGACCCAGAATTCAGGCACTTCATTTCTGTTGCATTCTACTCTTTACACGCAAGTAACTAAAAAGGTCCAGATTTTAAGAGGAGGGAACATAAACCCCCAACTCTCATGAGAGAATATCAAAATATTTTCAGACATGTTACAAAACCCTCACAGTCCAACAGATGTTAGTGTTGATTATGTCTCATAAGAATCTAGGCAGATTAGGCAGAAGATATTAACTCCAAGATGAGTCTGCCACCAAGATTGAAAATTAACTGTTATATTTCCTACACAAATAGTGTCTAGTTACGTAATTAATAGAGCATATCATAAGACCTTCAAGGAGATTAAATGGTATCAATAAGATATTCCAAAAATAAGTTGCATAAAGGTACTATAGTAATAAAACCCCAACAATACAGAAATGTTCTACACGTTGAATATAGTTTCTCTTTGATAAAATTCCCAGAAGAAATCAAATGCAACTTCTAACTAAAAGTTTTCAAGGTCAGGGCACCTAGGTGGCTCAGTGGGTTAAAGCCTCTGCTTTCGGCTCAAGTCATGATCCCAGGGTCCTACAGGATAGAGCCCTGCATGGGGCGCTCTGCTCAGCAGAGAGCCTGCTTCCCTTCTTCTCTCTCTGCCTGTCTCTCTGCCTACTTGTGATCTCTGTCAAATAAATAAAATCTTAAAAAAAATAAAAATAATAAAAGTTTTCAAGATCAAAGACTTCAAATCCAAAATAAAAATCTAAAATAGAGCTTCCCTATGACCCTGCAATTGCACTGCTGGGTATTCACCCCAAAGATACAGATGTAGTGAAAAGATGAGCCATTTGTACCCCAAGGTTTATTGCAGCAATGGCCACGGTCGCCAAACTGTGGAAAGAACCAAGATGCCCTTCAGCGGACGAATGGATAAGGAAGATGTGGTCCATATTCACGATGGAGTATTATGCCTCCATCAGAAAGGATGAATACCCAACTTTTGTAGCAACATGGACAGGACTGGAAGAGATTATGCTGAGCGAAATAAGTCAAGCAGAGAGAGTCAAGTATCATATGGTCTCACTTATTTGTGGAGCATAACAAAGAACATGGAGGACATGGGGAGATGGAGAGGGGAAGGGAGTTGAAGGAAACTGGAAGGGGAGATGAACCATGAGAGACTATGGACTCTGAAAAACAACCTGAGGGTTTTGAAGGGGTGGGGGGTGGGAGGTTCAGGAACCAGGTGGTGGGTAATAGGGAGGGCACGTACTGCATGGAGCACTGGGTGTGGTACAAAAACAATGAATACTGTTAAGCTGAAAAAAAAAAAAAATCTCTTGCACTTGTAAGGTAAAGTTCAAAGAAATTAATTCCACCCCAATTTTGTTTTTTGCTCAATCTCAGCTAAAAAAGATACAAACTGCAACAAGGGCTGTTAATCGTCCCTTACTCTTCTCTTAAAGTTATCCCAGAAAATGGAAACAACTAGAATCCTGGAGAATCAGAGCCTATATTGCAAGAACTCAGCATGAGAAGCAAATGACGCGAGCAGTGCTAGGGACTATGGTGAATACTTTGGTGGATTTGGTAGATCGTCCTCATGGCAGGAACACCCATCCCCCTGGCAGCAAAACTCACAGATGACACCTTCTCCTAAGAATTACTCCCAGCCAAATAGGAGCCACTGCACTGTCCAGGCTACTCTTTCCAGTTTTCTAAGGGCATCTTATAGTCATAAGTGACTGAAATGGAGGTATAAAATTTGACTCCTTTGGCACAAGGTAGGGCAAACTTTTGTGCAACTGATGTTCTATAGCTGTGCTACGTGGTGTGACTAGTGGCTACAGGAGAGCTGAAATGAGATAATGCTGCTTACAAACTGGATTTCGAAGATTTGGAATGAAAAAAAGAACATAAGAAATCTCATCAATGCTAATATTGATATATGCTGAAATGACAATATTTTGGATGTACCGGTTTAAACAGAATGTGTTAAGCCATCTGTTTCTTTTTACCTTTTTAAATGTAGCTACTAGACAGTTTAAAATTATTTATGTGGCAGGCAACATATTTAATATTTCTTTTGGATGACATTGCTCTAGAGCTTTCCTCTGGGATCAGTCAAGTCTTTGGCTAAGACCACAGTCTTGCCGATCTGAATTCTCCTCTTCGTCCTGATTCGCCAAATGCTTTCCTCTGGAGACCTCTTCCTCACTAAATCCCGCAAATAGAATCCTACCTCAGGCTCTTTTAGGAGCCAAACCGAAAACACTTGATGTTTTGGTAAGTTTGGTCTTCAGTGTTCTATAAACAACTAGATATAACACAAATCAAAATAAAAATATATGAAGAAAACACTGCAATTATGCAGCTATAGCACTATGCCGTAAAGAGAAGGTTCTATAAGAACAATGTGCTTAACTTATAACCTTGACGCAAAGCTAAGGATATGCCTGGTACAACAACATTAAGAATGGTTTTGATCAGCATGCTTAAAAAAAAAAAAAAACCCACAATTTAAATCATACAGGTCTTATGTTATCTCATTTTCAGTTAATGTTAACTCAGTCGACTCACTCAAAGCTGGGAAGAGATCTTCATGTTCTACAGATGCTATTACATGGTATTTAAGACTATTATCCCTGCTTCTGATAAGCAAATAAAAATTTACAGTTCTTTAAAAATGCAGGAACCTACAAGGTAAGATGTGATTAGCTTTCAAAATTGAAATAACCTTAAACTTCAGATCTTCTCAAAAATGACATCCACTGGGAAGTTTGATTTTGCTAGGAAAGCCTTTCACTCATATGTGGAATTTAAGAAACAAATGAGCAAAGGGGGGAAAAAAAAGTGGCGGGAGGGGGCAAACCAAGAAACAGACTCTTTTGTTTTTTTTTAAAGATTTTTATTTATTGGGGCGCCTGGGTGGCTCAGTGGGTTAAAGCCTCTGCCTTCGGCTCAGGTCATGATCCCAGGGTCCTGGGATCAAGCCCCACATTGGGCTCTGTGCTCCGCGGGGAGCCTGCTTCCTCCTCTCTCTCTACCTAGTTGTGATTTCTCTCTGTCAAATAAATAAAATATTTTTTAAAAGATTTTTATTTATTTATGTGACAGAGAGAGATATCACAAGTAGGCAGAGAGGCGGGGGGGGGGGGGGAAGCAGACTCCCCACCGAGCAGAGAGCCGATGCAGGGCTTGATCCCAGGACCCTGAGATCATGACCTAAGCCGAAGGCAGAGGCCTAACACACTGAGCCACCCAGGCGCCCCAAGAAACAGACTCTTAACTATAGAGAACAACCAACCAGAGGGAGGTGGGTGGGGGATGAGTAAAATAGGTGATGGGGATCTCCAGGTGTTATATGGAAATGCTGAATCTCTAAATTGTACACTTGAAACTAATACTACACTGTATGTTAACTAACTGGAATTCAAATAAAAAAAATTTTTAAGGAAAAAAAATAGTATTGTTACTCTGAATACTTATTTAAAAACATATCTTTTAAAATCCTGAAGATCCCCAACCAATTCAGCTCTATTATACAGTGATAAAATATTGCTTTAGTATAAAAGAGTATGGTATTTTGCATAAAATAATTATTAGAGAAAGTGTATCCTGTCCCTGAAGAGTTGACATCATTTATCAACCAATCTTGCTAACAAGCCTTGCCTGCATAACCTCACTCTACCACATGATGTCACTGTAACACAAGTTTTTAAAAAGGAAAAAAATTAAATTGTTGAAAGACAATCTTTGCTCAGAAAATGTTGTTAGAATTATTGTAAGCAACACAAATCTTACAACATTAGGTGTCTCTAATTCGTGAGTTTATACTGAATCTCATATCTCACTTATCCCCAAAAAAAAAAAAAGAGTCCTGGACATATGCAATCCGCTCAGATCTCCCTTCAGACCAAATAGAAAACATTAGAGAACAAAAATTTACAGTTACAGCAGGTTAAAGTTACAGCAGATCTCCTGTAAAGGAACAAGGATCAGAACATAGCACATCACAAGAATGGATACAAGAAGAAAACAAGTAGTATGGTTTTCAGTCTTTAAGAAAAGAATTTCAGATATAAAATCATATACACAAGCAAACATCCTCTTAAATACATTGCTATAAAATATATGTCAACAGCAGACTTCCGAAATTTTTCTACCTAAAGAAAACATAAATATTCACAAATGAAATATTCAAGTCAGTTGTTGAAGAGATACGGGAAGAATGATCACATGACATCAGGAAGAATTGTGTGGTCTAAACACCAAGTTCCAACAAAATGCAAAAGAAAGAAGATCCATAAACACTCCATTCTCAAGTCTAGAAAATTCAGTAGGTTCAGGAGAAAGAAGATCAACCACTCCTACATTTCACGCACTCTTTGTCCTGACAACTTGCAGAAAGAAAATGTCTAGAGAATGGTTAAAATGATCAAGCATTTCTTTCAGGAAAGGTACTTAAATGATTGTGATCTTTGGCCTGAAAAAATATCTGAAAAGGCTGACATTTAGAAAAGTCTGAAAGGAATATATGGGGGGAACTTGTTTTCAAACTATTGAATTAGGAGGTATTGCTTTAAATCTAAAATAGACTTAACATTGAGACATTTGAGTCACTACACATAAAACTCTTGGCATTTACAGATTCCTATTTGTGGTTTAAATATATGTGACGCATTAAAATCTCTCCTTAAGCAAGGTGATGACAGTAATCTCTTGCTATTGTCAGCCTGTGGCATCGGAAACATACCGCATCCTGCTGGCTACAAAATGCCCTTTGGACTTTAATGCATATATCAGTACCCTGCTGTTCTGGCAAATTTCTACGCCTCTGATGCAACAGCCTCATGTAATAAACACACTTACAGACACTTCTTCAGCTATTTGTCTTTTCACAGCTTGGTTTCTCCTGTCCCACAGAGCCTCTCTTAATGAGCCCTGAAACCAACTTCCCCGGGGGCAGGTAACTATTCTTTTCTGTTTTTCCTGGAGGACAGGCTTACTTTTGCTACTATGGCAACCACTGCAAAGTGCTTTCTCTCTGACTTTTTCAGCTTCTGAGTACCTTCTCTGCAAAGATATTCTAGAAGCTTTGGGTCTTTCAAAATCTTGTCTTAAAGAACTTATCTCTATCCATAATAAATATTTTTTATAAATAAAGCACGGACTCTATTATTTCTCCATTTTCATGTGTATCTGTAACCTCTACTAGGAAATAAGGACAGGACTTGGATCAAATTACTGAGTTGCTCAGACCCGGCTCTCTTGATGCTGAAGCACGGGGTTCCAGCAGATGGCGCCATTCTCAGTGCTAGAAAAAATCAGACCTAAATACCCTTCCAGGCTGATGGAAACAGTGCTAGAAAAATTCAGACCTAAATACCCTTCCAGGCTGATGGAAACAATCTTGGTTCTTATGAGGGAAATATAAAGTGGAAGGAGTAAACACATGCCATCAAGTGTCAATTCATTCTTTCTTTCTTTCTTCCTTTCTTCTTTCTTTCTTTCTTAGAGAGAGGTTGAGAGAGTGGGAGGGGAGTAGTAAGGGCAGAGGGAGGGAGAGAATCCCAAGCAGGCTCCATGCCCACTATGCGCTCCATCTCACAACTCTGAGATCACCGGGGTACCCCAAATTTCATTTCTTAGTAGCTGAACTTCTAGAAGTAACTGGGTGGAAGATCTCTTTAGGTAAGTTCTGATTTTATTGGTAGTTTATTTCCTAAATCTCGGTATGTGTTGTATAATTCCTCCCCTCTCCTTTATTCACTTTTCATGTGTTTCTTAGTAAACAACACTGAGGTTGAAATCTGAGTCTGTTCGTATCTTCCAGGACCAAGACAGACCACATGAGAGGCAGGTCTACTGGTCTTTCTTTTCAACCCATCTCCTCCTTTCCCGTTTGCTATCGGGGGGGGGGGGGGGGGGGGCGGGGGTACCTGGCTGGCTCTGGCACATTTCTGAGCTGTTTTAGTTCAGGAAGACCTGAGAATTCGCATAAGGATGGTAAACTGAGTCTGTTTAGTTTCTGCGTAAGTAAACCTTTCCCCAGTTCTTACATCTCCATGAAGTTCTCCTTATAAACTGGACATGCTTCTTTTTGTCCCTCAGCTAGATCACACACACATGACGTTCTCAGTCCAAGGATCAGGAAGCCCCCTCCCCCACAGCGACCTTGTGGCATGGATGTTGTATTGTTATGGTCGCTAGTCTAAATCTGTGATATGCATGGCAAGGATGACTTAAAGTTAGTTTTCCATCAGTGGTTCTGGGAACCATGATATGCTGTAACACTTAGGGGAAAACTGGAAAACTTCAACCCCAAAGAGATGTTATCTGTGGGCCAGTTAGAGTTACAACAGCAGATAACATGAGACATTCCTATGAAAGGCCCTCAAGAAAATGCCAAATAGGGGTACCTGGGTGGTATAGTCAGTTAGGTGTCCCACTCTTGGTTTTGGCTCAGGCCATGATCTCAGGGTCATGAGATGGAGCCCCACGTCAGGCTCTATGCTCAGCTGGGAGACTGCTTGAGGTTCTCTCTCCCTTTGCCCCTCCCCCAATGCACACACACACACACACACACACACACACACACACACACATACTCTCACATGCTTTCTCAAATAAAAAGTAAATAAATCTTAAAAAAAAAAAAAAAGTAGACCAGTGGAACAGAGTGGAGAGCCCAGATATGGACCCTCAACTCTATGGTCAAATAATCTTTGACAAAACAGGAAAAAATATTCAATGGAAAAAAGACAGTCTCTTCAATAAATGGTGCTGGGAAAACTGGACAGCGATATGTAGAAGAATGAAACTCGACCATTCTCTTACACCGTACACAAAGATAAACTCGAAATGGATAAAAGACCTCAACGTGAGACAGGAATCTATCAGAATTCTAGAGGAGAACATAGGCAGTAACCTCTTCGATATCAGCCACAGCAACTTCTTTCAAGATATGTCTCCAAAGGCCAAGGAAACAGAAGCAAAAATGAACTTTTGGGACTTCATCAAGATCAAAAGCTTCTGCACAGCAAAGGAAACAGTCAACAAAACAAAGAGGCAACCCACAGAATGGCAGAAGATATTTGCAAATGACAATACAGACAAAAGGTTGATATCCAGGATCTATAAAGAACTTCTCAAACTCAACACACACAAAACAGATAATCATATCAAAAAATGGGCAGAAGATATGAACAGACACTTCTCCAACGAAGACATACAAATGGCTATCAGACACATGAAAAAATGTTCATCATCACTAGCCATCAGGGAGATTCAAATTAAAACTACATTGAGATACCACCTAACACCAGTTAGAATGGCCAAAATTAGCAAGACAGGAAACAACGTGTGTTGGAGAGGATGTGGAGAAAGGGGAACCCTCTTACACTGTTGGTGGGAATGCAAGTTAGTGCAGCCACTTTGGAGAACAGTGTGGAGATTCCTGAAGAAATTAAGAATAGAGCTTCCCTATGACCCTGCAATTGCACTGCTGGGTATTTACCCCGAAGATACAGATGTAGTGAAAAGAAGGGCCATTTGTACCCCAATGTTTATTGCAGCAATGGCTACGGTCGCCAAACTGTGGAAAGAACCAAGATGCCCTTCAACGGATGAATGGATAAGGAAGATGTGGTCCATATACACAATAGAGTATTATGCCTCCATCAGAAAAGACGAATACCCAACTTTTGTAGCAACATGGACGGGACTGGAAGAAATTATGCTGAGCGAAATAAGTCAAGCAGAGAGAGTCAAGTATCATATGGTCTCACTTATTTGTGGAGCATAACAAAGAACATGGAGGACATGGGGAGATGGAGAGGAGAGGGAGTTGAGGGAAACTGGAAGGGGAGATGAACCATGAGATACTATGGACTCTGAAAAACAACCAGAGGGTTATGAAGGGGCGGCGGGGGGTGGGGTGGGGTGGGGTGGAAGGTTGAGGAACCAGGTGGTGGGTAATAGGGAGGGCACGTACTGCATGGAGCACTGGGTGTGATGCCAAAACAATGAACACTGTTATGCTGTAAATAAACAAATAAAAATAAATTTAAAAAAATAGTAAAGAAAGAAAGAAAATGCCAAACACCCATTTAAAAGAATATGACTGCAAGGTTTGATTACTATTTCCTCAGCATTCTTTGGGTCCACCCTAGAAAGACTTAAAATACACAAGGTATTCCCACAGAAGCCTCATAGCCTAGTATACTCAAACTGGCCCACATAAAAAAGATTCAAGATTCCTCCCCTGAAGCAGTATATTTTATCAAAATCAACTCTTCCACTCTCTGAACTTGAACAGTTGAGTAAATGAATATATATCAAAATGGAGAAAGTTCCTTAGAGGAATAAAATATTAAAGTCAAGGATTGAGAAATTATTTGAAAGAAAAATAACAAGAAATATTTAGTAGACACTAAAATTTAAATCTGGAAAACTATAAATTCTCCTTGGGTGAGATCTAATCACAGGTTTATTTTAAAAAAATGTTTCCTCCCAAAAAAGAATGGACTACACAGATTCATTTAATTTTCTGAACTTCTGCTAATGTGGAAATGGTATTCAGGTATTTCAGAATCTTAAAAACAATTTTCTATTTGAAGAGTTTCCCTCCAAATGAATTTGACAACTGATACAGACCTGAACTGAACTTGCTATGTAGCATATTACACAACAGTTAGATATGTCCACATATCATTGACCTTGAACAATGCAGGGGTTAGGGATACCAACCCCCATGCAGTCAAAAATCTGCATATAACTTCTGACTACCCAAAACCTTAACTATTAATAACCTGTTGACCATAAGCCTTACCCATATATAAACAGTTGGTTAACATGCATTTTGTGTGTTATATTACATACTGTATTTTTATAATAAAGCTAGAAAAAAGAAAGTGTTATTAAGAAAATTATAAGGAAAACATTTACAGTATTGTGTTGCAGTTATTAAAAAAAATCCCTGTGTAAGTGTACCTGTGCAGTTCAAACACATGCTGTTCAAGGGTCAACTGTACACATATAATGTATACGTAATTATTAAGAAGACTGTTTCTCCCTCAGCCCACTGAACTGGCCTAGTGTCAACAGAGTCTCAGGGGGAAACAAACTAATATGTGAATGGGAAACCCAGACTATAGTTTCTAAAATTGATTTTCTGTGAAAAGGAGCCAGGGTTTTTTGGAAGGATAATGATTCCATGACTGGGGAAGGAAGGTGTAAGAGGTATAGAACTTCTTTATCAGAAGACAAGGCATCATTCCAAGTTTAGTGAAATCAGATCAAATAGACACAGGAACCAAATTATAGAGGTTTGATTATGACAATATGAGCATCAACCATAGAATACTGATTATAGTTAAAATATACTAAATCTATTAAATTTAGTTTAATGAGTCCTGAGTCCTTATACACAAAGATAAATATTACTTTAAATACACCAAAGAGAATCAGGAGATCGGAATATATTCCTACTGGATCTTATTAGTCAGTTCTTTTAGTACTGTTGACACACTTACATACTGATGAATGACCCAGATTCTAGCAGGTATTATATACATCATTTAGAAGACACCTTCTGACTCAGGAATGGCCTTATCTGTGTAACATCAAGTCAGATGAAGATCTATAACATCCATAATCAATCTGCTATCATTAAAATCAGTAAGATTTGCATGCTTTTAAGAATACAAATGAACTGGGGCACCTGGGTGGCCCAGTGGTTAAAACCTCTGCCTTCGGCTCAGGTCATAATCCCAGTGTCCTGGGATCGAAAACCCGGCATAGGGCTCTCTGCTCAGCACGGAGCCTGCTTCCCTTCCTCTTTCTCTGCCTGCCTCTCTGCCTACTTGTGATCTCTGTCTGTCAAATAAATAAATAATCTTTTAAAAAAAGAATACGAATGAACTAAGATTGCATTAATGTTTTAAAGTCTTTAAAATTCAGGGTAAAAGATATTTACAGATATAAATGTTTGATTCAGCTGCTTATCCTAGGTGAAGCTGCAGACTTCTATAAGAAGAGAGAATTATCACTTGAGTAACTCCTGTGCTAAAAATTATGAAAAAAAATTGGCATAATAATTAAAAATAAAATTCAAGTGTTTTTTCAGTCACAGACAAGAATCTAAGTTATTCTCTGGGGATAACCCTCTAGAGGTGAGTAACCTAATTAAGTGGAGTATTAACTGACTGCCATAATTAGGTTAGCACATTTTAACCCGAGGGAAACTTAGAAGTAAATATAGATACATTTATGAAAAAGAAAACAGAGCATTAATATTTTTTGTATTCCTATATTTGTAATAGGTAAGAACATCTGACCTATTATAATGGTAGCCTGGAATCTAATCCTAAATATGTCATTCAAGGAATTAATTTAGATGAAATCTCACATTTATACATACTATTAGAACGTCCAAGAAAAACTTAGGTGGATGGCATTCATAAGTATAAATTTTCCTCAGATTAACAGCATCTGAGACTTCCCAATGTTTCACAACCACACACAAAATGAAAGTCAAATGGTCTAGTGAGGTCTTATTTTGAATTTCACACAATTTAATGAAGTATAGCATCTTTGTATATTCATATTTGTATTTTCTCTTCTGTAAAATGTCTGAAGACTATGTTTTACTTATTGTTATGTTATGTGCTTTACATTTTTTCTCATTTTTAAAATATTACTCTTTCTGTTGTGTATGTTGCTCGTAACAGATCCAGCTCTCTATGGCATTTCTCAACAAATCAATCAATCCTTTCCTTTTGATCAGTAAGTTTTGTGTTAAGAATTTTTTTTCTACACCAAAGTATTGAAGATATTCTCCTATATTTATTTTGCCTAGTCATTTGTCTTCTTTCTCGCTGGAACTGATTTTTGTCAGTGGTGTAAGACTTGGATCCAAATCAATTGCTTCATCTTTATGAATACTGTCTCAGTGCAATATATTGTCTTCTCCAGTGTGACCTCTGTCACATGCCAAGTTTTCATTTACGCATGAGTCTGCCTCTGAGCTGCCCATTTGAATTCATTGTTCAATACGCCTATCCCTTAGACAATACCATAACATCCTCATTATTATGGCTTTAAGTTTTGATGTCCAGCAGAATAGATTTCTCATCTTATTCTTTCTCTGTATGAATGTTTGGATATACTTGGGTATTTGCTCTTCTATATGAATTTTTATTAGCATGTCAAACTTCTTAGGATTTCTAATAACATGTCTTTGAGTCCAAAAGCAATGTAGGAGGTGAGATATCTTTGTGATACAGAGTTTTCTATCCCTTAAAAGTGTTTTCTCTCATTTATTCTTCACCATAAATGACTCTTAATCTCACAAAACAAACTGGGGGTTGCTGGGGGGAGGTGGGATTGGGAGAGGGGGAGGGGGCTATGGACATTGGGGAGGGTAAGTGCTATCGTGAGTGCTGTGAAGTGTGTAAACCTGGCGATTCACAGACCTGTACCCCTGGGGATAAAAATACATTATATGTTTATTTAAAAAAAAAAAAATTTGGAAGGGGAGGCGAACCATAAGAGACTATGGACTCTGAAAAACAACCTGAGGGTTTTGAAGGGTCAGGGGTGGGAGGTTGGGGGAACAGGTGGTGGGTAATGGGGAGGGCACGTTTTGCATGGAGCACTGGGTGTTGTGCAAAAAGAATGAATACTGTTACGCTGAAAAAATAAATAAAATGGAAAAAAAAAAAGTGTTTTCTCTATGTATTGGTGTCTTTTTCAGACGAATTAAGTAATGTTTACAATGCATATGGTTGTCACATATCCTTAGTTTATTAGAAGGGATATTAGTTTATTATAAGTTTATTAGATAGTTTATTAGAAGAGATATTTTGTTATTAATATTAATGACCTTTTTTTTGTTTTGTTTTGTTTTTTAATTTTTTTTTTCAGTGTTCCAAGATTCATTGTTTATGCACACCCAGTGTTCCATGCCATACGTGCCCTCCTTAATACCCACCACCAGGCTCACCTGTTTTTAAAGCGTGTGTTTTCTCTGGAACACCTGTATGGCTCAGTAGATGAAGCATCCGAGTGTTGGTTTTGGCTCAGGTCATGATCTCAGGGTTGTGATATTAAACCCCGTGTCAAGCTCTGAGCTCAGTATGAAGTGGGCTTGAGATTCTCTCCCTTTCCCACCCCCTCTGCCTCTCTGTCCACTCATGCGCATGTTCTCTCTCTCTCGAACAAATTAATAAAATCTTTAAAAAGATAAAATAAAATCAAGTATACTTTTTCTATTGTTCTTTTAAAGAAATGTATTTGCATTTTGTATAATGTTCTTATACCTACACACTTTGGTAAGTCGTTACTAGTGCTAATAATTTACATGAATTTTTTAAATTTTTCAATATAAATAGTCTTATCTATGATTAATCACGGCTTCCTTTTCTTGCCATCCTTCTGCTATCCCTCTTTCTTCATTATTTTACTACCCACGCCATGATTTTCAGTGCAATACTTAATAGGTATGTTAATAAATTTTTCATCTGATTCCTAATATTAAAGGAAATCCTTCCTTTTTTATAACCCTTAACAATGTTTGATATCGAGGCACCTGAGTGGTACAACTGGTTAAGCCTCTGACTCTTGATTTCAGCTCGGATTGTGATCTCAGGGTAGTGAAGTCCAACATCAGGTTTTGCACTTGGCGTGGAGTCTGCTTGAGTTTCTCTTTCCCTCTCCCCTCCATACTTTCTCTCTCTCTCTCATAAATAAATAAATATATCTTCAAAAGGAAACAACTATGTTTGATCTAAGTTATTGATCTTTATTACGTATCCTAGTATTTCCTAACTCTTTGAGCATAGAAAAGCCCATAGAAGTTGATCATGTTTTTAAGACCCTTTGATGTAAACTAATGCGGCTGCTCAAGGCAGGAGGCAAGAGAGGTTGGTCTGCCTACTCCAAGCCACACCGACTGGACCTAAGGCCCGGGGGATAACACAGTAGCACGGCTGCAACATAGCGTTGGTGCAACTGGTACACAGCTGTATCTTGACCTTAAGACTGTAACTAGGAGGACCAAACTGGCTGAATAGTTTTGCTTCTGTTGTTCAACCCTCAGGTAGTAGTAGCAAGCAAGTATACAGAGCCAAATCACGAACATGTCTCATGCCCGTACATTCCATTCCAGTCCTCTTGAAGGAATAAGGAAAGCATGCTATGTGCAGGTCCTTCTCTCTTGGGAATACTCCCCAGAAACAACGGCAAATGTTGCCTTTCCTGTTGTGAACACCACTAAAGACTGGAGCTTCAGCTGAGATCAATGGTATCAGCCTATCTTCATGGCTGGAATTCCAGTATGTCCTTACATGGCCCCACTTAGCCACTTTAAGAGATAGAACTGAAGCAAATATCAATTTGATTCCAGTCACGTACAGAAACTAGGAGTCCTTTGAGAAATGTGAGTTGGTTCTACTTTGATTTGCACTCAGAATTGCCACAGTGATTTCCACAGAGTGGCACCTGACTGACACAGGGGTCTCTTTACCATCCAGTTACCTATGGCCCACTAAAGACCAAATTACAAGTCATAAACAACAGTCCAAGTGCCATATGCACCCAACTGTAGGAATATGTCATTTGTGAGGAACAGGACCTGTAACTCGGTCCACTGGGCTGCTAACTTGCTTTAGCTTCCTTCCACGAAGAGTTTACTAGCTGCTGAGCACAGAACTACTGCTTTCCCCATGGAGCCATGACACACCATTCTGGAACTGCCATCTGTGAATCAGGTCAGTTCCTATATGTCCTTGAGAAATTGGTGGAAGTTGAGATGCATCAGTAATAACAATAGGCAAGTCTTCAGTTAGCTTTTCAGTGGCCCTAGCGGAAAATAGGCTACTTGCTCGTGAATATGTTGAGTCCCACTGTACTCCATGGCGGAATGCCTCTATAGTATTTTGATTTTATGATGGAACTTCTTTTGACTTTCTCTCCTTGTTGGAATGCTTTTTGGGTAATTCAGGAGTTGATACAATGTTGTCCTTCACTTAATGGGGCTGTCTTAGTAAATGCCCAACAACTAGCTAGTAACTGTCTTTCAAAGAAATATACCAGAGAGTAGTATCAGATAAATTGTCACTGTTAACTATGATTATGGGATTTTGCCAAAGACGTGAGTCAGCATGAAAGCAGGTGGTTGACATTTTGAGTATCATTTCAGCATTAACACCTACTTGGGTCAGCTGAGGCTATTATAACAAAATACCATAGAGTGGATGGCTTAAACAACAGACATTAATTTCTCACAATTATGTAAGCTTGAAGTCTGAGATCAGGGTGACAGCATGGCTGGGATCTTCCTGGCTTACAGACAGCTGCCTTCTTTCTGTGTTCATACATGCATCAGAAGAGAGAGCTCTTAGATCTCTTTCGCTTTTTATATGGGCACTAATCCCATCCCCCATGACCTCATTTAAATCCAATTACATTCCAAAGGCCCCATCTCCAAACACCATCAAACTAGGAGTTAGGGCTTCAACATTTGAATTTGCAGGGGTCAGGGGTGTGGTGTGTGTGGTGGTGCACAATTTCATAGCAGTAACTTAAGTTCCAAACAGGATAGCTTGGGTTACAGCATCTCTCCTTCCAAGGTGTTCAGGATTCCAATCAAATATGAACTTTTCCTAGGTGATTTCAATGGATTGAACCCATCAGTCTCCTTAAATGGGGGATATGATCTTTCCAAAAGCCAAATAAGCCAATTAGCTGTTAGGACGCTTGTTTAGTCTAGAGGGCAGGGAGCAAGAACATTCTATTATTCGTGGTCTGCAGTGTAACACAAGACGCTCTAGTCCATGCAATCATCCCAAACTTTATAGTCCATACAAGATCCTGGATCTTTTACAGGGTGACTTGATTCATCCTTGATCAATCATATGACTTATGATTACAAGGAAGTTGTTATTATCTTGATTCTCAGTTTCAGAAAATACTCATGATATCATCAATAAAGCTCAATGGAACACCGTAGGGTTGTAATACACTAGATCTGCCTCAGCGGATTGTGAGAGCACACAGGGGAGTTCAAACATCCTGGAAGGAAATGTATATTGGAAACCATTCCCCACAAACACACATTGCTGTTGATGTTCTCCCGCAAGTAATATTGAAGAAAAAGCATTTGCCAGGTCAACTACAGAGAACTGCACAGTTACTTTTTCTCCACCAACACTTGTTTCTTATGTTTTTGATTTGAGCCATTCTGACAAGTGTGAGGTAGTATCTTGAGGTTTTGATTTGCATTTCTGTGATGAATGACATTGAGCATCTTTTCCTATGTATGTGGGCCATCTGTAGGTCTTCTTCGGAGAAATATCTGTTAATGTATTGAGCCCCACGTGAGGCTGCGTACTGAGTGGGGAGCCTGCTTCTCCCTCTGCTTGTGTTCTCTCTCTGTCTCTCTCCCTCTCTCAAATAAATAAATAAAATCTTTTTTAAAAGAAAGAGGGGAAACTGGTGAAGTGTCCACTAAAACCCTGGCAGACTTTTAAAAGAATCCAATAAAACACAACTACCTCTCTTGATGTCTCCTGCTTATTTAATTGGATTATTTGTGGGATTTTGGTGTTGAGTTGCAGAAGTTCTTTATTCCTATCCTTTTCTCGCCTCGACTTCCTTTCCTTTGTAAAACTTTAACCTTTGTAATTAACCTGAAGTCTCCTCGGAAGAAGCTGGGACAGGAAATCCAAAAACTGCCTCTTTTACCTCCTCTGAGGTCTAAGACCAGTGCCACACATGGTGTCCACGGTGGTAGGGCTCCTTCTATCATAGTGAGTGAGGGACATCCCTTGTGGGGCTGATTTCAGTGTCCTATAGCCTGTCCAGCACAGCACAGCATTTCCAGTTTGAATAGATACCCAGAGGACTTACTATTCTCTAGTAGCTCCCTGCCTTAATCCATTCAAATCAGCAAAGACTTTTCCTGGAACTCTCCCCAGGAAGATGGCAGCCAGAGGAGGATCCAGGATGAGTACAAACCATCCTCTCCAGTATTCAGAACCAGAGTCACCGCCATTTGATCTAAAACTCTCAGTAACCATCTCAGCAAAGATCATCAGGACAATGCTTACGACAGGCTGACAGTCTGTAAGAGGCCTCCACTGTGTTACCGAAGAATCCCTTACTTGATTGCTTTCCTCCATCATCAACTGCCTTTTTTGAATTACCTTCTTAGTTGTAGTGGTTCTCACAGGCTTCGCCAACCCATCAGAAGTTATAGTGCCCACGTTCCTTTGGTTGGAGCTCTGTTTGCTAGTGAGAGAGGCTGAAGCTGACCCACAGGAGATGCTGGACTCACTTTAGCTCGTACTGAAAGCGGCAACTAGGAACTGATTTAGCCAACTGGCCATCAATTTGAACTTGCCCTCTAATTCTGCTAGCTCCTGGAATTCAGGTTGTCATTTCTGTTATGGAAAGTCTTACTCTCTGTAAGTTTGTGCTACTTTGAACCAAGAGCAGCTGGACAACCACCTCTGCATCAATGCTTCCTTCCCATCCTCTTTATCAGAATCCTTTCTTCTTTCTAAATAAAGCTTGAGCCATATTTTTAGCAAAGAATGAGTCAGAAGTCTTCCAAGCAATCCCATCTGTAATGACAACTGTACTAATACAGGGCTCATGTAAGAAAGCTGTTTGACCCCAAATAACAATACTTAAATCTATTACTCATTAGAGGAAATGGATACAACACAACAACAATGTTGATGTAAGAATTTGGATCATTGCCAAAGGCTGTCTGGCTGCACGAGTTGGTGCAGACCTGGTACAAGCTTCTGTCTTCTACTTTCTATAATGCTCATGACTGTAAGCACTTTCTCTCTCCTCTAAGGCCCTCCCCTCCCAACACATGCATAAGACACTTTGCAAAAAGACAGCCCAAGAGTCTCCCTGGGTTTTCTAATATTTTGCTGGTTAATATGCAAATTCCTGGTACAAAAGCAGCCTCAACAGCAGAGCCCTCTCTGAGGGGGCTCTCATCAAGACCAGATACAAGTCATCAATCTCACTCTTAGCAATAAACAATGTTGACGGGCTGTTTAAAACCACCATAAAACTCTTTGGGTCCAAGGTTACAAAAGCAACATTATTAGTGGTCGTGTGCTTGCGTGTTTCAGGTACTGCAAACAGAGGTTAATGCCAGAGGGAAACTTTTAGAGCAAAATAGCTCAGGTTGACTCCAGGACTGCTAGAAATTAACCTGAACAGAGCACTATGCTGGGGGGTTGTTCCCCTAGTCCTGGTTTACTATTATGATGGAAGGTTGATACGCATCAAATTCAAATTATTCTACTGCATTTATTTAAATGTAACATAAATTTCATCTTTTATCACGTACTGTGGAAAATTTACACAAAGTTTTCCCCCTAATGTTAATCCACACTTGGTTTTTCTGAGAAGAAAAAGCCTAATTTAACCTTTGTTTGGCACATTGCTAGATCTGGTTTGATAACATTTTATTTGGAATTTTTTGCATTTTTGTTCATGAATGAATTGACCTGTATAATTCCTTTCCCACAAATGCTTCCTCTGGTTTTGAAACCAAGTTTATACTAGCCTTAACGAACAGATTGAGGAGTGTTTTCTATTTTTTTTTTTTTTTAATTCTCTGGAAGAGTTTTTAACAGATTTTTTCATAAAAGCTAGCAACTTTTATGAGACACTTTCAAACTTTGATTTGATTTCCTTCATGGTTATCCTTTTACCCTTCTAGTTCTTGAATTGATCTTGGTAAATTTATATTTTCTTAACATTTTAAAAATAACTTTTTGTTTATAATTTCTTTGATTTTGTTTAATTTTTTTGTCTATACTGTATTAAAGTTGCTTATCTCTTTAATCCCTGATATCTGTATCTATGTCCATGCTTTGGTCCTAATATTAATGCAATTACACTGAAAAAACAAAAGGGCAACATAATCTTTTTATATTTCACGGTGTGGGTATTCTTCCCCTGTGCCTGGATGAAAATTCTAGCAACCCCATCTGTATAAAAGATCTAATTAAGTTGAAAACACAGCTCAATTATTTGCATACTCTGTCCTAGTATTAACAAAATTCTGAACTAGATTTACCTTCAAAAAAGTTTCCCATTCTCCTCCTGAGATTGTTTTAGGCTAGAAAGTTGCAGTGGGACTGGGGGTCTTGATTCACTTTCTTTTTGCCTTTCCGAGTCAGTGAACTGGGGCTTTATGCTTCAAGGATCAGTATATAGAAAGGGAACATGAGATGTGTACAGGCGTTCTCTTACCTGAAATGGTTCCCCTTGAATTGACTTCCCCTCCTCTGGGCCTGAAGGATGATTCAGCCTGGCTCTCGGAAGGTGGCCCTGATTTCTGGATGTTTTAGGTGTTTTCTCATTTCCTCTTTCTTTCTCATGTGCTCTTTCAAGATTCACTAAAACAAGAAATTTGTCTATTTTATTGCTTGCTTCAAAAACACCCTTTGGGACCTCTTTTGAGTCTACTATAACGTTTTCTTTTTCCCTCTCTGAGTGAGTTAACATATAAAGCATTTAGAACACCACCTAATATATAATATTAATGTATGTCTTAAATATATAAGTCTTAAAGTGGTTAACTCTTACAGCCTACTAGGAAGTAAACTGTACCAGGGTCCCTTTTGTTCATGCTATGTTCTCAGTGCAGTTTTTGGCAAATAAAGTGAACATCCCTGTGTATCTTTTGTGCCATTCTTCTTCTAAAGTCCTTTCATCTACTTCTTAAAGGAATAGTTAACTAATTTTCATTTTTTTCTTTCTAAAATAAAAAGATATTTACATCTGTAAATTTCTCTAAACAGATTTTGCTTCATCCTATAACTTTAATAGACATTTTTTTGGTTCACTTCTAAAAGCGTATTTTAATTTCTATTACTTTTTACAAAGATGTTATTTGGAAGTGTTTTTAAATTTCCAGATTTAGGGGATATTTTTATCTTTTATACATTTATAATCTTACTGTGGTGTGGTCAGAAAACACACTGATGGGGCACTTGGATGGCTCAATTGGTTAAGTGTCTGTCTTTGGCTTGGGTCATGATCCCAGGGATCTGGGATTAAGTCTCACACCAGGCACCTTGCTCAGCATGGAGCCTGCTTCTCCCTCTGCTTGTTGCTTCCCTGCTTGTTCTCTAACAAATAAAATCTTAAAACACACACACACACACACACACTGATAATACCACATTTTTTTCAATCTGTTGAAAATTACTTTATGATGTGCTAGGTCTGTAATTTTCTTCAATGTATGCTACATTATGTGTTCCCTGCTTATTTAATACAGAGTTTTATAAGTGTCCTCTTTGTTCTCAAACTTGTATTCTCAGGACTTCTGTAAACTCTTAAAAAGACAGTAAGAACTCCAGAGACCTTTCTTTAATGTGGGTTGTATCTAATATTTACCAAATTTTCAATTAAAACGGAGACTTTTTTTTTAAAGTATCATTTAATACTAATAATAAAACTATTACACGTCATCAAGGAAAAATAACTACTAAAAAAAAAACCTTGATTTTTATTTCTAGATCTTTTTTCACCTTAGGTATTTTACACAAAGCAATCTAAAAATGAATGGTACTTTCTGGATTTATTTTCCTTCAACACTAAATGAGATCTTCAGGGCAGAGCAACAGTATCACCTTGGGAACTTGTGAGAAATGCAAATCCAGACCTACTGGCCAGATTCTGAAAGGAGTACTCAGAAACTGTGTTTTATCAAATACTCCAGGTAAACGATGCTTAGTACAATTTGAAAGCACTTTTAAACACCATATAATGATCATCTTTCCGTTAAAAAAACTTATAGCTATATTTACTCTTAAACCTTCATCGTTACAGTATATATACAGAAAGTTCACAAACTGTAGGGGCAGAGCTCAATGCATTTTCACAAAGTGAACCAATCTGTGTAGTAGGGTTAGATCAAGAAAGAAAACATTACCTGTAACCCTGCCTTCCAACACTATTAATTTCCCTGATTTTAAACTTATGTACATAAAATCATACAGTTAATACCTTTCTTAAATTGGGAAGAACCCAGCATAACTCCAAGGGAAATTGGCTGATCAAACATTTGTAACATTAACCACAATGGGGTGACTGAAAGGGGGAGAAAAAGGGAGGGAAAGCATTCTAAAGCAGAAAGAGATCTGTGAGGCAGTGTTGGGTTAAAAAAAGAGCAGCTGTGGGGTCTCAAACTGTTTCAAATCGCAATTCCGTCATTTGGAGCTATTCAGTAAATTACCTTTTCTGAGCCCCTGGATCTAGGTAATTCCTACTTTGGGAACCTATAGGAGGATTAAATATTTATGCACATTAAACTCAAAATAGACTAGACACGCAATTAAAAAAAAAAAGTTTGAATCTGTTGAAGGCCCACAATGGATACTATGGTGTATGCATTAAATGGGTGAAATCTAGGGCTTGCTCTTAATCAGATCATAATTCAACCTTCTGGTCCTCAGGAATAGAGTTTTCCGAGATCTCTTCCTGTTGGAATTTTGAACCCACAATGACCTGGCCGACATCATAATCCATTTCTGTTCTCATAACACATGTTCAATAATTGACTTAATCTAAATCTTCTGATATTTTGGGTCCTGTAAAAATGTCACCTAAATCGGGCACCTGGGTGGCTCAGTGGGTTAAGCCTCTGCCTTCGACTCTGGTCATGATCCCAGGGTCCTGGGATCGGGCCCCATATCGGGCTCTCTACCCAGCAAGGAGCCTGCTTCCATTCCTCTCTCTCTCTCTCTGCCTGCCTCTCTGCCTACTTGTGATCTCTGTCTGTCAAATAAATAAATAAAATCTTAAAAAAAAAAAGTCACCTAAATCAGATGTGGTGCTTACAGCAGGAATCACCTTATAAAAACATATCACTTTTATAAATATTATGTGTTGTGTAGGTGAAGATAGCAGCAAATATTTTATAGTATTTACTCTTATCAAAAGGAATCAGAAAATAGGAACGAATCGTCAAAAACTTGAATTTTATAATCAACTTCACCTTTTCAGGTTCCAAGAGGAACAGTTTTTAAGGTAGGACTCCTTTAGTTGGCAAAAACGCACTAACAGAGCTTACTACCAGAGCAGAAATCTCATTTCGCAAACAGGGTCAAAGAAGATTCCAAAAAACACACGGAGCTTCACACATCCATAGTCTTCCTCTTTCTACACACGCTGACACCCACCTCTTCTCACGAATTTGATCGCTCGCTGCACAGAAGCTGCAAGCGAAAGACCCGCAGAACTAAACTTCAAACCGCGTTAGAGTTTATCTCACTTTGCTCTCTAAATTTAGCTGGCATGTAACTTCCCGGAAACGCCCCCCAACTCCACACGCCGCTCCGCCCCCGCAGGAAGGCGCCCCCTCGCTAGGTTCCCACGCTCCCGCAGGCAGCGGGAAGCACACAGACTTTGAAGACACGACTGCGCAAGCGCCCAAGTTCCACGCATGCGCCGCAGTTCTACGCATGCTCACAGGCGGAGGCCGGAGGGGTCCTGAGAGGGTGGCGGAGGCCGGCCTGCCCCGCCCCCGCCCTCTGCGCGGGGCTTCCCATTTGCGCGCCCCCGGGCAGCTTCCCTTTCCGGGAGGGCAAGGAGCGGCCGCCGGTTTTTTCTCCTTCTTTTCCGTGGTTTTTGCTGCTCTCCTGGAGCAAGCATGGCAGCTGGGAGACGCGGCGCCGGCCTGCGGTTCTGCGCCACAGGTAAGGGCCGCCCGGGGGCGATGAGAGTGGGGGCGATGGGACGGGCGCGCGCGTGGACCCTCTCCCGGGTGGGGTCGGGCCTGGACAGGTCTCCCGCCTGGTTTCACAGAGGCTCTGGGATCCTCCGAAATATACCCCGCTTCTGGGTCCTTCCCCTAACGCGGATGTGCCGGGACCAGTGCCAGAAAAGGATGCGCTTGTCTTCCATTTGATTCTTTGCTTAGTGTGGCAGGAAGTTTCAATAGCGCTGACTCCATTCATAGGCGTGAAGGCTCCACCAGCCTCGCTTGTGGCCAGACCTTGCTTTGGCTTTAGGTTCTGACTCTTGTCGTGTCCGAAGAATTTTTACCCACGGGGGGGGGGGGGGGGTATGGCCAGCGACAGATCATGATGGCCAAGGACAGGTCATGATCAGGTCGCCGGACCGTGCGGTGTGAGAAGTGATCAGAGTAGGTGGTGGCCTTTCTCAGCCTCCTCTTGCCAGCGTCGAATGCCCTGGTCCTCACTGTGGTGTGTTCACTTCCTCCGCAGCCTTTTGGTTCCCCCTGTGTGCTGGGCTGTGAGAACTGTTAGTGTTAAAGATGTCGCTCAGTTTTGCTTCTGCCTATGAAGTTGAAAAATAAATATGTAAATAAATTTAAACTTAGTGTTTTGAATTGCAGTTGGAGTTTATACAGAGGAGGAGATAATTACTGCTGGAGAATTAAAGAAGAATTATTTCTGTGTTTAAAAAAAAAGTTGGAATGGAAAAAGGGAAAAAAAATGATGAGAGTAAAATTATGTTGAAAGAGAACCTGTGTGTTTCAGATTTACTAGCCTAAACCTCGCGGGTCACAGCCTGGGTGCCTGCAGAGTGAATAGGAAAGCAATGGACTACATATGCTTAGGCATTGTTTGTGCCTTGGAATGGATCAGTGATGGATTTTATGGTAGACTGTAAAAAATAAAAAACATTTTATAGATGACTAAGCATGTAGTGTGAAACAGCAAATCAGTATTTATTGTAAACATTTTGTCCTTTTCCCCCCTTTTTTTCAGTTTTTTTACTTGATATGGCTTTCTGCAAAGGATTTGTAGAAGATTTAGATGAATCGTAAGTATATATGTATTTTAAATGGTATCATAACTCTTTTAAACTCTGAAGTTATCTAAATGTTTCCTTGAATCTGTTTTAATAATAGAAACCTTCGTGACTGGACTGGTGTTCATATGGCACTAATTTTGTTTCAGAAGTTGTCCTGAGTGCTATTAGATGTACAAAGTGGGGTTGTACTCAGTAGAGTTTACTGACGGTTCTCTGTTCTGTTTTATCATTCTTCATTATATTTGTTAGCTTTTCTGCTTATATCACAATTGAGCAGGTGCTGGAATTTAGTAACCATACTGTATGTTTGTTTTTATAGTACCATACCATTAATCAGAAAGTCTTGCTTATAGTAGGTAGGTGGGTGAGGAGTCCAGCTCCAGACAGACCATAATCCTATGTGTATCTTTTGGGCCTGATCGTAGGTAACTGCAAGGCTTTTCCTGGCAGGCCTTGGGGGGAAGCTGCTCTCCCCACACCAGACTTGGTGCACAGCTAGTGCACTGCAGTCTCTGGAGCGAGTTGTAATCATAGACCCAGGCCCCGAGGCTACCCAGGCTCACGTGCATATCTAACATGTCAAGTGGCCTCCTTTGGAGGCCTCCTTATTGGAGGCCTTACCTAGAGCACTCCTAGGCTTCTCTACCGAGACCTTCTTATCTAGGGGGTTGGCTGAGGCACTTTCTTTGCTTGCAGTACTTTTCCACTCCTGTGTCTTTCCCTCTTTCCTTCTCCTTCCATGGGTTCATAAAGAGGCAGAAGCCTTTGGTTCAGTGCTCCTCTGCAGTGAGGTGAATTCTGTCTATGCTGCAACCACCTGACCCCCGCCTGGTACTGTTCCACTCGAAAAATGGAACATTGAGGAACTGGTGCCTTTTTTTTTTTCCCCTTTTGGGTTATGTTATCACAGTAAGTGAATAAAGCCTTGACTATTACTTTCAGTTTGGCTTGTTGTCCTAATTAACTACCTCTGCACAACAAAATTGGTACAGTAGGCAGGGTGGTCATAGGAACACAGTGCTGTTCTGGAAGAGTCGAATTCCTGAGGATCCCAGGGAGCACTTTACTAGCCATGCTAATGGATATTGAGCGTGACAGCAGATTCTGAAGGGAACCATGGTGGGGTTTTTGTTTTTGTTTCGCTTTTGAGATTTTATTCATTCATGTGAGAGACAGAGCATGTGCAAGAGAGAGCATGAGTAGGGGTAGGGGCAGGGAGAGGAAAAAGCAGACACCCCACAGAACTGGGCTCCATCCCAGGACCCTAGGATCATGACCTGAGCTGAAGGCAGATGCTCAACGGTCTGAGCCACCCAGAAGCCCCCAAGGGAACCATTGCTAAGTTGGAGGTAATCTTATTAAACTTGGTATCTTGAGGGCTGTGTCACTATAGACTTCCTCCTTTAGAATGCCCTCATGGTGGTGACTTTCACCTGGGGGGTAAGGGGAAGGCAGAGAAGGAAGGAGTGTGTGGGCAGGCACAGATACCTAAGACCCTCTCTCTCTCAGCTGCATGCTGTGTGAACTTGACAGGTTTGGCCCACTCACAGAGGCTTTGGCCTCTGTGAGCCATCTTGGTGATCCCTTGGGTCTCCATGGAGAGACTAGGACACACTGGATAATCAGTCTGTTAGGCAGACTCAGATTTCTAGATGTCTATTTGCTATTCCTGCTTGTTACCAGACCCACGTAAGCTCCTCACTGCATCAGTTCATTCAGTCTGTGACACAGTCCAAGTCTTAAGTGAAAAACATCCAGACATGGAAGAAGCAGCCACCACTAAGCCAGCAACGATTGACCAGCACAGAGTGACATAAGCGTGGGAACTGAGCACCCTTTCATGGGCAACCCAGACGTTATCCTTTCTGGAAAAAAGTCTCTGGGCCTGTTTATTCAATAATGGGGTCTCAAAGGAGGAAAGTGATAGGCTCCTTACCGGGCCCCTCGTGGCCCGATGTTAAGTCTTGAGGGATCTGATAGGTGGTCCCACTAGGATCCGCATGGTGACAGCCCCTCTATCACCAATTGTGTCCCCACCAGATGAGTGGAAGAGCCCTAAACAACTACCCACACCTTGAATAGCTTTACGTTGAGGGCCCCCTATCCCCAGGGTGGGCTGGACATCCTGTGCAAAGGTCAGAGTTCATTGGGGAAGTGGGGGAGAAATGTACTTCTTGGGCCTTTGGGATATCCATGCACAAGTGAGTGGGATCTCTAATTCCCCTTCTACCAGGATGAGGAGGACACATAAAATGCCTCCCAGGTTTGAGTCTGTGATGACCTTTTTGCCTAGGCTTGGCTCAGGGTGAGTAGTATCAAGCCGCTCCTACTAAATGTGTTACTGGTATAGCTGTGTCGTCTCTGTGTACTCCCGGTCACCCTTGTCCCTACGTGCCAGTGGGAATTGCTATAATTAGCGCCATTTTAATGGACCATGTGGAAGACTGTAAATCTACTTGGTTGGTATCTCTTAGTCTTCCGAAAACAATATTGGCTGCCTGGTGAGTAAAGGAAACAGCCGTCCTGACTGCTGAGCTGAAGGAAGACAAAGTGTTCTGTGAGACCATTTCTCCATTCAGTATCCCCGTTTGGCCTTGGCACAGGGCCTTGGGGACCAGGAGACTGCTATTGCTGGTAGGTCCCTCACTACTCTGCACTTGTCGCTGGTGGTACCTGACGTCATGCAGAGGCTACTGGAGGTAGCTTGGTCTGTGGCAGTTAACATTGCAAATGCCTTTTCCAGTATCCCTCCCCAATGGGCTGATCAGGGTCAATTTCCTTCATGTGGAACGGATCCCAGCACATCTTTAATGTCCTTCTATAAGGCTCGTTAATTCCACATCGTGCGCTATCAGTGGGGAGGCCATGGTCTGGAAAAAGTCTTGCATCTGGAGGGAGCACTGGCTTTTTACTGTGTTGATGAGAACCTCCTTAGAGGGCACTGCCCAACCAGTACTGGATGCTATGTTGATTCACAAGTGACATTGTGGCTGGGCTTTTAACATAGGCAACATACAAGAACCTAATTCCTGGACCTGATCTGGGAAGCAGGGTAACATCCACCCCCGAGGAGACTGTTACCAAACTTTTGACCTTTTTTGACTCCCCCCCTCCCCCAGGCCAAAAAAAAGGAGGCCCGGGATTGGTGGGCCTATGTGGCTACTGATGCTGTCACACAGCCCTGTGGGGACCTTGATGGCACCCTTCCATCAGGTTACCAGAAGGGCTGCTGCTCTTGAGAGGGGCCCCAACCAACAGGATTCCCTGAAGGCCCTACGGCAGGCCACGAGGCCTCCCCCTTTCCTGACCTCCGATCCACAACTGCCATTTGAATTGCACATGTCAGCAAACTCTCAGGTCACTGATGAGAGCCTGTGGCAGGAGGACAGCCCTATAGGCCGGAATAGACCAGTCGTTGGCTGAAAGGTACACCCCCTTGAAGAGATGATTATTGGCTTTGGATGATTGCAGTAGGAGGCTCAGGAGCAGAACTTTCAGTCGCGTAGTCGCGTTGCTAAAAAGGCCCGCTCTGGGTCTCAAGTGAAGTGGAGAAGGAACTTACAGGAGCCCATCTGGAGTCTTGCAGCTCCATGAAGAGGTCTCGTGAGTGCCACTCCACCTTGGCAATAACACCAAAGGAGGCAGAGCCTCCTCTGGCCCAATGGGGACCCACACAGACTGCTAGGACCTGGTCACTAACGGCTCCTCTGGGTTAACTGATAGGAACTGGGTGTGGCTGCCATCCAACCTGAAGGAGACCTGCCCTTCATCAAGTATGGTGGAGAGCCCTACACCGTGGGCAGCTTCGTGCAGTGCGGGAGATCATCTGCCCCACTCCTGCACCTCCTGCTTACTGCTCCAGCCCCAGCAAACGAGTTCCGCTGTTGTCTCATGGGCTGTGGCTAATGGCTTGGCCATTTGGTTGTGTAGCCTATGAAACAGGGCCCCCTATGGAGATGAGACATCTGGATGGAGATCATCTGCTCCTCCTAAGTGTTTTTTCCTAAATGTTTTTATAACCTACAATTAAATTAGTTTCAGGTGTACAGCATAGTGACTCAGCAGTACCGCATGTAACAGTGCCCATCAAGAGAGTGTCTTGTAGCCTGTGTGGATGCTCACCAGAAAGGCCCCAATGCTGCAGGAGAGGTAACTGATAAGCATATCATGCTTTTAGCTCAGTATGGATTTTAGCTCAGTATGGAAACTGAGCTGTTCTCCACACCAAAGCAAGCAGTTGCCCAATCATTGGCCTCTGGAATCGCGAGAGGATGGCCCGTGGAAGGTCAGACAGCATCCTAAACCAGGCTAGCGGTACCTGGGCTGCCACTGTGGCGAGAAGACAAGAAGACAGCATGAAAAAGCCTTCTTCTGGTCAGACTTTGGTCAAGGCTAAGACTGCTGCCCCCAGACAGTTTCCTTCAAGTGAGCGGGCCAGGCATTCTTGGCAGATAGAACAGGTTGGGCTCCTTGTGCCATCCATCGTGTCCCAGTATCAGCTGACACGTTCTTTGAGTTTCATCTAGCCATTTGCATGCGTTCTGTGAACCGCAGCCACACTCTCCAGACCCCGCAAGACCACATTTTTTTCCTCTTCAGGTTCTCTGAAAACACTGCTTCTGATAACAGCCCTGGAATTTATGCTCAAGCTACCCAGCAGTTGGCCCGGTCCTGGGCGTACAATAGGCTCTCTGACCTCCATATCCCCCCTAATCCACAAGGCTGCTTGAGTGTTTTAATGAATATCTGAAGTATGGGCTTGACAAATGGGAGGGGACAAGATTCCCCAGCCTGGTCTACACATCTAGGCCTGGGTCTCAATGTAGCAGTTTCCCAGTCAGGTACTTTGTCCGGTTGTCTGTCCCCTTCCTTCAGTTTGACAGTTACTCACTCTACAGTCTCTCTTGGGGACCCTGTAAATGACTTCCATGCCAACTGCTTCCCCAAGACTCAGATCAGTGGGAGATGAGAATGGCTATTAAACATTAAGGACTGGGAGACTGTAACCTCCTGCATTCTCCCCCCCCGGGTGCAGAACATGAGTGTTTGCCTCAAGAACATTGACCATCACTGAGAGGTGTCTAGTTCAGCAACTTGCTCACGGTGGCTGTATTACTTTGCTTGAGTAGTTCCATTGTGTATACAACAAAACTTTTTATTAAGCGTGAGAGGAACAGAGGCAGAAGATCTGGGTTTACCAACCTGGGGGATTGACTGAGGGAGCTGTCCTTGCCCGTGGTGCAGGACAGACTATGTCACATCTGGACAGATGTGAGCGCCGTTAGACTGAAGAACTCAGCTACTGGACAGGTGTTCTCTTTGTCTTAACTGTAGGTTCAAGAATCTTCCCAAAATATCCCCATAAAGAACTTTTGTCATTCATTCAGTATAAATTAAATATAGGTCACTGTGCAAGGCACTAAAAGATGAAACAAGCATATTTATGGTTGGATAATATGTAAATACAATGTGTGGAAATTGATAAGAATCCTAAAGAGGATTAAAGGCAATATGGAGAGATTGTTTCTAGCTGTGATGAATTCAGGAAGGCATTATGGAGTAAGAAATGCTTTTAGCTGGATAGGATGTGAACACAAAAAATATATAAAGTCAGATAAACACTGTGAATTTGGATGTGATAAATACCGTGGGTTGATTGGAAATCATGGGATGCTTATATTTGAGTGGAGCCAGCACATGAGAACGCGTAGCAACATATACGTCTTTTTGTAGGTGACGGAAGGGTACCTAAAAAGTGTCAAATAAGAGTAACACGATCAGATGGTCACAACTGTTTTAGGAGAACTCTCTAACTGCAGGCTCTTGTGTCTTGGGGGTCCCCCAAATCACCCCCAGGCTTCGTTATTGACCAGGAGCACTCAGGGGACTCAGCCTATTGTGGAAGTCACAGTTACGGTTTATTGCCGTGAAGGGGCACAAAGCAAAACCAACAAAGGGAAAAGCCATTGTGGGGTAAATTCCAGAGGAAACCAGGAACAAGTTCCAAGAGTCCTCTCCTAGTAGAGTCGCATAGAATGTGCTTAATTCCTCCATTAGGAGCTGTGACCACATGTGTGAAATGTTCTCTACCAAGGAAGCTCATTAGAGACTCAGTGCTTAGGGAGTCTTATGGGGGGTGGTCACGTAAGGACCCTCCTGGCTAGTCTGTACCAAAATTTCAGACTCTTGGTAGGAAAGCAGATGTTCATCATAAAACTACTCTGTTTGCACAGCGTTGGAACAATGAGCTATCTTATCAGGAAATGGTGGAAATCCTCCTGAAATTCAAGTTCCCGAATGCCAGCCAAGGGCCAGTCTTAGAAGCAGACCTTCTTAAGGACAGCAGTCTCAGTTTAGCTAGGCTCGCTGTAATGCATAAGAGTAAATGGAGTAGAGGGGCCAGGAGCTGAGGCTTGTATCTGAGTTTCTACCAAGTCCCACTTAGTTTTGTTTTTAATTTACGTTTTAAGATTTTATTTGAGAGGGAGAGTGAGCATGAGTAGGGGGAGCTGCAGGGGGAGAGGGAGAAGCAGACTCCCCCACCAAACAGGAAGCTTGACGCGGGGCTCGATCGCAGGACTGTGGGATCAGGACCTGAGCCTAAGGCAGATGCTTAACAGACTGAGCCACCCAGGTGCTCCAATTTGTTGTTGTTGTTATTGTTAACTATTTTGTACTCCTGATTACTTTATCAGTTCTGTGCTTTTTAAAAGATGTGTAATAGGGGCGCCTGGGTGGCTCAGATGGTTAAGCATCTGCCTTTGGCTCAGGTCATGGTCCCAGTCGAGCCCCACATCAAGTTCCCTGCTCAGCGGGGAGCCTGCCTCTCCCTCTCCTTGTACTGTTCCCCTTGCTTGTGCTCTCTCACTCTCTCTCACTCTCTCTGTCAAATAAATAAAATCTTAAAAAACAATTGAAATAAAAGGTGATTAATGGATAAGATTTAGAGGTCACTTAGTAAAAATTTTACATAAAAACTTGAAAGAATTTGTTTTATGCTCCAGTATTTATCAGTTTATCAGCCCCGTGTATTGTAAAGTACAAACAAACATGCATTCGGAGCTTTATTTTCTCATGTTTGTTTTTTAGGTTTAAAGATAATCGGAAAGATGACATTTGGCTTGTAGATGTGAGTATGTAAATTTTTGTACTAATTACCCCTGCCATTTTAAGTATGATTTTCTATTCTCTTCCACATAGATAGGGTAATATATAGTTAGTGTTTATGTATATTATCCAGTTTTTGTCACAAAATATTATGTAGATTATTATATTAAAATGAACATCAGAGCCTTAAGGTTCCTGGTAAGGGAACCTGTTTTTGCTGAAATTCCGAAGAAGTTGACACATGAATATTTCTGAGGGAGATTGCGGTATGATTTTACTACAAAATACTCTTCTTTTTTCCTATTATGCAAGAAATTGTTTAGATTATTATCACTTGATAGTAAAAATCTTACTTTCATCATAATGGGGAACAAAATCAGATTTTCATCTTACTTTTTTCACTTTCAAGTTTAGAATGTATTTAAACCTCATTTTGTTTGGGATTTTAACTTGGCCCAGTAAAAATGTAGTAGAGTGGCAGCAAAAGAGAGAGAATCAGAACAGCAAAGTTGACAGTTGCTGAAGCCAAGCGATGGGGCATGAGAGTCCATTGTTTAATTTTTCCTCTCTTCTTTTGTGCATGTTTGAACATTTCTGTAATGTTGAAAGTAGGTAAATCTTACTTCATGAAAGGACAAGACGCGGTTTGTTACACCATTTAACTGGAGGAACCTGTTTTTACCTCAGCCCTCTGGTGATCCTGAAGAAAGGGGAACTGTGATTTTAGATTAATCAACCTCGTCCCTTTGCCAAGCCAGTCATCTTAGTGATTTCCCATCCCTTGCTCGGAGTTACACTTAAAGTAGCAGAGGTACCTATGATGTTGGGATTTTCGTAACAGAAATAGACCAGCGTGCGTCGTGAACACTTAAGGGAGGTGTGTGTGATGTATGTGTATTCGTCTCATATATGACACAGACTGGCTTTGGACAAAGATGTTTTTACTGTAAATGATCTGTTTTAAATAGGAATAAGTAGTCGTTTTAAATGAACTTAAGGTAATATCAATGTTGAGGTATATGCTAGGCATTAAACTAATTAGATTCGTGTGTATGTTTTGCCTTTTATTACGTGACTACTTTAGAAATTATATTTAGACTTTTTGTCTAAAATGAACTCTTCATCAGATCACTTAGTCAAAGAGATTCTTTAAAAATTAAAATTGATACACACAGTAGCACAACATTTCAGTGGTTGTCTTTTCTTTTTCCCCCAACAAGTTTTATGCACCATGGTGTGGCCATTGTAAAAAACTGGAACCGATTTGGAATGAAGTTGGTCTTGAGATGAAAAATATTGGTTCTCCAGTTAAAGTTGGAAAGATGGATGCTACCTCCTATTCCGGTAAGCATTTACTCAGTTTATTATTTTACGTTCTCACAGTGAAAAGGTGTACTGAACATGAAGCAGTATTCCAGGTAGGAGGAAGAAATACTTTTTGCTCAGGTAAATTAAGGTTATCTTAATAATTAAAGATTGTATATTTTATGAGTCAAGTGATTTAGCCATCAAATGTGTAATATGTAGTGTATATGTAGTGTATATATGTAATATGTAGTGTATATTACTCTTCTGCCTGATATGTACGTATGAGCCACTGTTTCTACTTTGAGCCCCCTTGAGAGACTCTGTTTACCTGAGGCAGCTACAGAAATTTGAGTGTCGGGGCACCTGGGTGGCTCAGTGGGTTAAACCTCTGCCTTCAGCTCTGCGCATGATCTCAGTGTCCTGGGATCGAGCCCCGCATCAGGCTCTCTGCTCAGCAGGAGCCTGCTTTCCCTTCCTCTCTCTCTACCTGCCTCTACCTGCCTCTCTGCCTATTTGTGCTCTGTCTCTCTCTGTTAAATAAATAAATCTGTTTAAAAAAACGGAAATTTGAGTGTCAATCTGTGGATGTTGCTGTGTGAATTCAGAAGGAGAGTTGTCTGAGTAGCCAGAGATGATGTGGGAGAGGAGGAGATAGACCTATAAGATGAGATGGGGTAGAGGAAATACAAGGGAGAATCAGGAAAGTATTCACATTAGAGAGAATATTACAGCAAAATCTTAACAGTTGAAAATGAGCTTAATAAGTTTGTATGAGAGAATAGGATGTCCTAAAGCGGAGGTTGGCAAACGACCTGTGCATAGAATCTGGCCCACTGCCCATTTTTGTAAGAGAGACTGTGTTGGAACAGAGTCGCACTCATTTGTTTTCTGTTGTCCTTGCCTATTTTCGTGTTCCACTGGAGGAGTTGAGGAGTTTCAACAGAGACTCTGCCCCACAGTGCCTAAGATATTTGTTATCTGACCTTTTACAGACAAGTTCACCAATGCCTATCTTAAAGGATTTGAGAAAAGAAGAATTTAAGTTTAGAGAAGTATGAAGTATCATAGAAATTTGGAAAGAGCATGGCTTCAGAAAGCAGACCTGAATTCAAATCCTGCTTCTGCCTGCTACTTTTGCCATGTAAAATGGGGAGAGTTTCTTAACATCTCTAAGCTTTGATGTCTACACTGGTAAATATTTAATTGTCATGTGTCTTTCATTGGTTTTTTTGAGATTAAATGGTGTAGCACATATCAGGTCCTTTATAGTATTCAATACATGTAGGTTCCCTTTTCCTTTAATCAGAGAAGAAGGTGGAATTATGTAATGCACATTTCTTTTTAGGAAATCAGGATTATACTCAGGATACAGCTTTGGAAAAGGACAGCCCTATTTTTTTTGTTTGTTTTTTAAAGGTTTATTTATATGTCAGAGAGACAGAGGGAGATTGCACCCACAAGCATGGGGAGCAGCAGGCAGAAGTAGAAGCAGGCTTCCTGCTGAGCAAGGAGCCCACTGCAGGACTCGATCCCAGGACCCTGGGATCATGACCTGAGCCAAAGGCAGATGTTTAACAGACAGAGCCACCCAGGCTCCCAGGACAGGCTTATGTTTTAATCCCATATCTCCCTTGTGCTACTTCTGGGTCTTTTGGGAAGGCCTTAACCTTTCAGTTTTAGTTTCTGTGTCTGTAAGTGGGAGAGTACTAATCCTGAAGGTTGGGAGGATTGTATTAGCATTTTGCATACAAAATTCCTTGCAGAGTGCCTAGCGCACATAAATGACGTATGAGACCAGATTTTAGGGGTCTGTAACGTCATGGTGTTAAAGATTTTATCAGTTGTCAATTGAGAGGTAATGGGCATTTTTGAGAAACAGTTGATTTGGTAAAAATGTTTCTGGCAGCAACATGTACAGTACAAAAGAAAAGCATTTAGTCAAGAAAATCATATAAGTCCATTTTTGTATGCATCTTGGTGCTCTACAAAAGGATGCTGGAAGCCTAGCCTTAGTAACGACAGTGGAGTGAAAGGGGACACAGTGATCCTCACAGACATCTTCAAGGATGGAATCACAGGTGGGAGAGTCTGGCTCTGTCCTATAAAGAAGAGCAGTCAAAAGTAGTAGGACACGATTCTTAGCATAGTTGCTGAACTGCACTATTGCTGGTTATATGGAAAAGAATAATTCATTTTCTGTGTTTCCATGTTAGCAGCTGCTGTGAATTTATGGGATTTGGCTTACTGAGGTTCGGGAACAGGGAACTAGAGAGCAGTTAGATGTGAGGGATGGAATTATAGTCAAACAAACAAGTTGTTAAAACTTTAAGAGGAGACCAGAGCGATAGCAGGAATTACTATAGACAGAGACTGATTTCTAGAATTAAGCTTTTTAATGGTGTTTGAGGAATTACTGGTTTCACCCATTGCTCCTGAAAGTAAGTTCTTGTGTCTAGGCTGTCTTGTGTCCGTCAGTCTTGTTTGATTAGAGCTGTGTGTGCCGATCTTCGTTCCACTGCCGTAGTCACTCAAGTGTGTTTCCTAATTAGCGTGTTAGTCTCTAGAGATTAAAGGAAGACTAAAACAAATCCTTCTGGTCCAGGAAATGCTTAGTCTAATAGAAGGAAAAATACTAACAGACCAACAGGTGGAATAAAGTCTCAAACATAACGAATTCTTGTGATCATTTGAATCATTTAACAAAATCATAAAGTAGAATAATGTATAAAGGAGCATGGGTATATAAAGACATAATCAATGAAAAAGTAGTACCCTCAAATCCAGAAAACCTTAATGATAACTACTTGGGTGATGCTACAGTGCTAATAACTGTTTACACTTAGGCTTTTTGTAGAACCTACTTCATTAGCTTACTCTTCAGTATGCGCCTGTGTGTGTCGCTATGAAGTGACACTGTGTTTAGGGCAAAAATAGCTAAGACTTTTAGGAGCTTAGAAAAGGAAATGTTTTAAATGCTGTGATTCAAGTACAATGTTCTTACAGCTGTTAAGACTTCATATATGGTTTGTGGCGTTTAAGTACTTTACGATGAGACTTTTTTCATCCCGTTATTCATAATCTATTAAGAGGTTTAAATTTTTGCCTCTGATATGTGACTATTACAGATCTGTTCATTTAGCATCGTGTTATGTATTACGTTGAGTTAATAGGGGGAAGAAACATCTGTAGAGCATGCAGAGCACATTATCTCAAGCAAGCCGTCCAGCTTTGAGAAAAGGGAAGGGGAGCTGGTATATGAGCGTGATCTCTGCCAAGACTGTGATGGGTGTTTCCTATACTTTATGTCCTTTACTCCTTGGATGTCCTATACTCCTTGCAATGCTGAACCCTCCACCGCTTTCCCATGGTAATGCTTGCTTGTAAATCCTTGTGACTACTTGCATCATACAAACGTAACCTATTCACAAGTCATTGTAGAGTCAATATTCACTCAGTGGGTATTTCAAAAACCCTTAACTGTATGCCAGGATGTACCAGGCACATTCTAGGCATCAGTGATGCATCAGTGACCAAAACAGAAAACAGTCTCTCCTCTCACGGAGATGGTATTCCAGAGGGGAGAGACAGTAACAAACATAAGTAAATTGTTACATTACTTAATGTTTGATGTCAGCGATGGATGCATTTTCTACTTTACTGTAGAATCAAGATGTTTTATGTGCTCATGGAGAAATTACTATCTTCCTAGTATTTTTTTTTTAAAGGTGTATTTGAAAACTACTGTCTAGAGATTGTACGAATAGGTTTTGGGCATATAATTCTTTTTTTTTTCGGGGGGCATATAATTCTTAAAGTTTCCTTTAATACCTCAAGGCAGCTCCACTATAAGCATTTTAGTAGAAACAGGTAAAGAAACTGAATTTTTTTTTCGAAACTAGCTGTCAACATTATTCTGTGTCTAACTGGAAATACTGAAGAGTTGGCTGTTTCCTGTGCATTTCATCCATCTCCCTAGGTCACTTTTCAGGCACTTCCAGCATTAGTGTATCTCAGCATTTGGTTTGCAGACCACCTGCATTAGGATTACCTGAGCTGCTCAGTGTAAATTTAGACTCTGGAGACCGACATCAGCCCTACCAATGACAGACAGTCTTTGAGACTGGGTCATGAGAATCTGTATTTTTAAAGTGGACTTCAGGTAATTCTGCTGCACGTTTGAATTAGAGAACCATAGAGTAAAGTATTATTCTGATGACTAGTTATTTATAGATTTATAGTATTGGGCTTTGGGTGGGATAGGATTATTCAGTGATCGAGTATGAAAAAATCTCTCAGGAGTATTTGAGGATAGCTTATTTCTCAGGCGTGTAAGTGCAGAGATTGGAAGCACACGGCACCACTCTCAGTCCAGTGATCTCTGTACAGAATTCTTGAACTAGAGAAATTTGAACTATCATGAAATATCCTGCCCTGTGTGTTTGGAATTGTATCAAAATTTTCTTGATACATGGTTTTAACTGATAATGCTGTAATCAACATAAAAAAAAACTATATGAAGGTAGATATTTTAGCCTCTTTTTCTGTACATAACCCCTTCCAAAATCAAGTACCAGAATTGTTTCACATTTGTAAAATATGTTATGATGCTCCTGTAATGGTGTACTGATTTCTGTTTTGAAGCCACTGAAATTATGTCTTTTCCTCAACGTAAGTGTGATGCTTACTTTATTTTAAAGGTCATAATTTGCTTCTTGTTGATGTGTAAACTTGGAATGACATTTGGCCAACAACATTCTAATTTCTTGTTCATAGATTATATTGGCAAATTAGTTTTACCTTTCTTTCTAAATTATAAGAACTTTTTGGTCAGTGATTATATTTAAGGGTTGCTAAGTCTTGGCACTAAGGATATTTTGGGCCAAGTAATTCTTTGTTTGAGGGCAAGGGTTGCTGTGCATTGTAAACTATTTAGCAATATCCCTGATTTCCACCCACTAGATACCAGTAACACCCTTTTCCCCATTCCACTGTCCCCCTAAGTTACTGCAACCAAAAGTGTCTCTAGACATTGCCCAGTGTCTCCTGGAGGGGAGATTTCCCCCAATTGAGAACTGCTGTATTTTATATTCTCTTCATATTAGATACATAGTAACACTCAGTAAATACTAAGAAAAATAGTATTCCTCCCTGAAAAGGATTTCACATTAATTACAGCTCCTCCCTTCTTCCCCTGCCCATTGTGTAGATGAAGTAACAGCAGGTCGTTAGCAATGAAATGACTGAGTAATTTCAAACACCAAAGTTAGAGGAAGAATTAGAACCAGAGTCTGAGATCATCATGATTCACTTCCAAGCCTAGCTCTACTATCAAGTTGTTATTTCAAGGAGAAAACAGGAAATAGGGGACTTCATGTTTAACCTCATTTTATGAGCATTTAAAAGTATTAAATTTCAGAGAATTTATTCATGTTACAGATGGATTCTTGACTTTGTGAAGGAATTAATCTCAGGTTTCTATGCAAACCATTGTTCTCTTATATGAAAAAAATAAAGAACGAATTTTAAACTCAGACTTAAGCTTCATTCGTAGTCCTGCTACCTAATCAGTGCTCGCATTCAAACAAGTTACCAAGTCTTTCTAAGTATCAGTTTCTTTACCTGAAAAGTAATATTAGTATTCTTCTCCTGCTCACAGAATTATCTGGAGGTATAGTTGAAGGTCTACTAAAGTCAACTATAAGATATTTTATATGTGATAGTTATTATATATACACTGATGTGTCTGCAGGTAATCACTTAACAGTGAGATCAGGATCAGAAATAGAAAGGAATTGGACCTGTCATTTCAGGATCTCTGTGTGCCAAGCTCTCTCAGATTCTTTTCCACATGTTTTCTCATTTCAAAATCCCACCCATAAGCTGAAGAAGATGACTGCTGTCCTCAGAAGGATAAGAGCTGCCTGGATGATAAATGAGAAGTTGGAATCCTAACCTACATCATTTTAAGTCTATAACCCATGCTTTCCTTGCGTGATGTGAGATATATATTTATATTGTTTTGCTAGGGAAGCCTAAGCTTAAGGTTTTAGGAGTCACTGCCAGTTGAAATTCTATCACACATGGAGTTTAATGCTCAGAGTCAAGGTAGAATAGAGTGGGTGGCAATGTACATCTCCATCTTATGGATGGAGCGTACGTATCTCACAGATACGCTGAGGCCAGGGAAATGTGATAGGGTGAAATGTGGAGCTGCGATTTTTTTTTCTCTGAAACCTGTTTTGAGAACCACCATTGTATTTCCTCACTGATCGCATATTTTCTTTATTTGTTTATTAAAAAAACTTGACAGTAAATTAAAGAATCAATAGATGGATATACCCACCCCGCCCACTCAGTCAATTGTATTATCTTAGTTGAAGGTAATTAAGGGCTGATGTTTTCCGGCCTCCTTAATTTGGGAAGGGGGGGATTAAGAACATCTTTTACTCACATTATCCCCCCAAATCATTTTCATATTTTTACTCCGAAGTCAATCTCCATAACCACAGTGTTCAGTTAGACTCTGTTTGACAGTTAAATCCTACATTAGTGATGGCACAAATAAATACATAATTGGCTTAAGTTCCCTTGGCTATTCAGAGGCGGGATCTGTATCTCCAAAACCTGTTATTTTTGTTACCTTTGCTGTTTGTGTTGCTTCTAAGAAAAACCAGTGTTGATCACTGTCCAAAACCTTCCAGTCACCTTTCTCTACATGTTTAAGGGAGGAACTCTGTTGATAACAAAGGAAGGCTGAGAGATTTTGACTGTTATTTTGCCACAAATTCACTTCATCATCATTCGTGGGTGGAGGGTGGTGGGTGGTGCTACGAAACCAGGGTAATGGTGACTAAACTGATTAACAAACCAGAACTCATCTACAGTAGTGTCCTTAGACCCAACCACGGCTAAATGTGCTCGAAATAAATAAAATTAACAAAGGAAGAGATCATATGAATAAATACATTATATTTTATTTAAACTGGTATATGTGTAAATGTATTGTATATTGTCTCAAGTAAGATGGTTTCATTTTTCTGTTGTTCTGATTGTCTTGAATCTGTAAAGTAGGATGGTATTAATTTGCAGTACTGATATCTGTACCTCTTAAAGTCCTAATTCTCTATTTGATTGTTTTTGTTTCTTCTTTCCCTCAAAAAAGATGCCATCGTAGCAACTGTATCCCATTTTAATTAATGTGAGGACTTCAGAATAATCTTTGAAAATAACTAGAATTATCTGGGTTATTACAAAAGCAGAAACTTCTAAAACAAGTAGATAAAGTTGCTTTTAGATCGTGTATTGTCTGCAGAAATTAAGTAATTTTGCAAATACAATTTATCTTTTTAAAATTAAAATACAATGCTGTTCTTTTAAGTCTCAGAAAACACTAAAGGAAAGGATGGACTTTCTTTTTTTGTTTTTTTTTGTTTTGTTTTGTTTTTTATTTTTACTTATTTTTGCAAGGAACCAATGAGACATAGAAAAAAAAATTTTGTCCTAGAAGATGAAATCAAATGACAAGTCAGACTTTATATATATTTATTTTTTAACAAAAATATCTTTAACAAGAACGTCTTTTAAAAAAATCTTTAAAAAAGTACCTCAGAGATAAAATCTGAACTATTCTTTTAGCATTTATTCTTAATTTGTCATAGTGTTTTATGTGGCCATAGGTTGGAGTATTAAGTAATTGTTTTGTATGAGAATGTCATGTTTTTTCTTTTTTTGTATGTGAATTTATATTCTTTTTTAAGACTTGAAAACAACACAATTTATGGGTTTGTATAAATACATATATATAAGTAAAAGGCTCATTTACTACCTAGTTTCTCATTTTTTTTAAAAAAATTTAGAATTATTTATTCTTTTTCTTATCAAGGCATTGCTTCAGAGTTTGGAGTTCGAGGTTATCCAACAATTAAGCTGTAAGTTGAGTGTTGTATGTTTATATGTGTATTTTTATTAGTTCACTCTGCTCACGTTTTATTACATTAATTTCTAGTAGCATCCGTGAAGGATTGAAGATTCGGGTTCAGTGATTCTTTCTAGGTGCAGTACGTGAGCAGAGGAGAGGGCCTGCAGCTTCCTGCTTTTCTTGGTATTTAAGTGAGTGTGTTGTTGACAGCTGATTCACTGAGCGCGCTCTGAGCGTTTGCTGCGGGGCACGCATCCTGCAGGACGAGACGCACAGCTGTACAGTCTGAAAGGTGTTCACCCTGAGGAGCTCAAGGGTCTATTCTGTGTCATGTGACTCCTGTCTCCTAACAGATGTTACTTTTCTATGATTGAATTAGACTTACTTCATTAGAGAGGAAAGAAACAGAGAATCAAATTGATGGATTTAATTCTAATCTGTAAGTGTTGGCAAAGTCTAATAATGTAAAGTGTATATAAACTGGGAGAGATGGTGTGCTAATTCTAAGAGATTTATTTCATAATCATAATTTTATTGAATTTTCTCTTGAGTTTCATCCTTATTTTGGTAATATGCGAGTTGAGGAATATTTGGAAACTTATTTTTATAATTAGGTAAGTTATTTTTCAGTGTTTTAAAATCTCAGATTTCAAAATTTGACTAATTTTAATTTTTTATTTCTTGAGTTTTGTGTTGAATTCCCTCCTTGCCCTGCTTTCAAAAAATGTTAAACCTTTTTTACTTGTGTTAAGTAAATTATCCTTTCTGTTCTTTTTCATTTGATTATAAATGTTGTATTGTGTTTTTACTTTTTTTTTTTTAAATCTCAGCTGGATACATTATTGACAGGCTTTTGGAAAATTGTCTTAATTTTATAGAATAGATGTTTCATGCCTTGTTTATCTCTATAATCTTGGATCATCTTTCAAGTTCCTGTGATGCTGTGTTGCTTAAAATTTGTTTACCTCTACCAAAATACTATTAATTCCCTGTCATTTTTTAAACTAGAGAAAATAGTGAGAATTATGTTGCTTTTACAAGCTCTTGACCACGAATGTATAGATTGTGCAGTTTTCAGAAGCATAGACACAATGCAACTATGAGATACAAAGTGAACTATTTTCATGTAATTTCAATAAAATATAGCCTTTTCTTTATATTTTGAATTGTTGGTCCCTTATAGCCAGTTGTCTACTGTATTTCACATGATTATGCTACTTCTGAAACAACTCTGCATTTACTATTTAATATACTGTAATTTTACGTAACAGTAGTGATTAGTGTTAAGTATTAAAAGAGTTGAAATAATCTAAGCTTCTGTCCTTTTTTTTTCTTTTTAAGATTAAAGGGGGACTTGGCATATAATTATAGAGGACCACGAACTAAAGATGATATTATTGAGTTTGCTCACAGAGTGTCTGGGTAAGTTTTTATTAGGAAAGGCTTTCACTATATAATTACTAATATTTTATAGCAGCAATGTCCGCAGTAGCCAAAATATGGAAAGAGCCCAGATATCTATCAACAGATGAATGGGTAAAGAAGAGGTGGTATATATATGAAGTAGTGTGTGTGTGTATGTGTGTGTGTGTGTGTGTGTGTGTAAATATATATATATATATATATGCATTTGCATGCTAGCCAGCCGTTGAAAATAATGAAATCTTACCATTTGGAACCACATGGATGGAACTGGAAATTTTTTATTAAGTGATATAAGTCGGTCGGAGAAAGACACACCATTTTCACTCATATCTGGAATTTAAGAAGTGAAACAGATGAACAAAGGAGAAGAGTAGAAAAAAGATAAAAACAGAGAGAGACAAACCATAAGAGACTCTCAACTCTAGGAAACAAACTGAGGGTTGCTGGAGCGGAGGTGGGTGGGGATGAGGTAACTGGGTGATGGGCATTAAAGAGGACACTGGGTGTGATGAGCCCTGGCTGTTACGTGCAACTGATAAATCACCAAATTCTACTCCTAAAACTCGTAATCTACTAGATATTAACTAAATTTAATTAAAATTTTTTTTTTAAAAGATACTAATACCTTAAAGTTAAATGCAGTTTGGGGCCACCTGGGTGGCACAGTCAGTTAAGCATCCGACTCTTGATTTTGGCTCAGGTCATGATCTTTGAGTCATGAAACCAAGTCCTCTGTGGGCTCCATGCTGAGCTCCAGAGCCTGTTTAAGATTCTCTTTCCCTTCCTCTGCCCCTCCCCACCTTGCATGTACTCTCTCTCTAAAAAAAGAAAGAAAACTAAAGCTAAATGTATTTTAATAGACCATATTGAACCCACATTTTTTTAGGGACTTAACCTAAATAACATCTGTCTGTTCGTTTATGACAAAAGGTAGGCATATGTAGCATGTGCGGAGAGATGTTTAGAGAAATAAGAGGAACTGTGATTTGTATTATATTTGTTAACCTCATATTAAATTTATTTCATTTGCAGAAAAAAGATTTTCTCCAGTAGATTTTTTATTTTTTTATAAGATTTTACTTACTTATTTGAGAGACCGAGAGCTCAGGCAGGGGGAGCAGCAGAGGGAGAGGGAGAAGCAGACTCCACACTGATCAGGGAGCCTAAGGTAGGGCTTAATCCCAGGACCTCGAGATCATGACCTGAACTAAAGGCAGATGCTTGGCCCACTGAGCTATTTAGGTGCCCCTGCCAGTGGATTTTTTTTTTTTTTTAAGATTTTATTTATTTATTTGACAGAGAGAGACAGTGAGAGAGGAGACATAAGGAGAGTATGAGAGGGAGAAGCAGACTCCCCACTGAGCAGGGAGCCCAGTGTGGGGCTCAGTCCCAAGACCCCGAGCTCACGACCTGAGCTGAAGGTGGGTGCTTAACCCACTGAGCCCCCAGGCGCCCCTGCCAGTGGATTTTTAATATTTTCAGAATTTGATTACTTCTAACAACCTTGTGAATTGTAGTTTTTATTTTACTGTAAATTTGCTTTTATATTGCTTCATTTACGTCAACTTATTTTTCTTATTACTTAACTCCAGAGTTTTTAAAAGAAACCCCACAATATCATTGTTCTGATTAGACCTGGGCTTTAATCCCTGGCCTGTGATACTGGAAAATTCTTCTTAGATAACAGCTAAAATACTTCCCTTGATCTGTCACATGCTGCTTTATGCCAACTGTGAGGTATTACTACACTTTGCTTAGAATGTGACATAATTAGAACCGAGATTCTTGTTGGAGTTACAGATCTCTGAGATTTTACTGCTAAGAAAACAGTTTCTTCCTCCATAAACATTTCCTGTTGGTTTGAATGTGGTGATTTTGCTTTTTCATCTACATCTGTCTTGCTGCGGTGTAAAAGTTGGTGCTTGTAATTATTTAATGCAATTATGTGGATCTTATTCAAGAGAACATTTATCAAGGTAAGTTAACCTATGTTGACTTTGAAAGTATAAGCACTTTGTTGTGAGTTTGACAGGATACACTGATAACTTTAAATAGCTTTAAAGTAAAATTGAAATATCGCAGTGGGTTTGTTGAGTGGCATGGCACTGTATGGCTTGAATTATTTGAGAGAAAGGCAGAATTAGGAATGACCTTTTTTCAAGTTTGCAAAGCTTATGAATATAATTTTCACTGTATTTTCTCATTGATTGCATATTTCATTTTCTTTATTTGCTTTCTGAATAAATTGTGAGAAAAGTTTATATTATATGAGGGGATATATGGTACGAGGGGATTACCTGTGGGACTGATGTAACTAAGGGTGACTCTGTTGCAAATGAAATTTCATGACTCGGTCCTGGGGTTGCATCACTTAGTTAATTACTGAAGTACAAGAATAGAGGCTAGAGTGGAGTGATGCAATGTACATAAGGAACGGTGCCTTTTGAAAATATGTTTGCTTTTGCAAACTCTGTATTCTTTCCAAATTTAGTGGAGTAAAAATCTGACAGTATAAACCATGCCTCTTTTTTTAGTTTTTTAGTAACATTTTGCAAGTGATACATTTTATAATAAACTTGGATATGCTTGCATGGTAAAAGTCTTTGTAGAACTTTGTTTTCTTTTTATAAGGTTCTTAGGTACGATTAGGGCTACCACTTTGCATTTTATTTTTTCTGAAAAGAATAACATACTTATGAAACATTTAGATTTTAACCTCTATATTTTAAAACTAGCATTTAAATAGACATAAAACTTCTTAGCATTGCATTATAATTTTCTGGGATAGGATTTCACAGTGCGTTAGTGTGAATGATCATATGAAAGGGAAAAAATAATTCTCACGCAGATCCTTTTGTTTGTAGCTGAGGACTCTAAATATAGTTCTGTTCTTGCCTATCAAGATACTGGCCAAGATGGTACTCTCTAAAGGGATGTATTTTCAACTTATTTTTTAAATTGATAGGTTAAGTTGGGGGTACTTTGTTTTCATTGTGTGAGTACAATTTTGGTCATGGGCTAAAGTTTTATTAGATTTTTGTGGATTGGGTGGTTACTTAAAATTCAGTTAATACGACATTAAAACTATAACTTTAAAATTATATATTATCTTTAGTTCAAATGCAAGTTTATTTTCTGTTTGTTTTGTTTTCAAACAGGGCTCTAATTCGGCCACTTCCGAGTCAGCAAATGTTTGAACATGTGCAAAAGAGACATCGTGTATTTTTTGTTTACATAGGCGGAGAGTCACCTTTGAAGGTTATCAAATGATTTTATTTTTTAAATTCACAAACACATGTATTATAATTTAATTTTCAGTATAGCCAAAACTTTGACCCAAAAACTTGAAATTATTTCACTTTTATTGGAAATATTTTAGTTCAGTCTAAGTGTTTTTCTAACAAAAACATGTGCTTATATGCCCCCTGTTGTGTTTGCCTTCGTGAAACAGAAATGAATGAAAAGATGTCGCTTGCCCTGGTTATTCAGATTTTGTGTTACTTTTTAGCATTTTTGGCTCTTTGAGATTGCGGAGTGCAGTTTGAACGTAAACTTTGAAAATGTGTTTATATGTGTGGATATAGGCACAGATCTCTCCTGTAACTGTTGAATTAAAATATATGAATTAAGCTTATTACCTTATTTAGGGGAGAATTAAAGCATTGAGTTATGGTGGTCTTTTACTTTAGAAACAGTTCATTTCATTTGCTGCTTATATTCCGTCATCTTTTCACGTAAAAACACTTTAGGCATCAAATTGGGACGATAGGGCTGAGGATGCTACTCCCTGCTCTGAGTGTTTAATGAGGAGTGAATTCTGATCTTAATATTTCAAAGTCCCCTCTTTTCTGTTTGTATCTTCACAGGAGAAATACATCGATGCTGCTTCAGAATTAATTGTATATACATACTTCTTTTCTGCCTCAGAAGAAGTGGTTCCTGAGGTAATGTTTAAAAATGAATTGCAATGACTCAAGTTCATTTTTTTAAATTATTACTTGATTTTATTGATCAGATTTATTTACTCATATGTGTAGAACAATAAACGTGTTAACTCTTTACTACTAGATTAACAATCTGTACTAGATTGTTAATAATACCATGGGTTCATAGCATTTAGGGACTGTGTTTATTACACTGATGCTTTTCTTCTCTTCAGAGTAATAGCAGTAGTAAGAAATGATAGCCCAGACTGTTGAGCTGGTTTGTAAGTAATGGAGTGATTAATGTATTTATGTATATGAATGCACAGCTGCTGCTCATCTAATCATGTGCCGTGCCCTGTGTTGAGTCCTGGATCGTTGATGAGAAGCAAGAGCATCGGGGCGGTGGGAGGGAAGAGCCTGCGTTCTCTGGGTAAAGAAAGTGTACTAAGTTTGGTGTTGCAGACGACAGCCTGACGTAGCCATCTTCAGCAAACAATACGGAAACAGACATAACTGCTGTGAAAAAAGTAAAAGAGCATTGTGGTAGTAGCGGCGTGGGAGTGGGATGGCTGCTTTGGATTGGTTGGTCCGGAAATGTCTGTCTGAGAAGAAAATATTTGAACCGGACCATATATGCTGTGAGGGAGCCACGCAAGGATCTGTGTCCGGAATAAACTAGAAACAGGGAGCAGATACTACAAATGCGCAAGATGAGAACACGGCTGGCATATTTGAGAAATAGGTAGTAGGCCAGTGTGCTGTAATTCAGTGAGAAAGGAGATAGATGGGAGACAGGCAGAGCCCAGTGGAGGCCTTGCAGCTCACGGCCATGCATGTGATGGGTTGAAGCTGGTGAAGGACTTTGTCTCATGTTCATTTTAAGGACATTGCTCTGCTGAGAACAGAACGCATTGATTAGGGCTGAGAATAGACCCAGAGATCAGTTGAACTCTTGAAGTAATCTGGAGAGTTTAAGCTTGGGGGTTTGTAAAAGGCTGGGAGAGAAGTAAAAGCATTGTTGTAGAAGGTAGAATGGCCTGGAGAAGAAGGGCAGAATCACGGATGACTCTTAGGTCTTTAGTTCTGCAGCTGGGTGGGTGGTAGTATTATCTACAACTTTGGATTATTGCAAAAGAAACGAGTTTGGGGATCGGGGACTGATCAAGACTTTGGAATTGTTCATTTAAACTTGGCTCAACGTGTTAGTTAGACGTCCAAGCAGAAGCATCGAATTCACCGGTGGGTGTAGGTGCCTGGCAGTCAGGCTGCAGAAACGGTTTCTTAGACATGGATGCACACTTCTAAGGAAATAAATGGGCCCAGGACCTAAAGACTGCAAAGGATTACATGAGAAGAACATAGCTGGGGAGTAGGAAAACAAGGTGAGTGAAAAGCCAAGATAAACAAATGTTTTAAAAAGAGGGCCTGTTGCGCAAGATACTTGCAAAGTGATTGGGATGAGCTGAGGAAAATGACTGCCCCTGGTCCACGTGGAGGTTATAGTGGTTTTACGAGAAGGACAGGACCTCATTGGTGTGATCCGGGAGAATGCAGGCAAGAAATTGTAGGTGACGGGGATGGACTCTTCTCTTCCGAAACGTCTTCCTGAGTAGGGGGCTTGCGACATTAAAGTTTTCCCTGAGAAGGGGCCTGAGAAATTAGGCAGTGGCTATGAGCAAACATGAAATAAATCAAGGGAAGCTTTTTCTTTTTAATCAGTGTAAGTTACAGAAAAGCAAAACTTTTTTTTTCCCCACAAAGGCATGTCATATTACAGATTTGATTAATTTTTGTTTAATATTTTTTAATATTTAAATATTTTTAAGATTGTATGTGTCTAATGCTTCTTGCAATATGTTGTACATAAATGTTTATGTCGGCTTAAACTCATTTTTAGGTTTACTTGTTTTGTCCCAGAAGTTATTTTTTCGTATTTTATGTGTATGCATTTACTTTGGACGGGGAGGAGATGACAGGAAGAAGAGCTGTATGTGCCATTCGATTCTCAAATCGATGCCTTCAAAGCTTAAGAATCTGTATTCTGGAATGTCTTAAAATACTTAGTGGGGTGTAAAGGCCCAGAATGGATGGAATCTAGTTCTCAGCCCAGGCCTAGGAACTTTTAATCCATTCATCTCCAAAGCCCAGTGGGCCACATTTTAGTATTAGACATAAGAATGTACACCGTACCCTTGTCTTGAAGTGTTCAAGCAATTTACTTGGAGTGACCAGAGGACATGCTGTGTTCTAGGCCCTGACCCCACGTGGCACCCCCCAGTCCTTGTATAGTGACAGACGTTTTAGATCAAAATTCCAGCACCTAGAACTTCTGTGTGGGTAGGCACACACAGTATCTGCAGTGAGGGCATTCTTTTGGTTATTATTATTGACCTCTCAACTAGTTTCCTCAAACATTCCTTAATTATCCCTGCAAATACCAGTATTTATCATCCCCCCCCCCCCCCCCCGCGTGTGTATGGATGCAAAAGTCTGCTTAGGGAAATCAGTATTCTTTCAGAGTAGTATGAGGAATTTTACCACCACAGAGAATTCTCAAATAAGGACAAGGCCCATGATTTTATATTTCCCCCCATATTTTGAATTTTAATGTTTGATCATGCAAAGCTTCCTTAGCTTTACATCTAGTATTGATGAAATCCCTAGTATAATAAAGGGATATAAGGATGACTCAGGGCAGTTTCTGACTTCAGGGTACTTACAGGTGGATGGAGAAAAGTGGCCTGTGGACAGATGACTGTTGTCCGCGGTAAGAAGTTAAAGGGAATACGAGGAAGGAGGAGGGGATTCAGAGTATGTGCAAGTCAGTGCTGCAAGCTTCCATCTACAGAGTGAGGTCAAGTGTGGAGTCGCTCTGTGGATGCGTTGCCGGGAGCAGATGAGCACAGATGTCCGTGATGACAGAGACTTACCGAAGAGCTTCGCCACTGCCCTCCAGATAGCTGTTTGCGTGGTGCTATACCATTTTTCAGTAATGGTGTAAGAAATCATTCTATATCACCTGAGGTGTTCCTTCTCCCTTCTCAGTATTTCCAGGACAGCAGCTCTGTTTTTATTTTATTGTTTAAGTTATTGTTATTAGTTATCTAATGATTATTTGTTAACTGCTTTTCAGTATTATCACACCATGTCCTTTTTCTACGTGGTTCACCCAGGGGGATACTGATTACTATAATGTTAGTATTTTGAAATAATCACAGCACAGGTATAAGAGGCAGGTACCCTCTGAAATAATTTCTTCTTTTCAGTTGCCATTATAAGTTCCCACTTACAAAGCCAATTTACATTTTAAACCGGCTCTCACATGGGCTACCGGCTCTCACATGGGCTATCGGCTCTCACATGGGCTAGTGCATCTAATTTTGCTAGTAACTGTGCAGTGAGGTGGAGACTCGGTGTCCTTGACTTACAGAGGAGGAAGCCAACTTCTCAGGACAGCAGTGGACTCCCAGGCCACACAGCCTGGGAATGGTGGGGAAGGACTCAGACCTACCAGTGCTGATTGTAGCCTTAGCTTCCTCAGAGCGTGTCTTGTCCTGTACTTCCTGGGATGTCTTTGGTCTCTTAACCGCTCTAAGAACAATCCACAGTTTTCTCAGTAGCAAATCTCAGTAGCAAACAGGGCACTGTGCCAGGTGTTGCATAGAGATAGAACTGTCCTTGGGTCACTTTGCGATTGACCGTGGGAGTCTTTTTAATTGTTCGTAACAGTTTTGTTGTGGGTTTTTTCTGGTATCTTTCAATCCTTTTGAAATCATAGCTACCAACTAAAGAGATTTTTAATGGTAAAAGATACTGACACATCTGATTTTTTGCAGTATGTGACATTGAAGGAGATGCCCGCTGTACTTGTTTTCAAAGATGAAACTTACTTTGTTTACGATGGTAAGTTCCAGTGTTTTAACTCATACAAAACATGTTGAAATTAAAATGCTGCCGCTATTAGAGGACTTAGGTGTTGGTGAAAGATTTGGTAGATGCAACTACTTCTTACATTTCCTATTAGTTGAATGACAGACAGATTTTTCTTACCTTCCACTTGAGTTTTTCTGTCTAGTGTGCTTTCTGGGTTCTGCCTTCAGTGATTTTTTTTTTCTTTTTTTTGTCAGGTCATTGGCCTTTTGAGACAACTCTATGCATGCATTTCTGTACATTATTTTAAAATATGCAAAATTATTCATAGTTTTAAAAAAAGATCTAACATTTCAGACTCACAAAAAGGTGAAGAAATAAAACCCCTTCAGTAGTGGTGAAGCCCCTGGAGGACGTGTTCTTTCCTGCTTCCAACTGTCCCTCCCTGACAGGAGTAACTGTTCACCTGTTATTCAGCATTTCTTCACTGAAGTAAACACTTGCCGTATTTTTAAAATACTTTTGTTATACAAACTTAGCTTGTAATAAAGAGAATGCTAGAATAGTAAAATCCTATGTATATACCCATCACCCACGTTAGACAATTACCAAGATCTTAGCATCTTTGCTTCAACAATTTTTTTCTTTGCTGAGTTATTTTTTATTTTATTTTTTTTTCAGATTTTATTTATGTATCTGACAGAGAGAGACACAGCAAGAGAGGAAACACAAGCAAGGGGTGTGGGTGAGGGAGAAGCAGGCTTTTCGATGAGCAGGGAGCCTGATGATGGAGTCCCTGGACTCCAGGATCATGACCTGAGCTGAAGGCAGTTGCTCGACCAGCTGAGCCACCCAGGCGCCCCAGCTTTCAGATTTCTTGTTCTAGTTCTAGTAAGAATTTGCTAACACTTCAGAGAGCCACTTTGTTTATTTTTGGAACAGGCCTGATCATATCTGTGTGTAAATCTGTTCTGTAATCATAGCTAAGAAACCGCCCCTCCTCTTCTCTCTGTGTTTCAAATGTGTCTTCCTGTGAGTGGCCAGGAGGAATAAGAAAAGTACCTTTAGCTATGGGAGAGGCCATCGTTTTCTGACATGCAGGTGCTAGTATTTAGAGCCTGCCTGAAACCCCAGATAACACAGAGATTTTATCTTGAATGCTTATTCTAATATTTAATTGTCAATAAGTTTTGATGCTTTGGGTTAGGGCTCAGGAGGATGGTTTATCCTCTGATGAATTTCACGTATATCACTTTGAACAATCTTACAACATTAGCTTTTGACCTGAAGTGGAGATTGTGGCCCCAGGACTCAACTCCTAGCTTTATGTTTATTTTTCTAATTTGTAAGTCCAAACTCATAAATACTTTCAGAGTTGTGTTATGGCACTTATTTTATAGGTTTGATAACTTGAAAATGTTTTATTTAGCAATGGAAGTGACAGAAAAAGCATATCTTTCACGAAATCATTAAAATCCAGTCTTCAGCCATATTGGTAGGCTTTTACATCAGCTTCTTTTCATGCAGTTATAGTAATTGTTCACAGTTACCTAAGCATTATATTTCTAATCGGGACATAGTATTTCTCTTGATATTACAGATGTTTTCTGTCTGCTTAGCAGGGGAATTATTCAGTGTTGGAAAAAGGCTAAAGTACTATGGCTTCATATGTGTGTTGTGTTTTACATATGAGAAAGAGTTGTAAACTGAGGTAGAAATGTCAGAAAATAGAAAACAGCAAAGAAATTGTAACAAAAAGTTACTCATATTGCCATCGTTGAAGGGTAACTATCAACCCAGGATAACCACTTAGTTAGGAGTGTATGCCTTCATTTAATCATGCTGTCAGTTTGACTTTCAAAGAAAGTTACAGTCATATTGTAATAATGTTTTACAACCTGCTTTACCACTTACTAATTTTTCAAAAACTATAAATGGTCTTCCTCAATCTGTTCCATAATTATTTAAATTATTTCCTTTTTAAGGTATTTAACTTCTTTTATTCTTATTTCCTTATTTTTTGCTTTTTTTTAAATGATGCTGTAGTGAAGAATTTCTTTGTCCATTAATGCTTTTGTATGTCTCATTGTTTGCTAAAAATGAAATTTATGAATTTAAGATTATGATTCTGTGTCAAGGCATTTTATACATATTGCCAGATTAGAACATTATGAACATTGAAAACTCTTATTTACATATAATTTATTAGCTTTCTTTATTTTTAAGAGTACGAGGATGGTGATCTGTCATCTTGGATCAACAGGGAGAGGTTTCAGAACTACCTTACTGTGGATGGCTTCCTCTTATATGAACTTGGAGACACTGGTAACAAGCGTATATCCAACTCTCCATCACTCTGCACTTCCCTTAATTGATTTCTTAAATCTGATTCTGTAGGAAATGAATTTTAAACTCTTTCATAATTTCCTTCCTTTTTAAGACTTGAATGCCAGTTCTTCTTCATGAGAATATAGATTAATTTGAACAAAGAAGCAGCATTTGTAGGGGGAACAAAGATGAGTTAGTTAGGAAAGGTTTACTAGTTAGAACTGATAGCAACAGGACAAGCAGAGCCTGGATAATAAGGAGATGAGAAGAAATAACGAGGAAGCTGTATTGGGAGCTGATTTTGTAGTTGGAGTTGGAATACACCTTATCACAACCTTTGAGACCTGCTTTTGCTTGTGAGGAAAATGTGGGCTCCACACTGGTGTGGTTCTTAAAGTCACAAGATTGAAAATGACAAGCAAAGTAAATATATTTATAGATGCAGAGTTGAAAGCTGTAAGAAGCTGTGAATAGAGGCTCTCAAGTAGATGCAAACTGCCACGATTATTAAGAAGTTACCATGGAAAGTTTTAGGAGGAAGTGTTTTGTAAATTTATAATGAATTAGAGAAATGAATATTATTGCCACATTTGTTTCATTCATAACTTCGTGATAAGGGGGATTGAAATACAGTTTTAGATTTAATAAAATGGGAAAATTGTACTCAAGATTCAGTTTTTTTATATGAGAAGTAGTGTGCGTAGCTTCTCCTCTTTGTGATTTCCTGCTTTTGAGTCCGATTAGAAATAGAAATTAGAAATGTTCTAATAGGTTCTCATGGTGTTTCCAAACTCTTGGGATATTTGCTCTGGCTCCTGAGCCTGCTTATTCATGCTCTGTGTCTGGCGACGTGTCCGCCTTTGTTTATCCTTGCAGAGGGAGGCGTGTGTTAGCTCAGCACTAGACGTTGCTGTGGATGCTGTCAGAGATTGTGGGTTTCCTTTTGGATTCTTTCAGACTCACGGGAAGGGAAAGGGGGAACAATGTAGGAATACAGTAGTTTTGCTCTCACTTTAGTATTCATAGGAGACGGCATGACCTCGAGGTAATTAAAACAGGCAGCTCGGGCTCTGTGCAGATAGTGTCTTCTCCCAGATGAGTCTGGAAAGAAGTTGGCTATGGAATGTTCCTTTTTGGTATCCAACCTCATTGCCCTTGTTTGGTTGTGCTGCTGCGGCTCTGCTCCTGCCCACTGTCCCACCCGGCCCCTCGCCCCACAAGCACAGACGTCCATGCGCTCGGTGGTTTCGGACAGTCTTGTCTTTCTTGGAAGTCCTGGCGACCGTGGTCCCTGCATCTTCTGACCATGCCTCGATCCCCGTCTCCTCTCACTCTGCTCGTCCCTCACTCTCCCTTCTCCAGCCACACTGACGTCTCTTAGAAGGCCGTGCACCTTGCATCAGCGCATCTTTACACCTGGAAGTGTACAGTTAGGGTTAGGGTCACACTCAGACCAAGTATCGCTTTCTCAGCAAGTCTTCTAGGCGTGCGCTCGAACTGCCCACGTTCACTCTAGTCTCTTTCCGAACACCTTCACGGCTCTTCTTGTTGTTGACCATACATTTTTGCTGTTGTCAATGATCTTTGGATGTCTCTATTGTCTTCCCTGCTAGACTGTGCTTCCCACTAGTTCAGAGCCGGGTCTGTGGGCGCGTCACTCCCCGGGGCCGGCCCTCAGCTAGTGAATGGTGCTTCGCAGGTGTCTCCCGGCCGGCCTGGAACGGGACCTGCACGCTCGGCTACAGCATCTGGTCTTCTGACTCCCGTACCAGTGCTCTGGCTCCTGGGTCAGCTGTCGCTGGAGGGTGTTCCAGACAAGCGGGATTTATGTTGTGTTGAGGGTGAAGTCTGAGTCCGTTTCGTTTTGTGTAGTAGTGCTGGCAAGTAGTGACGGGACCCGTGGTACTGAGGGAATAGCATGTACAAGTCCTTCTCTTGTTACGTGTCATTCTTTTAGAGTTACAGTAACTAATCATGAGTTCATTTTATCAATTAGTAATAAATGTCTTCTGTTTCTTAATGTCTTAGATTTTGACAAAGTACTCATTTTAGTCAGTTTGTGGGTACTGTGAAAACAGTACAATTTCGTATATAAACTGTTAAATATTTACTGTTATTTACATTTGGGGGATGGGAGGTGGGAGGGAACCTCTCGCTTCCAATTGACTGATTCATTGATTGATTCTGCTGTTGCATAGCGTGTAGCATAATCGGAATTAAATTCTAGAAACTATTTACTAATTCCCAGTTCACAGCTACAATAATAATTGAAAAGTTTGTATGATGAGGGCTATTGAATTTAGATATGTCATTCTTAATTTCAGGAAAGCTTGTGGCTATTGCAGTTATTGATGAGAAAAATACATCAATTGAACATTCCAGGTATCGTGTCTTGAAATAGTTTTAAGCTTCACATACCATCTAACTCAGACTTTACGCGTCTTCAGATAAACATGATACAGTATCTTACTTTCCCCACAGTGTTAGATAAGGCAGCAGATATTATAATTGAAGAATGATAATATGTTTTTGAAGTGAAGAGATGAAATATTCATGTATTCTTTCACAGATTAAAGTCAATTATTCAGGAAGTTGCTAGAGATTACCGAGACCAATTCCACAGGTAGGTGCTTACATTCAAGAAGATTCCTTTATTTTTGTTTAACGATATTTTGTAGTATAGTGCAGCAGAAGTGGACTGTTTTGTACTTTCAAAGGTGAATCAAGATACTGAAGTGAATTACAGTGCGTTGTATTTCAGTATGAATTGTTTGGACTTGCTCTGTCGCACAAGGGAAAAAAACCTTTATAAGTTGTATCATACTTGCTTCTTGATGGGATTTGGGATACATTTGTCGTTAGGAAATATACGGAAGTACTCATACATTTGAGATAAAGTTAAGTGAACAATCACAAGATATAGACAGATGATGATTCTAAAGGAACTCAGACAGTAACTGGATGTAAAAAATAAGTGATCGTTGCTTTGTGCCAAATCATTGTTAGCTGCTGCCACAACAGACAGCCTCTAAACTTGTTATATTATTTACTTACTCCCTTGTTATTCTGAGTCTTCTAATGATTGATCAGTGATATTTATATTCCTCCTGTTACATAGTAGGAGCATCTTCTTATAAGTCCTTCGGTAAACAAAGTGGGTTATTTTTCTTAAACATATTTTAGTTAGAAATGCTAATATTGACCTACATTTTAAATATATAGAGTAGAAATATCTTAAATTTACTTACTCGTATTCATATGTATTTTATCTCAGAAGCCATTAGAAGTCCTACTCTCTTCTGCACTTATTTTATGTGAGTTGTATGTTTAGTGTTTACAGGGTTTACATGCGCCAGCCCTGATTCTTCGTACACATTTTCCTCGCTTTGTAACTAATATTGCTCTCTCTCTTGTTCTTTTGGTTATTGTTGTTGGTTAGGGATTTTCAGTTTGGCCATATGGATGGAAATGACTATATAAATACCTTGCTGATGGAGTAAGTAATTTCTAAATGACTGAATGATTTTGCTCTCAATTTTGTCAGTTTTTAAATTTCTGTTTCTGAGACACTTTGAAAAGCGTTACTAGCTGGGGAAAAAGCGAACTTTTCATCTGTGCTGATGCAGATACTCTCCCATCAAGTACTGTACTTTAGTTTTTAAATCTAAATTGGAAACTCACTGCACTTTAATATTGCTCTATATTAAAAAAAAATGTATCTCTCAGTTCCATGTTAAAAATTTATCTCTAAATTCCATGTATTTTGGAAAGAAGACGGCATTCACAAATTTAAAATCTTGCAGATTCTGTTTAATGCACACCTTACCTTAAGTTCAGTTTCCGTGAGTAAAGGTAATTTAAGTAGGAAGTTTTTACATTCAAGAATTGGCTGCTATACTAGAATTTATTTTAACTGAGTAAAAATAACGTTACAGAGAAAATACACAATTCTAAAATGATTCCATCAGTTTATGACATAAAAATCTCATTTGCCACTTCAAAAAGTTGTTATTAGAAAACATCATACTTGGAGTAAATTAGTTCAGATAAGAAGCTACTCTATGCAGTAGACATCTAGTGTTTACTGTGTGTCACGCACTGTGTTTGGTACTCTTGATCCAGAAAATGAGTAGAGGCCCTGTCTCCAAATGTTTGTAGTCTGCTGGGAAAGACAACACAGTATTTGCAAACCTGTACGAAAAGGTCTTTATAGTACAGGGTTTGTCTTTATAGTACAGGCTTCTGGAAACATACAGGCTCCACCCATACCCCAGTACACACAAAGGCGGAAGGGATCAGAAAACGCTTGTCAGAGGAGGCAGTAATGAAGTTACATGGAAGAAGAATGCGGAGACGTTACTTCAGGCCGGCATCAGAGCACACACCAGAGGTGGAAGGAGAATGGAGCTCTGGGGGGTGTGGACCTGAAAACCGGCCCCTGAAGGGAAGATGAGGAAAGCTCACTGGAGACAAGTGACCTTGTCCAGCAGCATCAAGGTTCCAGTTCAAGTTAACATGATAGTGTGTTTTGGAATTCTCCAGCTTTGCTCAGTAGCAGAGGGGTAGCTGTTGCCTTCATTCATGTTTCAGTGCATTACTCCATTTTACAAGTAAGAACACTGGGGAAATAAAAATGAAACTCACAACCCAAAATAACATTCAGAATTTTCAGTTGAAAGCCTAAAGTTATAAATTAGTGTTACTTTTATTCATTTTTATTTATTATCCCTCTTATTCCAATAAGAATGTGAGACTTTTTACTAGTGATATAACGGACCAGATATAATATACAACGAAGAAATCAAGACAAAGGAAAATAAAGAAAAGGATCTATATCATTTTAGGTATTTATCATTTATAGGTAATTACTAAAGTTACTTGAAAATTTTGGCCCTGAATTTTTAATACTCAAAACAAAGTAGAAAAACATTATTTATCCATTTCCCGTAGCCTATAAAATAACTTTGGGTTATAAGGAGTGTGGCAGACCTTGTAGAAAGCTAAGAGAAATCGTTACGCTGTAGAAATATATTTTTGATGGGGATTTTTGCAGTATATATAGTAGGAACTTTGACAGAACCATTTCCTATAATGTTCTTCAAGGCAAGCCAATATTCAATAAAACATTGTTTGTAAGAGGCTAGAGCAATTTGGGTCCAATAAGCAATTCCTTGATTCAGGGTAATATTCAGAATGTGTACAGATGGATGGATATTCCTTCATGAGTATGATTATTAATGTGAGTTGTGAGATAGCAGGAATTTTGAGCTACAGTTGTGTTCCGAGAACAGTAATCTCTACCACCAACCCCTTGTTGCGTTGTATTGTTTTTTATTCATATCTTGTTTTTTTTTTTCCTTTTTCAAAAGAAGAGGAAGCGCATGATGATGGTTATGTGGTCATAATGGAAAGTCCTTATTGAGCACTTAGTTCTGTCCCTGGCACTGTACTGAGTGGTTCAATAGGTATTTTTTAAGTTTTACAATAACTCAGTAAGGTGTAAGTACTATTATTATTTCCATTTTATATAGATGAGGAAATTGAAATTTAGAAGAAACTCAAGGAAGTTAAATAATATGCCAAAGGAGGCCCAGCAAGTGAGTTAAAGAGATCCAGTTCTCAAGGCCACATCTCACTCACTCCAAAGCTCTTCTGTGACATTAAAATTGTCAGAGAAATTAGTGGAATTTAATAAAGTATGGATGCCCAAGTATTTTTTTTTTAAGATTTTATTTATTTGACAGAACAGTCAGAGATCACAAATAGGCAGAGAGGCAGGCAGAGAGAGAGGAGGAAGCAGGCTCCCTGCTGAGCAGAGAGCCCAATGCAGGGCTCGATCCCAGGACCCTGGGATGATGACCTGAGCCAAAGGCAGAGGCTTTAACCCACTGAGCCACCCAGGCGCCCCTACCCAAGTATTTTTAACTTAGGACAAGCACATGATACCATGTAAGATAGTTATACAGCAGCACTGGCTGTGTTTACATTGTATTTACATCGTCTTAACATTATATCATCTTACATTACATTGTCTCAAAATAAGTAGGGTATGGTCAGGCCCTACATCTGTTAAATTGTTTTGTTTGGAGTTTTTGTGAATGTAATTAAGAGGGAATAAGATGAAATAATATTCAATTCAAATCAAATTATTCAAATTGAATTATTTCACAACAGATAGTTTCTAGTTCCACTGTGTATTTAACTTTTTTTTTATAATATATGTTTTCATAGGCAGGCTAAGTTCTGATCCATTCTGTTAGAATAGAACTTTTTGCTACTTATGCATTATTACAACCAATAACTAAACTGCTATAAATCAGAAAGTTGTCTTATGTATATTTTATGAAGCAAGAGTGAAGCTAAGTTTTTTTTTTTTTTTTAATTCTACAGTCAGCTAACTATTGCCTAATAATAGCAGGTGATCAACTAGCCTGATACCCAGTGACTTCAAGCTGTGATAGGTGCTCTCTCTCACATACCTGGGCTGGGCTGATGGTGACTGGGCACAGACACATGTGGCTCCAAACTGCCACTGAGCGTCTGAGGTTCAGGTCTGCACCGTCTTGCATGTCCTGACCCTGGCAGGCTATTTCCTGGAGGGGGGAGTTGTGTGGCCATCATGGAAACTCGGGAAGACAAGCCATGCACACACTCTTCAAGCCTCTGTTAACCTTCCCCTTGGCCAAGTCACGTGGCTGAGCCCAACATCAGGGTCACATGAGCGTGTTTTGCCTAACTGGGAAAAGGGGATTGTGTGGTGAGGGTAGAGAATCAGAGCCACGTTACTTGTGTGGCGGTTATACTGGGGCGTGAATTGCTTCTACTGTAAAGTTTTGTACTTCCGCATAATTTTCATAGAGACATACCAATAACCACAAACCCACGTGCAGCTGACATACAGAATCGAGCCCCTTCCTCCTTTTATGATTATGCAACAACCTATCCTCGAAAGGAGGAAAACGATTTCAATGAAATGGCACCCGCTAGTAGCATTTTCTGTTTGCAAACTGATGTTTGTGAATCAGTGAAGCATTTCCTGAGGCTGCGGCGGAGTGTGTAGGGGACAGTAGTTCAGAGAATTTGGAATAGTATTTCCTGAACACGGGGCAGTGTGCTGAATATTTGACTTGAGTTTTCTCACATAATTTTTACAACCCTCCCACTATTCACCTCTTATCCATTGATACGTGAAAAGCATTAGGCTTAAAAAAATGGATTGTGGGAAAGCCCCAAGCTCGTGTGGCTACAGCAACCTGCTCCTTCCTGTCTCATGTCCTCAGTGCCGCTTGACGGGACTGGGTTGTGTGTGACCAAACCTGGTGGGATCTGGACGGCAAGGAATAAGATTGCCCAGAAACTGGTACTTCATGCATAATAAGTTTTAGCTTAATCCCAAATACTCAGCTGTCCGATATTATATATTGGAATGTTTCCATTTTTTTTTTTTTTTTTTCCCTAAGAAAACAGTGGGGCAGAGGGAGAAAATCTCAGGCAGTGTCCCCTCTGAGCGTGGGGCCAGTACGGGGCTCGGTCTCACCACCCTGAGATCATGACCTAAGCTGAATTCAAGAGTCAAATGCTTAACCAGCCGAGCCATCCAGACACCCTAAAATGTTTTTCATAATTTGGCTATTTTTTTTAAATGCACAATTTGAAATTTTCTTCATGTAAGCATAGGGAAGCAAAGCTATTCAATCCAGCTTCCTCCTTTTGTGATCATAGTTACTTAGACATAATATACATGAATATCAGAATATTTGTTATCTCTATGTTTAATGTGTATTTTGATTTCCTTGTTTTTCTGTCTTCAGTGAATTGAAAGTCCCAACCGTGGTTGTGCTGAATACGTCAAACCAACAATACTTTTTACTAGACAGACAGATCGAAAATGCTGAGGACATGGTGCAGTTCATTAATAACATCTTGGATGGCACAGTACAGGTGAGTCCTTCGCTTCCAATTCAGAGGGACTTCCTGAAAGGAGGAGGTCGAGGAGAAACAAGCTCTTCTCTTCCTCTGATACTGAAAAGAAGAGTCATCCCCTGGGGTGAGGGGCAGTCTTCCCCACCTGGCTTCTCTCACATCACAGAGCCACATTCTCTGACACATAGAAGGTTCTTCTGCGGAAGAAGCTGCTTTTGGGTGGAAATGCCTCTTTTACGGTTATGCGGAAGACGGTTTTGGTTGTCACAGTGAGTGGGAGGTGCGGTTTGGAGTTGGGCTGTGGATGCTGAGAGGTCTGCAGGGTTCAGAGCTATCCCAGTCTTAAACCTTCCTGGCCCTTAACCTTTCTGGGTTCAAGAGTCTAATTAGATTAAGTTATTCAGATTGCTTCTCTAAGAAAACCTGTGAATAAGACTAAAATGTACTGAGAATCGGAGCCTCGGTGGAGAGTTCCAAATCCAGTCATATAAAATATTTCTCAGAAATAATGAATAGAGAAAGGATAAATACCTACTGTTTAGATCAACGTGGATGGAACTGGAAGGTTTAATGCTCAGTGAAATAAGTCAGGCAGAGAAAGACAATTACCATATGGTTTCACTCATGTGGAACCTAAGAAATAGCGCAGAGGACCACAGGGGAAGGGAGGGAAAACTGAATGGGAAGAAATCGGAGAGGGAGACAAACCATGAGAGATTCTTGACTCCCGGAAACAAACAGGGTTACGGAAGGCGGGGAGGGGGTGATGGGGTAACTGGGGGATGGGCATCAAGGAGGGCACGTGATGAGATGAGCACTGGGTGTTATATGCAACTAATGAATCATTGAACATTACATCCATAACTAGTGATGTACTGTCTGTTGGCTAATTGAATTTAAATTTAAAGAAGAAATCTGAATGGGCAGTCTGAATTTTCCATTTTTTCTATAAATCTCACTGCAGTGTCATTCAGACTGTGGGTGCAGTCCACATTACAGGGCCATGAGTTACTGACCAGCAAGCGTCTTATTTCAACAGACTAGAATAAAATAGAAAAACATATGTGACTTCTAGGCTTTTATGAAAGTTTTGTTCAGGCTTTACAAACTTTATTTGAAAGTTGACTCAGGCTAACAAGCATTTCTTTTGGGGGAACAATTGCTGAGTGGGCATTTCGTATTTGTGAAGATACTACTTGTTGAAATGCAACTCACCTCTATGAGGGAGAACTCCTCTATGTATAAGTTAGTGAAATCCAGTTCAAACTGTTTGATAACAAAGACAGCCTCACATAGTTTGGAAATTCGAGTAATGAGCCAGACTTCAGGGATGGCCAAATGCAGACCTAATCAATTTTCATCAGGAATTTTTGTCTGCCTTTCAGCACCTGTGGATGAGGTAGGTGTGGGGTGTGGGGGCTTCATTCTTAGGGAGACACAATAGCAAAGATACCTGTAGCGACCACAGTTGAACAGGCTCACCTGAACCCTGGAAGTGAGGCAGGCCTGGGCTGCCGGGTCAGCCTCAGCCAGGCTGCTTGGAGCGTGGCAGGGAGACTGGTTCAGAAGAGTGTGCTCCCAGTGTGTTCCCACAAGAAAGCAGATGATGCTGACGCAGAAAAAAACGGTAAATAACGTACTGCATGGCTCTTTCGAGTGCTTTTTGTAATCTCGTAGGGTCAACCCTTGACCTGCAGTTGGAACATTAGAGAACAGAAAAATGAAGTCATGGTACTTAAATAACAATTTAATTGCTGTTTTTTGGTTTTGTTTTTTCCTGTTAAACTTAAGGCCCAGGGAGGTGACAGCATTTTGCAGAGACTGAAAAGAATCGTGTTCGATGCCAAAGCTACTATTGTGGTGAGTTGGGACAGTCTGCTTAGTGTCACTGGTAAGCGAGAATAGGTAGGTGATCGTCGCTTTATGTCTAATGAAGGCAAAGTCTGAAATTTCAAAGGATTATGTAAAAATGCATCTTTAAATTGAAAGATAAGAACGAGTCTGTAGTTATATGAAGAAAATATATTCTTCAGGTGGAAAATTAAGTTTCTGTAATGACTCATTTCTGTGTCATTGGTGAGTTAACCGGCATTCAGACTCGTTACCTCGGTGACGTGACTTGAGAGTGTTTGCCGGACTCTTCTCCTGCCCTTTTCAGTCACCGGAGCTGAATCCGCTTCAGTTCGCAGTCAGCTTCACAGCACAGGCATTCCTAAATTGTTTGAGCTTTAGACAACTTTCGTTCCACTTCTCTTCTCGAGCTACTGACTCCGTGGATGTTTCGTTAAGGCCAAAAGCAGTCATTAAAGTAGAAATTCTCCGAATCGGCTCTCACGACTCTGTACCTCGCTGCTGCTCTAACTTCCACGTGGTTTCTTCAATTCCTGTTCCCTGGTCTCCCGTTCATTCGTGTGCCGCTACACCATGAAGACGACTAAAATAGTCCACTCTGATCACTGCCCTTCCCTTTTCCAGTGGCACACGTGGGAACACTCTCTCCATCTCACATGGTCTCATTATTTGTTGAATGTTGCGGAAGCGTCCCTGGTGCTTCTCGCCAGTGCTCACACCGCCTCATTCTTACCGATGCTCAGATTTCTGCCTCAGAACACCCGTATTCTGGGAAGTCTTCTTCCGTTAGCTCAGTCCAAAGTGACCTTGCCACCTCGAGTGTGCCTGTGCAGCTCTCGAGTTACAGCCATAAGCTGTAGAGGATATGGAGTTGAAAACCCTGGACAGCAAAATTGCTTTTCCTTTTCTTTTTCTTTTTTTTTTTTTTTTTAAATTTATTTATTTATTTATTTATTCATTTATTTATTTGACGGAGAGAGAGATCACAAGCAGGCAGAGAGGCAGGCAGAGAGGGAGGAGGAAGCAGGCTCCCTGTGGAGCAGAGAGCCCGATGCGGGGCTCGATCCCAGGACCCTGAGATCATGACCTGAGCCGAAGGCAGCGGCTTAATCCACTGAGCCACCCAGGCGCCCCTGCTTTTCCTTTTCTGAGAACTAAGGAGACTGTGTATAAACTGAGGGAGATTATTAAGTTAACGTGGCTTTACTGCTAGCCAGCAAGGAAAACATACTGAAAATGTCATGTGGAGGAATGGGTATATACCGTCTTTACGGTAAATGACCAGCCTTCTCAGTGGGCAGAATGGCCAGATTCCTGGAGTCCAGGATACAGCTGCAGAGCTGTTGGCACATAGTTGCCAGGGTTCTTTGTGGCTAATAGATTAATGCGAGCTTATAAATTATTCGGTGCCTTTTGCTGCAGCAGGTACCCGGTTACATACACACACACACACACGTGTAAGACTTCTGCCTCTGACAGTGTCTTTAACATGTAGTGCTGCAGAAATACTGACCTTGATTCATCGGAGCTAAAAGCAAGTTGAGCAGTAGCAAGAGGAGGAAATTTGCAGAGGTTTTAAAATCGTTCATGTGTTTTATCCCGGAGTACACAGGAGGAGAACTGAGTTCTGATTATCTTCCCACAGTCCATCTTCAAGAGCTCCCCGCTGATGGGCTGCTTTCTCTTCGGCCTTCCGCTGGGCGTCATCAGCATCATGTGCTACGGCATCTACACAGCCGACACGGACGGAGGCTACATCGAAGAGCGGTACGAAGTGTCCAGGAGTGAACGTGAAAGCCAAGAACCAACAGAAGAAAGCAAAGAACAGGAGCCAAGGGGGGGAGACGCCCTAGTGCCTACAGTGCAAGGACCCAAAGATGTATTAGAAAAGAAGAAAGATTGAGACTTTGCTAGTACAGAATATTTGATAGGATTTCAAATTATTAAAGAGCCTATTTATTGAACTTAGACATTTAATCATGATCTTTACAAAAGAGAATATGTTATTTGTATTTTGCTAATATCAACTTGCATGGGTTAAAGTAGTCCTTCATAAGCAGGGAAATGTTTGGAGCAAAGAGATGAGATGTTCGTCCTGAAAAAAAAATCCAGACACCCCATCAGAATTCACCTTATAGATGTTAGAGCAGATCAGTTCTTTTGCATGTTTCTCTATCTGAGTATTCTGTGACACAATTAAGATTCTCGGGCAGAATATTGAAATTGGTCAGCCAGGTAGAAGATACATGTTTGATAGAAGCAATACCTTCACCCCCCACCATTCATTCTCCTCGTGTTTTAGATAAGATATACACAGGCAAAATTATGTCTTTAAAATTAGGCACTTTACGGAGAACAAACAACTTTTTCCATGGATGAAATTAAGTTTATGACTTAAAAATAATTTGGTTTTATATAGCAAAGCAATTTTATTTTTAGTTACTATTTTAAAGGAGAGGAAATGTTCCTTTTTAACTTTATACTCAGTTACATTATTGAAAATTTCATATAGGTCTGTACAGTGGGAAAAAATAGTCTTATGTCTAATCTTTGCAAAATAAGTGGATTTGATTGGAACACTGACTTTGAACCATGCCCTGGGACACGCTTAGCAGGTGTTTCAGTGGTTGCCGTAGGAAGGGGAGGGTCTCTGTTTATATTGGAGTTTCTTGTAAAAATTCTCTCTGAGAAAAAGCTCCTACTACTTTTTTAAAAGTAATATATATCAGACTTTTTGTTTATGGTGACTTTGTGGTAATTTATGATATGTGTCTATCTGTGTGTATATACACACACACACGCACAATATATTTACGGATACACAGATAAAATTTATTGACATATGTCTATTATGTAATATTATGGGCATGTGTATGTTCATAATGAGTAACGAGTGACATAATCAGCCTGTCAACAAATTGATGATCACCCAGTGACTTAAGAGATCTGCCAGTTACCTTCTCTGTCCTGGCAGTTCTGACTCCCACTTCAGCCAGTGACCTCTCTTCTCTCTAAGGATTTAACATAGGAATTCTATCCTGGGTAATGGATAAAAATTGGCATTGTTTTAAGCAACATTATGGTGTGTTTATTACAGATTATTTTTTAAGCCCTTCATTTGAGCTAAGTTTAGGATTTTTACTAGATGACCATTGTTTGGGTGATGATTAGAATGGATTTTATTAAAGACTGAAATGGTTAATCACTTTAAAAATACGCAACTCATGGTCCTGATCCTGAAGGTGTTTGGACTTTGGTCCTCAAGGCAGCTGCTGGTTGTCTGTGAGGCCACGCTGATCACAGCTGAACTGAAACTGGTATCTGAGTACTGAGAAGTTACTAGCAATTGTTTCATTGTATCCATGTGCTCTTGTAGCATATCATAATCAAATGCCATTAATTTAACAAGTAGATTCCTCTCCAGAGAATAATGAGGGTTCTTTTGGAGGATAAACTAGTGTTCCCAGTGGTCAGGCTTGTTTTGCAGCAGTGAAAAATCTTCGGTGAGTACAGTGCCTCACTGGAGTCTAATCTGGTAAGGAAGGTAGAGCCAGTCTCCACCAGGGGCAGTAGAAAATTACAGAAAATGTCACGGTTTTCTTCTTCATGTTTATCACATCGGATGTCCATTGTCTGTACATCTTTGGCCTTTGTCAGACATCACTTACAGATGAAAGACATCAGGAGAAAGAAAAAAAAAAAGTGAAAGCTCAGCATGTCTCAAACAGAAGTCCAGCCACCTTGGTATTCTGAGATTTGCCTGTCGAGGAGTTAATGCCTTGGTTCTCTGTTACCTTTTTCACAGCTATGTTGCCCCAAATTCTGTTCGTGTTTCCAAAGTGTGTTAGGAAACAAAATGTGTACATGGTTTGTAAGTGCACAATTTTCTTTCTTTTTGCATTAGAATTTTGCTTTTTATTTGTTTCTACTTTAGATATTGTCAGACTTCTCACAAAACAAATTTAAAATTTTTGTTCACTAGTAGGCTTTTCCCTTTGGTATCTGCACTTAACTAGGAATGCAGTTTTAATTTCAGGAAATATTACTCCCAGATAAAGTTAATTTCTTAATGAATCTAGTAGTAGAATGTAGATATCCTAATTCACTGGTGAGTCATCTTACGATATTAATGAGAATATCCTTGAGTAAGTTGGAGTTTTGCCTTTTCTTTCAGTTGCAATAAAATTCTATTTCTAAATCCTAAAAATTCAGAATCCTAGATGGCTTGCTGTTGCTGAATCTAGTGCTCAGACAATATTATATGTAGGAGAAAGAAAGTATGTGTGTTTATCAAGCTTCGCATCCCATTAGAGCTTGCAATCCTTTTGTTTTCTTCATCGTACACATTAATATTTCTATAGCTACTTTATCTGAAACTTGTTTGAGGTGTATTAGACCTGAAGTTTTATTTTCTTCCTCTCCCCTAGTGCTTCCCGGGTATCTGACTTAGAAATAGCATTAAGAGCCAAATGTCTAGAGGTTGATGGAAACTATGTGAGTAGCTAAACAACTAATTATTTTTGTTTAGTGGATTTTTGTTGATGTTATTTGTGTTTTGCTTCAGGGGCTTTTTGGTTTGGGTTTGCTAAAAAGCAATTTACATATTTTCATCATTGCTTCATGTGATACGGAGGTAGGACAGGGAAAACTACTTAGCTATCCTCATTATGCAGACGTTGTTCAAATAAGCCAGTGTGGGATATTAAGACTATCAATTCATTGGTGGGATTAGGTTTGCCATTTTATTTTTATAAATATATATTTTTTCTGAATGTGTCTGAGTCCAAGAGTGGGCAAAAAAATAATTTTCTACTTTGGACTAAATCTATAAAGGTTTTTGAAAGTCTGTATTACTAACTTGTTGAATTCATGAAATCTTGCCTTAAGGCACCAATTGTAAACCTTTGATTTTCTAAAATAAATTAATTGAAAACAGTTTATTATTGTTACTATTTATGTTTTGTTTTCAACACTAATAGTTCCTTGTACAAGCAGAGGACAGCTAAGACTAATTTCCAACAAATTATTTTTCCATTTATTAAACTGTAAGCTATTTGTCGTTATAGAAACATATAATGAGTTTAAACAGGCGAGAAAGATCAGTGTTATCTAATTACCTTATAGATGAAGAACCTGAGATTCTTAGGTTATATACCTTTTTTTATTTGTAAAATCAGATTATTTTTAAACATTAATTTGGGGGTTTAGAGTTGGACTAATTGGACTTGAGTCTGTGACCAGTGGCAACAGTGTTTATCTTGGACACCCTCCCGTCCTTTTCATTGTCAGTAAAATGGGAATTTAAAGCCTCAAGATATTCTTTTTTTTTAATAGCATCAAATGGGGAGAGTATATTATGAAAAAAAGTTCGTACAAATACTATTTTTAATAATCGATTTTTCCTATGTTATGCCATGAACACCTTTTTTTTTAAAGATTTTTTTACTATTTATTTGATAGAGAGCAAGTGAGAGCACGAGCAGGGGGAGAGTCAGAGAGGGAGAAGCAGACTCCCCGCTGAGCAGGGAGCCTAATGCCGGACTTGATCCCAGGACCCCAGGATCATGACCTGAGCTGAAGGCAGGTGCTTAACTGAAAGAGCCACCCAGGTGCCCCAACCATGAGCACAAATTTTTAGTGAGAACTGCTCTGGCACTGGAACAACAGCCCAGAAATCGGCGGTCCCCAACACGAGAATCCTGCAGACTCGCTGCTCATCAGGAACGTCCCTGCCCAGAGTGACCAAATGTGTCCACTACGTGAATTCCCCGGGTGGTGACAGGCTCCCACGTCGCTGCCGAAAGGCTGGACTACGTTGTGAGTGTTGAGGCCCTGCTGTCAGTGACTGGATTCCAGTCCTGACTCCGTCGCCCCTGTGCGGAGTTGGGAAGACGCTCACCCTCCCTGCTCTTGGGCTGATTCTAGGCGAATGGAACCCATCTCACTGGATTATGAGATTGAATGAGTTACACGCAAGGCATGTTTAGAACATGGCTGGCACATGAAAACAGCTCAAATTATAACATGTATGTATCCAATTTATTTCTCATCTTACCCCTTTTAGAATTTATATCGTCATTTACCACAGAGAAAAGCCAAGACTTTGAGAATATGAAATGCTAATATGTTTAAATTTGCTTGGCTACTTTTTGCAATTCAAGCTCTAACATTTTGCATAGACATGAAAAAGACTTGGTATTTCTTTAACATTGAAATTAAATATAATTGCAAATACTTAAGTTTAAAACATCTCTAAAAATCCTTTAGGTTTTGTGCTTTCAGTGAAAATGAATATGCATAAGAGGATACAAGTATCCAGTGGGATTATCGGCCTGTGCATATAGTTTAGACGGATATTAGTGTTATCTGAGCACAGACTTAGAATATTAATGGATATCAGATATAGATGATTTGATTTTCCAGCAAGCCGTCCTGGACAACAGTCTTCAGCCCTCAGCTTTCCTTTAAGTCCATCTCCCTACAACCTGAAAAGGGATTTTCAAGAACTAGTAAAAAAGTGGCAGTTTTCTTGCTATTTATTCTTTCAACAAATTTTTTTATGTGTCTCCTTGTACTACTGGGGATAAGTAGTAAAGGACGCTGTAACGTATCCTCAGAATATGCTCAGTTCCAAGATTTCTGCTTTTCTGTTTGCCTTAGTTTTCCTGTTCATATAGCCGGTTGTTCAACATAAAATCCTTGCTGTTAGGATCTTTAGCATCTTTGGATGAGAGACCCGGGCTGTCCAGAGCACATCAGCCTTCTTCAAATAGAGGAAGGCGCTGGGTTTGCGCCGCGTGTCTGCAGCTCTGGAGAGAAGGGGTGTGGAAGGCAGTGCACGGGAAGGGACCTCCCCTGAAGACTCTCCAGAGACAGGAAGGGTTTTCCCGGGCTTCAGAGAACCCACACCGAAAAGACGGACGCAGGAGCGGGACGGCCCTTTGTTCCTGAGTTTCCTTCCGACGCTGAAACTCTAAAGCGGTAAATGTAGGCACTAAAGACACCTTCTGGGTTGTTTTACAACAGTTCCTTCTCTTTCCAACAAAAAATTTTAAAAAATTAAAATTGGCCAATTTTAGTATGTTACGTGTGATAAATTTCAGTTGTGTGGAGCAAGCAGTCCCGTGAAACGGAGGCATAGCTGAGGACGTGCTGCGCACTGCATGCGGCTGCGCACTGCATGCGGCTGCGCACTGCATGCGGCTGCGCACTGCATGCGGCTGCGCACTGCATGCGGCTGCGCACTGCATGCGGCTGCGCACTGCATGCGGCTGCGCACTGCATGCGGCTGCGCACTGCATGCGGCTGCGCACTGCATGCGGCTGCGCACTGCATGCGGCTGCGCACTGCATGCGGCTGCGCACTGCATGCGGCTGCGCACTGCATGCGGCTGCGCACTGCATGCGGCTGCGCACTGCATGCGGCTGCACTGCTGTCCCCCAGTGCTCACTGCGGATTTCCTCACATAATGGTTTTCTTCCGTCGCAGCCGGATGACATCCCAGTTTGTCAGCGTGGTTGATGCTGGTCCGTAGAAATTCTCTTCCAAATCGTAAGAACCCAGTCAAAATACAGTAAATGTTCAGATTTTAATGACTCATACAATGACTTTTTTTTTTAATATTTCATTTATTTATTTGATACACAGAGATTGCAACTAGTCAGAGAGGCAGGCAGGGAGAGAGGGGAAGAAGCAGGCCCCCCGCTGAGCAGAGAGCCCGATGTGGGGCTTGATCCCAGGACCCTGGGATCATGACCTGAGCTGAAGGCAGAGACTTTAACCCACTGAGCCACCCAGGCTCCCCTCATACAATGACTTTTAATAGTAAAAGTTTTGACGTTGTATGCACAGAAGTAATCTGCGTAACTAATAAATCGGTGTTAAAGGCCTTGGCCTCCTTTTTATTTTTAAGCTGATTGTCAAGGGAACTTTATGAGATTCTGAACTGGCATAATTGAGATTTTTAAGATCCTATGTCTTCTCCAAGCAGTGCTTTATGTTCTAAATCCAATAACTGAAAGACTGACTTAATCTGAAAGGTTTTGTTAGGTAGAAGGTGACTCTTTGCAAGGGATAATTTTGGAAGGAGTAAAAGATTCACTTTATATTTGGATATAGGTTAGTTCACATTTTTCAGGAAAGACGAATTAGGTAGCTTAGTTTCCAAGATTATTATATACACCTCTCATGCCAAAATGACCACACTTGATACAATCTTTTCTGAGGTGTTGAAAGTATAATCTCAAAATCTGAGTTGCTAGCCTTCAAAATCATGTGTTACTCCCCTCACTGCCCCCTCAGGTCCTTGTAAATACAGTCATCCAGTTAATGTGTGAAACATAATAATTTTCACAAGGGCCAAACAACCTCTAGCAAGATATGATGAGAATTTGGGTTTCCAAATAGATCCACTGCTATTTATGAAATTATTAAATATTCCTCAGATATATTATGAAGAGTCATTGATACTTTTTTAATATATTTACAATATGACATAGTTTAAAAGAGCCTTGAGATAAACTAAGGTTGAGAGCTCAGTAGAATTACTTGATAATTGTTTACATCTAAAATATGACTTCACTTTTATTACTCATTTTGTTAGTAGAGTCAAAATGGGATGGGAGGAGGGAGGTCGTGATGTGTTCACCATTCCCTTCTGAGCAGTGTTCTGCGTATGTACGTACAAATGCTGAAGTGTTACAGGACTTGGTGGGAAAATGTCAGGCTTTTAGGGCATGTTGCTACTCCTGTGCATCTTCAGGAAGGTCCTTAGAAGAATAAGAAAGCTGGAAGGGAGCGTGCACCTTTGCGGAGAGAACCATCTGCCTGGGCTCAACACTAAACATGATGGACATAACCCTTTTCACTTGCAAAAAGCAAATTCCTTCCTCCAAGCTTAATTTAATTTAAGGATCACTTTCATATGTTGGGGAACAGTACATCAATTAGAGTCTCCTGACCACATAACTTACTCGACTGCCGAGCGATGATCTAGCTAGTTATCTGGTAAAATAAGGTATTTCTAGTAAGTAGTAATTGCCATGTATTTAGATATTCTTATATAAATTTCTGTGGGAAAAAGAATTTCAATAAATGGTCCTGACTCAATCGCCCCTCTCTATGGGAAAAAATAAATGTTGATCCCTACCTATACACCATACACAAAAATTAATTCAAGACAGATCATAAACCTAAATATAGAAAATATAGAAAAATAAAATAAGTTTCTTATAGAAAAATCTTCATGGCCTTTGGTAGAGAACAAAGAGGACACAAATAACAGAACCCTAAAAAAATCAATTGGATTGTATTAAAATTAAGAATTTCTGTTCATGAAAAGACGCCAGTAAGAGTGAAAAGGTGGAGACATTCACAACACTTAAATCAACCAAAGAACTTGTGTCCAGAATATATAAAGAATGCCTTCAGATCAATAAGGAAAAGACAACTCAATGTGAACAATGAACCCATGACCTGAATAGGAACCTTAAGAAAAGAATATCTGAATGGTCATAAACCTGTTTAACAGGTGCCCAACATCCTTCCTCATTCAGTTTTTTTTTTATTTTAAAAATCTACGTGTGGACATCTCACAGATTTGTATCTTCAGCTTGAACTCCAGACTTTACGTCCAACTCAAACTTCTCCACTTGGGTGTTTAGTGAGCAACCCAAACAACATATCCAAAGTACCGGTTGTCCACTAAATACCTGCTTTTGCTCAGTCTTCCTGATCTCAGTAAATGGTAACATCATCACTGTAATTACTTGAGTCAAACATCCTGGATCAATACGAGACTTCTTTCCTTCAACACCTCTTATCTCGTCTGTGAGAAATGTTGTTAGTGACTGTTGGGTCCATGGTCAAAGGAGTGAGACTGATACAAAGCAAAGGTCAAGAAAAGCTTTATTTTGCGCCAAGCATCAAGAATCAAACTGACTGGCCAGGGCCGTCTCTTGCAAAGAGGCGACCCCTCCCAGCCTCACAGACTAACTTTTATAGAGTAAAGGCCACGTGATTGAGCCTGGCCACACACAGGTGACCAATTGAATTACAATTTACCCTAGAGTGGCTATTTGAACTAGCCTATCACTCTGGTCAGAATTGGTGCCCAAAGACAGGGCCCGCATTCTTGGGTGGTTAGGGAGGTGCTTTCCTGATTGGATGTCTCCACCTGTCTTGACTCATCCTTGTATTCTGGGCTCTGTTACCTCCCCCTGACCTGACACTTCCTGGTATATGGGCTCTGTTATCAGGGGCTGGTCAGTCATATTTTACTGTTTTCCCAGACTTGTTTCTAAGTAAGTTCCTCTGGGGGAGAGGGTCAATCTAAGTTTACTGCATAAACAACAAAATGGCTCGCTCTGGCTAAGCAGGCCCTTACATTCCCTCCTTTTCTTTGGAGATCAGTCAAATCCTTGACTTTTTAGCCAGTTCTATGTTCTTCTGTTGTAAGGGGTTATATTGAGTATAGCATGTTTATCGCTCTAATTTCCCACCTATACTTTTCTGACTTATGAGGTGACTTAGAAGCTCTTACATAAACAGGTAACAATAGGAACAACAATGAACTCATAGTCTTTTGATTCTTAGCTTTAGTCCACGGTCAGCGGAGTCCATCAGCTGCAGCTTGCATCTCTGGGGGGCATCCTCGTTCTCGGCTCGTTTGATGTGACCTGCATGAACCCAGGCCCGGATGCCTTCTGTTTTCACTGCTGTGGGGGTGGTCAGGATGACAGTAAAGGTCCCTTCCAGGGAGGCTCCCAGTTTCCCACTTGGTGGTGGTGTATCCAAACCAAGTCCCCGGGTTGGTAAGGATGTGGTTCCAGCTCCGTCTCTATCTCAGTGTGGGCAGTTTGGATCCCTGTATGGGCTAGACAGACTGTACTTCCTGCAGTGACTGGAGTACAGACTGATCAGTCATTTCTGCTAGGGTAACCTCTTGTAGCCGAGGGCAGAGTGGTGGGGGGGTCTCCCGAACATTATTTTAAATGGGGTCACCTTGTTTAAGCAGGGTGTACATCGTAAGTGATGGGAAGGAGATCCACTCACCCACCGCCAGTCTCCAGAATTAGCTTTGTCAAGGTCTCTTTAAGAGTCCAGTTCATTGGGGCGCCTGGGTGGCTCAGTGGGTTAAGCCCCTGCCTTCGGCTCGGGTCATGATCTCAGGGTCCTGGGATCGAGTCCCACGTCGGGCTCTCTGCTCAGCAGGGAGCCTGCTTCCCTCTCTCTCTCTCTTCCTGCCTCTCTGTCTACTTGTGATCTCTCTCTCTGTGTCAAATAAATAAATAAATTAAAAAAAAAAAAAGAGTCCAGTTCATTTTCTCTACTTGCCCAGAACTCTGGGGCCGGTAGGCACAATGTAGTTTCCAATTAGTGCCCATGGCCTTGGCCAATGCCTGTGAGACTGAACTCACAAAGGCAGGGCCATTGTTTGACCCAATCGCGAGAGGTAACCCAAACCTCTAGTAGCTTTTTGGCTACCACTTCTGCCATCTCATGTTTGCAGAAAAAGTCTATACCCAGCCTGAAAAGGTATCCACAAAAACTAACATATACTTGTGTCCATATTTTCCTGGTTTCATCTCTGTAAAATCCATTTCCCAAGAAATTCCTGGCTCCTTACCTTTTTTTTCTTCCCTCTTCCCATTCTAGTTCTTCCCACATTTACTGCCTGACATTGAGCACATCTATCAACCACATCCTGAGCCATACACCCTAATTTCAAACCTGGAACTGCTTGCCCATAAGCTCCTTAAGCTTGCGTGTCCCCAAAAGAGTGCCCTGATGTATTTGGCTTACTAATTTCTTCTAGTTTTTGAGGAAGAATTAACTTTCTTGTTCTAGTCTTAGCTCAATTCCCTTTATAGTCTAATTTAGTCCATTTCTGTAAATATACCTGCATCCTTGACCAGGAGGACCGTGGCAGTAATTATGCGGAGGCAAGGGGGAACCCAGTCGCTACTAGATCTAGTTTCTTGCTAAGATAGGTTATTGGCCTTTGCCAAGGCCTCAGAGTCTGAGTCAAAACTCTTTCAGTCACCCCTGCAAGCTTGACCCGTAGTCCTCAGAGGCTATTTCCACTTTTCCCACTAGTTCAGTCAGATTCTTCCTTTTAAATCCTTCAATTTTCTGGAGTTTCCTCCTTATATCTGGGGCTGAGTGATTGGCAAAGGCAAGATCGTCTAAACGAGCTATCGTGCAACTTCTCTGAAGTTTACCTCAAGTTGTCTAGCTTAGGTAAACAAACATTTAATAACAATCTAATCTAGAATTTAACACGCATAAAAGCATGTTATTAAAACATAATTTTTCTCTCTAAAATAACCATTCCCAGAGATATCCAAATCAGGACTAATTCATTTGAAAAACAAGTCCAGTTTTAACAAACTTGGCCTAATTATTTACATAAGCTCAGCAAGAACATTGAGTGATCATACAGATCTTTTAGAATCTGCTTTGCTGGAATTTCTTATAAGGAATCTCTAGGTTGAACTTTCAGTAGCCTCTCTGGGCCAGAAGCCAAGCCATGTAGTTGCCATCAGACATGCCTGCAATACCTGTCAATTTGGGCGAATTCCTCTTCCTGAGGTTCTGCACCTACCAGGGAGTGACATTCTTTACTCACCTGGTGAGGCTGCTGGGAACTCTGTAAGTAAGGTATCAGGCCAACAGTTCCAAGGGGCTTTATGGCTCCAGATTTTATAAAGTCAACCTTAGTTCCTTTAAGCTGTCTGGTCATACCCGAGTCCTTTCAAATATGACATTCCAGTCAAAGCCTTGGTAGAATAACCCATGTTTCCAATGGTGTCCTGTTACAAGGAGAACAGATTCTTATTGAACTTATGCAAATGACTGATTGCCATGGAAGAAAGAATACTTGCTGGGACCTTTTGGTTTCCAGAGGGTTCAGATAGAGAGAAAAGCTGAATGCCTTGATTTGTTTACAAATGAGTACTTTTACATCTCTGTAAGTTACAGATAACTTAAGAGTTTTTCTAGTCTGGAAGAGTAAACATTACAGAACCAGTAATGTTTAAAACATTAAGACACACAACATTACAACCTTTCAGTTTATCTAGTCCCATGTTACTAATTCTGGTTTAGTCCGAATGTAGTCCTTACCAAAACATTAAAACTTAAGGAAATGTATAGAACCCTTAGAGTAGTTACAGCACTTACCCAAATGTAACCCAAGGTTTATTATTGGTTTAGCAGTACTTACTGAGTAACTTGGTATACCAAGGAAAAGTCTTATGAGTCAAAGAGATCTCATTTACAATTTAATTCTTGTCGACAATTGCTAAAACCTTAGAAAGTTTTAAAACACATGCCTAAATATAATTAAGGATGTTAAACACCTGATAAAACAAAACATAGAAACTGTGTTTTCTGGGCAGGCAAAGAGAAAACCATAACAGATTAATTAACCTAAGAAGACTTTGTCCTCTTAAACAGAGAGAAAACCAGCTTTTCTATACCAGTGTCTTTCCTTTTTTTTTTTTTTTTTTTTTAATTCGTAAGCATGCAGTCTTAAGATAGTGAGTTTATTAGATTTCCCTCCCATCATGAATGATGCCGCAGACAAAGGGAGGGGGACCTTTCAGATGCTGTCCTGCTTGCGTCCCTCGCAGGAACTTAGGAGTGTCTTAGCTAAGGTCTGTCTGTATAAACCCCGGACCAGGCTACTCCATGGAGTAGATGACCGATATGCCATATGACGCCCCACGAGACTCGGGATGCAGCCCACACAGACTCCGTAGCCGAAGCGGTGGAGTCACACAGACACATTCACAGAGTCAGGCACTCTTCAGATTCAAACAGGTTGGACACCGCCCTCTGTGTATCCCTGGCTAGTGGGAGCTGATCAGTCTCCCCTTTTATTCTTTACAAATAAAAGTGAGTTTCTGTGGTTACAGGCAATGGGGGATGATAACGGGGTGTTTTCACAGTCCCTCAAGGTTGGGCCGCTTTCTTAATCTCTCAAGGCCAAATGGCCCTTTTACTTGGAAGTATAATCTATGTGGAGGTATGTCAGGAGAGTGCTAAATCACCTTGGGGGCAGTTTTTTCTTTCTTTCTTATTCAAACAGGATCAGGCATCTGGTCTTTTTCTCCTTTTTTTTCCTTAGTCCATCCTGACCATATCTAAATTTTTTTCCTGAAGATTTTCCTTCACAAACCTTCTATAATTTCCCTTCACATTTGGGTTTTGTCCCAAGTCATTTTCTTCCAAACAACCATTTCATTTAGGACAAAATTATCTTCTTTTACCTTTAACAAAATGTATTCCCATTCTTTAAATCTTTACATATCTTTTACTTTTCCACATACGGAGTGGTTTTTGTTATTTTTATCAGTTTATTAGTTACACTTAGCAGAATTTTGTACTCTTAGGAACACCTTAATCTCCAGCAAAAACTAAGCATTAACCAATTGTGAACTGCTACAACAGAATTTTTTAGATGGCAAATTTATCAATCAGTTAAGCACAAAACATGTTTACCAACAGATTTAAATATTCTTAGTTTCTTTGCAGTAAGAAGTCAAAAGCACAAACCTACATCCAGTAATTAATGACTTAGCATTTTATCCTGTTTGGTTAAGATCTAGGTGTCCATAATTTAAAACCATTTGTCATCCAACCAAAACTTTAAAGTTTCAGGTTACCAAAGACTTTGAAAGTTACTTTAACAAATTTCCCATTAAAACTTTGAGACAGACAATTAACCACCAGTTCAGTCATCTCTTTGCTAATAGATTTTAACAAATAACACAAGCTTATTTGACTAAAGTGAAACTTTGAAGTTTCACTTTTGCTGCTGATAACTTAAAAGTCATGTATATCTTAATTAAACCAACAAACTTAACTCAGTTCAAATACTGATTTACGGTCCACCTGGGCCCACTCCACTTTGAATGTTTACCTGAGACACGGGTGGGAAGATCTGGAGTGGGGGGTGTTAGGTCCAGGGGGTGCTCTTCTTACTCCTTGACAGTGAAGAGAGAAGGAGCCATGGTGCATGATCTAGAGGACAGTCATGCAGGCTGCACGCACATTGGTGCAGAAACAGGAGAAGGGGGAAACAGAGGAAACAAAGTGCTGCCAGGAGGCAGAGAAAGGATTCCCAGTTTTAGAGCTCATAAGCCCCAACAGAGGAGCAGACGTCATGCTTTCCCACCAGCAAGGGGGGAGGGGTTAAGCAGTCCAAGTCGGGCCAGAGAAGACAGGGAAATTTCCCCAAAACAAAGGGAGTTTCGGCAATTGCTTGGGAATATTCCTTAAAGTCTCTGTCTCAAGTTAGACCAACCCCAGTTGGCTCCAGTTATAGCCAGCCATTTACACTAGAAATGAGTAAGGTAGAAGCCCCACATCTATTAGGAGGAACAGAGAGATGAAAGTCAGAGGCCCCTTACTCTCTGCTTGCCCCATTTCTTTAAACATAACAAACAACACAACAGACAACAAATAGACAAAACAAAGACAACCACAGACCCAGCGGCCCTTCTTCGACCAGATGTCAAGCCCAAAGGTGTGCAAGATATAATTCCAACTCAAAAATGCAAACTGCCGCTGGAGGGGATTTTCTCGGTCCCTTATGAGCATCTGCAGACCCAGCGGCTGGAGGGGATTTTCTCGGTCCCCTAGAGAAGCCCGCTGGTGGGGATTTTCTCAGTCCCCTGACTGCCTAGGGGGGCCCGTACTCCCTGGTGATCCCCCCACGGAGGGATGAGGCGTCCCTGCACCCACTCCAGCCCTGGAGAGCTGTGCTGCGTCCAGCTTCTCCCTGGTGGGCTCTACCCTGGAGCTCTGCAACCAGACAGAGAGATAGACAGACAGGATCTCAAGGGGTCTTGAGATCTAACCTCCAGAGGCTTTTCCCAGAAATTCTGATGCTGGCTCAGTTCTCATCGTTTGATCCCGAATGAGCCCCCAGTGTTGGGTTATTTTACTGTTTTCCCAGACTTGTTTCTCAGTAAGTTCCTCTGGGGGGGGGGGAGGGTCAATCTAAGTTTACTGCATAAACAACAAAATGGCTCGCTCTGGCTAAGCAGGCCCTTACAGTGGTATCTTTAAAATACACTTACATGCCAGATTTCACAGCACTGTGTGGGTGAGCAGCCTGCTTGAGGCTGCCATGGCCCCATCACCAGGCTTCACGGCTTACACCACTGCCTGACTGCAGATCAGTATCCAAAGAGCAGCTAAACGGATTTTTTTTATGATGTAAGGCAGACCATAGGACTTTTCTGCTCAAAACATTCCAGTAAGTTCCTACCTTAGTGTCACAAAGAAGGTTCTTACCATGGACTATGTTAATGATTCAAATGTGTCCCCCCCCCCCCAAATTCATATGTTGAAGTCCTAACCTCTGGCACCGCAGAATGTGACCTTATTTGGAAATAGGGCCATTGCAGATATAAGTAGTTAAAAATGAGGCTATACTGGAGTAGAGTGAATCCTAATAGGGGAATTTGGAGACAAACACATATTCAGGGAGAATGCCACGGAAGGTAGAGTTTGGGGTGATGTTCTACAAACCAAGGAATGCCAAAGATTGCCAACAAACCCCAGGGAGCCAGGAGAAAGGCCTGCAGCAGATTTTATTACCCCCACAGCCTCAGAAGGCACCAACCCTGCAGAAACTTTGATCTTGGAATTCTGGACTCCAGAAATGTGAGACACTGAATTTCTGTCATTTAAACCCTATGGCTTGTGGTACATTGTCACAGCAACCCTATAAACTGACGCAACTTATAATTATTTTTTATAGCCTCCCTGCCCCTGACCACATTTGTCTCCTACCCACCCTCTTGCTCATTCCGTTATATCCTCCCACCCTCTTACTCCTCTTATTTCCTTTGCACTTGCTGTTTCCTCTGACTAGAATAACATTCTCCTGGATATGTATGACTCACGTCCTCCTTACTTGAGGTCATCTCATCATTAACGCCTTTATTAACCATCCTGCATGAATTAGACCTCCTGGCTCCCGGTTCTCCTTAACCCCATTGCTGCTTTTTTACACGCACTTCTTTATATTATGTATTGTTTACTGCCTGCTTCCCCGCTTAAATACACACTAATGAAAGCCCTGAATGGTCAGAACATTATTTGGTTCTTCCAAGGTTACATTCTCAGTTCCTGAAACATGGCTGGCATGAAGTAGGTATTCAATAAATATTTACAGAGCAAATGAATGGACAAATGAGTAAGTGAATATACTGTATTTATATAATGATGTATTTATTACTAGTAGTTAGTGTTGAAGGTTTCTGATTTTAACAAAAATCAAAAAAGACTTAATTGCAGATTTTAAATGCATGTTCCAAAAGTATCTAAATGCTTACTGACTGAGCGATGGGAAATATAAGTAATTAACATGAAAGAGTCATATGCTTTGGAAATATTTTATGTTTTAGTATGGAAGACTTATTATATACTACTTAATTTAGGGCCCAAAATCTTAAAATCTATACAGTTATTGAAAAAAAGAAAAGATTAGAGATCAAGAACTATGAAAACTTTTAGGCAACCAAATATTCTCCAGCACTCGACTACTACTAAAAAATAAACAATTAGCTCTTTTGCAAATAAATGTCAGTCTAAAATTGTTAGCCTTTCACCTGGGTGGCACGGTCCATGAAGCATCCAACTCTTGGCTTTGGCTCAAGTCATGGTCTCAGAGCCCTGAGAAGGAGCCCAGGGTTGGGCTCTGCACTCAGCAGGAAATCTGCTTGAGATGCTCCTTCCCTCTCCCTCTGCCCCTTCTCCCATGCACACGTGTGCATGCTGCTCACCCTCTCACTTTCTCTCTCAAATAAGTAAATCTTCATAAAAAATTTAAAAACAAAATTTTTAGCATTGTGGTAATAATTAATGTATTTTAAGTTATGGATTCTTAACCAGGAGTGCTTATCAGAATTACACAAGCATTTACTGCCTCGGATGACCTAAAAATACACATAAGCCCATTTGGTAGAAAATCCATTTTGCTGGTTTTCGATGAGCTTCTGCTTGAAGCCAAAACAAAGAGGGAAAAAACCTCCCGCGGTTGATCTTACTGTCTACTCTCAGTTACGAACCACTGGTTTAAATGATTATTAGGAAAGGTAAATGTGTCAGCGCCTTTAAAAGAGGTTGTGTTTTCCGTGATTTCCCTGTGAGCACCCCGAGGTCCAACGTGGTGGGAGAGCACGACGCGCTTCAGCTCCCCTTCCCGACCACGAGCAGACTTGCTCACACAACACTAGCAGCTTCAGGGAAGTGGTTTTTATTCTTGTCAACAAGAAAGCGGGTTATGTCCAGCTGGGACCATTTATTTCTCTCCTCATTCTCCCCTCCTTCCTCTGGAGATGAGCAGTGTGGGTCAGTTTTTCGGCGATGAACCTTGCTGTTGGAGAGGAGGCCACCAGCAAGGCACGAACGTGGGGGTGTCCCACTTGCTGGCTCCAGGCGTCCTCACGAGTCATCTGTGTAGAAAGTGCGATTTGGAATGCACAAGTATTCATGACTCTGCTTCTTTCTTCTACACTGTCCAATGTAGAACAAGTTTGTATGTGACCAGGAGAGGGTCCCAGATATAAAATGTGTACGTAGACACCCATTTAACCATGTAAGGCCGAGGTCGGAAATCCCGAACACCTCTGCAGGAAGGTACTTCTGCTCAACCCCCCTGTGCTCAGCAGGCACACCTCATTTCTAGGTAACTGGACTCTTGTGATCAAAAACAGCTTCTTCCCTAAGAACCTGGATTATATAACTTCACAATGTCAGAGAATGGTAATAATAAGAGAACGAAAATGCCCAGTCTGTCCTGGGGCGTTGCCTGTCCTTATAAAGGAAGAAGGGACAGCACCATGGCTTGGCCCCCAGTGGTTCTGCTTTTAGTCAATTTTATATGTTCTATTTAAAAACACACACACACACACACACACACACACAAATATTTCTTATTGTAGATATTTAGGGAAACAAACAGGTAAAGCAAATGTAGCTTCATGTTTACAACTGGTGGTTCGAAGTACAGGACCAGAGGGTATCCCGAACCCCTCACCTAGAATCAACAATTACACTATTCTTACAACTTCCACGTAGGTTTCAAAATAAATGTTGGGGGAAATAGGAGTAAGCATTACTGTAAACTTTTCTTTCATTGTGATAATTTCTAATGTACACCCAGAGGTGTCTTTAATATTAAATATAATGGAAATATACATTGTGGCTCTGAATAAAATGTACTGTGGCAGCACTGTACAAGCATTTTTAGAAGTACTGTATCTCAAGTACTTACATGCCTAATGACTTCTTGTAAAATGAAAACCTTGATATCATATCAAAGATGCACATGAAGGGTTGGAACAAATTGGTTCATGGAAACTTAAAGGCTCTTGCTATTAAAAATAAATGAATAAATCACATTCAAAAGCCATCAACCAGGATTGAAATTTTCATCCCTTTTAAGCAACGTGGAAAATAATAAATATATAAGCAGACATAATTTTTTTCAGGAAAGCATGTAAATAAGTCTGACTGCATCACTTATTATACAGAATATTAATGTTAATAAAAGAAAAAAATCCAACCTAATTTATAGATCACCACTTCTTTGAAGCTTTCACTGACCCTTTCACAGAATATTCATTTCTTCTTCCCACCATCTTGCTACACAGGACATGATATACACATATTTGGTATTTAATGTACAGCATTGCACTATTAATGAATTAAATCAATGTATTTATTTATTGCAAAGCTAATTATATTTTTAAGAGTTGACATCATGTGGCCTTGGCTGAATGTTCAATGAGTCTGAAAGAAAAATGATTGAATTGATCGATGGGTAGACAGACAAGATAGAATTTTCAAAAAATTCAGAATGGGTATAAATACCCAAATCACACTGCTCCCCCAAAATCCTTCAAATAAAGGCTACTATCTTCACTCCCAGTTGCTTGGGAATGCCTGCACATGCACACACATAAACTTCAAAAATCATACTTTTCATGTGGCAATATTACAAGGCAACATTTCTATTACATATTTCCACAAAACTAGAAAACTGAAAAATGCCATCTGTGCGGAGACAGCTAAATCAAAAAGTACAGTGTGTCTCTGAAGCAGAACCACTAGTTGATTTTTGCAATACGCGCATGCGCACACGTGCATGCATACACACGCGGATTCACGGCAGGAATTTGGATGTGCACGGTGGTAGGAATGGGTTGAAAATTCCCCATAAGGCTGTGGTGTCTGCATGTGGTGCTTGGATGAGTGGTACACAGAGCAGGTTATCTGGACAGGGAGATGGACATAAGGTGGTGGAGAGCCAGAAGCTGACTGAAGCCCATGTCCGTTCTTGTTGCCTCTGACCTTGGTGGTAGGAGGATCCTTCTGAAGCCTTTGCAGCGCTCAACACAAACACCTGGCTCAGAGTGGAAAAGCAGAAGGACCCAAGGGAAGGTGGAGCATTTGCAGTCCCCACCGGTTAGTGGTTCATAGCCAAAGACTTGAAGCCTTCTTGCTGGGTCTTCATATGGTTTCAGGGGCAAAAGTGTCTAGTACAAAGGCACTAATCCCATCCATGAGGGCTGATCTAATCATCCTGATCTAATCCCCCCAGTCGTCCCACCTCCTAATACCATCACATTCGGGGGAAGGATTTGAGCGTGTAATTTACTGGGGGGCACAAACATTCAGTCCATAATGGTGGTGGGGTGAGAAATCCCGCAAAAATGAGGTGCTTATCTACAACTCTAGGTGCTTACATATATGTCCAACTTCCCTCCTGGAAGAAGGGAAAAAACTCTACTCCTTCCTGAGTATTCTGAGTTCTTACTGTAACCCTTTGGAATGTAAATACATTTCTCCAGGAAAAAGAGCACCATTCTATCCAGCAACCCAGGGATGTCTTCAAATCCTAGGTCTCAGCACCCCCACCCTGTCCTTGAAATGAAAACAATACTCCCAGAAGGCAAACGCTCCTAAGTTCCATGCAAACAGTCATAAATAGCCTGGTGAGGTTCGCCTCCAGCCCAGGTCCCAAGTTTCAGTAAAATGTGCTCAGAAAGCTCTCACAATGCAGAAAGAGACATATTTTCTTTAAAGCCCCACAAGGGGTCAGCAAATATTTTTCTGTAAAGGGCCAGATGATAAATAATTTAGGCTTTGAAGACCACATATGGACTCTGTCACATATTCTTTTTATTTATTTATTTATTTTTATTTTTTAAAATGTTCTTTATTTGGTGGGGGGCAGAGAGAGAAGCAGACTCCCCGCTGAGCAGGGAGCCCCATGCAGAGCTCGATCCCAGGATCCTGAGATCATGACCTGAGCTGAACACAGATGCTTCACTGACTGGGCCACTCAAGAGGCCCTCTTCTATTTTTTAAAAACTCTTTGAAACCTGTAAAATCTTTCTTAACTCAAGCCCTCTTCAAATACAGGCTCCAGGCTGGAATTGGTCAGCAAGCCAGTTTGCCTGGTAGAGAGATAAAAAAAATATTCACCGATGGATAGCCACGTATCAGATACAAGGCCTGGGTTTGGGGCGTGGGGGTGGGGGGGGAGGACTGGATATGTGTTAAATTTGCTCCAGCAAAGAAATCACATCTGGAACAGCAGCTACAATTACAGTCAGGGCCTGATTAAGTGGTCAATAATCTCTTTCCATTCTTGAATACTCATCTGTTCACCACGCAGGCAAAAGAGGAGAGTTGGATGAAATCACCACCCCTATTTTTTTTTTATTTTCAAAATTTTTTAATGTTATGACTTTTTTTTTTAACTTCTTTTCAGCGTAACAGTATGCATTGTTTTTGCACCACACCCAGTGCTCCATGCAATACGTGCCTTCCCTATTACTCACCACCTGGCTCCCCCAACCTCCCACCCCCCACCCCTTCAAGACCCTCAGGTTGTTTTTCAGAGTCCATAGTCTCTCATGGTTCATCTTCCCTTCCAATTTCCCTCAACTCCCTTCTCCTCTCCATCTCCCCATGTCCTCCATGTTATTTGTTATGCGCCACAAATAAGTGAAACCATATGATAATTGACTATCTCTGCTTGACTTATTTCACTCAGGGTAATCTCTTCCAGTCCCGTCCATGTTGCTACGAAAGTTGGGTATTCATCCTTTCTGATGGAGGCATAATACTCCATCGTGTATATGGACCACATCTTCCTTATCCATTCGTCCGCTGAGGGGCATCTTGGTTCTTTCCACAGTTTGGCGACCGTGACAATTGCTGCTATAAACATTGGGGTACAGATGGCCCTTCTTTTCACTACATCTGTATCTTTGGGGTAAATACCCAGCAGTACAATTGCAGGGTCATAGGGAAGCTCTATTCTTAATTTCTTGAGGAATCTCTACACTGTTCTCCACAGTGGCTGCACCAACTTGCATTCCCCTGTATCTTTTTACACCCTTGATGATGGCAATAATTCATACAGTGTTTTCAGGAATGTGGTACTGCATTGGATTTTCCATTTTCAAAGATAGAGTCAGTTCCAGTGGTTTCCATTTGACTCTCTTCTAACCCTCAGTCTGTAATCAGTTACCGTGTGGAAGCTATTGTACCTGTATTCTAGGTACCCATTCTAGAACCAGGAAAATAATTTTTATATATATACTGAGTAGCAGCATCTTTGCCTTAGTGGGATCTGACCTTCCCTTCATTTGAGGGACTATGGCTATGCGAATCGGGGATACACACATTAAGGGGCATGGCCCTCTTTCCGGGATTCAGTTCGTTCTTCAGTTCATGGACCTGCAGATTTGCTATTTATACAGATCAAGTAAGACTTTGCCAGACTGCCCTTTGGTTTCAGTTCTAGGCTGACTAACTCATATCAAACTGTGTGCCATTACCTGAACCATACTCACTTTGCCTTGCATTGATTGAGTCCTTCGCTTGGCTCCTGCTACCCTGGGGTCCCCTTAGCCCCATTTGTTTGAGAGAACCCTTCCAGGTACCCGTTCTCTGCTGACTGGTGACAGGAAAGAGACCACACAGATCTTCGAAAGTGCTAGAGCTCCCTCATTTATTGATTTCTCATGACTATGGTGAAAGATGTGTCTTCTGGGCCTTCCCAGCCTAGGTCTTACATTATAAATCTACTCTAACATCCCCATGTCCTGAAACCTTTTTATCAGAAAGATTTATTGAAATATAATTCTTTAAGATTTCCAAACCATTGTATCATTTCTAATTTCAATTGATCTTATTAGCCAAGTGAAAAGGTGCAGAATTGTTTCCATGTTTTTGAAATGAGGGTAGTAAAGCCCCAGAAATTTTAGTGATGTGGACAAGGAAAGTGTCAAGGTGTAAATAGATCATCCTCTAAATAAAGAATTTTGAAATGAGTATGTGAAGTAAAACATTAAAAGGGTACATGAAATCACATGTGATAAAGAACAATTAAGTGATATGTCTTAATTGTCAATTATAACTTGCTTCTTAAAGTCCAGAATGCTTGGGGCACCTCATTTGGTTGAGCATCTAACTCTGGGTTTTGGCTCAGGTTGTGATCTCAGGGTCCTCCCGCTACTCGCTCGCTCTCTCTCAAATAAATAAAATATAAACAAACAAAATCCAGAAAGCTCACTATTACACCATGGAACTGCCAAAGGATTTTAGCTTCTGGAGATGCCCAGAATGAACCTGGGACAAATACTGTGGGATCCTATTTATATGTGGAATCTAAAAAATAGAATGGTGGTTGTCAGGGACTAGGGCCTAGAGGAAAAGGGAAAGGTTGGTCAAAGGGTATCAAGTTTTGGTCACGCAGGATGAGTAAGTTCTAGGTGTCTAATGTACTGCACAATGACCATAATTAATAATACTGTGTTGCATTTTTGCAATTTTCCAAGAGATTAGATCTTTAGTGTTCTCACCACTCAACACACACACACACACACACACACACACACACACACAAAGGCAACTGTGTAAGGTGGTGATATGTATGTTAATTAGTTGGTTGTGGTAATACAATTCACAATGTACACATGTATCAAAATATCACTTTGTATACTTTAAATATATACAGTGTTTATTTGTTAGCTATATTTCAATAAAGCTGGGGAAAAATTCTACCACCCAGCAACTGCACTACTAGGTATTTATCCAGAGGATAAAAACATAGTAATTTGAAGGGGCACATGCACCCCAGTGTTTATAGCAGCAATGTCCACAGTAGCCAACATTTGGAAAGAGCCCTGATGTCCACCTACAGATGAATAGATGGATGAATAGATAAAGAGGAGATGATACGTCTGTGTGTGTGTGCATGTGTGCGTGATATTACTCAGACATCAAAAAGAATAAAACCTTGCCATTTGGAACGATGTGGATGGAACTAGAGGGTATTGTGCTAAGTGCAATAAGTCAGAGAAAGACAGATACGCTATCATCTCACTCATATGTGGAATTTTTTTTTTTTTTATTTGACAGAGAGAAATCACACTAGGCAGAGAGGCAGGCAGAGAGAGAGGAGGAAGCAGGCTCCCTGCGGAGCAGAGAGCCCAATGTGGGGCTCGATCCCAGGACCCTGGGATCATGACCTGAGCCGAAGGCAGAGGCTTTAACCCACTGAGCCACCCAGGCGCCCCTCATATGTGGAATTTAAGAAACAAAACAGATGAACACAGGGAAGGGAAGGAAAAATAAAACAAGATGAAAACTGAGAGGGAGGCAAACTATAGGAGACTCTCAACTCTAGGAAACAAGCTGAGGGTTGCTGGAGGGGTGGTGGGTGGGGGATGGGGCAACTGGTCATGGGCATTAAGGAGGGCACTGGACGTAATGAGCACTGGTTGTTATATGCAACTGACAAGTCACTAAATTCTATCCCTGAAACTAATAGTACAATATATGTTACCTAAATTGAATTTAAAATTTTAAAAACAGCTTGGGAAAAATTTTTGCTTCTCGGTTCCACAACAGCCAGCGATAATGACTGCAGGATTGATTCCTAGAAAAAGATGTTGATTTATTTCTATATCCACACTCTTCACTTGTGTTCGTAAATCAGTTATGACCATCCAATTTCCCTTGCCAGCAACTGATTTAGAAATGGAAATGCGACATATTTTCTGTCAATTCTCCCCTCAAAATGCTTATCCTCAGAACAAAAGACACACAAGAAGATTTTTCCATCTCCTTCTGCTAACTGATGAGAGGACCGGAACTCTGGTATCCATCTTGTAACCATGAGACAGTGAGCTGAGAGCCAAGCAGGCACACTTCCACATGTGAGAGGATGACGAGAACCCTCACTTTAAACTTTAGCTATTCTCTCACTGAACCCTGGAACTGTTCTTGGGATTTCCTGTGTGCGACAATGCATTTTCTCATTGTTTAAACTACTTATGATGTGGTTTTCCGTTGCTGTCAGCTGTGTGCATCTTAACTCTTGTACTATCTTCAAAAAGTTTATGAAGCACATATAGGAGCAAATATAATCCAAGCATGATTTCTGCTTCTCAGCAGAATTTCTGCTTCTCAATCTCTATTTTCTAGTATTTAAAGAGGGGGAAGAAATCCTTGAAACATGGTATGTGTAAGAATATAAAACTTTCATATTCTTACTCCTAATTTAGTGTGATGATGAGTAGTAAAGAAATTGCCTCACAGGCTGATTGTATAAGCAATCACTGTCATATTGATCAAGTAAGACACCAAGTGTATTCATGAATAAGTCTGCTTCATGGTTCTCCAAGATAAACTGGCAGGCTTAGAATTCTTGACAACTGAATTGAACTGAGTAATCCTCTTCATTTGTATATGAATCAAACAGGTCACTTTTCAGAACCAAAAAACCAAGGCCTATCACACTTACATTATTTTTTCCAGCAATCTTTTCAAAGGTAGTTTTTAAAGAAATCAGGTCTTGCTCTGGTCTCAGCAGAAGGCAGGAACTAAAATCCTGTGTGTCTGTGAAATGTCTATATTTGTTGCTGGTACAGTTTCTATTAGTTGGTTATAATTATTTTAGACATGCATGGATATATAATGTAAATTATACAATATCTAATTTCCAAACAGCTTTGCAGTCTATTTTAGCATTATGAAGTGTTATTTTATATCTTAATTACACTATAAGAGTGTTACTTTTGAAAAAAAACTTGACCTGGAAGTTTATAGAAGTGGCTTAAATTTCACCTTTTTGAGAAAACAGATGAACACTATCTAAATAACACACTTGCCATGTGGTTATGCAAAGGGAAGGGGCCAGGATTTTTACTTCCGAGATAAACACAGACAAGATCCAGCCAGGAACCAAAACCAGAAAAATAAGAAATGGAGTTACATAAATTGGAATTAGATTAGGATAGGTATGGAAATAAGGAATTTGAAAATCAATATTTAGAAAGCCTGCAAATAGGAACAAGGTTGGGTATAAAGATTGGACGAAGAAGGATTAAAGAAATAAAAGTGTCATGTTCATGGACAGAAACTGGAAGGGCCATGTAGAACCATGACCTCACTGGTTTTGTCTCTTTCATGTGACTTAAGCTCGAATGTTTAAACTTTTAAGCAAAACCAGTCTAGCCATTGTCTTAGAAGCCATTAATAACTTATGCTTATTTGTGCCTCTCTAGGTGTCTTAATAAACTTTTTCAATAAACTTTATTTCTTAGAGAAGTTTTAGGTTCATAGCAAAATTGGGCGGTAAACATGGAACATTCCGACGTACCCTTTTCCTCTGTTCATGTGTAGCCTCTCCACCAGAGTGGACGGTAATGAACAAGGAGACATACACCGACACAACTTAATCACCCCAGATCCATAGTTTACTTTGGGGTTCACCCTCAGTGTTGTATAGTTTAAGGGTTTGGACAAATGTATAAAAACATGTATCCATCATTATAGTATCACACAGAGTAGCTTCCTTGCCCTAAAAATCCTCTGCGCTCAGCCTGTTCTTCCCTCGTTCTCCCGTGACTCTCCTGATATCCACTGATCTTTTTACTTTCTCCATAGTTTTGTCTTTTCCAGGATGTCACAGAGTTGGACTCATATAGGATGCAGCCTTCTCAAATGGGTTTTTTCACTTAGGGATACACATTCAAGTTTCCTCCATGTCTTTTCATGGCTTCATAGCTCATTTCCTTTAAGCTATGAATAAGATACCATTGTCTGGATGGACCAAAGTTTATATATTCATTCATTTACTGAAGGACATCTTGGTTGCTTCCAAGTTTTGTCAATTATGAATAAACTTTCATGCGTTGGACCAAATGTTTTGTGTATACATAAGATTTCAACTCCTTTGAGTAAACTGGAGGCCAATTGTTGGATTATATGATAAGAGTATGTTAAGTTTTATAAGAAATCACTAAATTGTCTTCCAAAGTGCCTGTACAATTTTGCATTCCCATCAGCAATGAATGAGAGTTCCTGTTGACGCACATCCTCACCAGCATTTAGTGATCAGTTTTTTGGATTTCACATTTTAATAGGCATGTTGTTTTAATTTTTAATTGTTTGAATATGCATTTCTCTGATGACATACAATGTTAAGTTTCTTCTCATGTGTTTATTTGCTATCTGTATATTTTCTTTGGTGAGGTGTCTGTTCAAATCCTTTGCTCATATTTCAATAGATTTTTCTTTTGTTTTCTTACTGTTCAGTTTTAAGAGTTCTTTATATATTTGGGATAACAGTCTTTTATTACACATGTCTTTGCAAATATTTTCTCCCAGCCTGTAGCTTGTCTCCTCATTCTATTGGCAGTATCTTTAATGAAGCAGAAGTTTTTAACTTCAATGAAGTCTAACTTACCAGTTCTTTCTATCATGGACTGTGCCTTTGAGTAGTATCTAAAAGGTCATCACCATTCTCAAGATCATCTAGGTTTTCTCCTATGTAATCTCCTAGAAGTTTTATAGTTTTGTATTTTACTTGGAAGTCTATGGTTTTGAATTAATTTTGGGGAATGATGCAATATAACAATGCTTTAATAGAGATTTTTATACTTTTCCATGGAATTGCTAAGATGTTACCTAGTTTGTTTGATATGAAGAAACTTTTTTTTAGAAAACATGCTTCATAAGTAATAGATGAAGGTTTGGTTTTCAGGTAATTACAAAGAAAAATCTGTTGAATTAGGTTAATGACCTCTTCAGATTTGATCATTCTAGCACATTCCTCCATCGACTAACGTATAGCGCTATTTTTCCAAAGTTACAGAGAACCAGAGAGCTTGTTTTTTGGTAAAATTAACAATTGATAAAAATGTTTCACTACTTTTATGTACCAGGTGTTATCATGACCTCATTTGACAGATGATAAAACGTATAATTAGAGTTTGACCTACTTGCGCAAGACCTCAGAACCAGAATGGCCACTAAAACTCAGAGTTTTCCACCGCTTTTCAATTATTTTCAGAGTGGGTTTGTCTTGGTCAGACCATTTTCAAATTCCTCTATTTCCTTTCTTGTCTAACGCTTACTCGGTTTCAGTTTTCCTCCATGCACATCATCTTCTCTTTCATGATACCTACTGCTGCTCTATCCTAAAGCAGTGCTTAATTCCCATCACAAAAGCGTATGGCTGTTTTATTTATTTACTCTTCCAGTGTTTCGTTTCAGAAAGAAACTCTCTAAAATAGCACAAATGCCTTAATCACTTTTGAAGAAAAGAGGTAAAGAAATGTCAAATAAGTTCTATCAAGTTAAAATCATTTGTTAATCTAGTCATCTAAACTAGATAACTATTTATCTAACAAATAAGAGAAAGAATCTATCTACCATCAAATTTTCTCTCTCAGGTATAGGACTAGCTGTGCAAAAGATCATAAAATCAGTCTTCATGTTACTGAGCCTCACAGAGTTTGTAATCTATCTTGGGAGGTAAGACAAACAGGATACAACGAGTTACTCAACTGCTAGGTGATATGCACAGATTCCCAAGTGTAATAATGAAAAAAAATTGTGAAAATTTAAAAACAATTTACATGCTATAAGATTTTAATGATTTTTTTTTGGAATTATTGCATTTTAGAGTAATTGTACACTCGAGAAACAGATATAACCAGCCTTCACTTCTACAAGTCAGGAACCTGGGCCTAAGTGAAGCAGATCATGTGCCTGGAGTCATAGGGCAGGAAAACACGTAAGCCAGGACTCAAAGCTAGTCTTCCCACTACCTTTTCATTACCTGTTCCTGGAGACATCCATGGATTACAACAGCTGGGGCATGTTGTTGAGGTGAATATTGGATATGAAATGACTGTTGAAATTTAAGTGAGCAATGAAATCCAAGATCATAGAATAGAATTAAGGCAGGCGATGAATCAATGTGTTGCTGATACTAAGTGATTCCATGTGCACAATTTGAAGGGTTTATGACTGAGAGTCATGTGAATAAGACTGTATTGTACAAACGGCAATCAATATTGGTTGTTGATTTGCAGCTTCAGTGTATAATTATGTGTTATTTGCTACTTCTGAATTCCTGAGGTATGCTGATATGTAATCTGGGTATATATGTGCAAAGGATACTGGAAAATGCTAGAGGCATCGTGACTCGTAACTGATATATTTCTAAAACAGTATACTTAATGAAACCCCAGGAAAATCTAAATGTACACTCTGTATACCCAGGTTATTCTGTGTTTAGCTGAAAATGAAATACGATTAACTTAAGGGACTCAGAGTCCATAATGTGATATAAAAGAAGAAAAAAAACTGTCATTGAACCTGAAAAATAATCAGTGAATCAGTGATTTACTGACATGTCTGATTCAGCAGAAAGTTGTCTTTACAAAGGTTAGTACCTTGGAGAAGGCTCAGCAGTTTTACACACATAGTCGTAAATCTAAATTATAGGAAAGCAATGGTGATTTAATTCACATTATACTATTTATTCCAAAGTTTTCCATTTGGTTAAAATAGTAATATTCTGAACTAAAGTCTCTGACTAATATTATGCAAGGCCAGCCCACTAGATCCCATTTCTCCTTCTTAGTGTTGTATAGAAGCAACCAGAGGTAATAAAGTACATTTGAAACAGTGTTACTCATCAAAAGTGTAATAGTTAAGAGAATAAAAATTATTATAAAGCACTTAACAAATCCAAAATGCTACAGGAATGCTAAATGATGGGAGAAGGCTTGCCAGGTTGGTGACAGTCATCTGTTAAGCAATTCAAATTGTATTTTTTTTTTTGTTGTTAGTAATACAAAGTAATCTTTATTACATAGGGACAGATTGTGTTCAAATTTCCCATTAGCCTATAAGGCATGTGCTGAATGTTCTCCCACAATTTGGGTTTATTTTGGGGTGGAGGGATGGGTGAGCCTCGTGGTGGGTATGAAGGAGGGCACGGATTGCATGGAGCACTGGGTGTGGTGCATAAACAATGAATCTGGGAACACTGAAAAAATAAAATTAAATTTAAAAAATTAATTATTGATTTTAATAAATTTAAATTTAATTTAAAAAAATTTTTAAAAAATGCCTTGGCGGTGTTGTGTTTGTTGGAGTTTTGTTTTCTCTGTCTCTTTAAATTATCACTGGTTGGGATCACCACAGTTTGACCTCAGGGATAACGTTCAGGGCAGGAAAATATGTGTCACAAATATTAGAGTAAGTTGTGGGAAACTCACGTTGACATGCTACAGACCCTGCTCCAGGGGTCATATATATTATAAATTGCTAATATTCTGGTTGTTTGCGTGACTTAGCATAGACAGCTTCTCAAAACTAAGCATTTTATTTATTTATTTATTTATTTATTTATTATTTTTTCTAAAGATTTTCTTTATTTATTTGACAGAGAGAGATCACAAGCAGGCAGAGAGAGAGGACGAAGCAGGCTCCCCGCTGAGCAGAGAGCCCGATGCGGGGCTCGATCCCAGGACCCTGAGATCATGACCTGAGCCGAAGGCAGAGGCTTTAACCCACTGAGCCACCCAGGCACCCCAGCATTTTATTTTAAAAGAAGGAAATAGCCCTTTATTTAGTACTCCTTTCGTATATAGCACTGAGTGTATTTTTTGCTCTACGATATAATAGTGCTTTTTCCTAGTTACACCTTCTGCAGATTGGCACACTGACATATTGCATGGCTTATTATTAACTTCCCTGCTGAAACTGGATAAACGGAATTTTCTCAGCCTTCTGAAGGGAAGAAGAAAACTCTTCAAAAAAGTTACTTAAGGGACGCCTGGGTGGCTCAGTTGGTTAGGCGGCTGCCTTCGGCTCAGGTCATGATCCTGGCATCCTGGGATCGAGTCCCATATCGGGCTCTTTGCTCGGCAGGGAGCCTGCTTCTCCCTCTGCTTCTGCCTGCCTCTCTGCCTACTTGTGATCTTTCTCTCTCTGTCTCTCTCTCTCTGACAAATAAATAAATAAAATCTTTTAAAAAAAAGTTACTTAATATTTAACTAAAAATCTCCTAAATGCTAATAAATGATAAATAATTTTTATAGCTTTCCATGTCATATTTTTCTCTCTATACCCAGAGCCTGAATTTATAATAAAAGAGATTGTTATCTTGTAGTCCAATTAATGGATATATCATTTAATTTCAGTCTTTTACCAAATAAAATGATCAATATTTGAGTACTCTGGCATTGGTTTTAAATCACAGAGACTCATTCTAATAACTTTCTCCCCTTACTGTATGCAATTACTTCAAGCTTATCATTTGCCACTCATTTTGATCCTACCTGAAACTTTAGGATCAACTCTTGGAACCTGATTAATTAAAAACCAGAGAGGCAGCTTATGTTATTTTCAAGAGGAAAGGAACTCTCTGGCATGCTAAAAGTGTCTTCCCACTGTTTATACTTATTTTCAAAAATGCAATCCTGGCAGCAAACAATAGCACAATCCGTGAGTAATAAGCTGTTGGGATGGCTGGAGGGGGAGCAATTGATGACGGCGATTATACTCAATTGTGTGGGAATCAGTAATGTTACATGAATAATTTAGTTTTAGTTTCTTTCTCAGGAAAAAAAAAAATCCAGTGGTTGAGCAAACAAATGTTCTCATTACAGCCTGTCATTCATCTCTAACCTCACATTACTGGCTGTTATTCAGAGAAAGATTTTATCCGGAGGAACAAGTTCCAACTCTGGGACTCTCCAATAAAAGAGAGCAAAACTTTGAAAGAGCAGATTTCCAGGGACAAACCAACCCCCTTGGCTCCCCAGTAAAGTTTATTATCTCTAAGCCACATTGTGCACTATTTCTTAAATGAAATGATAGCTCTGCCCAGATCCTCTTGAAAGAGTCAGCAGTATCAGTGGAATGACATTAAGCCAGAATGTGTCAACCTACAGGTGAAAAGCTCTATTTAACATTATGAATTCATTATGCATGCGCAAACCCGAGAGGGTCAGTCTTCAACCATTCCTTTCCAGCTCTCCAACCAGCTCAGCGCATTCTACTGAGAACCGAACAAGCCCATAAAAAGCAATTAAGAAAGACAACTCCTGAAACCATTTGTACATGGAATCTGGTAAGAACAGAAAATAGAAGGGTGGTTACCAGGGGCTGGGGGAGTGGGAGAAGTGGGAGAGGTTGTTTAAAGGTACAAACTCAGAACTAGCAGATAGGTAAGTTCCGGAGATCTAATGCAGAGCACAGTGATTATAGACAGTAATACTGTATTGTGAACTCCAAAGTTGCCAAGACGCCATCTCTAAATTGTTCCTACTGCAAAAAAGAAACGATAATTATGTGACCTGATACAGGTGTTAGTTGGCCCTACTGAGGTAAGCATATTGCAAGACATAAATGTATCAAATCAATAGGTTACATGCCTTACACTTACAGGACGTTAGATATCAGTTAGATTTCAATTATAAAAGAAAAAGGGCAACTCCTTTCTCCTGTCTCTTGACAACACCACACTGTCACCTACCCTGTCCAGGGATGAAAAATCAAGACGAGTCAATAAATGTGGAAGGACAATAGCATCTTCAGGGTTTGACAGACAAAAATTTTTATATTTGTCTCTGCATCTTTGTAAAAGACCCAAAAGATAACAGAATGGGAGAGGGTATTGAGAACACAAGAAACAGTGGACTTAGCTGGATCCAACCTCAACGTTGTCTGCAGAACTACACAATTACAGCACGCCGAGACAGAATTAAAGGAACTGCAGAACAAACGGAACCCCCCCTCGACAAAGGAAGCGATGCAGCTCACTACTGCAGGAAAATGGCGGAAGAAAAGCAGTTTCCGTTTTAATGCTAACTGGAGCCAAAAAAGACTGATGAGAATCTTTACTCCTTCAGGATCTCCATCTTCATCCTCAGATAAGTGTGTTGTTATAGGGGAGGAAAAATCTAGATAAATTCCTTAGCGGTTCTATCTTGCCTGGCCCATCCCTCCCAACCACATTATGATGCTATTTCCCTCCACAACAGAAATTCTGGAGCCATTGCGACTCCAAATTGAATAGTATGCTTAAAACTGAAAAGATTCTTTGTAGCACTGGGAGTAGAGAATAGTGAGTGAAGCGGATCTACTTTATCTTATCAGGCCCAGCTGTCACCCAACTGATTCAAATTGAGGGTGCAGGTTCAGCGCCGCTATCTCCAGAGCTGCAGGTTCCTCCACAAGCCCCACTCAGTGCTACCTTCTCCCTGTGTCAGGCTAGCTAAGTAAAATGAAAATCACAGGTCTACTGTCAGGAGAAAGATCACCAAAAAGCCTGCTGGAGGAGGTCCCATGGAAGGACCGACGGGTAGTCTCTTTATTTTGTGTCGGGGATCCTGGTGGTGCAGAGAGCTGTGGGTAACAAAATGCCACAGACTGGGTAGATCATAAACAACAGAAGTTTCTTTCCCACAGTTCTGGAAGTTGGATGGTGGAGATTCCAGCATGGTCAAGTGAAGACCTCTGCCTGGTTCACCACTGGCACCTTCTACCTGGTGACAGGGGCAAGGGAGTCTTCTTTATTAGGCGCTAATCCCATTGATGAAGGCTCCACCCTCATGAGCTCCTCTGAATGACCTACCACCTAATACTACCTCATCAAGCATTAGGATTTCAACTATAAGTATGGGAGGGGGGGCATACACATTTGGACTATCGACCAAGCATCCAAAGAGAGGAAAAGTGCAACCCTGCCCTACTGAGTCAATGCCAGCTGTCTGAGGAATGGAAACACATCAATAAGGTTTCTAGAAACAGAGTAGGTATGGGGGGGGGGTCTGCACTTAGATGAGATCAGCTCTCTGTGACAGTAAAAATCTATATATTGTTGTATTTGTGAAGATGAGATCAAAATGACATTGTTTTTAGCAAGGAATACCTTTTCCAACTCACCTTCTGTTGACATATCTTGTAATAGCATATTTATTCCATGATCAAATTAGTAAATAATTCTAAATTTGTTTCACCTAAAAATCAATCTCTGCTATCATACATAAATTCTTATTAAAAGTCAGCATTTTTTTTTTAAGATTTTATTTATTTATTTGACAGAGAGAGATCACAAGTAGACAGAGAGGCAGGCAGAGAGAGAGGGAAGCAGGCTCCCTGCTGAGCAAAGAGCCCGATGCGGGACTCGATCCCAGGACCCCAAGATCATGACCTGAGCTGAAGGCAGCGGCTTAACCCACTGAGCCACCCAGGCGCCCCAAAAGTCAGCATATTTTTATATTCTAACATAATATGGTTGATGTTGATAGTACATGAACAGAAGATTATTTCCATGACAATTGGCTGACAATTGGTAGGATCCTAACTAAAATATTAGGAAAAATATTCTCACTAATTGCCTATAAAAGTACCAAATATTAAGGCTTATCTAAAATATTACCAGGCAAATAGTTACTATATTTGGAAAAATAACAATGGCTTTAAAAAGAAACTGTAGACTGAATATGCATGAATTCTATTTACCCTATGACAAGCATTTCTCAATTTGTTAGTTATTGAAAATAAGTGCTAAGTTTTGATACAAAGGGGAATCTGTATTAGGAGTTATGAATGTTAATATAAAAACCTTTCGCTCTCTTTCAAGTGACTTGGTTGTTTTTATTATTCCCTTTAAATGGACACTTGCTCTGGGGTAGGTAGACCTGTGAAGCTGCATTAAGTAATCCACTGACTAAGGCAGCATGTTATGAATCATTGTTTTACAGGATGTTAATGTATCTTACTTGGCAATGAAGGGTCTGTGGTCAAACAAGTTTGGGAAAGAGGTTAAATATGTCATAATATTTTTCTTTTGTAAACTGCAGTTTTCACAGAGACTTTTATATGTTAATGTTCACACACTCAAGATTTTATTTCATAGCAATTTACTGGAGAGCTAGTTTCCAACACTTTTGTCAATATTGAATACTATTTTTTAAAAAATTTTAACCTAATGTGAAAAAAGTAAACATTACTTAATTTAGCAGGTGGGGTTAAATATCACTTACGCTTACTAGCCATTCTTATTTCTTCTTTAGTAAACTATTTTCTATTTGCTTCTTTCAATTTTTCCTGTTTCAGTTCCATATTTTCTCAACTTTATTATAGCCTTCTGATTTAATGGATCACTGGTAAAGGGAGCGCAACTGAATATTTAATCCTGTTTAGTAATCTGTTATTTTATATGGAAATTTGATACTTTCACATTTATTAATTAGTGATAACCATTGGTCTTATTGATATTTACTTGATATTCTCTATTTGTTACACTTTGCTTAATATTTTTCCTTTCATTTCAGATTTCTGTTCAATTGTTAGAATTTTCTGTGTTTTTTTTTTTAATTCCTTTAATGGTCTTGATATACTTTCCATTCCATTTCAGTTATTTTAGAAGATGATCTAAAAGTTTTAACAAGTTGACTTAAACATATTTATCAAATAAAGATCCATCTTAATCTAACCTAACCATTTTAATCTAGTGTCTTTATCTTTAAGGAATATTCTTCTAAAATGTGCAATAATAATTTTCACCACAATTGCTATTGTGTTATAATTTGTATATTATTTGTCATATATAATGCTTTCCTTTCTTAGAATCCTTTCTCATTTTGCTAAAAGAGATCTTTAAGTTATTGTTGTCTCTTTTTTTTTCTCCAGAATAGTCTAATGAATGATCATCTTTCTTAGCCTTTTTTAAGAATGTTATTATTTTGTCCTCACATTTCAGTGAGAATTCAAATAATAAATTTTATTTTCAAGATTATTTTCCTTCAGAATCTTAAAAATTTTTTTTTTTTATTTACTTGACAGAAAGAGATCACAAGTAGGCAGAGAGGCAGGCAGAGAGAGAGAGAGAGGGAAGCAGGCCCTCCGCTGAGCAGAGAGCCCGATGTGGGACTCAATCCCAGGACCCTGAGATCATGACCCGAGCTGAAGGCAGCAGCTTAACCCACTGAGCCACCCAGGCGCCCCTTTCCTTCAGAATCTTAAAATTGTTGCTTTTCCCCTCATTTTCTATAATAGAGATACAAAACATTATTCTTACGATTTGAGTAACACCTTTTAATTAAACTTTTAATTTTGAGATTATTAGAGTTCCATATAGTTGTCAGAAATAAGAGTTTATGTACTTTTACTCAGTTTCCCCTAAAGATAACATCTTGAAAAACTGTAGTAAAGTATTACAACCAAGATATTGACATTGGTACAATCCAGTAGTCTCAGATACCCTATTTTGTTTTTTTGTGTGTGCGTGTGTGTTTGTGTGTGTGTGTAGTTCTATGCCACTTTATCACATTTGTAGTTATGTGTATAAGCCATCACTGTCAAATATGGACCAGTTTCAACACCAAAATGATCCTTCATGTTGCTTTTTTATACCATGACTCACATCCCTCCCATTTCCCCCAGCCATTCTTAATCACTGAAAACCACTGATCTGTTTGTCCTCTCTTAATTTTTTCATTTATGTAAAATTCAAAAGAATTTTACATAAAGAATAATACGAGATGTAACCTTTTGAAATTGGCATTTTTCACTCATCATAATTCTTTTTTTTTATTTGATTTATTTATTTGACAGACAGAGATCACAAGTAGGTAGAGAGGCAAGCAGGGAGAGAGGGGCAAGCAGGCTCCCTGCTGAGCAGAGAGCCCAATGCAGGGCTCGATCCCAGGATCCTGGGATCATGACCTGAGCCGAAGGCAGAGGCTTTAACCCACTGAGCCACCCAGGTGCCCCACTCAGCATAATTCTAAGAAATGTATCTAGGTTGCCACCTATAAGTAGTTCATTCCTTGTTATTACTAATATTCTATGGTATAGATATAACACAGTTTAGGAAAACCCTAGACTTATCTCATCCCACAAATGCAACTAGATAAATGTCAAATCATCCTAAATACCCCAGAAATTGGCCTGGAAACTCACAGAACAAATACCACAACTAAAGGGAGAGAAGATGACACAGCAAAGAAGGTAGGAAGTGCAGAGACATGGTTTAGGGGAAAAGGGATCCTGGCTGCTGTGCAGGGGAGGGAGCCATGGTTATGGAGAAGGGTAAGAGAGAGAGGAACACAAAGGAGAATGCATAAGGAAATATTTCCTCACAGTCACTGGCTTTAAGAGGGGATGAATTTTGTTGAGAGTTCTTGCAACTAGCAGAACTTAAAGCCTGGAGTTTTAAAGGTCAGCAGGTTTGGCTGGGGTAGAGTCTGGAGGGCACTGTGCTGCTCCTGCACAGAAGGCAAACAACCTAGTGGAAGAGAGTGTGAAACAGCAATCTGAAAAGCCCCAGAGGCATGCACACGAAGATTATTTGCTCTGCTCAGAGTGTGTCTCTGAGAAGCAGCCTTCAACCTCCCTGGGAACAAAGGAGCTGGAGACATAACTGGGTTTTCTAACACAGAGAAGCAGACAGAGACATAGACAAAATGAGGAAACAGGAATTTATTCCAAAGGAAAGAACAAAATAAGGCCACAGCCAGAGATCTAAGTGAAACAGATATAAGTACCATGCCTGATGGAGAATTTAAAGCAATGATCAAAAGGATACTCACTGGACTTGAGAAAAGACTGGACGACAGCAGTAAGACTCTTACCACAAAGATAAAAGAGCTAAGAAAGAATCAATCAAAGATAAAGAGGACAATAAATGAGATTAGAAACGAAACACTCTTGATGCAATGAACAGCAAGCTGGAAGAAGCAGAACTAATTAATGACCTAGAAGACATGGTAATGGAAAATGATGAAGCCAAACAAAAGAGGAGAAAAATTATGCAAAATGAGAACACAGATAGGGAACTCACTGACTCCATCAAATATAATAAGATTCATAATATAGGAGCCCCAGAAGGAGAAGAGAGAGAAAAGGGTGCACAAAATTTATTTGAAGAAATAATAGCTGAAAACTTCCCTCATCTGGAAAAACACATCCAGATCTAGGAAGCATAGAGAACTTCCATCAAAATCAACAAAGGCAGACCTACACCAAGACATATATTTTTCAAAATATAGTAATAAAGAAAAAAAAAATCTTAAAAGCACCAAGACAAAAAAAAAAAAAAAAGTGAGTAACTTTCAAGGAGAAACTCATAAAGCTAGCAGGAGATTTTCAACAGAAATTCTTCAAGCCAGAAAGCAGGAGCATGATATATTTGAGGCACTGAATGGGAAAAATCTTCAGTCAAGAATACTCCATCCAGCAAGGCTATTATTCAGAATAGGAGGAGAGATAAAGAGCTTCTCAAACAAACAAAAACTAAAGGACTTCAAGACCACTAAGCCAGCCCTGCAAGAAATATTAAAGAGGATTCTATGAGGAGAAAGGAAAGACCAAAAGTGACAGTATAATGGGAGAAAACACAAAAGCAGTGGAAAATGAATATTTATGAAAAATATCAGTCAATAAACTCACAAAAAAGTATATTACATATAATTACATATACCTAAAATGTAGGGAGTAGAGGAGGAAAGAATGGGTTCAAATTTAAATAGCCATCAACTTAATATAGACTTCTATATGCAGAAAAGATAATATACAAACCTAATGGAAACTATATATAAAAACCACTAATAAATATCCAAAGAATAAAGAGAATCACACCCACATATATCATTAAGAAAAATAAGCAAACATGGGAGAGAGAAAAACAAGAAAGGATCAGAGAAAATCTCCAGAAACCACAAAACAAGTAATAAAATGACAATAAATACATATATATCAATAATTACCTGAATGTAGGGGCATTTGTGTGGCTCACTTGGGAGTGTCTGCTTTGAGCTCCAGTCATGATCCCAGGGTCCTGGGATTAAGCCCCATGTCAGGCTCCCTGCTCAGCAGGGAGTCTGCTTCTCCCTTTCCCCTCCACCCCCACTTATGCATTCTCTTTCTCCCCCCCAAAAAAAATTAGTAAAATCTTTAAAAAATAGGTGTCAGAATGGATAAAAAAACAAGACCCATCTATATGTTACCTGTAAGAGACTTATTTTAGACCGAAAGACACCTGCAAGTTGAAAGTGAGGGGAAGGAGAAAATTTTACCATGCAAATAAATGTCAAAAGAAAGCCAGAGCAACAGTACTTACATTGGACAAACTAAAACAGACTGTAACAAGAGATAAGGAAGGGTACTATATAATAATAAAGGGGACAATCCAACAAAAATATATAATTGTAAATATTTATGCTCACAAATACAAAATACAGTGAATAACAAACATAAAGGAACTAATGGTAATAATTTAACAGTAAAGGACTTTAACACCCACTTATATCAATGGATAAATCATCTAATAGATCATCTAAACAGAAAATCAACAAGGAAACAATGGCTCTGAATGACACACGAGACAAAATGGACTGAACAGATATATTCAGAACATTTTAAACCAGCAGAATACACATTCTTTTCAAGTGCACATGGGGCATTATCTAGAAGAGCTCACATATCAGGCCGCAAAACAGACCTCAACAAACTCAAGAAGAAGGAAATCATACCATGAAACTTTTCTGACTGTAATGCTATAAAACTAGAGCTCAACCACAAGAAAAAATCTGGAAAGACCACAGATACAAGCAGGTTAAACAACAGGGTACTAATCAATGAATGAGTTAACCAGGAAATCAAAGAAGAAATTAAAAAAAAAACAACAAATATGGTAATAAACAGAAACGAAAACACAATGATCCAAAACATTTGGGATGAAGGAAAGGTGGTCCTAAGAGGAAGGCATGTACAGGCCTATCTCAAGAAGCAAGAAAAATCTCAACCAACCTCAACTTACACCTAAATGAGCTAGAAAAAGAACAACAAATGAAGTCTAAAGCCAGCTAAAGGAAATAAATAATAAAGAATAAAATAGTGGGTCACCTTGGTGGCTCAGTAGATTAGGAAGCTGACTCCTGATTTGGGCTCAGGTCATGATCGTAGGCTCTTGGGATCGAGCCCCACATCATGATCCACACTCAGCGGGCAGTCTGCTTCTCTTGCTCTCTCTCTGCCCCTCCCCTCACACACATTCTCTTTCTCTCTCTTATTCTCAAATAGATAAATAAATAAATCTTAAAAAAAAAAAGATCAGAGCAAAAATAAATTATATAGAAGCTGAAAAAAAAAAAAAAACAAAAAACAAACAAACAATAGAACAGACAATGAGACCAGGAGCTGGTTCTTTGAAAAAGATGAATAAAATTGATGAGCCTTTAGCCAGACTTGCTAAAGAGAAAAGAGAAAGGACCCAAATAAATAAAATCACAAATGAGAGAGGAGAAATAACTACCAAGGCTACAGTTTGAAAAACTATATGCCAATGAACTGGACAACCTAGAAGAAATGGATAAATTTCTAGAAACGTACAAACTACCAAAACTGAAACAGGAATAGAAAATTTGAACAGACTGACAACCAGCAAAGAAATTGAATCGGTAACCAAAAATTCCCAAAAGAACAAAAGTCCAGGACCATATTGCTTCACAGGCAAATTCTACCAAATATTTAAAGAAGAGTTAGTACCTATTCTTCTCAAATGACTCCAAAAAACAAAAAGGAAGGAAAACTTCCAATTTTATTCTATGATGCCAGAATTACCCTGATACAAAAGCAGATAAAGACACCGCAAAAAAAGAGAACTTCAAGCAAATATCTCTGATCAACATAAATGTAAAAATCTTCCAAAAAATGCTAGCAAACTGAATTCAGCAATACATTTTAAAAAATCATTGATTCAATGATTCAATAAATTAAAATGGTCAAAATAGTATGGTATTTTTCTGCATTGTTCAAGTGGGATTTATTCTTAGATTGCAAGTGTGGTTCAATATTGGAATTTTGATCAAGGAGATACATCACATTTATAAGAGAAAAGATAGTCGTGTGATCATTTGAATAGATGCAGAAAAGCATTTGACAGTGTACAACATCCATTCATGATAAAAACGCTCAACAACGTAAGTTTAGATAGAACAGACCTCAGGGGCATCTGGGTGGCTCAGTGGGTTAACCCGCTGCTTTCGGCTCAGGTCATGATCTCAGGGTCCTGGGATCGAGTCCCGCATCGGGCTCTCTGCTCAGCAGGGAGCCTGCTTCCTCCTCTCTCTCTGCCTGCCTCTCTGCCTAGTTGTGATTTTTCTCTGTCAAATAAATAAATAAAATCTAACAAAACAAAACAAAACAAAACAGACCTCATCATAATTAAGGCCATATCTGTATTTAAAAAACAGCTACTATCATCCTAAATGGGGAAAACCTGACAGCTTTCCCTCTACAGTGAGGAACAAGACAAGGATGTCTACTCTCAACACTTTTTTAAGATTTATTTATTTGAGAGAAAGAGAGAGAGAGAGAGAGAGAGAGCAAGCAGGAGGAGGAGTAGAGGGAGGAAATCTCCTGCAGACTCCCCAGTGAGTGCAGAGCCTGATACAGGGCTCAATCCCATTACCCTGAGATCATGATCTGAGCCAAAATTTAAGAGTTGAACACTTAACTGACTGACAGGCTCGTCCTACCACTTTTATTCAACATGTCACTGGAAGTTCTAGTGACAGCAATCAGACAACAAAAAGAAATAAAAGGAATAAAAATTGGAAAAGAAGAATTAAAATTTTTACTATTTGAAGATGACATGATACTTTATGTAGAAAACCTGAAAGACTCCACCAAAAACTGCTAGAACTGGTAAATTCAGTAAGGCTGCAGATTCCAAATCAACAGAAATCGGTTGTGTTTTTATACACCAGAAATGAAGCAGCAGAAAGATAAATTAAGGAATCAATTCAATTTACAATTATACCAAAAACAATAAGATACCTGGGAATAAACCTAACCAAAGAGGTGAAAGATCTGCACTCTGAAAACTACAAAACATTGAAGAAAGGAACTGAAGACCAAACAAAGAAATGAAAAGACATTCCATGTTCATGGATTGAAAGAAGAATTATTGTTAAAATATTTATACTACCCAAAGTAATCTACACATTTAATACAATCCCTATCAGTATACCAACAGCATTTTTCACAGAAGTAGACCAATCAATCCCAAATTTGCATGGAACCACAAAAGACTCTGAATGGCTAAAACGACCTTGAAAAGGCAAAGCAAACCTGGAAGCATCACAATTCTAGACTTCAAGTTATATTACAAAGCTGTAGTAATCAAAACAGTATGGTTCTGGCATAAAAACAGACACACAGATCAATGGAACAGAATAGAAAACTCAGAAACAAATCCACAATTATACGGTCAATTAAACTTCAACAAGGCAGGAAAGAATATCCAACCGGAAAAAGACATCTCCTCAACATATGCTGTTGGAAAAACTGGACAGCAACAAGCAAAAGAATGAAACTAGACTGTTATGTCTCACCAGACACACAAACACAAAACTTATAGACCTAAATGTGGGACCTGAAACCATAAAAGTCCTTGAAGAGAGCACAGGCAGTAATTTCTCTGACATTGGCTGTAGCAACTCTTTTCTAGATAGTACTCCTAAGGCAAGGGAAACAAAAACAAAAAATAAACTCTTGGGACTACCTCAAAATACAAAGCTTCTGCACAGTGAAGGCAACCATCAACAAAACTAAAAGGCAACCTACAGAATGGGATATTTGCAAATGGCATTATCTGATAAAGGGTTAGTACCAAAATGAAAAGAACTTCTAAAACCCAATACCCAAAACCCAAATAATACAATTAAAAATGGGTAGAAGACATGAATGGACATTTTTTCCAAAGAAGAAATACAGATGGCCAACAGACATATGATTTAAAGATGTTCATCATCACTCATCATCGGGGAAATGCAAATCAAAACTAACTGAGATTATCACCTCACATCTGTCAGGATAAGTAACATCAACAACACAAGAAACAACAGGGGTTGGTGAGTATATGGAAAAGGGGAACCCTCTTGCACTGTTGGTGAGAATATAAACTGGTCAGCTACTCTGGAAAGCAGAAAGTTAAATTCTCAGAAATTCCTCAGAAAGTTAAAAAAAATAGAAGTACCCTATGATCCAGCAACTGTACTACTAAGTATTTACCCAAGGAATATAAAAATACTAATTCAAAGGGATACATGCACCCCAATGTTTATAGCAGCATCATCTACAATAGCCAAATTATGGAAATAGCGCAAGCATCCGCTGATTGATGAATGGATAAAGAAGATGTGCTTTAAATATACGCATACACACACAATGAAATATTATGTAATAATAAAAAGAAATCTTGCCGTTTGCAAAGACACGGATGGAGGTAGAGAGTATTATGCTGAGTAAAATAAGTCAGTCAGAGAGACAATTACATGATTTCACTCATGTATGGAATTTAAGAATCAAAACAAAAGAGAAAAGAAAAAAAAGAAAGAGAGAGGCAAACCAAGAAGCAGACTCTTAACTATGGAGAACAACAAACCAATGGTTACAAGAGGGAAAGTGGGGGGTGGGGATGGGTGAAATCGGTGAGGGAGATGAAGGAGGGCCCTTGTGATGAGCACCAACTATGAGAACTACATATGAGAACTATGGAAGTTCTGAGTCACTATATTGTAGACCTGAAGTTAATACTACATTAGTAACATAATCTCAGTATGTTTACTAACTGGAATTTAAATAAAAACTTATAAAGAAAAGACAGGGCCTTTCACAAAGCAAGTTTTAAAATCTGACTAGGTACAACTTTATGCTTTGTGTGTGTGCGCTTTTTTTCTTTCTTACCATGTTTTTGATGTCAGGTCTAAGATCTTTTTGCCTCGCCCTAGATCATGAAGTTTTTCTGTATGTTTTTTCTTCTAAAAATCTTATAGTGTTAACTTTTTACATATAAGTCCACGATTCATTTTGAATTAATTTTTGGATACAATGTGAGATTTAGATTAATTAACTATTTAATTTAGCCTATGAATGTTCAACATCATCAGGATCTTTTATTGAAAAGACTCTTTCTCTGTTGAATTGCTTTTGCATTTTTGTCAAAAATCATTTGGGCACATTTGTGTACATCTCTTCTCAGTTTTGTATTCTGTTTTTGTTTCACTGATCTTTGTATCTACCCCTTCACAGATACCACACCATTTTGACTGATGTAGCTACATTGTAAACCACAGTATTGAGTACAGTGGATTCCTGTCACTTCATTCTTCCATTTCAAAATTGTTTTAATATATTCTAGAGCTTGTGCCTTTCTATACAAATTTTAGAATAAGCTTCTCTTTTTCCATAAAATTGTATAACATATTTTTATTTCCAATCTGTATTCTGTGTGTTGGTGAGAGGAGGATGTAGGTTTCTTCATTTCCATGTAACTGCTTTAACTAAAGTCAATAAATTGGGTTTTTCTTTGGATTAGGATACTTTCAGATATTGTTTATTCCTACTTTTTCCTTTTTAAAATTCACCCTTTTAGGAAGTCTTGTCTAATGTAATGAAATTTAAGCTAATATTGTGGATGCAGCAGTTAACTTCTGTATATCATCTTTGCCATTACGAACGTTAAAACCAGTTTAACTTCCACATTCAGCTTTTTTATAGTTTCTTTTTCTCATTTAATCTCATTTTCCCTCTTCATATATCTTCTTGAGATTATTTTAAAATCATTACGTGAATAAAGAGGAAATAATAACAATGGTAACTAATAATAGTAATCATGTAAATCACAAACTTTTGCAAGAGTTGTGCAAGCACCAAGCCTATTGCTTTACATGTATGAGATACTTATTCAATAATCTTATGAGGTAAACATCATTCTCTTAGATTATTCACGATTTTTATTATGTCCCAGTAACAGATTAAATTCAACTCCCATTGGCTGACTACACAGATTATTCTCTTGCTTACAGTATATATTCGGCATGAGTCTGGGGGGTAAAAAGTCCTGCTAGACATGACTCAAGGGCCCTGACTGTGGGAGACTTTGCTATCTTGTGCTACATGATCTTGAACAGAGGGCTCCTTCGTTGCCAAAGCAATTTATGTTCATAAGCAATGGTGAGACTAGCTATGTGGTCCTGCTCTATTTTACAGGTGGAAAAAATCACCTAAAACCAAAGTGAAAAAAATAATTGGCATGGATAAACACTAGATGTCTCTATACACTCTATTTTACAATTTAGAAATGAGTTTTAGCAAAACTAGGTAGTTTTCCAAAGTCTACATATCCACTGTGTAATCTACATAGCTGGTACATTTACAATTTTAGTAAACTGAGCTACTGGGATGGGAACATGAATGTTTCCACTTAAAATGGGACTACTTAATAGGATTAGGGACAATTATATCAATATCAGAATCAATTAAAGGCCACAGATTCCGTTTTTAACAAGTGCTTTCATTCAAAAATTTAAGGATATTCTTAAAGTCATGTGGTCAAAGTGACAATTCCTTTCAGAAATGACAGCTTCTTTCTAAAATATATATATTTTAGGGGTGCCTGGGTGGCTCAGTCATTAAGCGTCTGCCTTTGGCTCAGGTCATGATCCCAGGGTCCTGGGATTGAGCCCCACATCAGGTTCCCTGCTCAGCAGGAAGCCTGCTTCTCCCTCTCCCACTCCCCCTGCCTGTGTTCCTTCTCTTGCTGTGTCGCTCTGTCAAATAAAGAAATAAAATCTTTTTTTTTTTTAGAATTTATTTATTTATTTGACAGAGAGAGATCACAAGTAGGCAGAGAGGCAGGCAGAGAGAGAGAGAGAGAGGAAGAAGCAGGCTCCCCACTGAGCAGAGAGCCCGATGCGGGACTCAATCCCAAGACCCTGAGATCATGACCTGAGCCAAAGGCAGAGGCTTAACCCACTGAGCCACCCAGGCGCCCCAATAAAATCTTTTTTTCAATTTTTAAAAAATTTTTATTAACATATAATGTATTATTTGCCCCAGGGGTACAGGTCTGTGAATCACCAGGTTTACACACTTCACAGCACTCACCATAGCACATACCCTCCCCAATGTCCATAACCCCACCACCCTCTCCCAACCCCCTCCCCGCAACAACCCTCCGTTTTGTGAGATTAAGTTCGTATGGTTTGTCTCCCTCCCGAACCCATCTTGTTTCATTTTTTCCTTCCCTACTCCCCAAACCCCCCACGTTACCTCTCAAATCCTTCATATCAGGGAGATCACATGATAATTCTTTCTCTGATTGACTTATTTTGCTCAGCATAATACCCTCTACCTCCAACCACATCATTGCAAATGGCAAGATTTCATTTCTTTTGATGGCTGCATAGTATTCCATTATATATATATATACACCACATCTTCTTTATCCATTCATCTGTTGATGGACATCTAGGTTCTTTCCATAGTTTGGCTATCTTGGACATTGCTGCTATAAACATTCGGGTATACATGATCCTTTGGATCACTACATTTGTATCTTTAGGGTAAATACCCAGTAGTGCAATTGCTGGGTCATGGGCTAGTTCTATTTTCAACTTTTTGAGGCACCTCCATGCTGTTTTCCAGAATGGCTGCACCAGCTTGCATTCCCACCAACAGTGTAGGAGGGCCCCCCTTTCTCCACATCCTCGCAAGCATCTGTCATTTCTTGACTTGTTAACTTTAGCCAATAAATAAATAAAATCTTTTAAATATATATAAAATATAGCTCCTGATATATATATAATATATATATTATATATAAAATAGAGCTCCTGCTCTCTCTCTCTCTCTCAACTAGATAGATAAATAAATAAATAAATAAAATCATTTACTGTTTTTAAAAAATAAATAAAATCATTTAAATATACATAAAATATATATAAAAATATATATTTAAATGATTTTATTTATTTTTTAAAAACAGTAAATGATTATATATATTTATATATATTTAAATGATTTTATTTATTTATTTATTTATCTATTTGAGAGAGAGAGAGAGCAGGAGCAGGGCGAGGTGTAGAGGAAGGGAGCTGGATTCAGGGCTCAAGCCTGGGACTCTAGGATCATGACCTGAGCCAAAGGCAGACGCTTATCCATCTGAGCCACACGGGCACCTCTAAAATATAAATTTATGGCATAAAACTTATGGTTAGAGCTTATAGATTCATGCATTCAATTTGTTTATTCAACAAATATCTAATGAAGTATAAATATGTCCCAAATTTCTAGGATCTGGGAGCATAGTAGTGATTAAAGATAAAGTCCTTCCACTATTGAATTTATATACTGGTGGAAGGGACAGACAATAGGTAGGATCAATAAGTAGAATATAGAATGTTAGAGAAAGCTGCAGATTAAAAAAAAAAAAAAAGTCCGAAAAGATGGATGAGAAATTTAGGGGTTACTGTGTCCAAGGGTAGTTTGCATTTCTTAGGTAGCCCATGCCAAACTGCTAAGGAAAGCAATTAGCATTTCATGTTTTTTCTCCCAGGTCTACAGGCAGGAATGTGGTCTTCTAAAGCTAATGTCATTGCAGAGTCATGCATAGAAACCTTCCCCCGGTTAAGAATATTTCTAGATACTTGTGTTCATCAAAATTATATTCATATCATCATAGAATTATTTATTAAAGTCCCGGTCTCCAGCAGTAGCAGATGAGAAAAAAAGAGTGTGTCAATTCGTTTGATGTTCTACTACAAAATTTTATTGTTGACTAGTGAACTGCTGATATTAGTGTCACTTAGGATCGTGCAGCAAAATGTGAGAGTGACAATGACTATGTTTCTCATCCGAGCTCACAAATTATTAACAGTTGAGCACATCGTGATACATAGGACTTAATGCCACAGGTTGCCGGTCTTTCCTAAAAGGTGATGAGTCAGCAATGATTGCCTTTTGATGCAAATGATAGAAAAAACTGAATAATTTCCAAATGTCCTTACAGTCTTCCTTTTCTGTTTTGTGCTTTTCTTTGGAATGAATAATAGTAATATTTTTCTTTTTAGAATGGATATTAACTTTTCCCTTTTCTAGATTTTAGTGTGGTATGACTTCCGTATATACAAGTTTAAACTGTAACATTTTTCTTGAATCTTGATTCTGTAAGAATAGGTGAAATTCAGGAAAATGCTTTCATGGTAAGAGATATTATTTCCTGAGGGTTCCTCTCAAGAACAAAGACTATGAATAACACTGCAGGAGATTAGAGTCCATTAAGGACTATTAAAATTAGACCTGTCTACTAACTCCTTTCTATGAAAAATGAGGAAATCAATCTACTTACACTTCTTCCTACATCCATTTTCCCAAACTATTGATTTAGTTATATTTTTATTTTTAATAAGGTTTGTAATTTCCACATTTTGCTTTGTAACCATAGTTCCCAGAGTTGTTTAGTTACAGTTTTACATGTAAATCAATTTAATGCTCATCTCCAATCCATTTACTACAGATTCCCTTCCTGAGTTCTTTGTTCTAAATTTGCTTTGAGTTGACAGGATTTCACCTTCAAATACACTTTTTTTTTTCAAGAAGAGTTCATGGGTCCTATGTTCCTGAGTTACATGTGCTTGAAAATGAGTATCTATTTCTTTAATACTTCTAGAAAAAAATGAAGAGGAATAAAATTCTCTTTTTGCACTTTGTTTTACTTAAATCTTTGCTGACATTGGAGTTTCACTGGAACACTCTAAGATATCTGATTTTTTTCTTCTTGTAAAAATTATATTTTTCTGACTCCACTTCAGTAAGAATGTGTTCTGGAATTAGTAATTCTTTACCACTTTTTCCTCTTTTAATATGAAATCAACACTGTACTTCAGAAAGTTTATTTTTCTTATTATATATCCAAAGATACTTTTCTCTTCCATTAAAAAAATTATTCTCTAGAACATTAATTATGTGTGTATGTATGGACCATTTTGTTCTGTAAATATAATTTTTCTAATTCTTTCTCTCTCTCTCTCCTTTTTTTCCTTTTCTTTTTGAATCTCAGGAGCACAGAAATGAAATAAGCATAATCCTTAAAAGGTCCTTATCTTGATCATTACTTGACCTACCTTTATTATTTATTAATTGACTTCGACATTTTTCCCAAGACATAAAAATGGCCAATAAACACATGAAAAGATGCCCAACATCATTAATCATCTGGATAATACACATCAAAACCACAACGAGATATCACCTCACTGCTATTATTAAAAAATGAGATAAGGGTTAGCAAAGGCGTGAATGAAAAAGAACCCTGGTATACTCTTGGTGGGAATATAAATTTGTATAGCCACTATGGAAAAGAGTATGGAGGTTCTACAAAAAATTAAAAATAGAACCATGACATGATCTAGTAATTCCACTTCTGGAATTACAGAAGGAATCTATCTGAAGGAAATGAAATCAGTATCTTGAAGAGTTATCTATACTCATGTTCCCTAAAGTATTGTTGACTATAGCCAATATATGAAAACAACCAAAATGTCCACTGACAGATGAATGGATAAAGAAAATATGATATATATCTGTGTGTGTGCTTGTCTGTATACACACATATATGGATATATGTGGTATATGTATAATGGGATATTATTCTGCCAGAAAAAAGAAGGAAATTCTGCCATTTGTGACAACATGGATGAACTTGGAGAACATTATGCTAACTGAAATAAGCCAGACACAGAAAAATCAAATATGACACACAGAAATTTAGAAAGTCAAATTTGTAGAAACAGAGGGTAGGATGGTGGCTGCTAGTGGCTAACAGGAGGGGAAATGCAGAGATGTTGGTCAGAAGGTACACACTTTCAGGTATAAGATGAGTAAGTTCTGGGGATACAATGTACAGCAACATGACTACGATCACAGTATTGTACTACACACTTGAAATTTGCTGAGTAGATCTGAAGTGTTCTCATCACGCACACACAACAGATCAGCTATGTGAAATGAGTAATGTGTTCACTAAATTGATTATAGTAATCATTTCACAATGTATATACACATTAAATCACCACATTCTACACCTTAAATATATTATAATTCTTAGCAATTATATCTCATTAAAGAGGGAAAAACTTAAAAAATAAAATTTGAAAAAAAAAGTTTGTCTAAGTTGTATAATTCTATGTTCTAACAATTAAAAATGGGGCCAGATCTTCTTTCATTATCATATTTAGGGACTTACCACATATACTAATCACTAAGATCTTTGTAGACCCAAATTAGCTTATTTAAATAATATCTTTCACTTCACGTGGAAGGAAAGCAATGTATTTAAGCCTCAGGTAAGATAGGTTTGTTGTAAGGATAAATTGGGAAGTATAGATGTATAGGGAATTATCTCGAACAGGCTTCACGTTGTCCTATGTAACAATAGCCTTAGCTGGGTATCTGCGGCTCAATGTGCGAACTCTTGGAGCGAGCTCTTTTTAAAAAATTTGTTTTCTCTATGGTGTTCTTATCTCTTTTTTTGTGCCAGTTCCTGCTTTTGCTATCAACTTCATCTTTCACCTGCTGTGTCTCTTATTTCCTATAGGGTTCTTTGTGTGTCCTATAAAGTTGTTTAATCATCTTTCAACACAAAGTACGTTTCTTGTGCAGTTTGGTATGGAGTTTGCATCGTATGGTCTGGATTGTGCAGACTGTATAGATGGTTGTCATCGTTAGGGAGACCTATCCGTGCGAGCGATCAGATAACATAAAACTGACGGCTCACTTGGTGGGATCCTTAATGCTCTCTTTCTCCGTAGGGACCAGGAATGAGGCAGCTTTAGAATCTCATGGATCCCTCTACAAAGGCTATTTTACACACCACAGAAGCTGTCCTTTGAAATATTTGAAACTCAAGCCCTTACAGATTTGCCTCTTTTTTTGGACAATTATTTAAGACCTTTATTAACAGGTGCTTGCCATTTGTTGACTTTTTTGAAGAAATTAGTTTTGCCTTTATAATGCCCCTCCCCCTTTTTTTTGGCATCCTATTCCTGCAAAGACCAAAGGGGGGCAGCAAACCCTCTTGAGAGGGAACGTGCTGCTGTGTGCTGTGTCTGCTAGAGTTTATGGACCTTTCCCTATTGTCATTTTCCTTCTCCCCTTATTTTTATTTTTTTTCTCCCCTTATTTTTAAAAATAAACCTTGAATCTTAAAATTATCAACTCTCTCCCTTTCGATACATACTTACTTTCAAATATGTAATATTACAAATGAAATGCCTGTTTCTACGGAGGAGGGGTGAGAATTGACTAATTTGGATTTTGAAATTTGATCAGGATAGAAAAAGCACAAGATAATTTAGATAATTTTCTGTTAAATGATCTTTTTAGAAGGAGGCTTTGGAATCATAGCTTCAACTACTCCAAATCAAAATGCTTGGATTGAATAAGATATAGGATCATGATCTAGATTTCCAGAGGAATATTTTAAGTACGTTGAAGATAAAAAGACATTTTGGTTAATTTTTAAAAAAGGAAACTGTTCATATCTCACTTTCCTTTTAGCATAATTTGGCTACTACCACAGGTTTTATTATTTTATGAAAAGGAAAAAGAGGAGAGTGAGAGAGCAAGAATGAGAAAAAGAGAGAAGAAATCTGATTTCTGATAAAAACTTAAAAATCAAATTTACTAATATTATTTCACAACATAGCCTTTGGAATTTAAAAGGAATCCAGAGAGATATTTTGTATTGATGGTTATACAATCCAACTAGGGAGTACAAAAGTCATGAATGTTCACACGCACTGTAAGTTTGAAAAATCTGAAATAGAAATTGATGAAAATACTAGAATACGAAAACAAAGTGATCACAGTGGGAAACTTTTAAGTAGTTTCTGGTCATTGAATAGATCAAGTATAGAAGACTTAAGTAATGATACCGTGAATCTGAATACTTCAGTTAAGAAGCTTCAGCATTCATGAAAACAACCAGTCAAGAGAGATTGCATGTTATTTTTAAAAAAAGATAAACAATCACAGAAACTGGCCCTGTGTTAGCCATAAAGACAACCTCTTTAAGGTTTCAAAGAAAAAAATTATACGATCACTATTTTCTGACTGCTTTAAAATTAATTTACAAGCAACAACACATAAATAAAAAGCTTACACATTATATTTTAAATGCATTTTTTAAAATGTAGTTTTATAGAGTTCTTCAAATTCACAACTCAGAGTTATTGAATTATAAACAACAGAAATAGGACCACCAGTTAAAACTGTGAATGTGATCAAACTGGTAGAGAAGAAACTGTAGAGCTTTAAGTAAAATTTTTGAAAGGAACAAAGGGTGAAAGTAGATAAGAATCTCATTCAACAAATAAAAACACAAAATTAAGTCCTAAGGAAGTAAAATGTCTAAGTTAGTACGGAAAAAGCAGAAATAAATGAAATAGAAAATAAATAATTACCAAAATGCAAATAGCAAACTTATCTAATTTTATTTGAGAGAGAGACAGAGAGAGAGAGAGAACATGAGTAGGGGGCAAGGGCAGAGGGAGAGGAAGAAGCAGACTCCCAAATGAACAAAGAGCCTCTATCCCAGGACCCTGAGATCATGACCTGAGCCAAAGGCAGACACTTAACCAACTGAGCCACCCAGGTCCCCCACAAACTTAATTAAATCAAGAGCCAGTTCTAAAAATAAAAGAAAAAAAAACTTGTCAAAATAATTGAGGTGGGGGGAAGAAATGAAAGAAATGCAATGTTTAGAAAGGGAAAGATATTCTATTAAATATATGATTATTTGAAAAAAAAAAAAAAGAGAGACACTCTTCTCAAAAATGTCCGAGTGAAAAAGTAAACATCATGTAGGTTAACGTAAAGTTATTTTTTCCTTTGGTCATTGCTCATAGAGCATTAAGCACAACTAATAACATTGTATCTCTGTGTATATATTTTATTAGAAGATTTTTTTCCATTGTTCTCTAAAAGTATTGAAATGAAGAGTCTGGAATATGTGAAAATGGCTGAAAAACAAAATGTATTTCCTTCATTTCCAAATGCTATTATGGCTGAGACCTACTAAATAAAAATGGGTAGAATCTAGGCATAAAAGACACTTGGGCAGGCTCCTGGGTGGCTCAGTCAGTTAATCATCTGACATCAGCTCAGGTCATGATCCCAGGATACTGGGATCGAGTCCCACGTTGGGCTCCCTGTTCAGCGAGGAGCCTGCTTCTCCCCCTTCTCTGCCTGCCTCTCTCCCGCTTGTGTTCATTCTCTTTCTCTCAAATACATAAAATCTTAAAAAAAAACAAAACAAAAAAACACTTGGTATTACTTGATTCTCACAAAAAACAAGACCTTTGCTTTTAATCCCAATCTAAGGAAATATTTCTTACAATAAGCTATAATATTGTGTAGATTTAAAAAATTAATGACTTTCATTTTAGTAAATTCTATATTTAGAGGAAAACTGAACAGAAAGTAAAAAGAGTGTCCACTGACCCCTTCTCCACCACACCCCAGTACAGTTCTCCCCATTATTAACATCGTGCATTAGTATAGCACCTCTGTGACAAATGATGGGCCCGTATCAATACTTTATTATCTCTACAGTTTACATTGGGACTCACTTTTGGTGTTGTGGATTCTGCAAGTTCTTCCAAATGTACAATGATGTGTATCCACCATTACTGTATCCTACAAAGCAGTTTTACTGTCCTGAAAAGTCCTCATTTTCAACATATTAATGCTCCCCCTCTTTCCTTGAATCCATGGCAACCACTGCTTGTTTTTACTGTCTCCACAGTTGTGCCTTTTCCAGAATGTCATATCGGTGAAATCATACAATATGTAGCCTTTCAGACTGGCCCCTTTCGCTTAGCAGTGTGCATTTAAGGCTCCTCGGTGGTTTTTCATAGCTCATTTCTGTTTATTGCTAAATCATATCCTGTTGTCGGGATGTACCACAGTTTGTCCATTTACTTTTTGAAGGACATCTCGGTTGCTTTCAAATCTTGGCAATTATGAATATAGTTGCTGTAAAATATCAGTGTGGCTTTTGCGTAGGTGCAAGTTTTTAACCAATCTGGGTAAATAAGCAGCAGCACGACTACTGGATTATACGGTAAGAGGATACTCAGTGCGGTAAGAAACGCTCACTGTCTTCCGAAGGGGCTGTTCCATTTTGATTCCCCAACAACAATGAGCGCACGTTCCTGTTGTTCCACAGCCTTGTCACCATTTGGTATTCTCAAGGCTTCAGATGTTAGCCATCCTAATGCATGGGGAGTAGTATTTCATTGCTGGTTTAATATTCAATTTCCTAAAGACATATGATACTGAGGAACTTTTAATATACTTATTTGCTATCTGTGTATTTTCTTTGCTGAGGTTTCTGTTCAAATCTCTTGTTCGTTTTTTAAATTGGGCTGTTCATTCTCCCACTGTTGATTTTTAAAAATTCTTTGTATAGTTTGGATACTAGTCCGCTATTATATATGTGTTTTGCAAACATTTTCTTCCAGCCTATGGTTTGCCTTTTCATTCTCTTAAGTGTTTTTCGTTTCTTTTCTTTTCTTTTTCTTTTTCTTTTTTTTTTAAGTAGGACTGTGTATTTAAAATGAAATTTTGTAAAGGCAACTTTTTAGAGCAGTTTTAGGCTCACAGCATCATTTTAGGAATGTGTAGAAATTTCCCAGATACCCCCTTGGAACTGTGTATTTTTAAATAATATAATTTATAGGCAAATAGGGTCTAGACCCAGGGTCAGATCTCATACGGATGTGATGAGGTCAACCAAGTCACTAGGGCCGTAATCTACAGAAGTAGTGACCCTATGCTAATGGTTATGCATGTCTGTTTTTTTCTTATTCCCATTTTCCCCTGTCAGCAAAAGAAACTAATTAGGGTGTTACTCTAAAACTGGCTTAAGCCCAAGTTTGTTAGAGATTTTTGCTTGCAATTTTACTGTTTCCTTTTTCTTTCTGGATCAACTCTGAGTGAACTTTTTGTATTCATTAACTCTAGGTGTGACTGGAAGCAGAAAAAAATCTATAGAAAAAAGACCCATTAATTTGCTTACTATTCTGCCATCAGCAGAAAATGTCATGTCATGAGGCAAACTTGAAAACTCACATTAAGTTAAGGGAGGACGCTTACTGAGGTGTAGCAATGTAATTGCACCTGCCCCTTATCAAAGAAACCAAAGATTAAACCATCTAACTCTTAAGTATTAAAAACATGCAAAATAGAGCCAGCAATATAAGCTAGTCTCTTCCAGCCGAATGCATTTGATTTGCAAAGAGTATAAAATGTTTTCACACTCTGAAATCATTTTCAGATATTATATTCAACAATTTCCTGAAATGGTTAGCAGTTCCTTTAAAGAGATAATCACCAGCCCTTGAGCTGTGTGGCATAAAAAATATGTATATACAAGGACTATTTCAAAGGGCAGAATACAAATAGATCTGGTGTGTCCCACACATCATCAAACAATTGCTTTTCCTTAATACATATTCCTTTACTGGGGAAAGGCACACAACTATAGCCCATTCTATTATGTATTTTAGATGACTCACTCCAATCTTAACTTAAAGCTTCTAAAATAAATAATACATTTAAGGGCAATTATGGAAGTAAACATATATTTGTACCATTTAATTTCAGTTACAGTACGTTGAGCTTTCTGTTTAGAAATGGCACCAAATAGAATCCTTCTTTTGATACCAGAAGCAACTGAACTCTGTTTTTTAATATGAAGAAAACAAAATCTCCTGAAGTTTACAGGGAAAATACACCCACGTGAGTAGAAAACATTCACAACATATGGTTTTTTTACCAATGTTTTCTTTTTGTGTTTCTACATTTACTTCTACCCTTTATAATTATGTAATTTTCCATACCTCATTATCCCTACATGAATATATACTGTTTGTCTCTCGTGTGGATGCTGCCCCAATCTAGGTTCCAGGCATCAGTCATGGTGGTTAAGAAATTGCCGTTTGGACTAATACATGGTTCAATCCTTATATGAGTTTGCTAGGACTCCTACAAGTAAGTACCACAGACTGGGTGGCTTAAATTACATAAATCTATTTTTTCACAGTTCTGGAGGCCAGAAGTCCGAGATCAACATGTTGGGAAGGTTGGTTCCTTTTGAGAGCCATGAAAAAAGGTCCTTTCTAGGCCTCTCTTATAGACAGTCTTATAGATGGCCATCTTTTCTCTGTGTCCTCACATCATCATCTTCCTTCTGTCTATATCTTTGTCTAAATACTCTTCTTATGAGGACGCCCGTCATATTGGATTAGAAGACATCCTAGTGATCTCATTTTAACTTAATTACCTCTGCAAATAACTTCTCTCCAAACACTGTCGCACTGTGAGGCACTGGGCCCCAGGGGGTGGGGGACAGCTGATTTCAACATAGGAATTTTCTGCCAGGGTACTGTTAAAGGGTAATCTCTGAATAGTGCCCAAAACTCTTACATTATGATAACATTATTTTCCCATCTTGGTGGAGCAAAATACTAACAGATTCTAACTCTTGCTCTTTTTAAAGAATTTTATTTGACAGGGAGAGAGACACAGGGAGAGAGGGAACACAAGCAGGGGGAGTAGGAGAGGGAGAAGCAGGCTCCCCACTGAGCAGGGAGCCCAGTGTGGGGCTCGATCCCAGGACCCTGGGATCATGACCTGAGCCGAAGGCAGAGGCTTTAACCCACTGAGCCACCCAGGCGCCCCTCTAAATCTTGCTCTTAAGCATGTTTGGTATGGTCTATAATCTTTCTCCAAACATAACTGCATACAGGCACTGAGAGCGAATGCAATTTGCAAATGGCTTGTTTAAATCCCCTCTGCTTAGCAATCAGCTTGATTCTGGTTTTGGTTTGGATGTCTTCAGAAATGGCATGAAATGAATGCTTCTTTTGAAACACTCCGTAACTAAACTCTGCTTTCTAATATGAAGGTAGCAAAATCTCCTGGAGATGCTGAGAAATGCTTTCTGCTTTTTTTTTCCAAATGACACAAGAGAAAATACCAATGGGATTTCACCGTGGATCCCTGCTTCTTTTCTCAGGAAAAGAACGGGGATATGAATAAACTTTGTCACATGGTCACACAAATACAGCTGAAAGAAACTGAAACCGGAAGCCTTTATCAATCATCAGAGTCGTGACCTAGGATCTTGGCAACTTCCAGTATTGGCCCATTAGCTTTACTACTATTAGTAATAGCAAAAATAATAACTAGTGCATTTTAACATCTTTGATAACTTTTAAAGTTCTTGCCCTTGTGATTCTTTTTGATGCTCAGATGTCTGTCTGTATGTCTGTATGTCTGTATTTTACTTTACTTTCCCAACTTTACTGAGGTTTGACTGACAAGACTGTAAATATTCAAAATGCACAATGCGATGATTGATCTCTGCAAATATTGTGTCAGGATTCCCCTCACTGGGTTAGGTTAATTAACACATTCATCATATTTTTGTTTTGTTTTGCTTTTGATTTCGGTGAGAACATTTAAGACCTACTCTCTTGTCAAATTTCAGTTATACAATACAGTGTTCTTAACTACAGTCACCATGTTTTACACTAGATCCTCGAATTGTATTCATCTTAGAGCTGAAAGTTTGTAGCCTTTTATTCACCTCTCTCCATTCATTCCCTCCAGCCTCCAGCTCCTTGCAATCACTTTCTACTCTTCGTATCTGAGAGTTTGACTTAATTTTTTTTTGACACTTCACATGTAAATGATACCACGTACATTACATGAAAATATAAGTAAATAGTAATGGCTTACTTTCACAGCTGTAGAACCTTAGCCACCAAACACTGAAGTAGTTTACCTTATGTCACACAGATTTGAGACTTGATTCAGGTGTGTCTAACTCTGAAGTCCGTGCCCTTGCCTAGTGCAACAAAAAATTGTGTTCCAGAGTCCTGTTTAGTTGGAAGGTCAAAAGGTATAGGTTTGAATGGCAATTATGTAATGATGTTCAATCCATAAATCACTGTACAAGTACAAAATATTGTAACCCACAGCATCATATAAAGTTGCTAAATGATTTTCCCAGTTTGTCATCTATGTTTTGGCTTTGCTTATGATGTTTATTGCTATATGAAGATTTTTTATTTTTGAATTATATAGCCATATTAGTCTATCTTTGGTCTTAATGCTTCTGGTATGGTGGTATTGTGATGTGTGTTGATTTTCATGTCGAGAAAGGGGCTTTTCTGAATAGGCATGATTTAATATTTAAAATTTAAAATCAAATTGAAAGCAACATTAATATGGGATTTAAAAAAGTGAGTAGAGTTCCCAAAGAATGTGAAAACCCGAAGAGAATTACTTACTTTCTTAGGTTAGAATGATGTGGCAGAAACACTATGTGAGGGAAATGTCCTTGCAATGCTTCAGGGGAAAAAAGGAAGTGAAAATACCACCAGCTACATTCTAGAGGCAATAGGAAGTTAACTAACTGCAGAATATGTAAAAACCATAAATCACCCTACAAATGCAGTGTTATAACTCACAATGTCAGATGAAAGCAGTATCTTGAGATAGATTCTGCTAGTGAGTGATTCTACATGGTGTTGATTATGCATTTCCTCCAAAGGGATAGAAAATGAAGATGGAGGTTAATTGCACTCTTTCTACGGTGTGCTTCTTGCATCAATCAAATCTACCAAACAACTGAGTGGAGTGAAAGCAATGTGCACAACAGCAAAGGAGTATCTGTTACACCTGCTTTACCTGAATTTGCTTATCTGATCTGTTGTGTGACTTCCCAGCCACGCCACGATTGTTGTGCCCAGCCTGCTCACACTCTTTATTTTCCAGGTTTGGCCTTGAATGAGTTTTGATCATTTCCAAAAATCCCATCCACTTTTAGAAGATGAGAATGCCCCAATTCCAGGAATGCTAAATAAATAAATAAATAAATGAATGAATAAAATAAACCAACAAAACTCTTTTACATAAATTGTAGAACTGTGTGTGTTGGGGATTGGAAAATAAATAGCATCATAACACTTGAAAGACACAGTGAGTTTCCTAAGACTACAGAAGACTACTTAAATTGAACATTTATTTCGATACAAAACTTGACTCTTTTATTTATTAAACACTTGTTGAGACTTCTGTGAACGCCAACAAGTTAGCCACACGTAGAGAATGTGAAAACTTAATAATTTAGAATTGCAGCCTTGGTGCAGTTCTGGTATGTCTGTGGAAAATTCTTGTGCGTTAAAAAATCTTTTGCCACGTTATGGCCAGTATTCTGAGCACTAAACATAAACAGATATGATACTTATTAGCCTTGTCACTTGCCCTACTAAGCCTTAATTTGCTATCTGTCAAGGAAGGTTATTCACAGATTGGTTTTGAGAGATACAGTTAAATTCCTTAGCCCAGTGCTAGGCACATAGTACACATCTAAAAAAGAGTATGAGAGCCATTCAGTATTCTTCTTTTTTTTTTTTAAGATTTTATTTATTTATTTGGCAGAGAGAGATCACAAGTAGGCAGAGAGGCAGGCAGAGGGAGAGAGAGGAGGAAGCAGGCTCCCTGCTGAGCAGAGAGCCCGATGTGGACTTGATCCCAGGACCCTGAGATCATGACCTGAGCCGAAGGCAGAGGCTTAACCCACTGAGCCACCCAGGCGCCCCGACCATTCAGTATTCTTTTTGGATAATTTTTTTTGTCATTGTATTTTTTTTTCTGTTCATTTTTTAATTTTTGTGTTCCTTTTCTTTAGTTTTTGGGAGCAGTGATTTTGATTTTTAAGTCTCACTTTCATATACTTATGTGTGTGTGTGTGTGTGTGTGTGTTTATGCGTGTGTGTGTATGTATGTATATATACATATATATATATATATATCACCTTAATCATTTCACACAGATCTAAAGATTCATTTATTCATTCAGTACCTGTTTAGTGAGCAACCACATTGTGTAAGAAAACTTTACATCCATTACATTATTTAATTTTCTCAAGAAACCCAATGACAGTAATGGTTTCATTTCACAAGTGATGAAACCGAGCTTCAGAGAAGTTAACTGGTTTACCTTATTTCACAGATGAATTAGGCATCTCTAACTCCAAATCTGTACCTAGTACAACAAATTGACTTCCAGAGTCCTCTGTATAGCTAGGAGTCAGGTCAAAAGATATGGGTTTGAATGGCAATTATACAATTGTTCTTTTGTTTTTTCCCCCTTACAACTGTAGTTCAAAGAAGGCAAGAACTTTCTATGTGTACTGTATGGCTCCTAGTAACTCATCAATCAATACTTCTTGAATGAATATCTGGAATATAAGAGGAAGCTATATATGACCCACAACTTTTCATATCAAAACATGTAGCATGAGTAATTATGAGACGGTAAGGAGGTAGAGTGTTCAGAGAACACAATACGCAGCAGGTAGTGGAACCTGTTGGTTGGGGAAGACTGAACAGAATAGAATGGGGACGACTTTCCATAATGCTTGTTGCAGAGGCAAGGAGCTAGCAAGGTAGACCAGGTGGCTTAAACAATTCCTGCATTTGGCTAGGGAAAACAGCATTAGATGGCAATCTGAAGGCCAGATTCATAGGGCCTTGAATATGAAGCAAAGTGGTTTGACATATCCTTTTGAAGATGGAGGGTGAAACTAAATAGGAAGTAGAGAATTTCCTGGGCTTTCGGAGCCTTGGAAGCAAAGGCTTCTTTCTTCGACCTACTGTATTTCCGTATTGTGAGTCCACATACTTTTGAATCCCAGCTATCTGTTCCATTAATACAGAGGTCCAGTACCACCTAGAAATATAACACATAGGAAACCATGCAGGTGCCTTCAGAGAAACCAGGAGAGGTAGTGGTTTCTTTACCCCCTATGGGGAGGTATCTTCCTGCCCAAGGGGCAGGATTCCTTGGAGTTAACTTATGATGCAGCTTTTCTGAGGAAGTACTGACTGGGAGAGCAAGCTGCTAGCACTTTGTTGCATCGCCAACAGGGCCTGTGCTGGGCTACATGGCTACTTTCATAGGCACAGAGGTTACCAGCTCCCTTTGCTTGCAGGAGTGTTGTGGCACGGCCTCTGCGGAAGCGTAATGATGCTCCTTGGCCACCACCTCCCTGAGTGGAGAACCAGGATGGAGAAAGGGTATCCTTGTGAAAATGCCGTAGGTTATACGGACTGTGCGGAACACCAATTCATTTGGATCTATTGCAATGCATGTTTCTTAGGGCATATGTTAAATGTACCCCTTGGCTATGACATACGAGGCAACTTACTGGTTCCAAAATGTGCAGTTATATTTACTTAAGTTATTTGCATGTCTCTATAGCTTAGCAAAAATAAATCCCTCCCTCAATTGTCTGTCTTTGTCAAGCTAGATCTCCCTCCCACCCTTCATAGTCAAGTTTATGGAAATGAAGCATTTGTTCATTTGATAATGCGCCCTTTAAGCCCACAGGGGTCACCAGTCCTGTGGAGCTTCAGTGGCATTATTCTCCGGAGATGGTTAGGGATCTCTGCCTCTCTATCCTTCTGTATCCAATATGCAATTTTCATATTTATCTGTAGTTGACCTCCTTATGGCATTTCCTGGTTTTCCTCTTTTTATTCTTTTCCCTCAGCTTCTTTGCTATCACGTTCTCCAGATCTCCCCACAGATCTGGCTATTTTTTTCCAGTCTTTGTAGGCACCTGTTTTCTGCTCACCCCTTAAATGCTGGGTATGCCTTAGGGTTCCTGGATTCTCTCACTCCCCATTGATTCTCTCACTCCCTGTAGTCTTCCAGATTAATCCCATTTCTTTCTGTATGCTACTAATTTTCAATTCCTGATTTAGACTCTTGATTTATCTCCAAAAGTCCAAAGACAAAGGAACACACTATTTCCAAATTTTAGTTCATTTCCCCCCTTCAATCTAGCACATATTCTTGTTTCCTAACTAATGACTAACATTTTCCTTGCTGTACTACACAGATCCTGAGAATCCTTTTTAACCCTTTCAATCTCCTTGCCCATACACCCATCCCCTCTAGATCCCACCATGAGTTCACCTACATAGCATACTTTTCTAAGACATTTTTTACACAATACTTTGAATTATCTTCCTTTCTATTATTATCACCCAGCTTTAAAGTCTTTAATGACTTCCTTTTACTTTAGGATAAGTCCCATCTGCTTAAAATTCCTTTCAATGCCCATCTTCAAACTTTTGATCTCTTATTCTATATTCTGGCCATAATGAACTTTTAACTTCTCTGAATGTTCTCTGCTTCAAATACCTTCACCTCCCACCACAACCTGTCGGGTTTGGATTAGGAGCCTATGGCAGACATTGTAATGTCCTCCTTCCTGAAATCTTGCTACCAGCCTCTAACACCAGGCTGTTCTGGGGACTATATGTAGCTCTGGGGGTGGGCCTTGATAGAAGCCACCATTCACCTCTGAGAGAGTGCTCCATAGGTCAGTTATTAAATAAATTTATTTGGGGGTGACCAGAATTTTTAAAAAATTGAAACAGAATAGAAAACTAGAGTATATGACATACAGTTGTAAGCAGTGTTTCTTGAAAACTTTGTTGAAGTCCATTTATAAGGAATGTTAATCTCATCCTTTTGGTCAGCAATATTTCTCTGCTTCCTTTAGACACTGTTCCTTTTGAATATGTACCCCATAACTGCGGTACTTCCTTGTTACCAGTCAGAACATGAACCCAAAACACAAAGGAGAACAGACTTGGAGAATCACAGAGAAATGGAGACAGAACCGTAGACTTAAGAAAGGCACGACACTTGCCATTGCTCTAACTTCCAGTTGTAGAATACAGCAAATGTCCTTATTTGCCAGTCAAAATGACTTAGATTTTTTGCTTGCAGACAAAACATCTAGTTGATACAGAGCTCATCATGTTCTCTTATCACTATATACTACTTCCCTTAAGGTCTTTATTATACTGTGATAACTGCTCTTTTGTTTGTCTGTGATGTCCACCAGTTGCAATACAGTGCTTGGCACAGAAAAGGCATTCAACTGATACTTTTCACACAGAAGAATGAGGATCCAGTGTGGTAAAAAAAAAAAAAGGAGAATAAATAAACACACTTTATAAGGTACTTAATATTGGTTAAAATTACAGCCTAAAAGTAGGGTACATAAGGCAGTCCTAAGAGGGAAGTTTATAGCTATAAATGTGTACATTAAAAAAGAAGAAAGATCTCAAATTAACAAACTAACTTTACATCTCCAGAAACTGGAAAAACTAGAACAAACTAAAATCAAAGCCAACAGAAGGAAAGGAATAACAAAGACTACAGCCAAAATAAATCAAATAGAGAATAAAAAAAAAAATCAAAAATCAATCAAAAAAGAGTTGGTTTGTTGAAAATATCAACAAAATTGAAAAACTCTTAGCTAACATACCTAATTTAAAAAAAGAGAGAGAAGAGTAAACTAAAATCAGAAATGGAAAAGAGGACATTACAACAAATGTCACAGAAATAAAAAAATAAATAAATACACAAGAATTCTATTAACAACATACACCAACAAATTGGACAGCTTAGAAGGAAGAGATACATTCCTAAAAACACATAACTTATGAAGATTGACTCATAAATAAAAAGCCCAGACACATCAATAACAAATGAGGAGATTGAATCAGAAAAAAAACTTCCCAACAAAGAAAGTCTAGGACCAAATTGATTTCACTGGAAAAGTCGATCAAACCCTTAAAGAAGAATTAGTACCAGTCCTGCTGAAATTCTTCAAAAACAAACAAACAGTCAGACAGAAAAACAGAAACCAAAAGCAACTGGAGAGAAGGGAACACTTCTAAGCTCATTCTATGAGACAAGCTAAGGTTAGACAAAGAAAACTACAGACCTATATCCATGATGAATATTGATGCAAAGTCCTCAACAAAATAACAAGCTGATTTCGACAGCACATTAAAAAGAGTATATACCATGACCAAATAGGATTCATTCCTAGAATCCAATAATGATCCAAACATCAATTAATGTAAACACCACATTAACACAATGAAGTATAAAACTATATGATCATCTAAATTGATACCAAAAACCATTTAACTAAATTTACACACTTTTATGATAAAAACTCTCAACAGACTAGGAATAGGAGGGAACTACCTCAAAATAATGAAGATCATATGTGAAAAGCACATAGCTAATATCATCCACAACAGTGAAAGTCCAAATGGTTTTCCCCAAAGGTCTGGTACAAGGAAAGGATGCTCACTCTTGCCACTTCTCTTCGACATAACACTAGAAATCTTAGCCAGAGCAATTAGGCAAGAAGAAGTAATATAAAACATCCAATTTGGAAAGGAAGACATAAAATAAAATCATTTGTGTTTGCAGATGACTTGATATTATATAGAGAAAATCCAAGGATTCTTCTAAAAAATCTGTTAGATTTGTTAATTAATAATATCAAGAAAATAGTAGGATACAAAAGAAACATTAAAAAATCAATTGTGTTTCTATATATAACAATGAACAAAAAAAGAAATTAAGAAAACAATACCACCAAAATTAGTGAAATACCAGGAATAAACGTAACCAAAGAGGTGAAGGACTTGTACACTGAAAACTGTAAAATGTTGCTTAAATACATTAAAGAAGACACACACAAACACAAAATAGGAAAGTATCCCATGTTCATGGATTAGAAAACCTTACTGTTAAGATGTCCATACTATATAAAGTGATCTACAGATTCCATGCAATCTGTTAAAACTCCCAAAGGCATTTTTTGCAGATATAAAATTTCATCCTAAAATTCATATGGAATCGCAAAGAACCTCAAATAACCAAAATGTTTTTTTAAAGATTTATTTATTTATTTATTTTAGACAGAGAAAGAGAGAAAGAGCACATACAAGTGAGTTGGGGGGGAGGAGCAGCACGAAAAGAAGAGAGAGAATCTCAAGCAGGCTCCATGCTGAGTGCAGAGTCCAAGTTGGGGCTTCATTTCATGACCCTGATATCATGATCTGAGTTGAATCTAAGAGTCGGACGTTTACCTGACTGAGTCACCCATGTGCCCCTAGCCATAGCAATTTTGAAAAGAAGAACAAAACTGGAGGGCTCACACTTCCTGATTTCAAAATGATTCTGAGAAAACTGGACACCCACATGCCAAAGAGTAAACTTGGATCCTTATTTTATGCCATATACAAAAGTTAACCCAAAGAAGATGCAAATAGGAGACACAAAACCATAAAACTCCTCAAAGGAAATACAGGAGAAAGCTTCATGACATGAACTTGGCAATAATTTATAAATGTGATATAAAAGCACAGAGGGCAACTGCAAAAAGAGACAAACAGGACTGCATCAAACTTAAAAACTTGTACACATCAAAGGACATAATGAATAGAGTGAAAAGCAACCTATGGTACCAAAGGAAATATTTACAAATCATATCTCTGATAAAGGATAAGTATCTGAATACATAAGGAATTCAACTCAGCAGTAAAAAAACACAAATAATCTGATTAAAAATGGCTACTATCTGATTATACTATATCTGATTAAAAATGGCTACTATAAAACAACAAATAGAAAATAACAAGTGTTTGTGAGGATGTGGAGAAATTGGAACCTAGGTGCCCACTTAATGGGATTGTAAAATGGTGCAATCAATAGGTAAAATAGTTATGGAAGTTCCTCAAAAAAATTAAAACTACCAAATGATCCAACAATCCATTTTGGGGTATGTAGCCAAAGAATTAAAAGCAGGGTCTCAAAAAGACACTTGTACATCCATGTTCATAGCAGCAGTATTCATAAGAGCCAAGAGGTGGAAACATCCCAAATGTCTATGGATGGAGGAACAGATAAGCAAAATGTAGTATATACACACAATGGGATAGTCTTCGCCCTGAGTCATATGCTACAACACGGAAGAACCTCCTTGAGGACATTATTGTGAGAGAAATAAGTCCATCACAGCAAGACAAATACTCCAAGATTCTACTTAAATGAGGTACTGAAAGTTAGTCAAATACACAGAATTGCAAAGTAGAATGGGGGTTGCCAGGGACTGGGGGAGGGGAAAAGGGGCCATGTTGTTTAGTGAGCAAAAAATTTCAGATTTGCAGGATGAAAAAGGTCTGAAGATCTGTTTCACAACAATGTGAACATATTTAACACTACTGAACTGTACACTCACAAATGGTTAAGATGCTTAAAAAAGTGGGTGCACAAGGGTGTTGCTATATTACTACAGAAGTGACTTTAAAGATGGAACTTCAATTAAAAGTCACATTGTAGGGCCACCTGGGTGGCTCCGTCAGTTAAGCCTCTGCCTTCAGTTCAGGTCATGATCTCGGGGTCCTGGAATCGAGCAGGCAGGGAGCCTGCTTCCCCCTCTCTCTCTGCCTGCCTCTCTGCCTACTTGTGATCTCTCTCTCTCTCTCTGTCAAATAAATAAATAAAATCTTAAAAAAAATGAAATAAGTTACACTGTGTATGGCATTGCTGCAGACTAATGGCCCAAGAATATCAGACTGGCCCCAACACCTGCCTTAGTAAAATCATGGAGGGGTGACTGCACTTTCCGGATTGAAAAGACTCGGTTCTGACAGTCTGGCCCTTTCCACAGTGGCTTGAACATGAACAGTCTCCTCCAAACCAGGACATGCCCCACACTCCCCTTATTTTCCTAGAGCGTAGACTGGACCTGTGGAAGCTTCTCTGTAGATTCTCATTCTTAGTTCCACGCTTAGCTCACTCGTGGCTGTGTCTGGGCAGCTGCCCATGACGGGTGATGATCCATCTTGAATCTCAGCATCATGCCTGCACCCTGCAGCCGTGGGAGTTGCCATAGCATAGCTTCCATTTAGAAGGAAAAAAAATCTGCCGATGAAGATTTCATACGGCAGTAGGTCACACATAGCATAAGGCAGTAAATTTCTAGGTAAGACATATTTTTAGAAATCAATGGAAATTTCTCAAATGCTTCAGGTTTCCCATTGAGAGGATTCTCTGAATTACTACTTACAAAACACAAAGCAGAATTGGTTTAACAGTGGTATCTGGACAAAATATGCCAGTAATTAAAGCATATGATAGAAGTTACAATGCGTAATTTATACATTATAGGGAAAGTTACAAAGCTATCTGCCAGTATTTATTGAATACTGTGTTCAAATTTAATGGATGGTTAATTTATTTGAAGTGATATCTTTATGATCACATACTATAAGCTCATTGTTGAAAACTCAAGAAATGTAGCAAGTATGATTCCCCTTCCTGGGAAATGGGAGCTAGAGTACAGTGTTGAGTGAAATCGGCATTGTCCTCAACGAAACAGATGTCTTATTGTCAAGCAGGCAGGAAAGGCTATAGCCTTTAAAACTGACAGAAGGAAGGCCCCACTCTTCCTCTTGGAGTAAAATTTGTTGTTTGATGAAGACTCCAATATAGACAGATGCTAGCAGATTCCTTTTGGGGATGGAAACTATCTCTGTCCTGTGAGGTCTGCCTTGATCTATGTAGGGCTTCTTGGATTTGCTTTTTTCAGACCCCCAAAGTAGCTCCTTACACTAACAGCTGACGTATATATACAGAGAGAGAGACAGAGACAGAGAGAGTCACACAGATACACACACAAAGAGAGAGAAATTGGCTCACATGATTATGGACACTGGCGAGGCCAAAATCTGCAGGATGGACCATGAGCCTGGAGACCCAGGAAAGAGCTGACATTGCAGTTCAGATCTGAAGACAGTCTGCTGCAGAATTCCCTCTTGCTTACGGGAAATCAGTCTGCTCTAGTCAGCCCTTCAGATGGTTTGATGAGACCTACCCTTATTACGGAGGGTAAACTTCTTTACTCAAAATTGACCAATTAAATATTAATCTTACCTAAAAAATAAAAACAACAACCCTCAAAGAAACATCCAGATTAATATTTGACCGAGTATACAGGCCATGTGGCTCAGCCAAATTGCCACATAATATTAACTATCCCAGCACTTGAGGAGAAGTCATGCAGAGAAAACAGTTGCAGTCAGGAGACGCATGAGTTCGAGGTCGCCTGGAGGCTCCAGCTGGTCAGAGGTCTGGGGGGACACTGGCTGGAGAAAAGGACAAGTGAGCACTGGGATGAATCTGTGGAACTAAAAGGAAATCCTTGGGAACTCACTGAACTTCCCAGGTGAGGGGTAACAAACTAGAAAACACACTTCTGAACAGAGGCATGAGAACGTAACTAGATAGTGTTTCTCAGTTATCGAGGTAACCAGGCTGCCTGTAATTACTAATTTCATTTACTGATTTATGTGAAAAACCTCAAGCTTACATAAAGAACTGCAAGACCAGTAAACAGAGCTTACTTTCCCCCAGAGCCATGTAGAGTAATTCGAAGCATGATGATCCCAAATGCCTCCAAACCAATGTCATTTCCTATCAACAATGACATTCTCCCGCCTAAGTAGGCTTTAGCCATCAAAACCCAGAAATGAACTGGGATAATTCACTTCTATCTAGTCCTCAGATACCATTCAAGCTTTGCCATTTTCTGGCGTGATGTTCTTTACAACAAAAGTATTCACATTCAGAATCTTGTTCTGTATTTGTCAGTTTCCTTCAGTTTGTAACACTTCTTCAACTTCTTGATTTTTTCTCAACCTTGACACTGAAAGAATACAGGTGAGGCAGTTTGTTAAGTGTCCCTCAATTTGGGTTTGCCTGATGTTTGATCGTGACAAGTTCCAGGTTAGAGTTTGCAGGTAGGTCAGAGAAAGGATTCTGTGTTCTCCTCACTGCCTTCTGTAAGGTGGCACACACCGATAGTCTCATTATAGCAGGACGCTTGGGTAAGGGGATTTCTGTCCAACTTTTTCACTGTAAAATTACTATTTTTCACCCTCTGAATTAAATGATTATTACATTTGCTTTAAGCAGTGTTTTTTTCCACTATATATTGTACTGTCAACATTTTTTTCATGAAATTGTTATTCCTAAAATTTTTAAGACTGTGTAATATTCTATTTTATTAATACACCATTATAAGCATGTATACACATTCCTATCTATATTGCTTTCACCTTAACAAGGTACTATCCACTGTTAATGATTTAAGATTTTATTTATTTATTTGACAGCGAGAGAGAGAGAGAGATCATAAGCAGGCAGAGAGGCAGGCAGAGAGAAAGAGAGAGGGAAGCAGACTCCCTGCCAAGCAGAGAGCAGAGAGCCTGATGTGGGACTCGATCCCAGGACCCTGAGATCATGACCTGAGCCGAAGGCAGCGGCTTAACCCACTGAGCCACCCAGGCGCCCCTCAACATATTGTTAATATTTATTTTTACTTATATAGTTCTCATTTTAAAGCATGTTTTAATTCTAATTCTTCTGTGTAAAGTGACAGCTGCATAAAGACACTAAAATGTAATTAATAGATTATAAAACTAGGCTTCTAAGGATTGTTAAAAGAGGCTTTATAAAGTATTAGGTATAAGAAACATTATAGATAATCAAAAACACTTTGATCCATTTCAACATTAAAATATGTGCTCCAAAATATTAGGGAGATTCCTTTAGAAAACATTAGGGGATAAATACTCAATTCAATCCTTACGAGGAAGGTATACCACAAACCCCTTAATTACATCTTGCAATTACACAAATGTTGCAACATGTAGGGACTTTGTAGACTAAGGTTATATAATGGGGGACTCGCTCCTGTAGACTCACCATCCCCAGAATGAGAAAGCCACTCTACACACCCATCTCTAGATATTACTGCACTAGCTTAAAACACAGCTGGGAGTTTTCATCTTCTCTCTGAGAAGGCTAGTAAGTTACTAGTTATTGCTGCAGGCTACGTACTAAGTGAAATGGTTTTATGTCGGGGGTTAAATATCAAAATTTTTAGAAACAAAGCAAGTTACAGAATTTTCTTTATGTAGATCACTGTGCATTTAGAAGTTTTTTGTCTGAAATAACAAAGGGGTGTGTGAAAATCAGGTATTCCATAAAAGAACATAAAGATTTATGTTTGAAAAATAACATCCAGTTTATGTAAATAAGAAAATAATATAAAGGAGACAAATGAAAGGATCATAGTTTCGAATCTTTGGAATGTTAATTAGGATTTGGAATATTAAGTGTTCCTTTTGTGCATAATACTTTCATTTTTTTCCTGGTTTGTTCGTTTTTTTTTCATGAACATAATATACACATTAAAACCAGGGCACTAAAAAAAAAAAACAAAAACAAAAAAAACCAGGGCACTTAGACATATGAAATACCATGATATGCAATGAGTTTCAGTATGTAGAAGAAAGAGATGGCAATGAAAAGATATATTTGGGGGATATCATTAGTTTGTATTTTCTGGAAATCAAAGCATTTTAGAAGTCTCAAATGCTTACAAGGAAATATTTTAGGTCCATATTTAAAGTGCTAGAAAATTTTCATCTAATATGATTTCAGCTGCTGTACTTATCCATAACACACCAGCACTTCTTCATCGACACTTTCTGTGACTGCCCCCCATAGAGCAATCTCTCCTTGGAAATCTGGCAGCTAACTGTACCACGAAGGTGTTTTCAAAGAATCTGATCATTCAAACTTCCCAAACCAGATATTTTTTTCCTAAAAATGAAATAAAATTCCTGCTGCAGAATTAGTCTTTTAAACTTTCTGATTAGAAAAAGATCTGGCTCTGAAATATAAAAAAAAAACCCTAACTGTTTAAATTGCTGGTAGTTGCCTTAAGGAGAGCACCATGGTTTAAAGTCAAGTTAATTTAGATTTGGATATATCCTGCATCAAATCATAATCCCCAACTCATTTGATGGATACTCAACTTATATACCTTTATCATCTTGCAGAACATTTGTTAAATTTACAGGTTTTTATCTCTGTGTAAGTTTAAGTTGCATTTTAAAAGGCCACCATTAATTTCAGCGGATCATAAATATTTGGGGTTAATTCAAAGTTAAACAAGATACCGGAGTATAAATAACATATAGATCTTATTCTTCTCCTTGTACTTCTTTAATACAGTTTTGAATAAATAACCTTCCTTTAACATATCCCTATTTGACAAAATGGCCAAAAAAGCAAAATTAGCAGGTGATACATACAGTACAATTACTACTCGATTTCTTTTGCTTGAGGTAAAAATATTCAGAAATTCAGTAATGGGTTTTTAAATTATTATTGCTCTTAAATTTCCTTAAGAATATGAAATGATAACAGTGTTGGAGAAATTCCTGCTCCCATATTAATGATACAGGTGGATCCTATTGCACATTTTATTCATGGAATAGTAGTGGGTTTTGGGAGACCATCTCACACCACCAAAGCACATGCATGCAAGGCTGAGCTTTTACAAGGTGCCTGGGGCAAATGTCATCATTCGTTCATTTAAAATTCACCTTGTGCAGTGCTCTGTAGTATGCATTCTTTAAGCAGGTTAAATTCGAAAAAGTTTGAGTAATGTTCCTTAAAACAACACCCACTGTAAAGTGATCATTTTTTACATTTATAAACATTTTAGTTTACTTTTTTGGAGCACTAGACTAAAATTCTAAAACAGTGCTAATACTTGTTCACCTGTTATTAAAAAAATATTTCATTGTTGCTTCTTGTGTAGACTCCTACATAGATTACAAGCTCCTCATGGAATAAGACAGTATATTCTACTTCATTATTCTTTTTTTTTTTTCAACCTCCCAAGTCCATAATAGAACATCTGAGATTCATTAGGATTTAACAAATGAGCGAATGAATTGGATCTTCAAGAAAACTTAATAAATATATAAATATACCCCAATGTGGTATGGGATACCCTTACACTAAAACATTATTTGTTGCTTGTCTTAAAACTTAACTGGGTGTGCTATACATCTATTTAAATTTGGCAACCCAGGATATAATTAGCCCCAGACTATGTACTACTGTAGTCCTGACTAACAATGTTAAAAGCAAACTAAAGAATCACTCTGTGTCCAAGCAAGTTAACTGTATCTCAGAAAAGAGTTCAAGATGCCTATAGGGATACAAAAATACCCAATATCCAACAAGGTAAATATACAAAGTTTGACATGTAGTTGAAAATTACTATGAATGCAAAGGAGTGGGAACTATGACTATGGGGAGAACAATTAATTCAAAAGCAGTACATAAGAGCAATGATGTAAGAATTAAGAGGCAAGGGCATCAAAGTTATTTAAAATATACTATATATGAAAGAACTAGAGGAAAGTTTCAGTATGTAAAGCAGAGCATCAAAGGTTTAAAAAAAAAGACTCAGATCAAACTGCTAGAGATGAACATTACAATATCTTAGATGAAAGACACACTAGGTTGGATGAACAGCAGATTAGACGTTGCAAAAGAGAAGATTAGTGAACTTGGAGACTCAGAGTAGAAACCACCCAAAATGAAAATACAGGGACAAAAACAAACAAATGAACAGAGCATCATTGAACTGTGGAGCTTCAAGTGGTTTAACTTTGTGTAAGTGGAGTCCTTGAAGGGAAGCAATGGGGGGAAAATGAGCATTAAGATAGAAGAATTGAATCTGGACAGACATTTTAAAAGATTATACAGAAGAATTTCTAATAAATAGGGGTGCCTGGGTGGCTCAGTTGGTTAAGCAGCTGCCTTCGGCTCATGTCATGATCCCAGAGTCCTAGGAGCGAGTCCCGCATAGGGCTCCCAGCTCCACGGGGAGTCTGCTTCTCCCTCTGACCTTCTCCTCTCTCATACTCTCTCTCACTGTCTCTCTCCCAAATAAATAAATAAGATTTTTTTTAAAAAAAAGAATTTCTAATAAATATACTGACTGGTTTAGGAGACAGTATATTCTATCTCCCGGATTTGTTAGAAGAAAACACTTAAAAAACAGACTCGAGTTCCACGGATGGTTAGACTTCGTGACCTTTAACTACTGCAGTGTGATTTCTTGTTCTCTCCACAGTTTACGGGCATTTTACCCATGGCTTCGGCTATCATTCAGGGGTTCCCAAATGACTTTCTCTGGGCCTGTGAGTGTATCTCACTACGACGGTCTCCAAGCTTCCAGAAGCACTTCGGACTCAACACACTGCCCAATAAACCTATCTATCACGTTTTACATGTCAGTGACTAGCATTTCTCCATCGCCAATTTTTGAAGCTTGTTATTTTAAAACAATCCTTTTCCCAGCTTCCTACCTGCACCCAACTAGTCACAAAGTCTTGAAAGTTGTATCTCTGAAGGAGCTCTAGTTTTTCTCTTCTCCTTGCTACCACACTGACTTGGGTCACCATCCTCCCTTTCTCCCACGATTGCCATGGGATCACTAACTCCCCTGTGCTCAGCACAGTCAAGCCTTTCCTTAGCTGGGCCTTTCAATGAGCTTTTCTCCTTCCTTGAAATGACTATTTTCTACCTTGCTAATTCTCTTTTCTATTTTTTCTATTCTCATCCCAAATATTTCTTCCTGGGACACCTCCTTTTATTCACAGCCTAACAAAACCCTTACTCTACAGAGCTACAGCATGCGAACCATGCCACAGCGCTTTTCTCCCTGTGATTGTTTTCTAGCTCTATTTACATGTAACTAACAGATAAAGTGGTTTATCTTTAAGGTGTACAACATGATGTTGGATTGCCCGAATCTAGATCACTTTAGGTAGTATGGATAGCAATATCAATTCTTCCAATCTATGAATACATGACATTTTTCTGATTATTTGCACATTTTTCACTTTTTTCTTCAATGTTTGATAGTTTTCAGCATACAGATACAGATCTTTCACCTCCTTGGTTAAATTTATTCCTAAGTATTTTGTTCTTTTTGATACTGTTGTAAATGGGATTTTTAAATTTCTTCCTTCTTCTTCTTTTTTTTTTTTTTTTTTGGATAGTCATTGTTAGGGTTCAGAAGTCCACCTGATTTTTGTATGTTGACTTTATATCCTGCAACTTTATTGAAATTGTTTATTAATTCTAACAGATGAGGGCTGAAAAAGTCTATTCCACCATTTGCTGACATCACTCTTCTGTGCCTATTCCATTTAATTTAGATTTTTTTATCTGTATCCTGCTCTAGACAGTAACTTTCTCCTGAGAAGCGACAGTGTTTCTGCACTAAGTGCAAGTCCATAAGTGATAGTCATTGTGAAGTGAAGGTTATAGAACCCAAAGATCACAATTTCTCTTCTTGTAAAACTTGCTTTCATAGTCCTCTGTTTCATTTATTGAGCTATAAACATACGATTGGTGCCACCGGGTAATTATTTTCAGGGGCAGATACTGATTTCACACTGAGCTGGATAATGCTAATAGTTCATATATAATTAGGAAGTTGACATTTTACAAATCAAATTTTCAGAAAGATCGAATTCCATTTAAATGGGAAAGGTGATATTCTGGCTCTCAATTTATCAGAATAATGTTAGCTATACAATCTGTACAGTTTAGTCAATGTGTTTTCTTTTATCTCATGAGAAAGCAGATGAGTTCACATTTTAGTTTTTTAATTCAGCATAGTCATGCCTTTAATTCAGGAATTTTCTATGATTATAAATAGGTTTTAACATATTGCAGCACATGGATGTGGAAATACCCTCAATTAAAAGTGAGCATAATTAATGATATCAAAGCATTGTTAAATTCATCTGACAAGGCTTACAGGCACTTTAAAAAACATCTTAAACTGCATTACCAACTAAACAGACCCCTTTATAGATTTCCAGGTACAAGGACACGAATGAAGTAACACATAATTTTCCTTAATTAGCAGAGCATACAATAACAAATTAGAACAAAATTTCTTTAATGTTCTGTTTGCTTGCTTGCTTGTCTTTTATTCCATCATTTGTATTCAAAATGCAAGCCTCTAGTCCAATTCAGGGGCGCATTCTCTGATAATAAATGGCCACCACTGCCTTTGTCCAGCCTAGATCTAGTGATACAATATCCTGAAGTGGGCAGTGAAGAAAACTCAGAGCTATTTCTGTTCCTTTGGAAATACTTTGCTTCCTGCACTTTTTCAGAACTGACTGCAATAACCTGAACTTACTTGGGGGAAATACTGTCTTGAAGTAAATTGTAGAGTGTGAGTTAAGTTCCCCCCAAGCACTTCCAAGATGTTGAGTCTCATTCCCCTTTAAGCATAACTCTGGTTGTCTTCAAGTTAATATTAAATCTTACCTCTCAATGTTTAATTAACACTCCATCTTTAATATTTTAAAGTGAAACCGAGATAAAGTTAAAAGCTCCAGGGGTCTTTTGTAATCATGTGCCTTTATTTCCAGAAACAACATTTATTTTATCTAATGAAATGCAAGTCTCTGTAGCAAGAAAATATTGTGAGAATTCTATTAATTTCCCAAGCAAAATTCTTCCTGTTCTGGGTAGAGTTTTTATTAATACCACAGAAATTTTATAAAGCACTTTTTAGTATCTATTAATGTCATCTGATGGCTTTTATTCTTGAGTGTGTTGCTGTGGTAAAATGTACTTAACCATTCCTGGCATTGTACCAATCCTGCAGATCCAATGTGGTCTCTGCATAATACATTTTTGTACTTCTTAGATCTTTTTACTAATATTTATTTGTTATATCTGCATATCTACTCTTATTAAGTCAGATTAGTTTTTGGTATTACTTTTGTTACATTTTGGATATGTTATATTCACAAAATAGATTAGTTTTTCATTTTTTCCATGGAATTATCTGTTCTTTAAGAGGAAGAAAACTCATTTATGAATCCATTTGTTCCTCATGACCTTTTTAATGACAGAGCTCTAAAAACATTTTCCTAATTTTGCCAACAGTAAGTGAATTACCACCTTCTCCTATTTTCTTGGTTTGATTTTGGTATCTTGTATTTTGCTAAGAAATCATATTTTTTCCTAAATTTTCAGATTTGCTACCATCCAGTTCACTGAAGTATTTGCCCATAATTGGTCTACTTTTTTCCTATATTTATTCTTCTGATTCCTATTTAATTTCTGATCTTGTCGTTAATGTTCCTATCCTTGTGCCTTGGTAATGTCTGCATGGAGTTAATCCACCTAGTAATATTTTCAAGTATCATTTCAGATTTTGTTTTTCAAAGAGCTTTTGTTTTATATTTCAGCTTACATCAGCTATATCTGTATTAACTTTGTATTCATAGTTTCCCTTTGTTTTTTAAATTGTTCTCCTAATTTCTTAAGATAAAAATTTAGATTCCTTACTTTTACCTTTATTCCCTACTGATTAAGATATTTAGGCTATTTAACTTTTTTTTTTTAAGATTTTATTTATTTATTTGACAGAGATCACAAGTAGGCAGAGAGAGAGAGAGAGGGAAGCAGGCTCCCCGCTGAGCAGAGAGCCCAACGCGGGGCTCGATCCCAGGACCCTGAGATCATGACCTGAGCCAAAGGCAGAGGCTTTAACCCACTGCGCCACCCAGGCGCCCCTATTTAACTTCTTTTAAGTAGTGTTCCCCCAGTCCCATAAGCAATGGTATTAAGCATTTTCCTTTTTCTTTTTTCTGAGCCTTTGTCAGTTGTTACCCATTAGCATTAACTGATACGTTTTGAATTTGTTTTAGTTTTCAGAATAGATATCAGAATTATTATTCACTACTAACCTTTAAAATACATCGTTTCCCGTCATTCATATAGTTTTTCTTCATATCATTTATAAATGTTCACTGTTTTCCGACAGAAATAAGTATAGACTTCAGGAAAATTACTGCAGCATTTTTGCCCTTTTGTTCACCTCCTTTTATCCCAAGTTTTAGTCACAGACCCGTATTTGTTTGCTTTTGAATCTACCGCATTTGTATGTCATAGTAAATATTGCTAACACAGACGATGCTTGTTCTTTCGTGGGCTCTCGTCTCACTTAGGCCCTTTCACACTCACATTATTCACATGATGACACTCCTGGGCAGATGCTATTATTACCCCAATGCCAGAGTAAACTGAGTAAACTGAGTTTACTCAGAGAGTAAACTGAGGTGCTGACTTGTTAAATGAATAGCTCCAATGGTACCCATTTGTGAGTGTGGAACCTGAGACACAAATCTCTGTAGACTGGCTCTAGAAATAAGCCTCCAAGAAATTTGAATATCTTAAAAATTATCAGAAAGCACATACTGATTTATGGAAATGGAGGGAAGGAATGTCTTCTTTTTGGCACTTGTTTTGAAACTTTACATTTTTTGTAGAGTAGTGACATTAATGACTTCCTTTCCTAGCATCTCAGCTAGGGTATATTGTGAATGGCCCATTTCTACTTTCTTTGCTCTTGATTTTCGAAATATATACTGATTAATCCGCAGCTTATATTGCCATAACCAACCAAAGGGCTGCCGTCACATTATATAATAACCAGAAGGGTTAGCACCGAGGGCTAGCATCTTCTGCCTGAGTAGGACAGAAATTAATCCAGTCCTTAGTGAATGGGCTGTCCCCGGTTTTTACTCTTCTCTTCCTGCCACTTCACCCGTCTCAGCTTTAATCACAGGCCCACTTGCATGGGCTCCCTAGTGCTGCTACAGTGAATGAGGTCCAGATCTGAACTCCTTGGCATCCAGGCTTTCATAACTTTAAGGACGTTATAGTCATTCACTTTCAAAGGGTGTTGTTTATATCAGAGAAACATGATTCTACATCATTTTGCTTTGTAAATGGCATGATCCTTAAATGTGGAATCCAGTCTTAATACAATTTTTTTTTCATTGCTTCTCAATTATTTAGTAAGCTACTTATGATCCTGGAGATTTCTCTTCAGTGCAGAATTTACACTGCAATTTACACTCTACAAGTGCAGAATTTACCTTGGTTGAGAATTCCTTTTTACAAAAAGTGATGCTTTTATCCACTTAGTAGGTTACAGAGTTAGAGTTTAACCTTAAAAGGACAAAAATATATTCTAACTATTGTATAGCTAAATGACTACTGAAAGTTATTTTAGAAGACATCAAAGTTCCATTTGTGTACAAAATTCTGATGTACATTTTTTCCCTCATTTTCCCACGTCGCTACCATTCAACCTTCTCTGACCTTCTCCGTGAATCAAAATATTGGGTTTTATGGACATTAGTACAGCTTCCTTGCCCCGTGGTTCTTGTAGGATTTGGCCACAGGAACAAACAGGCAGAGGTTGGAGTGCATTGGGAAAGAGGGATCAGGGTATTTACTTCTAACAGTTGCCTTACTGCCAAGCCAAATCCCACAGCTCCCATCAGATGGCCCACTTGGGTCTTCTGACGTCCAGTGAGTATCTGCCCATTCAGTCCTAGGTAACAGCTTCTCCTGTTGCTAGCCTTGGGATGCTTTGTCTTATTGGTTTCTCCCAACCCCCTTTACACTTCTTTGATAGAGTCACTGCATTAAACTGTTGTTAATCACTAATCTGGTGTTGACAGGTGCTTTCTGCTGGAGCCCTCACTGATAAGATAATGAGTATGAAGAATGGGAATCCCAAAGTGGAATTGTGCAATTGAGTTGCCCAAACAGTTGGTGAGCATTAGCAAGTGTATGACTTGCCACGAAAAAAGGGGCAATGTTAATATGTCGTTTGATAGCGCGGGTAATTGCTCAAACTGCTCAAATCTCTCAGATGGTTGATGACATGGGGTGAGGCACGGCTGGAGGCAAAGTGGAAAGAAAGAGCTGTGGCACTTATTTCCTATGGTGATGATATCACCGGGCAGGGGGGTGGGGGGCATCTCATGTAGAAAGAACACAAAGAGAAAAGAAAAAAATTGACATTTGAAAACCTCCCAGCACACAGAAGCAAACAGGAAGCAAAAGAGGAAAACCAGAAGTCTTCTAGGGCGGCTTGTTGTTTACAGGTAGCCGCAGGGAAATGACGCAGAAGCCCCCGGCTCAGAGCTTGACCAAAGCTGTTACAGAACTTCAGTACCGACTGCCTACAAGGTCGCCAGGCCTCCGTGCTGATGGTATGAGGGGCCTTGATGGGTTCATAGTGGGACCCCAAATCATGGTATGGGGAAAGTAGCAAGAGGAAACTACAAATGAAAACTCTGAACTCCCAAAGTTCTCAAATCCTCCTTGGTAGAGAGAAAGCCATGTTGTACCACTCTCCTCAACAGTTAACATTTCGACAGCAACTTCATGAAAGGACAACACTTAATTCCAGGCTAAATCCTCCCCACCCTTCACACTGTATTACCTCCATGGATACACCACAACCGCCTTGATCTAGGGAAGCCGGTAAGGAAGCAGATGGCTCATACACTGAAACAGGTGCAGGACCTTGCCAATGCAGAATCTTGGACATATTAATGAGCATAGGTTCTAAAGGTATTATATTAAGTAAAATTCAATCTAATATTAAAACAATGGAGTTTATTGACATGGGTGTACCACCCTAGGATGCGAGATTTAATATTTTATTTCTGAGCACCTGGTAGTATCTCCAACAGTCTGCATGGATCATTCATTGAAGATATGTCTCAAAAAGGCTATAATTTCCTTTCTCCTTCATTTAAATGTTCTTTCGGATTCCTTGTATCTCAAAGAGACACCTACCTGGACAGAGACATTGGTATGGACTGTATACTGAAGGCTGAAGTGAAGGGCAAGGTACAGTATTCTTTCTTTACAGCATCTTATGATCAGTTGCATTTGTTTGAAGTATTTTATACTCATGTATGTTATTTAGATTAGATGGTTAATCTCCTGAGAAGAAAGCAAAGACTACTATCTATGCATTTTTAAAAATCTCTGCAGAGGGCCCCTGGGTGGCTCAGTGGGTTAAAGCCTCTGCCTTCGGCTCAGGTCATGGTCTCAGGGTCCTGGGATCGAGCCCCGTGTCGGGCTCTCTGTTCAAGCGGGGAGCCTGCTTCCTCCTCTCTCTCTCTGCCTGCCTCTCTGCCTACTTGTGATCTCTGTCTGTCAAATAAATAAATAAAATCTTTAAAAAAAAAATCTCTGCAGAGTAACAAGCCTCATAAACAAAGTAGGCAATATATATTGGTTAGTTGACTGACTGGTTATTCTGAAGCTAATTCCCAAATTCCTTGATTGTACATATTCTTGAATTACCTTAATTTCTCTATCACAACTGACATAAATTTGTTGAGAATAGACTCTAACCCCAACCATTTTATAGCCCGTAAGAGAAAATACGTATATACAAATCAGTATTATGAGATAGCATTACTAAAAGCCAAATGACAAGGCAGACAAGAAGCATACAGGAGTTTGACAAGGAAGATATCACTAAAATTGATGGTCCTAACCTTCCCTGCAAAGTGGGAATTGGTTTGGTTTTAAAGGAAGGGTAGGTGTAGACAAGGAGAAAGGTTGTTTAAGGAAAAGCAATTTTGAAGGCCTGGAAAAAATATAACATCGTTTCAATGTTTGCTAAAAGACTCGTTCAGAAGTACCCAGATTTCTTGCAGGCGAATAATAGTAGTTCAGCAAATGACTTGTGACTTGATCAAGAGAAAGATGTGAGCATCAACTTTATCAGTTTTAACTCTATTTTACAGTAATAATAGAGCATGAAGTTCTAGCGCTGGAGATCAGCATATGCAAAGAGGAGTTTCCGGAAGACACGTGTGGCAGTAGTGTGAGGAACCGAGGGACGGTCATCTGAAGCGCACAGATGCGGGCAAGAGACAAGGCAGGCTGGACGAGGCTGGTCAGGGGAATCTCCCTCTCTGGGCTCCCTGAGAAAGGACACCTGTGTGATGCTGATGGACAGTAACTGTTGTCTGTCCTCAGAATACTAAGCTTTTGCATGCCTCTGTATTTCCAAAGTTTTAGAGCCTGAGATAAACTTAATGTGGGTTGCCAACATTTATGAAATGGAGAATTGTCAGAAGTCCATGTGACCATCAAGAGTTCTCGAATTCTGCGGATGGAGGCATATATGGCACCAGTTGCAGGCAGGGGAGATTTTCTGCCATCATCCACCCACGTGGCTGGTAGTCCATGAAGAAGAGCTGGTCAGAGTGGAGTAATTAGTTAAAGGAAGGACTGAGAAGTTGGAAGAGGCATGGGTGAATTTAATAGATGTGGATCTTGCATGGTAACTAGGAAAGTGTGGGAAGTTGCAAAGAAGTTAAAAATGAGAGAACAGAACAGAACTGGAGTGGAGGTAGGAGGAAGGAGGGGGTGGCAATTGACAGGTTTCTCTCACAGCTTCATGCTCTGAGCTAATTACATCTCAACTTTTGGCATTAAATTCAGTGCAATAAATTTTAATTGGTAGGCCAACCCCTCAGTCCATTTTTTCAAAATGTTGGTTTTTAGCTATGCTAAATGTCTAATATGTGAAATGCTTATCACCTTAAAATAGACAATTTAATGTGTGCAGAAAAAGCTTAAGAATTTTTTTTTAAATTTTAGCCAAAAAAAAAAAGAAAGAAAGAAAGAAAGAAAAAAACACTTAGAGGTTACAGAGATTTAACAGTGGACTTGGTTTTAAAAAATGTAAATGCTTCAGATTTTCATTTTTCTACTCTTATCTATGACACACTACCAAATGTAATATAGTGAACCGAAATGTCATTTAAAAATTTTCCATTACCTGGAAGAAAAAAAACCCCTGAATTTCATAATTTGATGGGCCAAACTCATACCGTACATTACTTAGAAGCAAATGAAATTCAATATAATATGTCAGGTTTCAAGATTAAATTAAAGATATGTGGAATTCAGTTTATTCCTTGTGGGGAAATATACAATACATATCAAAAAGCCAAAATGAAAAGAGTTAACCTAAGATAAGAGATTTTAATCACAGCATAGCAAGAGACATTTTATGTGTATTTTTCTTTGTATTTCGCATTATAGACATCAATAGTAGCTCTTAATAATATGTGATTTCAAATGATCATTTCTCCTCTAATTTCTTTATAATTTTTAAATAAAAAATAAATGCTGTTTTAAAGATTTAGTCTGTACAGGATATTGAAAACAGCACAGGTTTTAGGGTACCCATCCCTTCTTTAGCTACATATATATGTATCCCATTATATTATATATTATTCTATATTGTTATTACATTTCATATTATGTAATATTTATAAATATATGTCATATATATGATATAGTAGTAATATAATACATAATTACATAACACATGAATATATACTATATTAATGTTATAATGATAGTTTATGTAATAAAGCATACAAAGTATAATGCATAATAATCACATAATATTATATACGTATATGTATATATCTAGATAACAAAATCTTGAGAAATTTAACTCCACTGCTCTGTACTTTAGCGGTCTCATCTCTGGATGAGATTACTCTGAAGGTACCAGGATTCTAGTACCAACATAATAAGATTGTAGTGAAGGCAAACGGTATATTAAAGGGCCCAATGCAAAGCATTAGCTAACAAGAGTATGATTAATGTACTCTGAAAATGCTTTTTTTCTTAAGATTTATTTATTTGTTTTAGAGAGAGAGAGAGAGAGTGAGAGAGTAACAACATGTGAGTGGGGGAAGGGGCTGAAGGACAGGGGGAGAGAGAATCTCAAGCAGATTGCTCCCTGGGCATGGAGCTTGGTGCGGGCCTTGATCTCACAGCCCTGAGATCACAACATGAGCAGAAATCAAGAGTCATTTGCTTAACCAACTGAGCGGCCTGGTTCCCCTTGAAGATTCCTATATTTACTTGCTCATTTAATCACAGTCTTGCAAATGACTTCTAATCAGAGTTCAGACAGTGGCAAATTAAAGGGCCTTTGCCACTCCATGGGTAAGACTGCAGCTGTAAGAAAGTGCTACAGTGGAAACACCACAAACTGGTTGGCATGTTTGTTCATCTCAAATCTATGGACCCACAGGAGAAAATGATCCAGAGCCTTGGAGATCGCATTCTACTCCTTTTATTTTTAGAACTGTGAAATGTGGTCCAGGAAGAAAGTGACTTTTCTAGTTTAATACAGGTTCATATACATTAGTTGGCAGTTGTTTATAATATCCATATAGATTTTCAGATGCATCCGTATGGTATGCAGCGGGAGGATTTTATATAAAAGATAGTACTTTTGGAATATTGGGCTCCAGCATTCACTCTTAACTTCTGAGAGAGAAGACTGCTTCATCGAGTCATACATATCTAGTAATTTTACTAATAGGACCTGACTTGGTTAGAGTCATAGAATTTTTATAACTTCAAGTCAATATAATAATTATATAATGAATGTGCAGTATATAATGTAGATAGAGTATACAAAAACAAATTTTATATTTCTTCTCCTCCGTGATTTTTATCCCAGTATTTGTGGTAAGACCAGCTATGACAGTAGACACAATGCTCTTCAGACTATAATAATTACACAGCTTAGCAAAATGAATTCTGTACATGGACCAAAAAAGTGAATGATGAGAGTTCATTTTGGATCAATGTATTAGTCAAGTCAGATTAGGGGGTGCTTAAACAATAGAAACAGTATTTTCTCACAGTTCTTGGGACCAAAAAGTCCAAGATTCATTTTCCAGCCAAACCAACTTTCTGATGAGATCTCTCTTCCTAGTTTGCTGATGGCCTCTTTGAACTCACATGGCCTTTCCTCTGAGTGCTTGCAAAAATCTCTCTCTATATATATCTCTATATATCTCTATATCTCTCTATATATCTCTATATATAGATATATATATATATCTCTCTAAGGCTAGGAGTCTTATTGGATTAGAGTTCTTCCATATGACCTCATTTAACCTTCGCTACCTCCTAAAAACCCTATTTCAAATACAGTCACGTTGGAGATCAGGTCTTCTACATGTGAATATGTGGAGAACACATTTCAGTCCATAGCAATCAGGAAAGGCTTGATGAAGAAGGCAGCTCTTGGTATGGTGTGGGAGTATATAAGAATGCAAAATAATGATGTGAAAATCTTACTCTGAACTAAAGGGAAGAAAGACCATGAAAGTATAGAAGCTTGAAAATTCAGGCATATTTGCAAAATAGTAAATATGATAATTTTGCAACAGCACAGAATATACTTTGGGGAACAGTCAGAGAAAGAAGGGGAAGTAATTTTACTTTATATGTTGGAGGACTCTGAAGACTAGTCTGAAAAATTTTACATAATTTAAACATCACAATGAAGTCACCAGTATGTTTGAGAAAGGGAGTGTTACTATTTGATCATCATATTGAAAAGATTCCTAAGATGAAGTGTTTAGGATAGATTCAAATGACAAGAGTCTAGAGTATGGGAGACAGATTTGGAGAAGTATTGTAAGAGACTTTATTAGGATTGAATAAAATCATGTCTGGGGTAATAGTTTTATTTCTTTTTAACTGTCAAAATTCCTGCCCCATGGCCCATGCCTTTCCTTACTTGCATCTGTACCTTCCCATAGAAATCTCCTCCTTAAATTTCATGGTAGGAAGGCACCCTTCTAGTCAGTGTATCATCACCTACAATTCATTGTTCCTCTAAAATCAATCTCTGGGTGCATAATTTAAACAAAATGACCCTTTTTTAGTACTGAAGCTCAAAACCTCTATGTAACTCTACACTTAGAATTCCTCTACTATTTTCTATATATTCACTGACAATATAGCTCTTACTTGCATTATTTTGTTTTGTGGTGTTTTCATTGTTATTGCTTTTACTGTTACTATATTTGTTTTTAAATCTTTTTTATGCTTCATACTTCTCCAGTCAAACAGAGCATTTAGCTGCTGTCCCCTCTCAAGACTGATGTATTTGTCCTCTATTTTCCTTATTAGAAGCCACCCTGCCTGCATTCCTATAGGATCATTTTGCTGCACTTCTGTATCTATGTCTATCTTCCTATCTATTTGTCTTTATGTTTCTGCCAACTACTTCATCAAAGCTGATTTGTTTGCCTGGACAAGATACTAAGGAACTCAAAAAGAGCCATAACACAAAAACAATGATTAAAAATACCTAATAGGCATTAACTGCTTTTCTATGTAACATGTTGTCCTTTTAATTACTACTAATACATTAACTCATTTAATCCTCACAACTTAAACAAAATAGCTATTGCTATCCCAATTCCTAGAATTTGATAACTTTTTTTTTTCCGTTAACTGATCCTACGTAACTGGTGAAATCTTTATCTCAGTAAATTTGGCACACTGTCTGTCTTAAAGTGTTCAAAATGTCAGTCTGTCCCTCCTAACACTTATGTAAAGCTCAGCTACAGATGTGGTTAGGAAATTTATTGTGACGGGGGTAGCAAGATTTATTGTTGGATGACTATCATGGTTTTGAGAAAAAGGGTACATACATAAATTGTTAAAAGATAAACTAAAGCATATTAACAATCTTAAGAGCTTTATTTGTAGAAAAATATATTTGAGTCAGGCAGTGCCAAACTGGAAGTGGGTTAGTACCAACAGGAGCTACAAGAGAGGCTTTTATAGACAAAAGGTGAAAGCAAATCAGGAAATAATTGATAGAGTAGAAGTCAGTCTCATTTACAGTGTTGGATGGCAGCACGTCTATTTACAACATGGTTTACTGAATATTTGAAGCCCACTGTTAGACCCACTGCTCTGAGAAAAAGATTCCTGTCAGAATATTACTGTCCAATAACAATTCACCTGATCCCCCAAGAATTCTGATGGAGACAGCAGACTAACATTGTTTTCATGCCTGCTCACACAACATCTGTTCCGCAGCCCATGGATCAAGTAGTCGTTTTGACTTTCAAATCTTAAGAAATTCATTTCATAAAGCCGTATCTGCCATAATAGTGATTCCTCTTATAGATCTGGGAAAAATAAATTTGAAAACTTCTGGAAAGGATTCACTCTTCTAGATGGCATTGAGAACATTCAGGATTCATGGGAAGTGGTACAAATAACATGATCATGAATTCTGAAGAAGCTGATTCCCACTTCCATGGATGACCTTGAGAGGTTCAAGACTTCAGTGGAGGAAGTAACTGCAGATGTGGTGGGAATAGCAAGACTAGAATTAGAAGTGGAGCCTGAAGACGAACGGAATTGCTAGGAGCTGATGATGAAACTTGAACAAATCAAGAGTTCCCTCTTACAGATGAGCAAGAAAACGATCTCTTAAGATGAAATCTATTCTTGGTGAAAATGCTGTGAAGGTTGTTGAAATGACAACAAAGGATTTAAAATATTACATAAACTTAGTTAATAAAGCAGCAGGAAGGTTTGAGAAAATTGACTAATTCTGAAAGAAGTTTACCTGGGGTAAGATGCGATCAAACAGCATGGCATGCTGCAGAGAAATTGTTTGTGAAAGGAAGAGTTGATCAATAGAGCAAATTTCATTTTCTTATTTTAAGAAATTGCCCCCGCAACCCCAACCTTCAGCAACCACCGCCCTGATCAGTCAATACTGAGTCAGGACTTTCCATCGGCAAAAAGACTATGACTCACAGAAAGCTCAGATGATGGCTCACATTTTTTAGCAGTAAAATATTATTATATTCAGGTATGTACATTTATTTTTTAGATATTATGCTATTGCACACTTACTAGACTACAGTGGAGCCTAAACATAATTTTTATATGCACTGGGAAACCAAAAAAATTCATGTGACTAGCTTTCTTGCAGTATTTGCTTTCTTGGGGTGGTCCGGAACTGAATGGGCAGTGTCTTTGAGGTATGCATGCCTCTACTTAAAAAAAAAAAAAAAAAGAAAAAATCCTTTCACATATCTTGTCAGGTTTCACCCAGAAGAAACAGTAAATATTCCTGGCAGTAGTGAATGACGCCCTGGACACAAGAGGATTCCCCCAAGATGGTGCACGCTCTCAAAATCCAGAGCCACTCCTGCAGGTTAAAGAGAAGAAAGACTCAGCAAACTGCCCCCTTGAGAGCGGACTCTAGCTGCAAGTGGGTAGAAACCCACAATTCTGCGCAGCCACCTCTTGAGGGCCTGCAAACTGCCAAGCCAAGCCAAGCCAAACAAGAAGGCAATCGCTGTTTCTAGGAGGGAAAGAACTGAAGGCAAAGTCACAAGTCACAATTCAAAGATCTAAATCTTACAATCCCCGCCCCCACCCCCGGCAAAAAGTCTCACCCTTTGCCTGCTTGTGGTCCTCCCAGGGTCTGTCCGCGGTCTCCGGAGCGAGTCGGGCGTCCCAGCAGGTCCCCTCCTGGGCACCAGACACGGCGGAGGAGGACACACAAGTTTCCCTCCATCCTTGCTGGTGACAGGGGCGTTGGGGCCCCTTCTTCTCTAGGGCACCCCGAAGGGGACACGCTTATCTCAGATGGTTCCGAGTTCCCCGCTGCGCGCCCCGCACTCGAGACTCTGGACCGCGGGTTACCGAACCTGTCCGGCCTCAGAACAAGATTTACCCGCCTCGGGCCTCACACGCGGCCCAACCCCGTTTCTAAGCCGCACCCAGCGTGACCCTGGACCCGGTCCGCTTTCGGAGTCGGACCGTCCCACCCGGGACCGAGTCCGACCCCAGACCCGGACCGATTTCCAAGTTGGACCCAAATCCGCGTCTGGACCCGGTCCCTTGTGTAGCCCGGGGCGTCTGGCCGGTGCCGCAGCCCGTCGGGGGAAGCACAGGCTGCGAGTGCGGAGGCTCCTGTCGGGGAAGCTGAGGAGCCCGGACCCCAGAGGGCTCCCCCCAGCCTCACTCTCTCCTCCACGTCCTCCACGTCCCGCGGCCGCGGAAAAGCCGCAGCGAGCCCCGGGGGCTCTGCAGGTACCTGTGGGCCGGGGTGGGGGGGGGAGCGGCTGGGGCTTCCTGCGAGTGATAGAAGAATTGTTAAGAGAAAAACTGAGGCAGATTAAACATTTTAAGAGTTTGAGCAAAAATTAATTTGAATCGGGCAGCGCCAGTCTGGACGTGGGAAGGAGCTCTGCACCCGCAGGAGCTCGGGGAGGGCCTTTGTGGAGGAGACGCAACCGAGCAGGGACCTTGTGGATGGCTGCTGTGTTGCTTGCCCTTGGCGTTCTGATTCCGTAACCTTGAGGCTTGTAAGGGCTTGGACTCGCTTTGCTGCGTAGGCCGTGATGGCCTCAGAACCACATCAGTTTACCGGTCTCCTGCTTCGTGACCTTAACCGACCCCAACTTCACGTCTCCAAAAGTTGATGCAGTTTTGGTGTTTAAGAAAAATGATACACGTTTGTACTCCTGAAACAAACAAGCAAACAAAACACACACACACACACACACACACACACACACACACACGAGAGAGAGAGAGAGAGAGAGAGAGAGAAAAGAAAAGAAAAAAAAAAAGAAAAATGATACACATTTTGCACACATAAAAATGCACCTGTAACGGGTGCTGAAGCTTAAGCTCCGGGAACTTCACGATCACTGGATTTCTGAGGCAAAATAGGGCTCACCCTATGTGAAAACAGTCGTGGGTGAGGGTCTAGGTTACTGAAGTTGGCATTTCACGGCTGAGAGCCGCAGACCACCATTTCAGTGAGGGTCTCCTTTCACTGTCCTTTCCGGGTGCTGGGAACTTCCAGAAAGGATGCCCGTGAAGTGAGAGTGACCAGTGATGGAGCGCCGGCTCAGGCAGTGTATTGTGTTCCCACGGCCCCCCTCCCCATCCTTCTTTGTCCCAAAGTCTGTCCTAAATTTTAGAATCCTAGAACTCGATGCAACCTCATTGGAGTGATCCCACAGTGTATAAAATTCCACAGAAATCTGATCTTTTAACCAGTTTACATATGCAGGCACTTTTAATTTAAAAGTCTTTATTACCGGCGCCTGGGAGGCTCAGTGGTTAAAGCCTCTGCCTTCAGCTCAGGTCATGATCTCAGGGTCCTGGGATCGAGCCCCGCATCGCATCCGGCTCTGCTCAGCAGGGAGCCTGCTTCCCCCCCGCACCCCCCCCCCCGCCCCCGCCTGCCTCTCTGCCTACTTGTGATCTTTGTCTGCCAAATAAAATAAATAAAATCTTAAAAAAATGAAAAAAAAGTCTTTATTCTGTTTTGCATAAAAAAGAAAAAAAAAAACCTAGTGTGATTCTGTTGATACTAGAATTAAGAAGTGCTAACATATTATGGCTCAATGAGAGTTATCTTGTTATTGATGTCTGGACGTCCTGCTGATCGGCTGCTTGCTTTGATGATCTGATATTTTAGTTTTGGGCAGGTTTGGTAGTCAAAATATAATTAAGTAGATGCTTTTAATATGCAAATGTCCATGTGATTACTACATCAAGTGATCATCTTTATTCTGGAAAGAAGTGTAAAATTTAAAAGGTTGGAGATAATGGCAAGATTTCAAAAATCTGAGTAAATGAATTTTTTAATATAATGATACCAGTCAATACGGGTTCTTCTGGATTCAGATCATTCCAGCTCCCAATCCCTTGCTGAAAGTTTTGTAAGTAAGAAAAATTCAAAGGGCATTTACTACACAGTTGTGTATCTGAGCACATAGGTAGTATAGTGCTGGTTCACACAGAAGAAAATATTATTCTGTGATATTTTATTGTACCAAAATTATAAACAGAGCTTAGATTTGATAAAAGGTGAAAGAAGAAACATTTAAAATGAAACAGGTTTTTCAGGGGGCTGGATCGATCTAGAAATAATGATTCATTTTTTTCTTTAGTTATTTTTGTTTCTGTTTTCCACTCGTGAAATGGAATCCTCATACTGTCATTTCAGAGTACAATGTTATGCTGTCTCTTTTTTGTGTTTCATTATTCATGTTTCCCCGTCCCACCATAAATAATTATACATTGTTTGACCTGGATCCTTGTATTATTTGCATGTGTCCTTGAGAAATGTGGCAGCATTCCATGTGTATCTTCTTAGAATTTGTTTTATTTGTAAAATTTACAAAGCTGCAAAGATGTTGAAGGATGAGTACAATGAAGAATTTAGATTTACAGTCGTTACCGTATTGTCTCTGTTCTGTCTGTGATCCTTCAATCTCTCATTACCTAGGGAGTTGCAGGACAATTACTTTCTAACTCTGTTCCTAGTATTCAATAAGAGCTTTCCCTTTCTCTGTCCCTTCCTCTTTTGATCCATTTTTTAAAAAATTCTGTTTGTCAAAATCCTTTGCAATAATTTTTCTTCTTCATGACCAAATTGAGCTACTTTGGAATGTGGGATGCCTTCAGGTGGCTCCTGTGTGTTTTTGATACGACCCCATTATCTCTTTAAGCATTTTCTGGCCTTCTAATTCAAGAAGTTGCAATACTTATTCACGTGTTTCATTTGTACTTTCTCTTTCCCAGACCTGGAATTAATCCTAGGAGCCTTGGTTTCTTCTGGTGAGGAGACATAGGCTACAAGACATGAGCTTATTCAAGGCTACTGTGATTCACTTCGCTTCTGGGGTATTTCTGTGATTAAACTAAAATATACACATATTTTAGAAAATATGAATTCATACTGAGAGCTATAATTATAATTCAATATTAAGTTTTTCTCACCATCTCTCTCCTACATTTATATTCCCCTCCTTCCCCAATGAAAATTCTTACATCAAAACATATATTATTCACTTGCTCAAAAGCAAATATAATTTCAAAATTACAACCATAAATATTAACAACAATAAGCCTCCTGATTTCAATATTTCTTTGCAATTTGAGTCGTCCCATCTAAGCACAAGCAGTATATACCTATTTGTTCATATTCTTTGCGTCTCTCAGGTATGTATTAAAATTTTTCTCATGTAGTTGTTGATGTGTATGTATTTGTATTTAAAATCTATTACTGGGGCGCCTGGATGGCTCAGTGGGTTAAGCCGCTGCCTTCGGCTCAGGTCATGATCTCAGGGTCCTGGGATCGAGTCCCACATCGGGCTCTCTGCTCAGCGGAGAGCCTGCTTCCCTTCCTCTCTCTCTTCCTGCCTCTCTTGTGATTTCTCTCTGTCAAATAAATAAAAAAATAAATAAAATAAAATAAAATCTATTACTGTGATATAGATCTCATTTTGTTTCTTTTTTCAATTCAGATTATATTAAAATCTGGGATTTTTTTTAGAATTAAAAAAAATTATTAATTAGCGAGAATGAGTGAGAAAGCCTGAGTGGGGAGAGGGAGAAGCAGGCTCCCCACTGGGCAGGAAGCCAACTACGGCACTGGATCCAAGGACGCCAGGATCGGGACCTGAGCCAAAGCAGATGCTTAACTGACTGAGCCACCCTGGCGCCCCTATATTAGAATCATTTTTTTAAGATCTGGTCATGTTCCTGGGTTCATCCAGTCCATTGCTTCTCTTTTATGGTATTCCAAACTACGTATCCATTTCCTTTTACTGAGCCATTATCCGCAGTGTTGGGCAAGTTGATTGCTCAAACCTTTTGATACTGCGTGCAAAGCTGCTTTCACAGGCCGGTAGTGTCTCCTGTTGAACCTCTCTGGCAACTTCTCTGAAATATATACTCAGGAACAACTTTGATAAATTATTGAATACAAATGTACTTACTTTGGCTATCAGATTATTCTCTGGAATTGATGTTACTACTACATGCCCACCATAAGCATTTGAGAATACCTTTATCTCAATTGCCATTAATTGATATTTCCAGGTTTTCTGCTGCATAAACATAGGAGCTCATGTATCCCTTTGAATATGTGTTTTTGTATTTTTTGAATAAAGACTCAGTAGGGCGATTGCTGGCTTATAGGGTAGTTCTAGTTTTAAATTTTTGAGGAGCCTCCATAATGTTTTCCAGAGTGGCCATACCAGTTTACATTCCCACCAGTAGTGCGAGAGGGTTCCTTTTTCTCCTCACCCTCACCAACACCTGTTGTTTTCTTTAGTTTTTGATTTTAGCCATTCCGATAGCTGTGAGGTGCCATCTCATTATGGTTTTTTACTTGCATTTCTCTGAAGGTGAGTGAAGATGAATATCTTTTCATGTGTCAGTTTGCCGTCTTTATGCCTTCTTGGAGAATGTCTGTTCATGTCTTCTGCCCCCTTTTTAATTGGATTGTTTGGTATTGGGTGTTGAGTTTTAGAAGTTCTTTATGTATTTTGGATACTACTTTTTATTGGATCTATCCTTTGTAAATATCTTCTCTTATTCTGTGCATTGCCTTTTAGTTTCGTTAATTGTTCCACAGTGTGCAGAAGCTTTTTATTTTGGTATAGTCCCAACAGTTTATGTCTGCTTTTATTTCCCTTGCCTCAGAAGACATGTCTAGAAAAAGGTTGCTGTGGCTGTCATTGCTTGTATTTCAGTTGGGTTTCCCATGTTGCTCTGAGGGAAACAGTCCCTCTAGGGTTAATTTTCATGGACTAAAAATATCGGTGGTGATTCTAGTATCAACAGAAAGATACTTATTTTTTCATTAGAATGAATAATTTGACTACTAGGATAGCAAGAAAGTTTGCTTAACTATCACGAGAGAGAGAAGATCATTTTATAATGATAAAAATGTCAATTCATGAGGAAGATACAAAGTACAAGTTTAGATACATTTAAATACATTTTAAGTTTGTAGGCACCCAACATTAGAGGACCTAACTATAAAGCAAACATTGATGAATCTCAAGAGAGAATGAGACAGAAATGAAATAGTAGTAGGATGCTTCAATACCCCACTCTCAACAGTGCAGAGGACATCAGACAGAAAATCAATGAGAAAACAGTAGACCTGAGCAACACTAGACCAAACAGACCTAACCAGACAGCGTCAGAATACCTCTTCTCAAGCATATGTGGGACATTCTCTATGATATACATGTCGTCAGAAACAAGTCTTCAGTAAGTTAAGAAGATTAATTTTGTTTATTTAAAAATATTTCCATAAATATTTATTTAAAAATATTTCTGTAAAATATTTCCATAATATTTATTTATTAGAGGTGAGCACAATTGCTGTTTCTGATTTCATATTTTAAAATGTCAAGTTAAACATTAATAAATTCCAGAGGTGCTTGGGGGGCTCAGTTGGTTGAATGTCAGATCAGGTCCTGGGATAGAGCCCTCCATTGGGTTCCCTGCTTAGCAGGGAGCCTTCTTCCCTCTCCCCCCGCTTGTGCTCGCTCACTTTCTCTCTGTGTGTCAAATAAATAAAATCTTTAAAAATATATATATTAATACATTCTTAAATTTATTTGTACTTTTTACTGCTTTGATTTCATCAAATATTTCTGAGATAATTTATTAACTATACAAATATACAAGCATTATCTCCAAAGAAAACAGAATAGATTTCCTGAAGTTTAACATATGTAGTTTCTCTAAAATATTTTCATTTAATTAAAAATTATGACATACTAAGTTTCTAAAATTGATAAACTATTGGTACTACAGGGATAACACAACAAATACTGGATTTAAAATGTATTTTGTTACATATATTTTAAATGTAATTCTATATCAGTAAAAATATTTGAAAAGATAGTCTTTAATTTATATATTGATACTTCCAAAATACATTATTTTAGTACAGATCTTTTATGAATCCTGTTTTCTCAACGTCTTTCTCTTTGTGTGTATGTGTGTTGTTCTCTTGTAAAAGGAGAGTGGTTTTGTTCTGTTTTGGAGGTGAAATAAGAAAGGGCAAGTGACAGAAAATTGCTGGCCAAATTTTATCAGTAGCATTTTTAAAGAGCCTTAATGCTTTTTTTTAAAAAGGATATTTTATTTATTTATTTATTTGAGAGAGAGAGCACGCATGCAAGAGGGCTGAGACTGTGACCTGAACAGAAACCAAGAATCAAATGCTCAACCGACTGAGCCACCCAGGTATCCCGAGCCTTATTCTAATCAAATATCGAGACGAACTAAGATATCTTGTATATACCTAGATATGCCTAGATATAAGGTATGGTTTTTTTCTTCCCCAAACTTTTCTCAGGAAAGCGAAAGGTACCTCATATAAGATTCCTTAAAAAGTTACAAATATTAAAGAATAAACCATCAATAACTGTATTGTTAATAACAAAGTATAGCTTGGAGAAGACACATTAGCCTAAAACAATCCCAGTAGTAACTTTTGGTTGCTCACAAAGGTCATCTGTAGTAATTGGTAAATATAGTGTAAGACGAAGACATTTAATGTAGATTTAGTGACTATTACAGGAAACACATTGTCGTGACAGTCACAAAGCCTGTATGACTATGAACGAGTCTTTAGAGACTGAGTAAGTGGAGATTTGGGGTTGGTTAGGGGAGATTGTGGCTGTGCGTAAAACTTCTAGTGAGAGCGTCCATACGTCTGTTCAAAAAGTCACGTCCACAACCTAGAGAGAAATGTGCTCTGGGAACCTGGGTTAGATAACTCAAGTATTTATTTTTAGGAATGAAAAATTATTGATGTAAAAGATGCATTTGATAAGTTTAAACAAATTGTTGCACAGAGAGAAAGTAATATTTTATATTAATTGTTTATTTTACATTGGAGGTATGTATTACTAAAAAAACGTTGTCAACATTATAAGGTGGCATTATACTTTATCCACATCCCTAGAACTTAATCTATTCAAATTGATCCAAAAATGTTTCTCGCTGGTAAAAGAGCAGACCATATATTCATGTCCCTATTATATTCAGCCATAAAGCAGAGATGCAAATACTATGCTAATTATAATTGAAAACTTAAAAAAAAGTTACAAGTATTTACTAGTTATAAGTTTGTTGAGGAGTTTCAGTTTGTTAGATATATAATAATATAATCATTGTTTCAAAGGTTCTTTTCATATGTGTTCCAGGAATTCATCTTTTCCCATCACTTAGTATCATTTTAGGGCAGATTTGAAAATATCCTAGTCACTTTGGTTATTAAAATTTAGACCTGTCTGTTTTAAGATTTCAGTCCCAATTCTTTTCAAAGTTACTCTCCTAGGGAGAAGTTTGAACACTTTTTTCAAGGTTGAAGTGTGTATGTGAGAGAGGAAGGGAGAGAGAGAAGAGAAAGCATGTGGTTTTTTAAGTGAATGAAGTTTAAAAGTTCCCTCCATTACCATATCCCACGTGGAATGTTGTTTATAGCAGAGAGAATAAAAGATGGAATATTCAAATTCAAGGACACTCCAGGGTCAAGTAAACAGAGAAATACTTGATCTGGGTGAATAATCAAAACAATGGTCAACATTTTGCAGCTCATATTAGGAGGAGGAAACACTTTGTGTAGATTATGCTTATGGTAAAATTTGATGATCTGAAGAAGCAGAATATTAAAGCCTAGAAATAATTGCCAACATGTCCTTCTGTTTAAAAAAAATATTTAAAACAGCTATACCATTTTTAATGCAAAAAAATCATTTTACAGAGAGAGAGCACGTACACATGTATGGGGTCGGGGGACAAAGGGGTAGGGGCCAAGGGGAAGGGAGACAGGCTGACTCCCTGCTCAGTGTGGAGCTGGAATTGGGACTTGGTCCCCGGACCCTGAGATCAGGACCCGAGCCAAAGTCAACAGTTGGATACAAAACTGAATGAGCGACCCAGGCATCCCCCGTCCCACGTGTCCTTCTATGTGAGGAAGTCTTCCATGCATTTTACTTACTTTAATCCTCTTCCAAAAGCCTTTAGGATAGGGATGGCTGGATGGCTCAGTCACTAAGTGTGTGCCTTTGGCAGTCCCACACTGGGCTCCTTGCTCAGCGAGGAGCCTCCTCCTCCCTCTGCCAGCTGCTACCCCTGCTTGTGCACCTGCTCGCTCGCTCTCTCTCACTGGCAAATAAATAATAAAATCTTAAAAAAAAAAAAAAAGTCTTACTATGTTATTTCAGATTAGGGAACAGGCATACAACTTACTGAAGGAAAGTGGAGACATTGGTATCAGATGCTCACACTCTAACTCCCGAGTGTTCGGTCTTCACCACTGTGCCGTACTGTCCTCCAGTATCCCGGGAAGTCTGTTAGATGAGAACGTGCCATGTGGAGTGACACCTGGGAAATGTGACAGTATACCAGAGGTGGGACCGGGCGGTGAGATTTCAAAACAGAGCTGCTTCCTTCGGGTCACATAGCTTGCCCAGAGCTTCCTTGCTTTGGCCATAGTGTGACAGGGCACCAGAGCCAGCATTACACCCAGACGTCGCAAACCAGACGTATGCGGGAGTTCATGCTCCATGGGCACATTTGCAGAACGTCGGTACAGGAGCCCGTGGATAAATATTTACTTCTTTCTTCTTCCCCCAAATAGAAAGCCCTGAGACACTTCGAAAGCTTTGCAGACCGTCCCCATGAAGGGATGGAAGTCATCCAGGTGCTGATTGAATAATGCAGCTTTGCGTTGGCTCTTCTTGCTTTCCAGCTTTGCTCCCTTTGGTCTTTGATCCAGGTCCCTGGGATTAAACACCCCCAGTAAATTGCTCTTGTGTTAACCTTTGTCTCAGGCTCTAAGGGGTACCAGAGTCAGAACATCAGTCTTGTGTCTATTTCAGCAGGTTAGCTGTGTAAGTGGAAGGGAGGGTTGTGTATTACTGAGAGCTTTTTTAGGGTAAAGAGGCTGGATTATTGATTCTTAGCCCTCGCTGCATAATAGAATTATCTGAAGAGATTTTTTTAAAGACTTAATTTTTGTAGAGCAGTTTTAGATTCACAGCAAAATTGAGAGGAAGGTCCAGAGTTCCCACATCCCTGCCCCCACACATGCATGGACGCCCCATTATCAAGATCCCTCATCAGAATGGTACATTTGTTTCATTTGGTGACCTGTGTTGACACATCGTAATGCATATTACGTATGTGTATTCTGTGCGTTTGGATAAATGTATAATGATTTGTATCCATCATTATAGTAGTGTACGGAGTATTTCATCGTCTGTATTCTGCCTGTTTTTGTCCTTCTTTCCCACAGCCTCAGGGAAACACTGATCTTTTTACTGTGTGGGGAGAGAATTTTAAAAATAGTTATATCTGTGTTCCACCTTCAGAAATTCTGATTTAATAAATCTGGAGTTGGTCTGAGCATCAGTAAGGTTTTGAAATTTTCTGGATGACGGTAATATATAACCATGATTGAGAAATCTGGACTAAATCATGCTTAGATTATTAAAAGAAGTATTTGAAAGAGAAGGAGTCGTCGAAGTGGGATATTTCATAGTTCATAGCTTTTCAGAAAAGGGAAGAGAATGGGATTCAGGGTACATGTGGAGAGATTAATTTGTGCAAGACAGAAGAACACCTACATGGTAAGGACCCAGGAATTTGTTTTCTCTAGCGCTCTCTGCACAGGCATTGCCTGGGGATCTCGTTAAAATGCAGGTTCTGATTCTTTAGATCTCAGGTCTGAAATTCTAATGTCTAACAAACTCCAGGTGATACAGTGCTGCTGGTCTGTTAGACACATTTTTATTAGCAAGGGCTTGGGGTTTGTGTTTTTTCAGGTAAATGTGATCAAAAGGCAAAGTGAAAAAGGAGTTTAGAGTGTATTTAAAATAATTCTTATACAATGCTTAACTGATGTTCTGTAGAATCTAAACTCAATAAAAAATTAAGTGAAAAGGAGATTAATGAATAGAAGGGTCAGTGACTGAAGGTTTTGATGTCAGTGAAACAGGATTGTAGTGACATTACTGAAGAAATCACGTTGGAAATACAGGATGGTGTGGTGGTCTCAGGATGGGATACTTACATTAATGGTATGGAGTAGGAAGGAATTCCAGGTAATGAAAAGTGAAGGGTCGAAATGAGGGAGCTGTGTCAGAGTAGAGGAGATCATTGGAGAGAAGATCAAGGAATTACAAGGCCAGGAGGTTAGATTACTCTTAAAGAAGTTCGAGTTTGATAAAGAGGAAAGCATGCGTCATAACAACATTCAGTGAATGGAAAGGACCCATTGATAGATTATTACTACAGAGGGTAGAATAGTTTAAGTTGATTGGGATGAACCTCAAAGGTGTAGGGTTTTTTTAGCAACAGTAGTTTCCATTCCAAATGGCATTAATGGAGGACAGAACTCCATTCTTTTGACCCAGAAGTACTTGAGATGTAAGAGAACAGAATCTTTGCTTACAGGCCTACAGAGATTTCAGTTATAGGAAAAGAGATGAGCATGTGAAGTCATTTAGAATGGAGAACAGTTTGACAGATCTCAGAAAACAAGTTCTAGCATCACGGTTTGGAGTGAAAGCAACAGGAGGAGTAAGGTCAAGGAGAGAAATTATAGATAAATTTTAGAGAGACAGTAAGGAAAAGTCCAGAAAGGCTGTTTGGGCAGTGGCCAAGAAGAACTTCAGTTGGGTTGGGGGTGGATATCGTCTCATATGTTCTTGGAGAAAGACATGCTCTTGGGTAAAATAGTAATTCTATTTGTTTTGGAAAGGACTCCCAACTCCTTCCCTCCAAAGAGCCGGACATTTTCATCCCACTGATCTGCTGATGTTGACAGCTGCAATAAGCGCAACACTAGAGAGTGACTTGGAGAAAATGGATGTAAGCCAAGAAGGCATCATTTCTAGCACCCCAGGAGCTTAGAAGTCTCCAAGTGAAGATAAGAGTCTTATTTTCCCCTAAGAACTCAGGCCATGGGGGGTACCTGTGTCACTCAGTCAGTTAAGCATCTGCCTTCGCTCAGGACGTTATCCTAGCCTAGAGTCCTGGGACTGAGCTGCGCATCAGCAAGGAGCCTGCTTCTCCCTCCCCCACTCCCCTGCTTATGCTGACTCTCATGCTCTTTCTGTGTCAAATAAAAATAAAAGCTTAAAAAAAAAGAACTCATACCATACATTGCCAGAAATGGTGTATGGCTAAGGATATGTACAGTTTCTGGAACCACGATCCTTGGGTCTAAATTCTGATCCCAACCCATTCGAGCTTCATGACGTTGGCAAGTTACTGAACCTGCCACAAGGTCCTTATCTATAAAATGGGCAAAGCTACAGTGTCTAACTCACGGGTCTGTGGTGAGGATTTAGTAAATTAATGTGTGTAAAGCATTAAGAACAGTGACTAAAGCATAGTGCTGTACAAGTATCTGATGCTTCATTTAAATAATTGCTGGGCTTATCATATGTTGTTTTGATTTAAAGAGTATTTTTTTTAGGGATAATCTAGATCATAATCTAATAGCAAATCCCTAGGAGATGAGTCCTTACCATTCGTTATTTAATAGTTACGGATAAAATAACGACAGGTCGCACACACATATATACACACCTTTTTTCTTTTTTCAATCTTAGGCAAAGCGAGATTGCATCAGTGTGCCAGTGGAAATGTTGCAAAGCAGAAATTGGGAGTAGGTCAGAAAACATTGTGGAAGGAAGGAACTGCAGCCTAAACAGAGAGGGGGGCTGATGTTTAAAACACCGCAGAGGGAGAAGACAACCAATGCTACAGATAAGCCGGGCTTGTCACTGCAGGTGGGAGTCTCAGCCACTCCCAGATTGGGTGTAGAATTCCAAGGGTCTCAGGTGGAAATAAATCAAAAGCAGTTTTGATTACAATATTCCTCGACTTGTTACTGAAGAAGGCAGGCAGCTGCCTGTGAGGGAACCAGTGAATTGAGTTTACTTCTGGTAAGTAAACACTTCTGGTGTTTACTTCTCAGTGGAAGGTTGATACCTCCTAGCTGTGTGCTGTTTGGAATAAAAGCACCAGCCATGACCCAGATGGTGAGGCATATACCTCACGTGCATCAACCCAGGAAAAATTGACCTCTCAACCCAAGCCACTTGATCTTTATTTGGGAGGATCATGAAGCTCAATGAATATTTTTCATTAATTTCCTTTGACTAAAGATCCTTTTTTTTTTCCTTTTGCATTAGGAAGAAATTACATGTTTCCAGTCCCGCACCTGAATAAAACTTTATCTTTACACATTTTCTTATCTATTTCCAAGGCTTTCTTCATTCATTCAGGCAATGTTGATTGGCTTTATTGTTTGCCGGACAGGATGGTTAATTTTATGTGTCAACTTGAGTGGGCCACAGGATGCCCAGACATTTGATCAACTAGTATTCTGGGGTTGTGTGTGAGGGTGTTTCTGGATAACATTAACATTGAATGAGACCAAGTAAAGCAGACTGTCCTCCCCAGTGGGGGTATGCATTGAATAAGCAGAGATTTCTGTTAATAGAAACTGCTCCTCCTGCCTGACTACTGAGGTGGGACATCATTTTTTTCTCCAGCTTTCAGACCTGAACTGAGACATCTCTTCTTGGGTCTCAGGAATTTGGGCTCTTAGATGGCACTCACAGCATTAGCTCTCTTGGTTCTCAGAACTCTGGACCTGGGCTAGACCTCTCAGTTCCGCAGCTCTGGTTTGCCAACTGCAGATCTTGGGAATTCTTAGCTTCCATAATTGCATGTGCCATTTCTTTTAATAAATCTCTTTCTGTATAATACATACATTCTGCTCTTTCTGATTCTCTCAGGAAGCCTGGCTAAAACACCAGGCTTTTAGTTAGATCTTAGAAATAGAGTGGTTAACAAGTTGGTCAAATCCCAAGTACTTCCAAGGTAGTGAGCATTACCAAAAAATTACATAAATTTAAAATATTTTAAATTTGTCCCAAGTGTCTAAAGGAAATTCACATGTTTCTGTTAGTTTTTTCTTTTTCTTTTGAGAAGGAGATAATGTTGTCAAATAATGACCTCTTCCTGACAGGTAGGGTATTTCCATACATGTGAGTTACCAAATATTCTCTACCATGTGCTTTCCATGTTGGACATTTGATCCTGCTACTTTAGTCTGAATTTCCCCAGGTTTAAATTTGAAGCAGTGCTCTAATCCTTGCATTGACAGAGCAACTCTCTTATCCTAATGCAAATTTAGATCAGATGCTATTTTAAAAATGGAAATATTTTTAATTTACATTCTGAAAGAGATGACCCTAGAATAAGTAAAACCATAAAAAAATGAAAAAAAAAGTCTTAAGATTTCGATGTAACAAAAAATAAGTCTATATAGTTCAGATCCCACTGCAATTAGCCAACCGGGTGAGCTTTGATAAGTCACTTTTTTTTGAACTTGTAATAATGAGATTTTTTTTTTTAAGATTTTATTTATTTATTTGACAGAGAGAAAGATCACAAGTAGGCAGAGAGGCAGGCAGAGAAAGAGGGGGAAGCAGGCTCCCTGCTGAGCGATGCTAGGCTTGATCCCAGGACCCTGAGATCATGACCTGAGCGGAAGGCAGAGGCTTAACCCACTGAGCCACCCAGGCGCCCCATAATAATGAGATTATACTTCCCTCTGAAGTTTTCTTTTTCTGACTCAGAAAGGCAGGCTTAATCACGTCCTCTCTATTTCTCTGCTGCTTACTGGCTTGTAGTTAGATGTCCCTTTACTATGGGACTGCGCTCATGGGTCCTGTGTGCTCCAGGAGGGCAGATGTCCCTCTAGGCAGCAGGTACGCACTTTCACTCTCCCTTTCTATCTCCAGTCACCCGCAGAGTGGGGCAGACACGTGATGTGCCAGGAATGCAGGCTGTGCTAAACTGAACTCTAAGGTTCCTTTAAGTCTCAATGCTCAGGGATATCATAACTGACAAGACCCTTGAAGTGTCTTAGTGTCTTAGTTTAGCAAAAGCACTTCCCACTTCTCCAGAGGCCAACTCCGTTGGATTGCTTATGAATGTTGTACGTTCTTCCTGACACTTTTTTTTTGTTTTGATTATCTTTCTCGCACAGGTCGAACAGTCAGAATATAATTAACTAGATGCTTTTCATATGTAAATATCACAGTGATTACAATACCAGACTTCACCGAGTATCAGAAAGAATGACTCTTTTCTACATGAAAATTTAAAGATGAGATAAAACTACTATGACTTTCAGATTTCTTTTATTCTTTCCTGGGAACAATCCTATCTCTCCTTTTTCTTTTTATTTTGAATAGACGTTCTACTTAGTTAAGAAAACTCTTTCCAGGTGCCTGGCCCTTAACATAGTCCCTTCTTATGCTGCCTTATGCTGTCTGAGGGGCCGCCTGCCAAGCTTGATGAAAATGCTAACGGAGCTTCCTCTGGGCCTGCCAAGTGATTCTGTGTTCCTCTGGGATCTCATATTCAAAACAAATATCCTGATGCAAAATAACGGCAGGAGAAGGTTCGAGAATGAGGAAGGGCAACAAGTCTTATCAGTAGCTATGGATTCTATAACCCAAATCAGCTTTTTTAAAAGATTTTATTTATTTATTTGACCGAGAGAGATCACAAGTAGACAGAGAGGCAGGCAGAGAGAGAGAGAGGGAAGCAGGCTCCCTGCTGAGCAGAGAGCCCGATGCGGGGCTCGATCCCAGGACCCTGAGATCATGACCTGAGCCGAAGGCAGCGGCTTAACCCACTGAGCCTCCCAGGTGCCCCCCAGATCAGCTTTTTAACAGAACCGGTACTGATGTCCTTAAGTAAAAGGAGTCCAGGAGATAGCGTTGACTTTGCCACAGGCCAAGAATTCTGCAGAAGCTACAGGGATTCATTCACTTAATATTCAAAACAAACCTATTTCTAAAAATACTGTCAATATCTACATTTTACAGTTAAGGAAGTAAAGGCAGAGTGGCCAGGGTGTGGAGTCGCTGACAAAGAGCCCGAGGTTCAAATTCCGAGTGATGATAACCGACTTCTGTGACCCTAGCAAATACGTGAGAAGTCCTGTTTCCCCACATTCCACCTGCTACAAGCCCACCGTTCATCAGAGGCTGCTTAGTGCCAGGCTGAAGGACTTTCTCTCTCGCACATTGTCTTGTGGCAGAGGGAAAAGAATTCACAGCTGTGAGCTGGTTTCTAAAACTTCAGCTCAGAAGCGACACACCTTGTTGTCCACATGTTTTCCAAAGCAAGTCACGTGACCACTCCTGAAGTTGGGGGGCGTGGGGTAAGGCCATGCCTGCAGTCAGGGACAGACTCTGTAGGTCACACAATAATTTTGGTAATTTTGAGTTACAGGCCGAGGCAGAGGGAGAAGCAGGCTCCCCTGCCGATGTGGGGACTCAATCCCAGGACGCTGGGATCAGTACCTGAGCCGAAGGCAGCCGCTTAACGACTGAACCACCCAGGCGTCCCTCATCAGTATCTTTTCATATGTTTTGTTATTGTTGGAATTTTGTCTTCTGTGACTGTCCTAGGCATATAATTCGCGTATTTTATATTGGCTTACTTTCTTTTCTTATTGAAGATCTAAATATTTTCCTATTTTATGCATTGAAAAATAGTCATATTTTAAAAATGGGGTCGATAATGGACTTTAATTATGTGTCTATAGTAAGAAATATATAACAATAAATGTGAAGAATTTCATTGTATGTGGCATACGATAAATTCTCAATAAATGAGTTTTTTTTTTAATATTGTCTAGAATGCAGTTCAGCAAATTATAACCTGTGGGTCAAATCTGGTCCTTAATTTTTATAAATAAAGTTTTATTGGAACAGAGCCACACACATTTATTGAAGTATTATCTATGGCTGTTTTTTACTACAAAAACAAAGTTGAATGATTGTGACAGAGACCGTATGTCTCACAAAGCCTAATGTATTTATTATCTGTCCCTTCCCAGAAAAAGTTTGCCAGGTGCTAATCTAGACTGATGAATTAAATGGAGAGATAATGGGGAGCATCACCCAGCAGCTTTTAAGACTGGTTTTTTTTTTTTTTTTTTTTTTTTTTTTTTTTTTTTTTTAAAGATTTTATTTATTTATTTGACAGAGAGAAATCACAAGTAGGCAGAGAGGCAGGCAGAGAGAGTGAGAAGGAAGCAGGCTCCCTGCCAAGCAGAGAGCCCGATGCGGGACTCGATCCCAGGATCCCGAGATCATGACCTGAGCCGAAGGCAGCAGCTTAAACCACTGAGCCACCCAGGCGCCCCTTAAGACTGGTTTTAATCTCTAACCTAGATGTCAGGATGCCATGTAATGATTGTTTTACTGTCTTGGCAGCAGACGATGGACATGGTTTCAAAAGCTTCTACATGGTCTTTCCCCCTATGAGAAATCTTTCCTCACCAAACCAAGGACCCCTGTAAAAGTTCTGACAACCACTTTGTCTAATTTGTGAGGGTCCATGGTCCTAGTAGACCCAGTATGAGTTGGACCTGGGCCAGAAGTCCATCTTTACTGCCTCACACATATGCTCTATTGTGTCCTAGAAGGACAGGATGATGATGCTTTGTATTTCTGGATATCAGTGACTACTCAGATCCTGTGCCCAACCTCAAAATATATGAGTATTTCCCCTGTAGGAAGATAGAGTATCTGAGCAAATGGCCATAGGTCTTTTGGGGATGAATTGGGGGAATCCTTAACGTCTACACTCACCATGGTGTTTCAGGGTACATCCTGCTCGAGACCCAGCCTCTGCTCCAGGAAATAGATTCCAGATTTGAAAACCAGTGCATGTCCCGAAACTGGACAAGGGGTCGTGGCTTTGTTGTGGCTTTTTATGAAAGCGAATGCTTGCTGCCTCTTAATCATGTACTCTGTACTTCTGATTGTATGGATTGGACAGTATCCTTTCTGATCCCACAGATCTGGAAAGGCCATCTTCTTTTAACTGTTTCATCCACTTCTGAAGCTCAGGTGGCCGCCACGTCACTTTGGCTGCTCGCTATGATACTGTACCTCCATGGAGGTTGAACACGTCCACTGTTTTCTGGTTTTTGGGATCCTGTTTGGGAAGATACATATTCATTAATGCTCTGATAAACTGAGGTGGACACTCTTTATTGCTTTGATAAGAGTGTCAGGCAGATCCTTCCAACAAGCAGGGCCTGTCAGTAAGTCTTTGGGTCTCATACAGCCGCGCCAGACCTCTGCCTACCCTTACATCCCACCCTGCGGTCTCTGCCACTGCAGTTCCACCATTTTAAGTACATTTCATAGGAAACGTCACTTTTTTTAAGCTTCCAAGTCATCTAGCAGCAACTGTAAACAGTGTCTGCTGAGACCTCGACTAGGGGGTTAAATCCCATCTGCTGAGAATGCTTCTGTATTGAAACAGTCTTTACCGGATCCTCTCTTCTTTCGTTGGCCCTCCATTCTCAGATTCACTCCAGGCTCACACACGGTCCTCTCGGGCACGTCCTGCAGCTCCTCTGGCCGATGGCCCTGTCTCTTCTCGGCAAACCCGGAGGTTCCCTTGTCAGGTCCTGATCTGGTGCTCAGAAGAAGGTAGGGACTGAACTGAGGATGGGGTTGGAAAAATGTCCTTCCAATCCAGGAAATCTCTCCACAAAGGCAGAAGAGGGAGAAACAGTGTTATTCTTGAATAAGCATCGTGATAGAATGTGGTGTGCATGTCAGGAGATCCATTAAGAGATTGCTAAGACAGAAGGAGAACTCGCTCTTTCACAGACCAAGCAGATATAATCCCTTGCACACATGTTCTCAAGACAAACAAGAATTGTTTCCAGTCAGAGTACTTAGACCTTATTTGTCACACATTTTTCTCAAATTCATCTGGTAACGGGAGAGATCATCTGTGTTTGCTAATTGGCATTTTCCGAAGGACAAATGAGTCTCTCCCATAATGACTAGAGGGACTAGAGGTCGTTTTGTAACTTGAAGTGAGGGCCTCTGAAGTTAGGTTCCTACCCTCCTCCCGCAGAAACTGGAAGATAAGGGACTGTCTTCTTTGAAGATTACATTTCAAAAGAGATGGTTCTCAGGTTCTAAAGAAAAACATTACTGGGTTATAAAGCTGCCAAGAAGCTTATTTAGCTTTTAAAAAGATTTACATGTCTTTCAAAGTGATAGAGAAAGAATGTACAAGTTTTCTAAAGTCAGTGCTCTAAGAAAAGGGATTCTTCGCTTATTTTAACAGGCAAAATTAAGCCTCTTATTTTTCATTTGCATTTTCCCGCTTAGGGTCGTGTGTTTACCGGCAAGGCAGAGTCCACACTGTCTTTACGCAGTGGCCAAATCCACGTACCCAGAGAGAATTCATGGGTATCTGGGAACTCTTGTTTTCCAAGTGCGTCAACCCGAGTGCCTCAGCTCTTAAATCATGCTGCCGCTCCTCATTCAAGATTCTGACCTCGGTATGGGAGACCTTATAGAGCTGAGAATCCAGTATTTTCTTCAGTTCTGCTCTTCTTACGGTTGAGTTCTGGACCTCAGCTTTTCTGTTCTTAAATGCTGCCTTGCAGGCCCTCCAACTTTCACCTTCCGCCTTAATTGCTAACCCCAGGCTTCCATTGTCTTTTCCAAAAACCCATTACCCCCAGATATGGCCATTGAAGTCTATCTTCCTCTTAATTACCATTCTTCACCCATCACCTTCCACAGGATTACTGGGGGTGCAAGTATCAACTGTACAACCACTGTGCGCAGAAGTCTGTCCATACCCCACCCACCCCCAGTCCTGTGGTTGTCACTGCCCGTCACTGGAGGCCAGTCCTGTTCTGCAGTCTCCTTCTACAGTCCGTTGCTCAGACTAATATCAAGATGCACAGTTGGAACTCCTTAGAAGCGGACTCTGAGGCGATTCAATGCAGGAGTTTTCTGGGACAGCAGACTCCCACAGAGCAGCTCCTGGAGGATGAGGGATCCGGACTAGACAGAGACGAAGTTGGGCCGCTGGGAAGTGGTACTGGGGGTGATCGCACATAGAGCTCTGGAGCTGGTCTGCTGTTGCATGACAGTCTAAATAAGGTGGAGGCGTGGGCTTTAGAATTGACTAGTGCTCATCATCTGGCCCTTGAATCGGTTTCTTTTCTTTCAAGTTTTTGAATGAGTAAGTAAATCTTGGTGATCATTATCTTAAAATATTTCATTTCCTCTAATGTTTATAGAACTCTTATTATATACCATATAACTATGCAATTATTTAAGATTGCAAAACCCTATAGGTTAGGCATGACTATTATATTATTGTTATTATTATTCTATTTTATAGATTTATTGAATAAGTATGAGCAGGACACTTATTCTAGATACTTGGGATATATCAGATAAAAAAAGAGATAATTAAATGTTAAGGCTATCATTTCATACTAAGGAAGTAAATAATATTAATATATTCTATGTATATTTTTTATATAGTGATGAAAGGTATAACGGATAAATAGATAAATAAAGTCTAACCTAGTTAAAGAGATTAGAATGGGGGTGCCTGGGTGGCTCAGTGGGTTAAGCCGCTGCCTTCAGCTCAGGTCATGATCTCAGGGTCCTGGGATCGAGTCCCGCATCGGGCTCTCTGCTCAGCGGAGAGCCTGCTTCCCTTCCTCTCTCTCTGCCTGCCTCTCTTGTGATTTCTCTCTGTCAAATAAATAAATAAAATCTTAAAAAAAAAAGAGAGATTAGAATGATGAGGAGTGAGAGAGTTGCTCATGGTCTTTTTTATTATAAATGAGACATATAAGCAAAAATTTAAAGGGGATTAGAGAAAAAACAATGTAAATACTCCAAAATAAACGATACCTAAGCTGGAACTTGCAGAGTTCTTAGGGAGACTGGACAGCAAGTAACAGTTCACAGAAGTCCTTATAAAGGACAAGAACTTCTAGATAGCGGAAGCTGTGTGAGCATCGTACAGGCGTGGGTGGAGAAAGACCAGAGCGAGAAGGGACTGAGGAGATAGAATGGTGAGATCATAAAGGCAATGTGAGGGACAGAAGATATCTGCTGGCAAATGGGGAATCATTGATCCATTTTGTGTGAGGAGGAAAAGACATTTTCACTCTATAGAGATTTTATTTATTTATTTGACAGAGAGAGAGAGAGCGCACAAGCAGGGAGAGTAGCAGAAGGAGAGGGAGAAGCAGGCAGCCCACTGAGCAGGGATCCCTACTCGGGCTTGGCCCCGGGCCCTGTGATCAGAACCTGAGCCGAAGGCAGATGGTTAACTGACTGAGCCACCCAGGTGTCCCAAGACATGTTCACTTTAAAGTTTCAGAAGGATATCTGTCTGTGAAAGATGGGTTTGAGGGGATGATATTGGTTAAGAAAGTGTGCAAGAATGGAGGAATGGGAAACCAGTAGCAGAATATTTCATTCTTTCAATAAAGCCAATAGATGCCCTAAAATATGATAGTAGTAGTAGCAGCAGTAATAATAGTAATGGCGTTGAATGTGAGAAATACTAAACAAATAGTTCATAATCATTATTGCATGAGGACATAGGAAAGAGAATTAAGAAGAGATGATGTTTGTTTGGTCTTACCCAACGAGGATAGTAGTGGATAGTTAGTGTCATTTCCTGGAAAGTAGGTACATTTTATAAAGTCACTATGAGGGCATGGTAATACCTTCACTTTGGATATGTTACTCTGAAGATCACTGATGCATCTAACAAGCATTTTTTTAAGCATCAGGGTGATAGTCACACTGGTAGGTCTGAGGGAGTTGGTATACTGTCTGGAACACATGGTCTCGCTCTTGTGGCTTACCTTTCAACGAGAAGACGAAATAGGGACGCCTGGGTGACTCCGTGGGTTAAACATCTGCCTTCGGCTCAGGTCACGATGCCAGGGTCCTGGGATCGAGCCCCACATCAGTCTCCCTGCTCAGCGGGGAGCCTGTTTCTCCCTCTCCCACTACCCCTACCTGCTGCTTCCCCTGCTTATGCTCACTCTCTCTCTGTGTCAAATAAATAAAATCTTTTTAAAAATAATGAGAAAACAAAATAAATCTAGCAGCAGAGATACAAATGTAAACTATAAGTTTTAATAATACCTATAAAGAAAATTTTAAGTTGTGAGAGAGAGCAAAATGATGTTGGGAAAAGATTATTAGATGGGTTAGTTATGGCTGTCTTTGAAGAAATGACATTACAGCTGAGAACTGACTAGTGTGCCGGGATTAGCTAACCTGAGGGGAAGCAGTTTGTTGCGGTCCAGGACCTGCAAGAGGGCCATCAGACCCGGAGCACAGGGATCAGGGAGACAGAAGAAAGAAATTATGCTGCAGCAGTAGGTACGGTTTAAATCATCTGTGGTCTTATAGGTTCTATTAAGGAATTTGAATTCTATCCTAGTATATTGGAAAGCAGTTGAAGGATTTACCAGGAGAGTGACATGGTCCTATGATTTAAAAATGATGACCTGCTGAGTGAGAATTAAAGTGTTGAACTATAAAAAAGAGATACAGAAGTTTTATATTATGAGGATGTTACTGAATCCAGGAGAGCAGATAGTATTGGTAAAAACAGTGTGTCTAAAAAAACCAACACAAACAAAACAACAGTGTTTTGGAGAGGGTCCTGAGAAATGCTAATGTCTAACTGTGGGAAGGACAGTGATCAGCCCCTCAGGGGAGACTGGAGAGTGCCCTGCACCGTCACAAAACCCGAGAGAAGGGAAGTTTATGAAAAAGCCTTGATTAACACCATCATCTGCTGCGGGTTAGCGATGGGTCCTTGGATTTGTCACCAAGAAGGTTATTGGTGATTTCTGAAGTCGTAAGATCAGAGACCATTTTTGAAGTGAGGACAGCAGTATAGACAACGTTCTCAAGCCCTGTTGGAAAGGAACCAGATGAAGGGACACATGTCTGGAGAGACCAACAGGATTCAGGAGGCCTTTGTGTGTTTAATGTGGACATGACTAGAAATCGTTCACATGTAGATGCAAAGAAAATAGTTCCAGAGAAACGATGAGGAATCAGGAAAAAGAAGGAAGGAAAATTTGGAAACCCCAATGTTATATGTATATGTAAAGCTTTACATAGAGTTTTTTTGTTGTACCATTTAAAAGTGGTGTCATGAAATTAAACAGTAATATGGTTTATATTTTGAAAAATTTTTTTGTGGTAGGACTTTTTAGAGCAGATACAAGTTTCATACAATGTTTAGACTGCCAGTTTCACAAAATAAAAACTCTGTAATGGTTAATTGCTCTGATTGCATGAATCCACTTGTTTAAGTATTCTGAAATCTACTGCATTCTTTAAAAACATTTTTTTGTTTTCTGAAAATTTCTATTCATGCAGTCAATCTTACATCTATAATTTGACTGTTAAATCAAGAACAAAGTATTTGCTAGTACACAGTTTTTAGAGAAGATTTAAAACCATGATGTATTTGATCTCTGTATTCAAACCATCTGAAAAATAAGAATACACACACACACACGATTATATAATCACCTTGTTTTGCTAACATCATTTTAAACTCTGGAAAACAATAACTATTTTTTAAAAATCCTACAACACCTAGCATAGTGCTATGTACTTGAGTTGGTAACTACTTATGTATAAATCTACATGTTCATCTACGTCTACATATATTCAAGACGGTTTGATGAATAAAATGCTATGAAACAGTTGCTCTGGTCTCCCTTGGTTTTCATGGACACCACGTCAATAATGTCAAATCCTTTCATGAGACGTAGGTACTGTTTTTAGGTCAATTCATAACAAGAGGGCCATCTTGTAATTACATTTATTCCTTAGATAAATATAATAATTTTCTTCTAAGGAAATGCTTCACACTTTTTGAAATATTACCTTGTTTATCTTTCCAGCATCCCTAGAAGGCCAGAGTTAATCTTATTATTCCTTTCTTTTATGTGTAGAAATGGCTTGCAATGTATAAGAAAGATTTGCTCAGAGCCATAGATCATCAACAGGCAAAGCAGATTTATAATTCAAATTAGCAAGTTATTTTCAGGATGAAGGGATTTACCGTGTACTAAAATTGGGTTTATTTTCGGTGTTATTTCTACCCTTGCCAAGTGTTTAGCTATGTGTCCACATCTTTCCTAAAGGATTCAGCCTCTGACCCTATCCACACTCTCTCCATAGCTTAAAATTGCTCTCTATCTGTCCCCTGAAATAAAAATCAATGGCTGAGCAAAGGTTTGTCTCCCTGGGCAAACCAGCTATGCATTAACTATCAGCAATCAAACAAAACAAAACAAAAAAGCTATCATTCTATGGAGGCTGCATTTTAGCTGAAGTATCTATTGTCAGTGCTGGGTAACTCCAGCAAGCTTAGGATGATAGGTGACCAACACCTGGGACCTGGAGGGGAAAGTTGTCAAGGCAATTAGAAATAAAGCAGAGGTCTAGACCCGCAGGTCTTATAGTGAATCCCTTCCCTTGTTACCCGCCCAGCCTCTCTCATCCTTGGTCCTGCTCCACAGGAGTAGCTGCCCTAAATGCAATTGCTGGCATTCATCACTGCTTGGTCTTTCGTGTTTTGTCTTTGAATTTTCCACATGGCATCCTTATGTGTACTGTAGGAATACATAAATATTGGTGAATGCTGAGGTTGTGAAGTCAGAGGTCATTTTTACTGTCTTGAGGAATGAGAAGTAAAAACAACTAGATTGACAACTTTCTCAAGACCTGTTGAAAAGGTAGAGAGAGAAGAATAAATGACTGAAGGGACCAGTAAAGGTTCAGGATGCCATCTTTTAATATGGAAGTAACTAGAGATTATTAAAATGTCGATGAAAAGCAAGCGGTTCTTTCTGACAGCTGAAAAAGGGTGAAGATAGACCCTTGACATCTAATTCACGTTCACATGCAACGGTAAATGTTTAAGAATCCAAACAATTAAAGCAAGTTGTTGATTGACTCATTGACGTATTTATTGGCAATACTCATAGTTTCTAAATAGTTTATACAAGTGGTTCTGACCCAGAATTTTGTAAGAACACTGGGGATTGTTTCAGTTATAGACAAGCCCACAAATGTATGCATATTTGGAAAAGGTTTCCCATTTGGTGTTGATGTGCACCCTTAATTAGGAACTGCTGCTAAGGCTGTGTTCTACACAGATCTGAAGGCTTTGTTTCTCATAAGCTGATATGGAACATGACAATTTTGGTGTAAAAAGGAAAAAAATAAGAACATGAAAATAAAAGCCTTAGTTGAAGGAAGTGGAGAATTCAGGAAAAAGTCAGTTGGTCATTTGATATATTTGCAAACATGAGGTTGTAGCTATTTTCCTCTGCAGAAGCAAACTCCATGTCTATGACTGCTTTCCTGTTGTTATATTGGACTTGAATGTAGCTGTCGGCTGCTCCTCTCTTGAGACTTTGATTTCCAAAGAAGAAAGCATGTGGGAGTGTAAACAGATCTTATTTATGAGAAACTTATGCTGCTGAAACTCATTTGCCTGGCTGAGAAGTTAATTAGAATCTTCCTTACTAATACTGATTATACACATTTCTTGGCTTATTCTTCGCGGCCTGTGTTGAAAAGGTTGGCAGACTACTTAGAGGTTGGCTCCTCAGGCCCCAGGAGATGAGTCCTTCTTACCCTGGTGGGCTGTTAATATGAGCATATACATACACTGTGTATATCCTCTCTCTCTCTCTCTATATATATATACACACACATATGTTTATGTACATATATACAATACATATATTTGCATATATAAAAATGTTCAGTGTTAATGTTGCAAGGAATAAATATGAATGTTAATGCCATGAGTGAAAATGATTGTGTCTTTTGAAAAAGGAAATTTTAAAAAATAAGACTCTTCTGTAAGCCTTAGAGAAAAAATTATGTTTTAAGGGAAATACGTTCAAAAAAATCAAACTTCTAGCATAACAAAACAAGTAACCTTGTCCTTATTATATTTAATCTTCTCTAAGTTTTAAGAGAGAAAAATATTTCTAAAATGACCATTGTGAATGTATTTTTACTTTTACTGTAATAGATTCTAAACTATAGGTCTTCAAATCTAGGAAGATTATCTGATTAAAGTTTATTGTTTTAGTTAACTATGCCAGACAATATGAGTTTAATTACAGCACTCCATCTTTCTAGTGTTGATTACCTTGATTATCTTTGACTATCTCAAAATATTCTCTAAATTAGATTATTTTCCTGTGTTTGCTTTTGTGAGTTTGTAGAGCTTATTTTACAGAATCAAACAACAAGAACAGTTTGTTGAAATTCTAAAAATGTTGTGGCTCATAACTCTTATTGCTTATTACATTTGATGATCACATTTTACCTGCCCACTTGGGTTGTAAGTTCCCGGAAGGACGAGATTATATGTTGTACCTGGTTTTCTCTTCTTCATTCTGCACTGAAAATACGCGCACTCAAAGGGCTCACTGCTTCTCTCTCAGTTACCACATCCAATAGTCTCTTACACATCTTTGATCATTTTTTTATCCTCTCGGAGACCCTGGACACTGATTACTACTTCCTCTTTTTTAGACTCTCTTTTAACGTCCTTAATGCTACATTAATCCTTTCATATCTTTGAACTCTTCTCTGTCTTCTTAATTGGCTCCCTGTACTGTTTCAAGTCCCTAAATTTGGGTGTTCCCCGGGGTCTGGTGCTCTCACATCTCGAAAAGGATTTCTCCGTTCTGCCACTTGATTGGTGCTACTGTGAAAACAGTTAAGCCTGCCCTTGGCTCAGAGGACTTAGGGCACAGTGGGGAGATGGTTCACATTCGAATTCAAACATCCCAGTTATCAGCTCAAGGTTCTCCCAAAATGGACCATTTTTTAGCTAAAAGCGTTTTATTACATTTTTTGAAAATGGTTATGTTTTTGCTGTTAGCTTTTTATTTACCCCGAGGAATGCTTCATCTTGTTTGTCTTCTCAAGCACCGTGTCTCAGGACTTTTTTTGGTCTGCCTAGGTGACATGACAAGCAAGTGGTTACGAAGATGGAGGGTATTGGAATTGGGCCTGGGCACCGCCATGAGACCCGTGGTGATGTACCTGACGAAGACATAGGCACTCACAGGGAAGGGACAGGGTTTGGAAATCAAGAACTATCTACCAGGGGCGCCTGGGTGGCTCAGTGGATTGAGCCGCTGCCTTCGGCTCAGGTCATGATCTCAGGGTCTTGGGATCGAGCCCCGCATCGGGCTCTCTGCTCTGCGGGGAGCCTGCGTCCTCCTCTCTCTCTGCCTGCCTCTCTGCCTACTTGTGATCTCTCTCTCTGTCAAATAAATAAATAAAATCTTTAAAAAAAAAAAAAAGAAAAAAAAAAAAAAGAACTATCTACCACTTAGTCATGGAATGGAATCAGTCAGTTCACTTATCCTCTTTGTTCTTACTTTCTGTAACCAGAAGTCGTTCTCATTCAAAATGGTTCTGATAGTTAAATGAAATAAAACAAATTTTTCCAGTTGGAGAGGTCATATTTTTTATTCAGTTTTGGAAAATTATTAGCTAAATACTGACTCTATATTATTTTCTCTCAACTCTTTTTTTTTTTTTAATTCCTCTTAAATATTGAGGCTTTTTTTTTCTAAAGATTTTTTATTTATTTACTTGACAGACAGAGATCACAAGTATGCAGAAAGAGAGAGAGGGGGGAAGCAGGTTCCCTGCTGAGCAGAGAGCCTGATGTGGGGCTCGATCCCAGGATCCTGAGATCATGACCTGAGCCGAAGGCAGAGGCTTTAACCCACTGAGCCACCCAGGCACCCCAAATATTGAGGCTTTTTTGTCAAATTTGTATTTTGCTAACCTTTGAAACTTTTCATATTTTTTATTATATCTATCTATGGCATTCTGGTAATTTCTTTTGATCCATCCTTTCTAGACCCAAATTCTCTCTTTATTGGGCCTGTGTATAGTCCATCTGTTGTCCCTTTTCTTTCGATGATTATGTTTTTACTTTTAGGATTTCTACTTGGTCCTTCTTCATATTCCCTCTTAACTTCGTTACTTCCTGCTTTTGCTTTCTGGTGTGATTATTCCTTTTATACTTTTAGATATGTCAAACATACTTAATTTAAAATCCTTTTCAACATAGCTTAGCTGGGAGAGTAATATTAGCTCCCAATGTCAGCAGCTGCTTTTTTTTTTTTTTCTTTTTTCTCATTTAAAAATTACAACAGGGGTGCCTGGGTGACTCAATCCTTAAGTATCTGCCTTCAGCTCGGGTCATGATCCCAGGGTCTTGGGATCGAGCCCTGCATGGGGCTCCTTTCCACTCTTCCTGCTTGTGTTCCCTCTCTCTCTGTTCTCTCTCTGTCAAATAAATAAAATCTTTAAAAAAAAAAAAAAAACTTTAAAAAATTTACAATGGAATTTAAGTTGTTACCATTGTTGCTATAGTGATACTATTTATATAAGCAGAGTTATGGCTTTAGTGGTAACAAAATGATTCTTTGTGATCTCATGTGTTTTGAAGTGAGTAAATAATAAACAGTAAAAACTCAGGGCGCCTGATTTAGCTATATCAATTGCAGAAGGCACCTTACCATCACAAAATAAATAATTGTTAACTCCTTTCTTGGAGTAGGGTTTCCCTAGGTTTTTAGAAGTATTTACTACTTGGGGATTTAAGCACCTTTGGGATTAGTTAGTACCCATTATTTTAATTTTATAACCAATTTAGGTGACTCCCAGCACAAACTAATAGGAAGATAAATCTTGGCTTTTTATGTGACCTTGTCCTAAAAGAGTCTTGTTAACAGGTAACATATCAGCTCCCGAGGTGTGTGTGTGTGTGTGTGTGTGTGTGTGTGTGTGTGTTTATTAGTTTATACCTTCTTCCAGAAACTAGGAAAGTGTTAACATCAGTTCGGTCATCTCTAGTACTTACCTGGCAGAAATCATTACTCACCTCTGAAGAGCAGTACTACACCAGAGAGTTCTCAAATCCAATTTATTATTCTCAAATCATATTGTAACAAAAAGAAAAAAATAAAGAAAGAAAACTACTATTTTCTTCACTTTTAGAGATGGTAAATTATAAATATATTTTCAAAAGAACACATTTTCCAGGGCACCTGGGTGGCTCAGTCCGTTAAACATCTGCCTTCGGCTCAGGTCACGATCCCAGGGTCTTGGGATCAAGTCCCGCATCGGGTTCCCTGCTCAGCAGCAGAGAGCCCGCTTCTCCCTCTCATCTGCCTGCTGCTCTGCCTACTTGTGCTCTCTCTCTATCTCTACGTCAAATAAATAAATAAAATCTTTAAAATAAGTAAAAAAAAAAAAATAAAAGAATACATTTTCCTTTGTCCAACACAGCCAATAATTATCATCAGTTAACATCTATGTCCGTGGATAAGTGATTTATAAAAACAGAAAACACAGAAAATAGTAAAACGACATTGAACATGATTTATTCTTTCTTTGAATATTTAGAAAATTTTGTGGTAATGTAGGGCTTCATTGTCATCATTGAAGACAATAATTTTTATTGAATCTTTATTGCAGGAGCAGTTTAATAGATACTTGATTTTTTGACTAACAGCTATCTCTAATTTTGGCACAACTCAGTCTTTTGAGTTCATTTTGGATAGTTTTGTTTTTGTTGTTGTTTTTTAACATTGTTTTTCTTCATCTCTGCAAAAAGCTCACAAAGAGGGTAAAGAAGTTTCCAGGGAAGAATGCTCCTTCCAAGGGGGGAGTGTTTTCATGGGAGTGGAGGTGGGCCGCATTAGGACAGTAGTGGGGACCAAGCAGAGTGCAAGCCACCCGGTCTGACAGGTGTCTGTGCTCTTACTCCAGGGGTTGCTTGGACGGAACGTCTCATGTGGAAGATCCATTGAGTTCAGTGATGCACTCATAAAAATTCTGTACGCAAGCATCTTGTGGCTGCTAATTGTTGAAGCACCACTAGAAGCTTAGAAAAAAAATGGGCTCTGGTTGTAAGTTGATGACTTCTCCGGTGTAAATACTCTCACAATGGCCTGTTTCAAGTACCGGTGGTTAACTACCAGTTAAACAGTGGGCTGTTCGGAGCCGGTGCAAACCGACTCTAGCACTCTACTGAAATTCTTCCCCGTGTGAGTGTAATATCATGGGAAAAATAAAGCAATTTGATGTGCTGCGAACCCCTCAATGAACTGGGACCCAGTTGAAAACAAGGACTAAGTTTTTCACCCAGAAAACTGTATCCCCACCAAAGGACAAAGATGAAACAAACAAACAAACAAAACCAACCATGAGATGAATCTCCTATGATTGAAAGTGACTTATGTGCTCTGTCGTATTGCTTTTACTGGGATTTATAGAAAGAGCATGAGTGTTTGATGTGTATTAGAGTCTTTTTTTTTTTTTTAATATCTGAAGAAAAAAATCTTCCTGCTTCAAGAGGGCTACATCAACAAGTCTAGAATATATATCATTGCTTTTACCTCCTTAACTTTCATCACTTGTAGACAAAAAGATGTTTTTGCCAATAAATAATTGATGTAAAATGTGAACATATTAAAAAAAAACAGGATTATATGGCATTATTTGAATGACAATAGTTAAACCCATTTTCTTTTATTTCAGAGGATGCAGAAAACCCACTTCCTAAACTGTTTAATTTCTTCCAGGTGTAGTAACAGAATAGTTCCAATGGTTCTACCAGTTTTATTTAACAATATTTTTATTGTTAGGAAAAACATTTTGGTAGCATTAATTAAAATGTCATTCATAACTTCATAATTGCAATTACATATTTCTTATCTTTCTCTGTGCATGTGTTTATATTGCTGTACATGTCATTAACATTTTTTTTCATATTGTTAGTCTTCATAATATTATCCTTGGTTCATAGCTATATAGTACTGGTGGTTGATTGTTTTAATATTATATAATACTATAATGAATATTATCCCAGATGTTGTAGATTCTTAAATAAATTCTTTTAATTTCCAAATAGAATTAGCTATACTTTGTCATCATATGATGAAGTTACTCAGTGACATTTCTTAATCAGGGCTTTGGTAACAACAGTTTTACCAAGTGCAAGGTAAATTTTCAGAATCATATTTCTTTGTACATAAGATAAGTACATATTTTTTAAGAAACATCTTTTACATAAGCTTCTTCTCCAAAATCATGATTCTTCTCTTTTTCATAAAAACTTATAATCTAATAGCTAAAATATTAAAATAAAATTGTGACTGTTTCTTAGCACTTTACCTTTAATTCTCACAATACTTCTATGAGGTAAATACTAATATTACCCCCAATTTACAGATGAGAAATCAGAGGCACTGAGAAGTTAAATAAGTTGCCCAATATTACAGCTAGCAGATGGCACTTTTCATTGTATTTTCAGAAGCCACATCTGTGTTAATCACTCACCTGAGGCATCTTGAAAGATAACAGGTGTAAAATAATTTTAGGTGGTTTAATAATATTGAAGCAAAATAAAGTATCATCAAAAATAATACAGGTGTATAGAAATTCCTTCCTGTAACTTTGAAAGGAGGAAAAAGAACAAACCAAACTTAAAAATAAGTCAAAAATATGGGAAAAGATAAAGATTAAACAACCAGGTAGATTCATCATTTACAATATTTTGAAATACAATATTCCAAAATTACTTTATGTTTTTAAAAAAATGTATATTTATTAAAATCTGACTTCCTACTCTATTATTCTGTTGAGCCCCTCAGGTACCAAGGAGGGAGGAATAGGATACAGAGCATTAGAATACAGTTGAATACTCTGATACTCAGTGTTGTGTTTCCAATTGAGCTATTTGTTTGTATATCTGAATTCTTTTTTTTTTTTTTTCTTTCCTACTTCATAGGCTCTTCTCATAGAGAAGAAAGTGGTTTATTTAGCTTAGTATCTATTAGAACTCGGCTGACACACGGGAGTTACTTAGTAAGTACTTTGATAATGAAAGTTCATAGTAATTAAAAACTTCCAGAGAAATTATATTGTTAGAAAAATAGAAGAGGTATACAAAGATATTTTCGAAAATGTGAGCAAGTTTTCCTGGATCAGTAATTTTGATACTATACAATTTCCCAAGAGGTGGTTGTCATTAGGCACAAATTCCTTTAGAATCATTTATCCATTTATCTATTTATCTTCCTGTCATCTATCTGCCTATCTATATTTCAATTTTTATTTAAATTCTAGCAACATATCCTTTAGAATTCCTTTAGAATGTAACCCTTTCATGGACAGAGGAAAAACTCCAAGTCTTTGGTAAACTATGCTATTCACTCCAGTGTTAGTTACTAATAATTTTCCACTTACTTGAGCTGTTAATTTTAATATGCATAGTTCAGTTATATCTTACTGTATTTCATGTTAATGTGCATATCTGCAACAGTGCTCTTCTATATTTGTGTGCACGGTGATTATTATAAGTAAATTGCCTCAAATTCTGTTTGAAATTTGGGGTAATTTTTTTAAAGATTTATTTAATTTAGAAAGAGAGAGCAGAGCACATGTGAGTGGGGGAGGGACAGAGGGAGAGAATCTCAAGCAAATACTCCACTTAGTGCAGACCCCTGTGTAGGGCTCAGTCTCATGACTCATGAGATATGACCTGAACCGAAACCAATAAAGAGATGCTTTGCCAGTGAGCCACCCAGGTGCCCCATATTTGGGGTAATTTCTAATAAATAGCTAAATGTGATAAAACACACTGACAGTTTTTTTTTAATTAGACTCTATTTTTGCCATCAGTTTAATGGTAATTAGTGTTATCATATTATTTTAAGGACTAACACTCCAAGGTTCTCCTTTTTAAAAAAAAATTTTTATTTAAATTTGATTTAGTTAAGATGTAGTGTAGTATTAGTTTCAGAGATAGAATTTAGTGACTTGTCAGTTGCATATAACACCCAGTGCTCATTACATCCAGAGTCCTGCCCATGACCAATTACCCCCCACCCACCTCCATTCCAGAAACCCTCAGTTTCTAGAGTTAAGAGTCTATTATGGATTGCCTCCCTCTCTATTTTCATGTTATTTTATTTTTCCTTCCCTTCCCCTGTGTTTATCTGTTTTGTTTCTTAAATTCCACATATGAGTGAAATCATAGGGTATTAATCTTTCTCTGATTGACTTATTTTGTTTGGCATATAATACCTTCTAATTCCATTCACATCATTCCACATGGAAAGATTTCATTCCTTTTGGTAGTTGAGTAATATTCCATTGTATACATATACCACATCTTCTTTACCCATCATCTGTCGATGGACATCTGGGCTCTTTCCATATTTTGGCTATTGTGGACATTGCTGCAATAAACACTGGGGTGCGCGTGCCCCTTCAAATCACTATGTTTGCATCCTTTGGATAAGTACATTGTGGTGCAGCTGCTGTGTCATAGAATTTCCCCTCAATTTTATTGATATATAATTGGCAAATAAACATTGTACATATTTAAGGTATACAAAGTGATATTTTTGATACATGTGTACATTGTGAAATATATTATCACAATCAACTAATTAATGTATCTCTCACCACCATACATAGTTACATTTGTGTGTGTGTGTGTGTAACTGGTGAGAACATTAAAGATCTACTCTGTCCTTTTGTTTTTTTCACCTCTCTTGCAATGTGGTTTCAGTTATATGTAGGGAAATGGGTAGAGTACAGACCTAACTTCTGTGTCCAAACAAGACAATGTAACTCTTGAGGTTTGGAATTGGGCAAACTTTATGTCTGACATGTGTCCAGTTGCCGAAATCATTTTCTACATAATCTTTGATTGTGTACTGTAGTACCTCTGTGGGCTTAATTATGGATTGTTCTGTGCATGGTATGGGAATCAAGATGAATAGCTTAAACAAGAAAGGCTGAAAACTATGTTATCCTTTCAAGTTCAAGATTTCGAATATCCTTGAGAGAAGGAAGACTTCCCAAATGGTTTTAGCAGAGAAAGTTTCATTCCATCCAAACCTGCTATCACACATTGCTTCTCATTCTTTATTTCTTCACCAGTCTAATAAAAAGCCATTTCTCTCAAGTGAAATACTATGATTTCAAATGAAAGAAATATTTTCAACTTTCTTTTCCTTGTGTTCCCAAATGGAAACCTTCAGAGTTAATCTCTTTTACCCATTAATAATCTCTGTATCTTTTTTTCTTCCTTCCACAGAATCAGCTGTGCTTGGTTGAGCTAAGGGAGAATTTCAGTTACCAAAAATAAATTAATTAATTAATTTAAAAAAAGTAATATATTTTGCACCAAGTAAGCCCAGTTGGGGCAAGATGTTCAGTTTCAGTGAAGTTCAGTAAGCCTCCTGTCAAAAAGTTATATTTTATTGTAGTAACTCCAAGTAATGCAAACCCTCATTTATTATTTGTCCTTTGTTCAGAGTGAATTTCTTTAAAATAATAAGCTCTACTTTTTCTCACATAATCCTAGGTACCCATTTACTGTACCTAGGGCAAATTATATGGTTAATTTTTATTATTGATCATTTTACCAAGAACTATGCCTTAATTTCCTCGTCTGTAAGGGAAATGGGCTGCTTGCATTGAATGATCTTGAAGTTTTCTTACAGATACAATCTAAAATTATTCTGTGTTTTGTGTGGGTGGTTAAAAACCACTATTAGAATAATACAAGATTTTTCTTAGGAAATTAAAAAACAAGGCTTAAGACATTGAAAATCTGAGCGCCTGGAAATAAAATCAAGGTAAAAACATTGAGAAAATAAAGTGTATGTGTGTGTGGGAGGGGAGGAAGACAGAGGGACACAGGATTGCTTTTGTTAGATGGTGTTTCTCCTCCTTCCTACCCTGTTTGGGAGCTACCCATTGCTAGACCCTGCTAAGCTAACAAAAACACAGCCATCTTCATCCGTGACTGTGCTGGGTTAAGATGTGAATAGTTGGAATGTTGATGACCCTCCATATCAGAGGACAATGAGCCTCTCTTTTTCAGCTTTGTCATCCACAACTTCATATACTTAGCTCCCACAGGATCAGGCAACATTCTGTTCTAATTATATACCCCACACATCTCAGCTTATCTCACACTGTTCCCTTTGTCTGAAATCTGCACTTGCGCTGTCCCAACCTTACAGATTTCTAGCTATCACTCCGGGCCTGGCTTTCATGAAGCCCAGCTCGACATGATTTCTCTCTCAAGACCATTGCAAACCACTTTATTTCACAGTTATTTGTGCCCTGCTTTTATTCCTCTTTTTAAAATTCAAGTTTTTATTTCACAAGGGGTATAATAGTGAATCTTTACTCATTTTTGTTTTCTCTCTCCTTTCTTGCCTTGGCTCCTAATACAAAGCACAAAACAGGTAGATTTAAGAATCATACAGAGGATATATGTCCCTCAAATTAATTTCCTCTTTAATGAGTTTTGTCTGCATTTTATAGGTATGAAAGAGAACATAGCAGGGCAGATAGCATCCAGCAGGCAGTGATGGAGTGAATAGCTTATGTTTTAACATTTGCTGTAACTATGTGTTTTCTCTAAGTAGAATGTACATTTTCTAGGAAACATTATATCTTACAGATCTTTTTATATGGATAATGAGGTTCACTTCTTTCTAAATTTTATAGTATGGCTCACAACATATTATTTCAAGATTCTATTTATAGATGTAGCTTTGAAAATTCTTGACTTTACACACCTTGTAAAGTGAATGGTTTTGTAGACAAGATTTTCAAAAGTGGATGCAGTGAATCAAAAGGAATGCATGTTTTGTTTTTGTTTTTTTTTTTTTTTAAAGATTTTATTTATTTATTTGACAGAGAGAGATCACAACTAGACAGAGAGGCAGGCAGAGAGAGAGAAGGAGGCAGGCTCCCCGTGGAGCAGAGAGCCCGATGCGGGGCTCGATCCCAGGACCCTGAGACCATGACCCGAGCCGAAGGCAGAGGCCTTAACCCACTGAGCCACCCAGGCGCCCCGGAATGCATGTTTTTTATTGACAGATTTTTGTCAGATTGTCCATCCAGAACTCTTAAAAATGGAAGATGAAAGTTCCCATTTCCCCACACTGATACCAACACCAGTTCTTTTCAGACTTTATACCTTTTGCTCTCTGATGGACAAGACGTTGTGTCTCATTGTGACCTCAGCGTACTGTTGGCTGGTTACCCCATGATAGTGTTTACTCATTTTTTCTGACTTGTTCCTGTTATGAATCTTCTGTTTTAAAGTTTATCTTTTTTCTTCTTGATTTTAAGATTACTCATCTATGAGTATCACTTCTTTTATGTGTTTCACGTGTTTTTCCATATTTTTCTTTTTTAACCTTATAATGTCTTTTGTAGCTTGGGAGCTTCATATTGTTATGTATTCAAATTTGTCAATATTCTGATTATGGTTTTTGCCATTAATCTTTAATAAGTGATTAGACCAGTACTGGTCTATGTTTTCATATGGTTTTTTTATTTTATGTATGTTCTTGATTCATTTATTTATTTGAGAGAGGGAGAGACAGCTGTGAGCAGGGGGGAGGGCTAAGGGAGAGGGAGATAGACTCCTCAAGCAGACTCCCTACTGAGTACAGAACCCAATTTTGGGGGGCGGGAGTGTAGGGGAGGTTTGTAACTAGGACTCTGAGCTGGAATCAAGAGTCAGCTGCTAAACTAACTGAGCCACCCAGGCACCCCTCATGTAGTTATTTTAAGGCTTAAAATATTTAGCTTATTATTCTGACTAGAATTCACTTCTGCCAATGGCGTGAATTAATGATCCAAATTGGGTGTGTGTGTGTGTATCCTAATCCCATTATTGAAGTTCATTTATCTGAAATAATAGTACCTTTATCTGTAATAAAATTTCATGTATCCTTGGGTCTTCCTTTATACTTTCAGTTCTATTACACTGATATTTCTATTCTTGTACTAGTATCAGACTTCAACTTTTTTCAATAACTTTTGTATCTGTTTTAACAAATATTAG